>NC_092879.1:30477750-31077750 GCF_028372415.1 Notamacropus eugenii | reverse complement strand
TCTCTCATAAAAGAGGCAAGTAAAAGACTTTTTAGTGGAGGGGAAAAGAAGGGAGGTGAGAGAAAAACATGAAGTTTACTCTCATCACATTCCACTAAAGGAAGGAATAAAATGCGCACTCATTTTGGTATGAAAACCTATCTTACAATACAGGAAAGTGGGGGATAAGGGGATAAGCAGGGTGGGGGGGATGATGGAAGGGAGGGCAATGGGAGGAGGGAGCAATTTGAGGTTGACACTCATGGGGAGGGACAGGATCAAAAGAGAGAATAGAAGCAATGGGGGGCAGGATAGCATGGAGGGAAATATAGTTAGTCTTACACAACATGACTATTATGGAAGTCATTTGCAAAACTACACAGATATGGCCTATATTGAATTGCTTGCCTTCCAAAGGGAAGGGGTGGGGAGAGAGGGAGGAAGAGAAGTTGGAAGTCAAAGTTTTAGGAACAACTGTCTAGAATTGTTCTTGCTAGTAAGAAATAAGAAATACAGGTAAGGGGGTATAGAAAGTTATCTGGCCCTACAGGACAAAAGAGAAGATGGGGACAAGGGAACGGAGGGATGATAGAAGAGAGGGCAGATTGGTGATAGGGGCAATTAGAATGCTTTGTGTTTTGGGGTGGGGGAGGGGACAAAAGGGGAGAAAATTTGGAACCCCAAATTTTGTGAAAATGAATGTGAAAAGTTAAATAAATTAATTTAAAAAAATAAAAATAAAATAAAAAACTGTCTTTCCTTTATAAAGCAGATCAAAAGAACCTGGGTGCACAGGCCATCCTGGGTATGCTAGGGTGTTTGCTGTTACAGTTGTTGACTGATTTCTGATCACCCTCTTCACTCCTTCCCACTATTAAAGGACCTGAACTGTTCTTCTTTTCACTTTGATTTCTGATTATCTCCTTGTCTAGTCCTTCTAAACACTGGGGTTACCCTTCAGGTCTATAACATCAGTTTTCTTTTAATGGCCAAGACCTTGATAGTCAAAGGTAAAATAAATGATTAATTTAAATGTATGAGTGCTCAATCCACTGATAAAGGTTACAGAGCCTCCATGTTTTCAGAAAACTGCGTCCATGTATTTCAGTAATCAAAACAAATTCATTACTTGGGGACCAATTCTTTAGGGGTGAGCCTCTCTACACTTACTAAAGCTGGTCTTGAGATGGTAGACACACAGTCTATGCCTGCGGTCTTGCTTGAAAACTTTCCAGTTTCGTAGACTCTGCAACAGTACGTATATTTAGTTTGCATAGTTGATATTCAAATATTTGTTGATTGAATCTTCGAGTAAAGGGAGGGGTCCTACAGTTGGAGATAAATGATATATAATTAAAATGGTTTGGTTTTACAAGAAGCTAAAATTATCTGTTTATTAAGCAAACACTGTATGTGTAGTGGTATATCCAGTCTTTGGGGGGAGATTTAAGGTTTAGATAAGACACAAAGCTGACCTCCCAGAACTCATGATCTATGAGGGAACTGACACAATACAGGTAACTGTGATAAATGCTGTAGCCACTAGAGGCTAGTGTAACTAGTGTGCAGAGTACAGCATCCAACACTAGTAGGTACTCTAGAGGCAACCATCCAGCATTCACTAGCTCTTAGAAGATTACCTTTCTCCTCTTTTCTCTCTCTCTCTGAATGGTATGATTTTACTCTTGTTGGTCTACAGATGGTTGCAACGTAGATATCATCCTCAATTCTTCTCTCCTTATCTCCTCACTTCCTCACCACCCATATCCACACTGTTACAAGATCAGCCTAGGGTTAGTTAATAGTTTCTTTTTTTAATTTAAATTTTTTAAAATTTATTTTAATTTTTCAACATTCATTTCCAGAAAATTTTGAGTTCTAAATTTTCTCCCCATCTCTCTCCTACCCCCACCCCAAAACTCCTTGAATTCTGATTACCCTTTCCACCAATCTGCCCTCCTTTCTAACACCCTTCCCTTCCCTTATCCCCATCTCTCTTGTCCTGTAAGGCAAGATAAATTTCTATACCCCATTACATGTATTTCTTATTTCCCAGTTGCATGCAGAATCAATTCTCAACATTTGTTCCTAAAATGTTGAGTTCCAACTTCTCTTCTTTCCTCCCCACCCATCCCTACTGAGAAGGCAAGCAATTCAATATAGGCTATATATGTGCAGTTTTGCAAATGACTTTTGTAATAGTTATGTTGTGTAAGACTAACTATATTTCCCTCCATCCTATTCTGTCCACCATTTCTTCTATTCTCTCTTTTGACCTTGTCCTTCCCCAAGAGTATTTACTTCTAACTGTTCCCTTCTTCCATTTGCCCTCCCTTCCATCATCACCCCCGCCTTGCTTATCCCCTTCTCCCCTACTTTCCTGTAGAGTAAAATAGGTTTTCACACCAAATTGAGTGTGCATATTATTCCTTTCTTGGGCCAGATGTGATGTGAGTAAGCTTTATTTTTTCCCTCTTACCTCCCCCCTTTCACCCTCCATTGAAAAAGCTTTTCCTTTCCTCTTTTATGAGGTATAATTTGCCCCATTCCATTTCTCCCTTTCTCTTCCCAATATATTCCTCTCTCACCCCTTAATTTTATTTTTTTTAGATATGATCCCTTCCTATTCAATTCACCCTGTGCTCTCTGTCTCTGTTTCAAGAGTTACAAATATAATCTTTCCATGTAGGAATGTAAACAGTTCAACTTTAGTAAATCCCTTGTGACTTCTCTTTCCAGTTCACCTTTTCATGGTTCTCTTGATTCTTGTGTTTGAAAATCAAATTTTCTTTTCAGCTCTGGTCTTTTCATCAAGAATGCTAGAAAGTTCTCTATTTCATTGAATGACCATTTTTTTCCCTGAAGTATTATACTCAGTTTTTCTGAGTAGGTGACTCTTGGTTTTAATCCTAGTTCCTTTGGCTTCTGGAATATCATATTCCATGCCCTTCAGTCCCTTAATGTAGAAGATACTAGATCTTGTGCTATCCTGATTGTATTTCCACAGTACTTGAATTGTTTCTTTCTAGCTTCTTGCAATATTTTCTCCTTGACCAGGGAACTCTGGAATTTGGCTACAATATTCCTAGGAGTTTCTCTTTTTGGCTCTCTTTCAGGAGGTGATGGGTGAATTCTTTCAATATTTATTTTGTCCTCTGATTCTAGAATCTCAGGGCAATTTTCCTTGATAATTTCATGAAAGATGATGTCTAGGCTCTTTTTTTGATCATGACTTTCAAGTAGCCCATCATTTTTAAATTGTGTCTCATGGATCTATTTTCCAGGTCAGTTATTTTTCCAATGAGATATTTCACATTGTCTTCCATTTTTTCATTCTTTTGGTTTTGCTTTGTAGTTTCTTAGCTTCTCATAAAGTTATTACCTTCCATCTGTTCCATTCTAATTTTTAAAGAACTATTTTCTTCAGTGAGCTTTTAAACCTCCTTTTCCATTTGGCTAATTCTGCTTTTTAAAGTATTCTTCTCCTCATTGGATTTTTGGACCTCTTTTGCCAATTGACTTAGCCTATTTTTAAAGGTGTTATTTTCTTCAGAGTTTTTTTGGGTCTCCTTTAGCAAGCTGTTGACTTGCTTTTCACAATTTTCTTTCATCTCTCTCATTTCTCTTCCCAATTTTTCCTCCACCTCTCTTACTTGATTTTCAAAATTCTTTTTGAGCTCTTCCATGGCCTGAGCCCATTGCATATTCATTTTGGATGTTTGGGCATCGGAAGCCTTGACTTTTATGTCTTCCCCTGATGGTAAGCATTGTTCTTTCTCACCTGAAAGGATGGGAGAAAATATCCATTCACTAAGAAAGTAACCTTCTATAGTCTTATTTTTCCCTTTTTGGGACATTTTCCTAACCAGTTACTTGCCTTTTGGGTCCTTTGTCAAGGGTAGGGTGTACTCTGGGGACCTGTAAGTTCTCAGTTCCTCCAAGGTGGCACAGTCAAGGGAGAGGTGTTCACTTCCTGACCAGGTTTGTAGCTGAGATTCAGATCAGCTGCTCAATTACTCCAGGGACTTTAGGGGAAGGGTTCCACCAATGGACGCTGGCTACTGCTGCTGCTACCTGGAGCCAGAGCTAGGGGTGGACCCTGCTCCCTTCTTTCTCTGGTTGAAAAAACCCTCTCACTGACTTCTGAATCTGCCTTTGGCACCTGTGAGTTGAGGGATATGAGAATCTCCACTGCTGCTAGGGATTCCACCCCTGAGTCCTGCTCCAGTCCTGCTCCTCCTAGTGCCACGTGGCCAAGGCTGGGCTCCATGTCCAGTGTGACAGACCTTTCCTGTTGGCCTTCCAGGTCACCTTGGGCTAGAAATCTCCTCCACTCCATTGTTCTGTGGCTTCTGCTGCTCTATAATTTGTTGAGAGTCATTCTTTACAGGTATTTTATGGGCTGTAGGGGAAGAGCTAGAGTATGTGTGTCTTTCTACTCCACCATCTTGGCTCCATCCTCTCTAGACTCTTTTTTGCACACTTTCATGTCTGTTTCTTGATGAGCTTCACTCTTGAATAATTGCAGTTCCTTTACCCCTTCCCTTATCTCACTGCAGTTGTTACCTGTGTATGAATCTGACTCAGCCCCAAGAGCATCCACAGCCTTGCTAGTGAAACAGAACATAGACATGGCCAATGGGAAGGCATGGATGGATTGAATCTGAATCACTCATCATTTTTCTCTCTCCTTCTTTCACCTTCAAATGTGTACACACTCCTCTTTGATGTCTCATAAATTCCCCTTTTATGCTTAATTTTGGCCGTAATCGAGACAAGTAAAAACTGTGTCAGCACCTTAGGAACATTGTTGGGGCTATTAAATCAATACTTCATGAGAAGAGTATCGGTGTTATGGTAGTGTAGGAGGAGTCTGATTAGGAAGATTGTTAGGCTGAAGGAAAGACCTTTAAAAATGTCACCCATGGTCAGGACACAGCCCACATTCTCTAGGATCACATAGATATTTGATCCTGGTGGTTTGATTTCAAAGCGTCAATTTCTCTTTCTTTGTCTCTTTGTTCCCAACTAGATTAGTCTGACAGAGTCTCCAAAATTAAACTTAAGTATATCATGAATCTAGGCTGCCCCAAATGTAGGTGGCAAATTCTCCAAATCCTTTCTTGGATTGTCGTTTAATATCCACTAAGGTTATTGAGATGGAAATAGTAAGCTAAAGTAATGGAGGGAACATATATGAAGGGCAAAGAATTAGTAGCTAGATCACATCCTCTTTCTCCCAATGAAACATTTCTTCCTAAGGAAAGAAAATGTGAGGATTCTTCTCAAGGAAGCCACCTGATTGTTTATCTTGTCTCAACTGTGCCCATTCTGAAAAACAAAAAAAAAAAAACCAACATTTTTGTTTACTCACATTTATGGTGTTCTCGTTGGCAATGATAAAATTATTTAAAGTTATTAACTGGTTAAGCTTCCCAAAACATGTTTATAAATACAACCTGTTGCCTAGACTAATAGCTCTGGGTTTCCATGAACTAGGTTTGTTCATGGAATTTCCCCTTCAAGTGACTCTTTAGCTCATTCTAAACAACAGAACAACAGAATTTGGCTTATGTTTATTTCCCCACCCAGGATTTCCCTTGGGAGATCTTAGAATCTGTCTCATGTCTAGGCCTCCCTTCCATAAGAGAAAGGGACTTCAATTCTCATGCAAACACTCAGATAAACTAGAGACAGAATATTCTGTAGATTGTATTTGTGTAACAAGATTCCTCTGAAATTCTCTTGAAAATCCTGGCTCTGAAACCTATGACCAGAGTTTACTAAAAGAGGATTTGCTTTTTCTATGCACATAGCATCTTTATTCTGGTAGAAGGTACTTAACCTTTTATATTTGTATAATTTGGTTGGTAGTAGAATTATGGAGCAGAAAACTGAACTTTTACATGAAAAGTAATCATTAAGTCAACTTGTGAAAGATATAAGGTGTTATCCTATGTTGTAAGTGAATAGTTTAGTTGAAAAGGGGAGCAAAAGTCTGTTGTTTATGTTATACCTTAAAAATCCATTTATAAAGAAATATAATTTGCCTGTTAAAATATGAACATTGAATGCAGGAGGACTAAGAGGACATCTTTTAGGACAGAGAAATGACTGAGCCTACAGGGTATTATGATCTCTCAGTTTATTTTATATTTATGTATTTTGAGAGTGGATGAGATGAATACTCAAAAGTGGTCAAATTACTGTCCAGAGGCTATGGGATGATTCAATATGGACTGTTGATTTTTATAACTAACAGAAAGTTGAATTTTGTGATGTTTGTATCTTAAAGGAAACAATTCAATGAACAAGCTCATTTTTGATCCATTGAGACTGTTAGAGAAGTCAACAGTCCAGAAGACAAGAGTAGGTAAGAAGGCAATGGGATGTAAATGAGAAGATGTCAGTAAGATTAGTCACCTGACAGAAAGGCTTCCATTGTGGCATTTGGGAAGCTGCTAATTGAAAAGAAACATTGTTGTTAAAGGAAAAGAAAGGAACATGTTAAATAGAAGGGAGCTAAGTTCGGTTATTTCCCTCTAGTGTCATCTATACTGAAAAAAATGAAAGTTCTCAGAGGTGTTGGTTTTTCTCCACTTCTTTCTTTGACTTGATAGGGCAAAGCATATGTGGAAAGAAAGGTTTTGCTGTGGACTCTCCTTTGCTGTAACAAGATACTGGGAACTAACTAGATGACAGAATCTTAATGAATGAAGAACTGTCTGAGTTTGTCTGCCTTGCCCAGAAAGTCAACCTGGGGAACTCTTCAGTTCTCTGGTTTAAGGGGAATTGCTTGTCAATATTATTTGTTTGGTTGTTTTCAGTCATGTCCAACTCTTCATGACCCCATTGGGGTTTTCTTGGTAAGAGTGGTTTGTCCTTTCCTTCTCCAGCTCATTTTACAGATGAGGAAACTGAGGCAACAGGGTTAAATGATTTACCCAGGATCACATAGCTAGTATGTATCTGAGACCAGATTTGAACTCAGGAAGAGGAGTCTTCCTGACTCCTGACCCAACACGGTGCCACCTAACTTCCCTGTCATTATTTTACCATAACACGTTCTCAGTACCATTTTAAAGGTGTTTCTGAATTTAAAAAGAACGTATCAGAAATTTATCAGTTTGGGAACAGATGAGTACATTTATTCGAGAGGAAGGTGGTGAAAACCAGACAGGGGACAGCTAACAAAGGAGTAGATTTATGTGGTCGCTTTGTTCCTGAAAGACCAAGGAGGTCAAGGTCTATAGTACAGAGTTGTGAGTTATCTTAACACACAGGTTGTCTTCATTCATGTGTCTTCCTACTAGTTTTCTATATGTTCCAGCTCTCTCTGTGGATACTGTGTGCATTGGTGAAAGGGTGTGGCCCAGGTTTATGGGTTTATTGTGATATATTAGCTATTCTTGTATTGATTTGTACTGAATAACTATAATTAAATGTCATGTTTAAAAGGCAATGGTCATCATTGTGAATGACTGTTTTTTTGTGTGTGTAAATGGAAAGCATACTGATGACAGGAACTACAGTGGAGAATAAGGTGAAATATGTTCTCCTCCCTCTCTCCTCCCCCATAATAGGATATACCTAGGCCCCTGAGAGTGTTTGAGTTATAGTTTGGGATGGTAGTCCATCTCTGGGAACACAGACCTGCCACTGTGAGGATAGATTGGGAAAAGCCAGTCCAGAGAGAGAATGGGTGGGCATGTCCCATAGGTGAGGCTACACTGTAAAGTTCATGATAGTATTTCCATTCAGGTACTATACCAGGATGGGGCACTAGTCATTTTCAACCATTCTGCGTAACTGTATCACAACTATTTCATTTCATATTCCTTCCTTCCTGCCTGCCTGCCTGCCTGCCTGCCTTCCTGCCTTCCTGCCTTCCTGCCTTCCTGCCTTCCTGTGTGAGGGTAGATTGGAGTGAGCAAACAAGCCCACAGACTAAGCAGGTGTCCTCATGCTCTCACAAGAAGTTTAAATTGTGGGGGCCAACCCCACTCCATGAATCTGTTACCTAAAGATAAATAGGAACCTGTTTCCTTTGAAATTTTGATAAGGAAATCCTAAATGATCTGAAAAATATGGAGGATTAAAAAGTATGTGATTCTACCATTCCCCTTCTCTGTGTTCATTACCTAACTCCCAAAGCTGTATACTCTTGGCTCCATTTTTTAGAGTGTTTTACGAATTTTCTCTCCACCATCCAGCACAATCCTGAACTGCAACCACCCTTAAAACAGCTCTGGAGGAAATTTTCTCCCTAATCAACTGAAAGAAGAAGAACTGGAAAGTTTTCTGTCTTGTCCAACTTTCATCCTTAGGGAGACTTTCCATCTGGAGAATATTATCGTTGCATTAGAACTGCTGATTTAACCTCTAGACTTGAGTGGCTCTGCCAGTTCCTATTGCCCCACAGTAATCTAAAGGTCATTCTCATCTCTTTTTGCACTGGAATAACCTTATGAAGCTCCTTTGTGTCACACAGAAGTTGTGACACAAACACTAAATACACTTTTGTTTAGTATTTGGCAAAGATCACATATACAGATAGGAGGATGAGATCTGTTATTAAGCAATCTTTTCAGAGAAAAGCCTAGTTTTGGAGAGTAGACTAAGCCTGAAGGGATTTCACCGCTCCTGTTTGACCCAAATTCTTATGCCTCACTTCCTCTTGCTCAATCCTGAACAGAGATGGAGAACACCTGGTTATCAATATTGTCTCTGATCTAATTTTACATATAATAGGAAAAAAAGGTGACTAAGTCATCCTTGGGTCTTTCCTGTCTAAGCCTTGATTATGAAATATTTTCTCACTTTTCCATCTTCAATCACTTTCCTGGTTATCTCCTTAGTATGATTTTCTCTGCTTGGACCACCATCTCCACCCCACTAGAAACTTGGGTTCTGCCCTGTCTCCTGAGGGTAGGAGTGGAGAAGAAGCTGGGTTGTGTTATGTAGTCTTATGCCTTAGCAAAATAAGACAACAGTCTCACCCTAGCTTATTTTGCTTAAGTGCTGAATAAATTTTCTCTCTATCTCTCTGTCTTTCTGTCTCTGTCTCTGTCTCTCTGTCTCTGTCTCTGTCTCTCTCTGTCTCTCTGTCTCTGCCTCTGTCTCTGTCTCTCTGTCTCTCTCTCTCTGTCTCTGTCTCTCTCTCTGTCTCTCTGTCTCTGTCTCTGTCTCTCCCCTGTCCCAGCCTCTGATAGGGACTATGAAGTTTAGTTAATGTTACTTGTCTTTTTTTCTTTGTTACAAGGATGAGTTCATTGGGATTGGGAGGAAAGGAGAAGCATGATGATGATGATGATGATAGCTAACATTTATGTAAAGCCTACTAGCTGCCATCCACTGTGTTAAGCACTTAACAAACATTATCTCGTTTTATCCTCACAACAACCTTGGGAGGTATGTGCTGTCATTATCCTTATTTTAAAGATGAGAGAACTGAGACAAACAGAGGTTTACTGACTTCTCCAGGGTAACACAGGTAGTAAGTATTTGAAATTGGATTTGAACTCAGGTCTTCTTGACTCCAGACACTTCTCTGGGAAATTAATGACTGAGATATAAAAACAAAAGGCATGAAGAAAACAAAAAACATCAAAAATAAAATGAGTGGCTTGGACTAGATGAGTTTAAGTTCCTTTTTTCAACTATAATTTGTGATTTGATAAATCCATTCTCAATCTCTCTCTCTCTCTCTCTCTCTCTCTCTCTCTCTCTCTCTCTCTCTCTCTCTGGGGCAGCTGGGTGGCACAGTGGATAGAGCACTGGACCTGGAATCAGGAAGACTCCTCTCTCTTCATCAGTTCAAATCTGATCTCAGACATTGCTAGTTGTATGACACTAAGCAAGTCATTTAACCCTATTTGCCTCAGTTTCCTTACCTGTAAAATGAGATGGAGAAGGAAATGGAAAGCTACTCCAGTACCTTTGCCAAAGAAACAAAACAAAACAAAACAAAAACAAAAACAAACCAAAATGGGGTCATGGAGAGTCAGATACTACTGAAAGATGACAAACAATAAAATTCTCTCTTGTAATATAGTTCCACGTGAAAAATTATATGCTGGATATTTGTCTAGATTTCCTATTGACATTTTAAATTCAACATATCCAAATAAGAATTCATCAACTTGCCCACTAAACCCAATGCTCCTCCAATTTTCCCTGTTTCTTTGGAGGGTACCACCATCTTTGTGGTCACTCAATTCGGTAACTTCCAAATCATCCTTGAATCTTCCCTTCACCACATTCTCCATGCCACCACATCCAAATTGTCATCGTGCCATGATTCTACCTCTACAAAATCTCATGACTGTCCTCTTCTCTCCAGTAATATGCCTATTGCCCTAGTTCAGACCCTCATCACCTTTAGGCTGGACTATTGTAAAAACTTCCCCATTGGTTTTTCTGCTTCTACTCTTTCTCTCTGAAACCCATCTTCACACAGAAACCGAAATAATCTTCCTAAGGTTTAGGAACAGATTACTAGAAATAGGTCTGTCTTCATCCTCTGCACTTGTAAACCCATTCATCTTTCAAACTGCTACCATATTCTTCTTTTGTAAGTCCTGTTCTGTTCTTGGTACCAATCATGTCACTCTATTGCTTAAAGCCTTTCAAAGACTTCCTATTACTTATGAATATATGCTGTAATTTTCAGCCTAAGGTTGAAGATTTTCTAAAATCTCATGGTATCTTAATTTTCCTTCATTATCTTTCACTTTTCCACTACATATAATCTGTAGGGGCAGTTAGGTGGTGCAGTGGATAGAGCACCAGTGCAGGAGTCAGGAGGACCTGAGTTCAAATTTCATCTCAGACACTTGACACTCACTAGCTGTATGACCTTGGGCAAGTCACTTAACCCCAACTGCCTCATCCTGGGTCATCTCCAGTCATCCTGATGAATATCTGGTCACTGGATTCGGATGGCTCTGGAGGAGAAGTGAGGCTGGTGATCTGCACAGTCCTCCCTCACTCAAAACAAAGTCAAGTGCAAGTCATGTCATTATTTCTCCAATGGCATGGTCTTCTTCGGCAATGAAGGATGAACACGCACACATATAATCTGTATTCTAGACAAACTAGATGTGATATTGTCCACTGTATACACCACACATTTTTTGGTCTCTTATTTTGCTCATGTTGTTCCCTGCTTGAAATTCCCTTCACTGCTCAGTCTCCACATATTGGAGTCTTACCTACTTCAAGTCCCAGTTATAGCTTTTCTGACTCTCCCCTTATCAATAACGATACTTTGTCTTTTAGTCTCTCTATCAAGGCATTAATTAGAGTGCTACTTAAACAAACTCTTTGCTAATTCCTTTTGTAAACTGCAAATCCACATTTGGTTTCAAGATTATAAATGTCAGTTTCTTGAGCAACTTTGAGGAGTGCCATATCTAAAGAAAGAAGAATTTAGGATGGAGGGAAGAGGAGGGTTTTGAGGAAAAGATGAATGAGTAAATGAATGAATGAATAAGTGACTGACTGGCTATATGACCCTGGGTAAATTATTTACTTTCTCAATTCTCTTGTGTTGTGGTGGTTTAGTTGTTTATCAAGTTGTGTCTGACTCTTTGTGATCCCATTTGGGGTTTTTTTTGGCAAAGAAACTGCAGTGGTTTGCTGTTTCCTTCTCCAGCTCATTTTACAGATGAGGAACTGAGGCAAACAGGATTAAGTGACTTGCCCAGGGTCACACATCTCGTAAGTGTCTGAGGCTAGATTGGAACTCAGGAGGATGAGTCTTCTTGATTTCTGGCTGTGCCACTTAGCTGATCTCTTAGTTCTCTAAGCAACATTGTAAGTTATAGAGAAGGTACTGACCTACAATGGCAAAGGGATTTTCCACATCCTAGAATTCCCTCTCCAAATGAAATCACGGAGAAAGTACCTGTAGTATATGCCAGGAACTATGCTAAGTAGTAAAGATACAAATACAAAATTGAGACAGTCCTTGTCCTCGAGGAGCTTACATTCAAATAGGGAAAGACAACACATATATAGAAGTGGTAGCAAGGGAAAGGAATCTCTGAGGAGTCACAAGGATGGGCAAGTCCTCTGTCTGGTAAGTTCTTTTGTATATAATAGTATTGATTTGATTACTGAGTCCAGACTAAGATGTGAAAAATGGGGGAAGGGGGACAGACGGTAAAGGTGGATAGCTGCAGTTACAAATCATGATTTATGCTTTCTCCTATATGTAGCACCTCTCCCCCATTACTCAGAGTCCTCCATTTCTCCTTGATTACAACAGAAACTCATGTCTTATCACAATATGGTTATTATTCCTGGTAGTGTCCAGAACCATAACTAGGAATTCTTGTGCCAGAGGCAAATTCATCAGGAGAAAAGGGTAACAGAAGATAGAGGAAACACAGAAGGATAGTTGTACCGCAGGTTCAATCACCCCTGTTACCCTGAGAGTTGGTCTGCAGCCACACAAACATTAGTGGAGGTAGATACTAAGAGACAGTATGATGATGGTACCTTGGAACTGGCCATGCTGCAAGGCATTCTGAGCCAACTGATGATCATGAGAAAAAATGTAGTGACAGAGGATGGAAGCTTCCTTTTCTCCCTCCAAATCATCAAGTTCCCCTTTATTCCTTCCCTGGCCCCCACCAGGATATTGGTGAAGTTCTTGTTACTCCACGCTATTTGTGGCTTTCCTGCTGACTATAAGATAGAAGGGAAACTACAGGCCTGAAATCAGTGGCTTTAACTGTTGCCACTTATTGATTCATGGCTCTTCTGTCTTCTAGATTATGCTATTGTAGTTTTTTAAATTTTTATTTATTTTATTTTTAATTTATGAAATAAAACAAGCATTTCCATAACATATTATAATAAATTGCACATGAAACTACAAGTCTAGTATGTACAACTTCCTTTTGAATATATAATAAAGTTATCAATAAATTTCTTCTTTTTTCTTTCTTCCCGCACCCCAGAGATGGCTACCATTAGACACAAATATGTATATATGTAAAGTCATTCTATACATACTTCTATTTATCAATTCTTTCTCTGGATCTGGATAGATCTTTCTTCAGATGTCTTTTGTAACTAATCTGGGTACGTGTAACAGTCAAAATAACTTATTCATTCAAAGTTCAAGCAACATTGCTGTTACTGTATACAGTGTTTTCTTAGTTCTGCTCATTTCACTCTTCATCATCTTATGCAAATCCATCATTTCTTATAGCACAGTACTATTCCATCACAATACTATTTTAAAAAAACCCCGTAAGGTTAATCATTCTTTGGAGACACAGTCACATGCAAATCTCAGTCAGGAGGTCTGAGAAAGAATTTTCCCCAGAGTCACCTTTCTTCCTTCCAAGTTGTATTGTTTGGCGCAGTTCTGGCTCAGTCTACACTGAAGGCCTTTCTGTGGGCATAGCAAATATCAGCATTAAAAGCAGTTTATTCCTCTTGACAAGTTTGATGGGGGATGAAGATAATTTTTTAAATTAGTATTTGGCTGGTTCATCTGAAAATGATTCCTTTCGCCTTTTACTTAAAGCAAGTTTCCAGCATTTTTTACTGAGGTCGTTTTTTTTCTTGTAATAATTAAGTCCAAGGCCCTAGAATCTGGGCTTGGGGGGAAGCAAAGGAGGCAGCTTCCAAGAATACAAGGGACAAGGGGATACAATTAAGGATATTTTTGTATGACTTTTTGTAAGTGTGTATACATTTTATGCCTGAAAATTCTACCCTATATGGCCATAAGAGATGCATATGTGTATGTGATATCAAGTACAGTACAGTAAAAAGAGCATTGGATTTGGAATTAAAGGACTAGGTTTCAAGTCACAGTAGTTGTAGTATTTCGGGCAAATCTCTTCTCCAATCTGTGCCTTAGTTTCTCCATCTGAAAATTTAATGGAGTTGGACTAGATGATCTCTAAGTTTACTTCCAGCTCTAAGTCTATGATCCTAAGTCAAGTCATACATACTACAATGATGGCTGAAAGTGTCTCAAAGATGGGGATGAGGTGAGCTCTCTGAAACCTTCCAATCTTGCTGAGGATGGATAAATGCTTGGTACTGGTTTTACTGGGGAGGGGAAGGGTGTAGGAGGTTTTAATAGGGTAGGAGGGAGAGATAGAATGCTAGGATTCAACTGAAAAACTCAAAACCTCAGAATCCTAGAGAGTGATAAAGTTGCTTCCCATTCTTATGAATTAACAATTCATTATTTCCTTCCCTCCAAAAGTTTTACCAATGTTGTCTGGTTTTGTATCACAGTCCTGTCCAGATTTAGAGACCTCATTTCTCTTTTGAAAAATAAACCCTCTCTTGAACAAAAGAGAAACAGTTAAATAAAACTGTCTGACGTGATGACTTCTTCTGATAAAATGTGAAACCTTCCACACCTATAGTCTCCCCATTCTGCACAGAAAGAAGGGAGGCTTTCATCCTCTTTTCTCTGGTATCAAAATTGACAACTACAATTACTCTGCATTCAGCTTCATTTCACTATTCTTTTTATTTGCATTGTTATAGTGAATTTTAGTGTTCTCCTGGTTTTTCTTGTTTTATCAGATTTTTGAACAAAAAACAGATTTTTAGCCATGTATTTATATGTAACCTGCTATATAAATGAACTCTGTGGCTAGATGGCACAGTGGATAGAGGGCTGGGTCTGGAGTTAGTAAAACTCATCTTGACCCTCTTTGCCTCAGTTTCCTCACCTGCAAAATGAACTAGAGAAGGAAATGGCAAACTATTCTAGTATCTTTGTGAAGAAAATCCCAGATGGAGTCACAAAAAGTCAGACACAACTGCAAAATGACTGGACAACAGTAACAACAACAATATATAAATGAACACTGGGATACTGTCTGTTCCTCTTCCACATAAAAACTACAGCTTTCATCACCATCACCACCACCACTTCTCCCCTCCAGATAACTGGCACCCTAGCAAACAGAAACTTTAATCACCAAATAATACAGTGAAGCTGGAAGTTAGGAAATTGTGAGCCCTGTTAAACTCAGGAGACAGAGAACAATACTCACAAGCTGCTTATTTGACACATTCAGCCAAAATATTTTAGAAGTTATTTTGAAAGACTTCATTTATCAATAATTTCACTAGAGCAGGGTAGGGCCAAGATGGCAGAGTAGAAGGGTGGACCTGTAAAAACTCTTCTCCAACAGCCCATAAAATACTTGTAAGAAATGCCTCTAAATAAATTCTAGAGCAGTAGAAGCCACAAAACCACAGAGTGAAAGAGATCTCCAGCCTAAGGCAGCCTGGAAGGCTGACAGGAAAGGTCTATCACACTGGGCTTGGGGTGGAATGGAGCCCAGCCTTGGCCATGCCGTGCTGCAGGGACAGGACTGGAGCAGTCTGGGGCACAGAATCCTGGGCAGCAGCTGTGGTTCCCAGATTCCTCAATCAACAAATGCCAAAGGCAGCTTCAAAGGTCAGTAAGAAAGCACTTTCACCTGGGTGAGAATGGAACGTGGTCTAGCCTTGTCCCAGGCAATGGCAGCATCCATTTTTGTAGCTCTGGGCCTAAAGATCTGGGAGGAATCAAGCAGCTGAACTGGGTCCCAGCCTTGAGTGGTGGTCCTGGGGTGAGGAGGAACACTGACTGGTGGAGGTTCTGAACAGGGAATCCTACCCCACATCCTGGGCAGAAGAGTGTTTATGGTTGCTCACAGACCAAAACATAGGCCAGGCGAGGAGTAAACTCTCCTGTGAATGTGCCACCTTGGAGTAACTGAGAACTTACATGTCCCCAGAGTATACCCTCCTCTTGACAAAGGACTGAAAAGTCAAGTAACTGGCTGGGAAAATGGCCAAAAAAGGGAAAAAATAAAACAATAGAAGGCTACTGTCTTGGTGAACAGGTATTTTATTTTATCCTTTCAGATGAGGAAGAACAATGCATACCATCAGAAGAAGACATAAAAGTCAAGGCTTTTGCATCCAAAACCTCCAAAATAAATACGCAATGGTCTCAGGCCATGGAAGAACTCAAAAAGGATTTTGAAAATCAAGTAAGAGAGGTGGAGGAAAAATTGGGAAGAGAAATGAGAGTGATGTAAGAAAATTGTGAAAAGCAAGTCAACAGGTTGCTAAGGGAGACCCAAAAAAACACTGAAGAAAATAACATCTTTAAAAATAGACTAACTCAAATGGCAAAAGAGGTCCAAAAAGCCAGTGAGGAGAAGGGTACTTTAAAAAGCAGAATTAGCTAAATGGAAAAGGAGGCCCAAAAGCTCACTGATGAAAATAGTTCTTTAAAAATTACAATGGAGCAGATGGAAGCTAATGACTTTATGAGAAACCAAAAATTTACAAAACAAAACCAAAAGAATGAAAAAAAATAGAAGTCAATGTGAAATATTTTATTGGAAAAGTAGCTAACCTGCAAAATAGATCCAGGAGAGACAATTTAAAAATTATGGGACTACCTGAAGGCCATGATGAAAAAAAGAGCCTAGACTTCATCTTTCATGAAATTCTCAAGGAAAACTGCCTTGATAGTCTAGAACCAGAGGGTAAAATAAATACTGAAATAATTCACCAATCACCTCTTGAAAAGAATCTGAAAAGAAAAACTCCTAGGAATATTGTAGCCAAATTCCAGATTTCCCAGGTCAAGGAGAAAATATTGCAAAGTACCAGAAAGAAACAATTCGAATATTGTGGAAATATAATCAGGATAACATAAGATCTAGCAGCTTCTACATTAAGGGACTGAAGGGCTTGTAATATGATATTCCAGAAGTCAAAGGAACTAGGACTAAAACCAAGAATCACCTACCCAGCAAAACTGAGTAAAATACTTCAGGGTAAAAAATGGTCATTCAATGAAATGGAGGTCTTTCAAGTATTCTTGAGGAAAAGACCAGAGCTGAATAGAAAATCTGACTTTCAAACACAAGAATCAAGAGAAGCATGAAAAGGTAAACAAGAAAGAAAAATCATAAGGGACTTACTGACTTTGAACTGTTTACACTCCTACATGGAAAGATAACATTTGTAACTCTTGAAACTTTTCTCAGTATTTGGGTAGTTGGAGGGATTATATACACATACGTATACATATACATATACATATATATGTATATGTATATATATATACTTATATATGTATATATATATATACATACACACACATACATATATATACATACATATATATATATGTATATATGTATATATACATATATATATATACATATATATATATATATACATATATACATATATATATATATATATATATATGTATATATATATATATATATATAGACAGAGGGCACAGGAAAAGAGGCCACAGGAGGAGTTGAATAGAAAGGGATGATATCTAAAAAGTAAAATTAAGGGGTGAAAGAGGAATACATTGGGAGGAGAAAGGAAGACATGGAATGGGGCAAATTATCTGTCATAAAAGAGGCAAGAAAAAGCTTTTTCAATGGAGGGTCTTTTGGGAACAGAACAGACACATAAACTCTAAGTCTGGTCTCTAGGATCTTTCAGAGCTTTGGAAACCTAGTTCCCTTTATCTTTTCTCATTTTATTTTTTTCTTTAGATCATTTTGACAAGCATTTTGCTTTATTGCCTTGTAGGATCACTACAAATGTTAACTTTCATAAAACACATTATTGATGCCTTTTCCACTTTTATTCAATTTGAAATATGACCTTTCCTCTCCCACCCAGCAAGCCTTCCTTTGTCCAGAAGATTAAAAATATAAAAGAGAGATTTTTTTCAATGCAAAAAGATAACAAATAAAACATTTAAGAAAGATAGGGAAGAGACCAGAAGGAAGTTCAGAAGGGGATACAGATAAGTAGCCACGTTTATAATTTAAAACATAAATGAAGGTGATAAAAAACAATAGATGTCAATGCAAATGGAATAAAAAGACAAGTTCAGCAGAAAGTAACTGTTATATGAAACGTGTTCGAAGACATGATAGCATTCTACACCCATGTTGTTCACCTGTTTCAGTCCTGTCTGACTCTTCATGACCCCGTTTAGGATTTTCTTGGCAAAGACACTAGAGTTTGCCACTTCCTTCTCCAGCTCATTTTACAGATGAAGACTGAGGTAAATAGGGTTAAGTGACTTGTCAGGGTCACTTAGCTCCTAAGTGTTTGAGGCCAGATTTGAACCCGTAGAATGGATCTTCCTGACTCCAGCACCACTAACCACAGTCCCTCTTAAATTTTTCACACTTTTCACTCCTCCTATTTTCATTACTATCTAAAATTTTCTACTTTTCTAGGGCTGGTGCACATTCCTGAAATACCAACTGTGATGGGGGCTGAAGCTGGCAGATCTCTTTAATCTAGGAATTTTGTGAAGCACTGGGTTGTGATAATCATGGATCTACATTAAGTTCATTAATATGGAGAGCCCTTGAATGCAAGTGGGTCACCATACTGCCAAATGAGGGGATGAATCAGTCCCGGCCAAAGGCAGAGCTAGTCACTTGAGGATTATGATACGATTGAGCCCATGAAGAGCCCCTGTACATGCAGTCTGGGCAAGATATGGAAACTCAATTTTAATTTTTTTTTAAAATTACTTTTTTGCCTGTGTTAAGTTTAGTGGAAACAATTTTTATTTTCTCCAAACTTGTAACTAGTACAAGGCAAAAGGGGCTTTGTTTCCAGGTGCTTAACCCTGGAGAAAGGGGCACAATTTCTTTTCTAGGAATGTGTTCTTCCAGCAGTCCTCTGGACTCATGCACAGATCTATGGATCTGATCATTTTCTTGTGCATAAATCAGAAGTTTTAAGAAGTTTAAGAATATTTCTGCTAGTATTGTTGTAATTTGTAAAATTCTTCTGAGAGACTAATGACCTTAAAATTGTCTCAGTGCATCCTGTCTTCACAGTTAGTCACTTTGGCTTGTATGGAATCTATACATTCATTTACTGTTATCACTCTTTGCTTCTCTTCAATGAACTTCTGTATTTTTGTTGTTCTAACACTGTCATTCTGTCTTTTAGAGCCTCTAATTTTTGGAGAGATTCCCCAAATGGTGTCTTGTACATTCAGAATTCTGTTATTAATTTTCTTAAATTATGTATCAAAAGCTCTAATTTGTTATTTAAAATTATTCTTTGTTTATTTTTTGTTTTTACATTACCTTTATTTTCCAATATAAATTGCACTTCTTTACCTAGAGAGTGGTTCCCTTAAAACTAAAATTAAAAAAATAATTGAAAAAAGCAGTTCAATAAAATCAGCCAACATGTCAAGGCCAACAGCATATTCAGTATTCCATGTCCTTGATCTGTCTTTTCTTCTCCCACACAAAGAAAAGAGAGAGATCCATACTCATATATCTTCTTAAGGGGTCAAGATTGGTCATGATAATTACACAGTATTCAGTTGCAATTTTTGTTATTCTTTCCATTTACATACAATTGATCCTCATAATTTGTGGATCCCATATTTGTGAATTCACCTACTGGTTCAAATTTATTTGTAATCCCAAAATCAATACTCAAAACGATTTTGAGGTCATTCAATAACATGTGCAGAGGTATGAATAATTTGAGTCTTGCACTCTACACATTCCCAGCCAAGGTTGAACAATAATTAAAGCTATAATGTTTAATGTTTGTACAGTCCTTTTATAGTACTTGGGCAGCTAGGTGGTGCAGTGGATAAAGTGTCAGACCTGCAGTCACATAAAGTACCAGACTTGAAGACTCATCTTCTTGAGTTCAAATCTGGCCTAACTTACTAGCTGTGTGACCTTGGGCAAGTCACTTAACACCATTTGCCTCAGTTTCCCCATCTGTAAAATGAGCTGGAGAAGGAAATGGCAAACCATTCCAGTATCTTTGTGAAGAAAACCCCAAATGATATCACAAAGAATTAGACATGACTGGAAAATGACTAAACAACTGAAAATATGGTACTTACTATGTGCTAGGCATTGTACTAAGAACTTTACAGTTGTTATCTCATTTGATCCTCACAACAACCCTGGGAGGTAGGTGCTATTATTATTCCCATTCTACAGATGAGGAAAGTGAGGTAAGCCAAAGCTAAGTGGATTGCCCAAGGTGTCACAGCTGGTAAGTATCTGAGGCCAGATTTGAACTGAGGTATTCCTGACCCTAGGCCGGGCATTCTATTTACTGCACTCTGTCATCTTGGTTCAGCTCTCATACTGTAAATAAATGTTTCTTTCCCAGTTTATTTAGTCACACTTACTTTTGGTGGTGACTTCATTATTTAAAATGGCCCCTAAGCATAGACCATAGTTTGACGTGTTGTCCAGTATTCCTAAGTTTCAAAAAGGCTGTGATGTGCTTAAGGAAATAACCATCATTCAGACCTAAATAATAGTGCTTTTAGCTCCAAGTTCAATGAACAATATGGTACATGCAGAAAATTCTCCAATCTCTATATGAGACTTGTCTAGAAAATGTTAAAATAAATGAGACCAGAGGCTTGCGGAAACTAACCCTGTATTTTTCCTAGGAAAAATAGTTCAGCATTTGCTAATTCAGTGTTTACAATGACATTCCAGAATATAACTATGTTAAATGACATGAATTAACTGAATCTCTTATTATAAGTGGTTTGGAGTAATCTTCATATGCTTTTGAATAGTTTGAAATTCTTTTTTCAGAAACGTTTGTTCATATCCTTTGAAAATTTATTGAGAGAATGGCTTTTTCTTTTTTCTTCTTACTTTTCTTCCTTCCTGTTATCTTATATATTTGTGTTGATTTCCTTAATTAGTTTATCTGTGTTAACATGGTTTTAGATGTCAGACTCTTAGCAAAGATACTTGATGCAAAGATTTCTTTTTCTCAATCAATAGCTTCGATTGCTGTCCTAAGTCTATTGATCATGTCAGCACAAATGCTTTTCAGCTTCCTGTAATCAGAATCATCTTTTTTTTTAGTGTTTTCACCACTTTTATCTCTTGCTTTGATAAAAATTATTCCCCTGTCTATAGTCGTGAAAAAAACCTGATCCACTTCTCTGTCTCTGTCTCTCTGTCTCTATCTCTCTCTGGGTTTGTGCGTCTGTCTCTCTTTCTCTATCAATGGTGTGGCCTTTAATATTCATGTTAAGTATCCATTCTGATATTGTTTAAATATATGTTGAAGGTATTGTTTCAAATTTAATTTCTGCCATACTGCTTTCCGATTTTCCCAGAAATTCTTATAAAATGGAGAGTTCTTTTCTATGTAATTTATTCTCTTGGGTTTATCTAACACTAGGGAGAGTTAATACTATTCTTTAAAAAAATTCTCTTTTCACTCTGGAGTTGAAATCAATGCAAATAACATACTATGTTCCAGGTACTATGTTAAACATGTTTCTCATGGTTATTTCATGATTTCTGTTGAATCTGTAGAATCCTTTTTTATCAGGTAATTTTAATTCATTTTCCTTCATAATAATATACATTGTCATTTTACTGTGTCATTTCTTTGAAATTTTACTCATTTTTTCTTTCAGTTTTTATAAACCCCTCAGTTAGTTGATTTGTTAATTAACTAGTGTGTATATACTCACAGTTACTTGACCTTATGATTGTTCAGCCTTTCTCTTGGATTCCTAACTGCTTGTATCTGGCTTCCTTCTTCACTCTTTAGCCCCTCATCCTTAAACTACTACACAGATTCTCCCACCCCTACCAGAGGCTGGGCATTTTCAGCTTCCTCATAGTTGTTTACACTGTGGCATAGACCACGTCCTTGAATCAGAGTAAATTACCAGTGGAAAAGACTGGCCTTATTTGTATTTCCAATTCCCATTCCTTTGATAGTAAAAACTGTTAATGCTCTAGCCACTTCAGTCTTTCCCGCATCTTCTACTTTTTCCTCTAGCTATTGTCTCTTTCTTTTCTGTGGTTGGGCACAAACAGGGTCTTTCTCTTTTTGTGAGGTTAAAGGAGGTGCAGAAGGGTTCACTGTTGGGAAGATGGGTAGGGACCTCCACAGCCAGACTTTGAAGCCAACTCTATGGAACTGCTTGCATTGTTTGTGTCTGGCATAGAGCTTGGGTTGTGGGATAAGGGTTAAGTATTTATTTAAGTTCTTGGAAGTGTTTTATTCCTCCCTCCCTCCCTCCCTATTTTTCTTTTTCTTTCTTCTTTCTCTTTCTTTCTTTTTCTTTTTCTTTCTTTCTCTCTCTCTCTTTCTTTCCTTCCTTTCTTTCTTCCTTCCTTCCTTCCTTCTATTCCCTCTTTCTTTTTTTGGTAAACAACTTGTGGTATTTTTATCTTTCCATCTTGTATTACTCTGTATGAGGCATGTGATTCTTTTTGGCTTGGAGAAACTTAAAGAAAACAACTTCTCTGCTATGCTAATTCTATTACCACACGTCTTATAGAGAGTTCAGTAAATATTTGGTTTAGATATACAGAACAGGTGATTGTAAGGTAGAAAAAAGCAGGGCAGATTAATGAGAAGAGACATCCTTTTAAAGATAATGACCTTCTGATCAGTCTCCAGGTCAGTAGTGAACAAGTTGTTATCTCCTCTCCCTTATCTATATCCACAAAAGGCTGAGCAAGAGAAAATGGACTTCAATTAAGGCTAGACAAACTAGATTTGATTAACTAAAACAAACAAACAAGCAAAAGCTTGCCTCAGGCCATTCCCTCTCTCAAGTTCATGGATTCCTGACCATAACTAGAATGGCTAAAGCCATAAAAGTCATCGTAAGATCTCAAAGACTTCAGAAAGCTAACTATCTGAGAATGGTTTCCAAACCTGGGGACCGACTTTATTGTATGTATATTATTTGGCAGTAATAGTGGGTGATCTCTGGGAGATCTTCATCCCTCTCCAGGGACCAATTCAAATACCAAGCAGTTCCTCAATCTGTGGTTGTCTTCTCTTCCTTTGGGTGAGTGAAGAAGAACAATTTTGCTCGCTATTCCGTGAAAAGAAAGAACTCTGAAACTTCTTGGATTCTTACTGGGAAGTGGAAGTGGAAGGCTCACTAAATGAAATATATATCTTTTATAACAATTTTCAAAGCTATTTTTCATTCATTCATTTATACTTTTGAGTACTACTTACTTGGCCACCATGATATTATGAAATGTGAAGGATGGGAAGGAAGAATGTGGCGTGTTGATTGCTTTCCAGTGGAAGGAGCACTAAAATCCTATTAAGTAGAACGGAACTAGTATTGATTGGTATGTCACTAAATGGTTTTTTTTAATGTGGCTTTTCGTTCGCGTGTGTGTGTGTGTGTGTGTGTGTGTGTGTGTGTGTGTTCCTCTGTTTTGTTCTCTGGTACAGAGTTGAAGAAAGGAGTCTTGTATTATTGGTTGCTATGTTGAAGAATCCCTTAGCATTAGAAATAATCCTGAACTTTAGCTGATTCCACTTTTAACACTTTGCAATGATATGACACCAGGCAAATCACTTTCCTCAGTTTCCTCATTTATAAAATGGAGACATAACTTCATCTGAACAATATTTCATAGGACTCTGAAACACAGAACTTCACTAGCATTGGAATTAAAACAATGAAATAAAGGAAAAACTTGGGAGAAGCAAGGTACAGTAGAAAGAGCATTAAATATGGGGGTAAAAAGACTGAGTCAAAGTTTCTTTAGTCAGATGGAAAGGCCCTATGGGCATTAGGGTTCAGTGGAAAAGGGAATGGGAATGCCCTTCCTTTCATGCCACTTTTACTGGTGACTTTTATCAGTTTCTAATGTTGAACCTTTTGATTAGGCCAAAGACAGGTGGTAAGAACTTTCAGGTTGCATCTTTTACAAGGGTTGCTTCCCCAGTTGATGGCCTGGGGCACTAGACTGGAAGCACTGCTTTTCCCAAGGCCCTTGAGTTCAAGACCCCTGCCTATCTTCATCAGGGTCTGAGGGGACATGGTGGCCAAGGCTGTGGTGGTGGTGATTTGACTTGTCTAGCACAGGCTGCTTCCTCAGGGTGTCCCACTAATTCATAATAAGATATACAACTTGTGATTACTCAACACAATGGTATTCAGTAGCACAGACCAGCCTTGGTGTTTGCCTTAATTCTTAAATTTACATATTGGGAAAAAATTTCATAAAAAATGGGAAACAATGTCTGGCCAATATCTATAACATTACAGTTGTGAAAACATTACACAAGTAATCTGTTTCCTCCTACCCACACCTCCCTTTTCCCTTTTCCACAGTTTTAGAAGACAAGAGCACAGAAATATCCTTTTCTCTTTTAAAACAACAAGATACATAAACTTGTTAATCATATTTGCTTTTTGCCTTTTTTTTAACTGAGATGATGATCAAATCTTGATAGTATACATATATACACACACATGTGTATATATCAAATATACATACATATCTCATAGATATATACACTTACATATCTCACACACATATCTTATATGTATATGTGCATCTCACATATGTGTATATGTGTATACATGTATATACACCATATATCTATATTGGTAACTATCTTTATGGTGTTCCAAAAGCATGTGTATAGTTTTAAGCTATTAAAGCTATGTATGCAATGCGTTTAGGTATGTAAGGAATATATTTCTGAAAACAATGTTCTTTGTCAAAATCACCAGATAACGTCTAAGGTCCTCTCTAATCCAAAGATTCTGATAGAAATTGAATATAATTTCCCCATCAAAGCAATAGCAACATAGTGGTGTGTTTGCCCACTATGGGACAAAGCAGAATAAGTTGAATCCCTCTTCTGTGTTACAGCATGTGAGATATTTGAAAACACCTGTTATTTCTTCCCAAAGTTTTCTCTTGAGGATAAACATTCCCCATTTCTTCAACTTATTGCATGCCATAAACTATTTACCATCCTACTTGCTCTCCTCTGGACTCTCTTGAATTGACCTTCAATGCCTTCCCTAAAATGTGGGACACCAAATTAAATGCAACATCCCAAATAGGGTCTCCCCAGGAGAGAAGATAGAGGGATCTTCACCTCCTTATTTTGGATTCTCTGTTTTGCTTCTTGTCGTTGAATCGTTTCAGTCATGTCTGACTCTTCACGACTCTGTTTGGGGTTTTCTTGGCAATGATACTGTAGTGGTTTGTCTTTTCCTTCTCCAGCTCATCTTACAGATGAGGAAACTGAGGCAAACAGGATTAAGTAACTTGCCCAGGATCACACAGCTACTAAGTGTCTCAGGCCAGATTTGAACTCAGGAAGATGTCTTCTTGTGTCCAGGCCCTATTCTCTATCTACTGCCACCTAATTGCCAATAACTGCTTTTCCTTTTTTTTTTCTAATTAAATTTATTTATTTAACTTTTAACATTCATTTTCACAAAATTTTGGGTTACAAATTTTCCCCCCTTTTATCCCCTCCCCCCCCCAAACACCAAGCATTCTAATTGCCCCTATGACCAATCTGCTCTCTCTTCTATCATCCCTCTCTGCCCTTGTCTCCATCTTCTCTTTTGTCCTGTAGGGCCAGATAGCTTTCTATACCCCTTTACCTGTATTTCTTATTTCCTAGTGGCAAGAACATTACTCGACAGTTGATCCTAACACTTTGAGTTCCAACTTCTTTACCTCCCTCCCTCTCCACCCCTTCCCTTTGGAAGGCAAGCAATTCAATATAGGCCAAATCTGTGTAGTTTTGCAAATGACTTCCATAATAGTTGTGTTGTATAAGACTAACTATATTTCCCTCCATCCTATCCTGTCCCCCATTACTTCTATTCTCTTTTGATCCTATCCCTCCCCATGAGTGTCGACCTCAAATTGCACTCTCCTCCCCATGCCCTCCTTTCTATCATCCTCCCCACCCTGCTTATCCCCTTATCCCCCACTTTCCTGTTTTGTAAGATAGGTTTTCCTACCAAAATGAGTGTGCATTTTATTCTTTCCTTTAGTGGAATGTGATGAGAGTAGAATTCATGTTTTTCTCTCATCTCCCCTCTTTATCTCTCCACTAATGAGTCTTTTGCTTGCCTCTTTTATGAGAGATAATTTGCCCCATTCCATTTCTCCTTTTGTCCTCCCAATATATTTCTCTCTCACTGCTTGATTTCATTTTTTTTAAGATATGATCCCATCCTCTTCAATTCACTCTGTGCACTCTGTCTCTATGTATGTGTGCGTGTGTGCATGTGTGTGTGTGTAATCCCACCCAGTACCCAGATACTGAAATGTTTCAAGAGTTACAAATATTGTCTTTCCATGTAGGAATGTAAACAGTTCAACTTTAGTAAGTCCCTTATGACTTCTCTTTGCTGTTCACCTTTTGAAAGCATTCTTCTCCTCGTTGGCTTTTTGAACCTCTTTTGCCAATTGAGTTAGGCTAGTTTTCAAGGTGTTATTTTCTTCAACACTTTTTTGGGTCTCCTTTAGCAGGGAGCTGATCTGCTGTTCATGCTTTGACTTCATGTCTCTCATTTCTCTTCCCAGCTTTTCCTCCACCTCTCTAACTTGATTTTCAAAATTCTTTTTGAGCTCTTCCATGGCCTGAGCCCATTGGGTGGGCTGGGACACAGAAGCCTTGACTTCTGTGTCTTTGCCTGATGGTAAGCATTGTTTTTCCTCATCATAAAGGAAGGGAGGAAATGCTTGTTCACCAAGAAAGTAACCTTCTATAGTCTTATTTCTTTTCTCTTTTCTGGGCATTTTCCCAGCCAGTGACTTGACCTCTGAATATTCTCCTCACACCCACCATGCCTCCTGACCCTCCCAGCCAGTGTTTGGGGTCTGAGATTCAAATGCTGCTTCCAGCCTCAGGGCTTTGGGCGGGGGCAGGGCTGCTATTCAGTGTGAGATTAAGTTCAGGTGGTCAGGTCAGGGCAGGGCCACCTCTCAGGCTCAGTTCCCTCAGGGAGTTTATGCACAGACCTTCAACAATGGATCCAGGCTCCTGCCTGCTTGGGGAGCCCCTGTCTGCCGCCGCCCCTCAGCTTCTGCCTCCCGAGGGGGCCCGAGCCATGGGGGCACCCCACTCCCCCCTCAACCCGACAAAGAGACTCTCTCACCAACCCCCATCACCTGTGGGTGGAGGGACTTGTGCAGCCGCTGGAGATCCCGTCTCTGAAGCCCACTCGGATCTTTTCCTCTTGGTGCCGAGGCCACGGCAGGGCTGTACTCAGCTCCCAGTCCTGGCGCCCAGTCCGCGGCGCAAAGGACCTTTTGCGAGAGGTTTGCAGGTCTCTGCGGAACAGAAATCTCCCTTGCTCCAATGTTCTGTGGCCTCTGGGTGCAGAATTCGCCGTGAGTTACTTCTTTGTAGATGTTCTATGGGTTGTGGGTTCGGAGCTATGTGTATGTGCGTCTTTCTACTCCGCCATCTTGGCTCCGCCCAATAACTGCTTTTCTTAGGGTAACCTAAAGTTTCATTAATGGTCTTTCTTAGTTGCTTCATCATTTACCCTCTTGATTCATAAGCCTGTCTTTGCTGACACTCCCAGATCCTCTGCAGATGAGTCACCACTGCTTTCATCTTTTATTTGTGAAGTTGGTTTTTAAAGAAAAAGCCAAGTGTAAAACTTTAAATTTATACCTATTACATTTTGCCTTATTAGTGTCGAGTAAGCTGAGATTGGACCAAGTGGCTGGCCTGATGGAGATTTTTCGTCCTAATTCGGCCACTCAGTGCCCTAGTTATACCTTGGTTTTGTGTCATCTGAGCATTCATTAAACATATCATCTATGCTTTTATCCAAATCACTGAGAAAAAAAAAATTAAATGTTGCCAATTAATTGACAGCACAAGGGAAAGATAGGGGAAAATCTCTTCTGGTTTCAGCTTCCTGGGGTTCTCCTTGTTAGTGTGAAGGTCCAGAATGATTTCCCCACCTAAGTAGCTTCCCCCTGCCCCTCCCCCAGCCTAATTTAAGTAGTAAAATTATCTGCTAATAATTCTGGGGAAGCACATGCAACGTGCCCAGGGGAGCATTTACACAAAAACTTCAAATTTTTGAGAAGAAAAGCTGCAACAGAATTGGAAGGAAAAAATCCTGTTAAAATCCAACTCATCTCAACCATTCATTAAACACCTACTCTGTGCATAACCCTCTTGTAGGTGATTTGGAGGGTAAAGCCAGTGCCTTCCCCCTGAGTTAATTTCCTATTTATCTCTTATTTATCTTGTTTGAACATACTTGCTTTCATGTCATCTTCTTCCCTGTTAGACTATAAGTTCCTTGGAGGCAGGGACTGTCTTTTGCTTTTCTTTGTATCCCCAGCTCTTAGCTTCTCGCAGTGCCTGGCACACAGGAGGTACTTAATAAGGACTTGTCAGCTTGACTTGACAAAGCAAGTAGAAGACAATTTCATGGATTTCAAGAGATGAAACGATCTTTAAAGATTATGCTGAAGCCCAGAGAAATTAAAAAGACTTACCCAAGACCACTTGGCTAGTTGTTTGAGGCAGAGCTGGACTTCAACTCAAGTCATAGCTCTAGAGGTAGAAGGGATCTTACAGGTCACTTAGTCTTACCCTCTAATTTAAGATGAAGAAACCAAGGCCCCCAAAGCAGAAATGACTTATGAATGATCACTCAGGGAACAAATGGTAGTATTTGAACCTCTATTCCCTGACTCTATATCCATTAGTTTCTACTGCTTGTCCCATGATCTCTTAACTCCTACTTGCCGGCTATACTAGTTTGAACTTTGGGCTACTCCATTTAGGTGTGTGAGGAAGCCATCGGTTAACAACACAACTGTTTCAATTCCCAAGCCTTCTACCTTCATGCCTCTTATGATTAACATATACATACACACACACACGCACACACACCTCTTATGTACTTTGGGTTTTAAAAACCACTGTGCTGATTTCTACACAGAGGAAGTTGGGATTGTTGTTTAGTCGGATCAACATCCTGACCATTTTGACTTCAGCTTTGGACTTCACCCTGGCTAATTAAACAACACTAGCCGCACATTTTGCAAGCAGCTATTTCAAACAGAAAACATTATTTGCAATTCCCCCTGTACTTCCTTTGTGTGTCAAGTGTGACATATTGCTTATAGCCTCTGGGAGAAACTCATTTATCCCCAAATCAATCTTGTAAGACCCAAACCTTGGCTTACTTCACACTTTTTTTTTAATAGATAAGGCCAGCAAGTGTGGCATGTAGGAAGGTGACCAGCAGAGATTTCCCTTGGGCACAGTCAACTGAGGAAACTTTCCAAAACCATACTCTTGGTTGGTGGACAGAGTGAGGACACTTCATTCACTGAAACTCAGAATGATGACATGAAAGTGATCTCAGAACCCATGGAGCCCTACTCATACCTTACCAAAAATTCCCCCCCCCAAATCCCTGATAAGTTGTTGCCCTGAAAATTTCCTAAGAATTAGACACCCAAAAGCAGAGAGTTCTACTTCAGTAGGCAATGAGTTCTCCATCACTAGAATTTTCAAGTGGAGTCTGGTCAGTTGACTAGGGATGTAGAAGAAAGGACTCCTATTAAGGTAGGGATCTGACTAGATAACCTCTTAGTTCATTCTCCTCTGGGATCCTAGGCACCACACTCCTACAAGGTGACTCTTTACTGTTCTTTTCATCTCCTTTGCTTAGGATACTGACATATATTAGCTTGAGTAAAGGGCATACCCTTGGATAGCTTTTGATCAACAAGAGCCCAATAAGAAGACCCCTTAGGTGAGTATCTTGGAAAATAAACTGGAATCACAAGGGTGGAAGGATAGGGACAGGGATTGGATCTCTGATTTCATTGGCATAGGAAACTTCCAGGTGATGAAACTCCCTCTACCAATGTAGGTTGCCACTTCTCTGCAATTTATATCCCTAGAGAGTTACATAGGACACTAAAAGGTTAAATGATCTGCCCTAGGTCACACAGCCAGTATGTGTCCAATGTGAGACTTGAACTAGTTCAATGAGTCAGTTAACAAGCTTTATTAAGTGCTTCTTATGTGCCAGGCACTGTGTTAAGTGCTGGGAATACAAAAAAAAATAAGAAATCAAAGTAGTCACTTTGCTCCAGGAGTTTACGTGATAATAGCAGAAGCTAAAACACAAAGGGGAACAGGAAAGGAGGGAAGGGAAGAGGGTAATCATGTGGGAACAGTGTTGGGGCACCACAGAGTTTTGAGATGAAACAGGTTGGAGAATAAGCTGGAAATGGAGAATGAGAACAGCTGGGCTTTCTCATATCATGGAGGTTCCAGGGAGAGACTCATCAATCATTAAGCAAACCTCAGCATGAAATTGTCCCTAGATGATCAGTCAGTATAGAGGTAGAATGGAAGGTGAGACAGAGAGAGGGAGCTAGAGAGAGAGAGAGAGTCAGAAAAACAGAAAGAAACAGATAATAAGAGACAGAGAGACAAGAAAGGAGAGAGAGAATGAGGAATGGGAGGGAGGGAAGGGGAGGGGGGAGGGAGAGGGAGAAGAGAGAGACAGAGGCCATTCTGAGAATGGTGAGCAAAAGTAGAATCCCAGAATAGGAAGAAAGTATGGTATAATGGAAAGCCTACTGGTATTGGAATCAGGGGAAATTAAATTTCTGCCTCTAACATACTTAATTAGTTGTGTCCGCATGTGCAAGTGACTTAACCTTTTTAAACCTCTGTTTTCTCATCTATAAATAAAATGAGGATAAGGATCCCTGGAGGAAATGAAAGGTGGCAGTTTGTGAAGCCTGGGATGAAAAGTGGTATTCACCAAAAGGCTGCTATTGGACAGATTCCAGAGAGCAGTCAGTCTCTGGCTTCACTGAACTCTGTAGCCGGACCCAGGAGACACCAAAGAACCCGGAGTATTTGACCAGAGAAACAGTTGGTGACATTGAAGGATGTGGTTGTGGACTTCACTGGGGCCTCTTGGACCTTTCTCAGAAAGAGATGTACAAGGAGGTCAAGCTGGAGAATGCCCAGAACCTGCTGTCCCTGGATTTAGAGAGCAGGTTCAAAGAAAATGAGGTGACTAGAAATCTTGGAATTTTTCTGGAAAAGCAAGTCTTGCACAGATTCATGAATTACGGTCCCTGGGACTGCAAGTTGAGAGAAAACCATGACTCTAATATCAAGTTAGATAAAAGTCCCAAGAGTGACTGTGAATTTGATTGAAATTGGAAAAAGATTCAGACAGTCTTGTATCCTAAATCACTGTAAGAATACGACCTCAGGGAATGCCTGTGTTCAGGATAGTACTAGCAGGAGCAAATTTGGTCCCCCTCAAAGAGTCCGCAGTAGAGAGAAACCTTTTGAATGTAATCACTGTGAAAAGGCTTTCAGAACAAGCTTCCATCTTGTTTCTCATCAAAAAATCCACAATGGAGAGAAATCTCATGAATGTAATCACTGTCGAAAGTCTTTCACAAGAAGGGAGAATCTTTGTGTCCATCTTAGAGTTCACACTGGAGAAAAACCTTATGGATGTAATCACTGTGGAAAAGCTTACAGAGACGGGAGTGGTCTTGCTGCCCATCAGAGAATCCATACGGGAGAGAAGCCTTATGGATGTATTCACTATGGAAAGGCTTACAAAGACAGGAGCAGTCTTGCTGGACATCAGAGAATCCATACTGGAGAGAAATCTTATCAATGTGGAAAGGCTTTCAGTACACATTCCCAGCTTGGTGAACATCAGAGAATTCACACTGGAGAGAAACTTTATGAATGTAATCAAGGTGGAAAGGGTTTCATAAGAAGCTCCCGTGTTGCTGCTCATCAGAGAACCCACAGTGAAGAGAAAACTTTTCAAAGTAATTAATGTGGAAAGGCTTTCACTACCAAGAGTAAACTTGGAGCTGATCAGAGAATCCATACTGGAGAGAAACCTTTTGAATGTCATCAGTGTGGAAAGGCTATCCTAAGAAGGTCAAATCTTGTTATGCATCAGAGAATTCAAAGTGGAGAGAAACCTTTTGAATGTCATCACTATGGAAAGACTTTTGAAACAAGATCCAGTCTTACAGAGCATCAAAGAATTCACTGGAGAGAACCTTATGAATTCAATCACTTTGGAAAGGGGGTCATACTTTTCTTTTTTGTTTGTTTAATTTTTAAAAATTAGGTAATTTGTAATTTTCTGTGTTTATTTATTTTTAGTTTTCAGCATTCATTTCCACAAAATTTTGAGTTCCAAATATTCTCCCCATCTCTCTCCTCCTCCCACCTTATAACACCTTGCATTCTGATTACCCCTTCCCTCAATATACCCTCCCTTCTATCACATCCCTCCCTTCCCTTAGCCCCTTCCTCTCTTTTTCTTGTAGGGCAAGATGGGTTTCTATACCCCACTACCTGTATTTCTTGTTTCCAAGTTCTATGTAAAAACAGTTGTCAACAGTCATTCCTAATACTTTGAGTTCCCACTTCTCTCCTTTTCTCCCTCCCCACTCATGTCCACTGAGAGGGCAACCAATTCAATGTAGTTTGTATATGTGTAGTTATGCAAAGGACTTCCTTGGTGGTCATGTTGTGTAGGACTAACTATGTTTCCCTCCATTCTAGCCTGCCCCCCATTTATTCTGTTCTGTCTTTTGACCTTGTCCTTCCCTAAGAGTGTTTACTTCTGATTACTCTCTTCTCTCATGTTCCCTCCCTTCTATCATCCTCCTCACCCTGTTTGTTCCCTTCTCCTCTACTCTTCAGTAGTGCAAGATATACTTTCATACCAAACTGAGTGAGCATGTCGTTCCCTCCTTGAGTTAAATGTGAAGAAAGTGAACTTCCTTTTTCAACTTCTCGCTTTTTTTCTCCACTGAGGAGACTTTTTCTTGCCTCCTTTATGAGTGATGGTTTGCTCCATTCCATTTCTCTCTTTCTCCTCCCAATGTGGTCCTCGCTCACCCCTTGGTTTTATTTTTTTTAGGTATTATCCCTTCTTATTCAGCTCTCCCTGTGCTGTGTGTGTGTGTGTGTGTGTGTGTGTGTGTGTGTGTATAGTCTCTCCAACTGCCCAGGTGCTGAGGGGAGTCTCAAGAGTTGCAAATGTTGTCTTTCCATGTAGGAATGTAAACAGTTCAACTTTATAAAGTCCTTTATGGTTTCTCTTTCCTGTTTTCCTTTTCATGCTTCTCTTGATTCTTGTGTTTGAAAGTCAAATTTTATATTCAGTTCTGGTCTTTTCATCAAGAATGCTTGGAGGTCCTCTGTTTCATTGAATGACCATTTCTTCCCCTGAAGTATTGTGCTTGGTTTTGCTGGGCAGGTGATTCTTGATTTTCATCCTAGTTCCTTTGATTTCTGGAATATCATATTCCAAGCCCTTTGATCCTTTCATGTAGAAGCTGCCAGATCCTGTGTTATCCTGATTTTTGTTCCCACAATTCTTGAATTGTTTCTTTCTAGCTCTTTGCAATATTTTCTCCTTGACCTGGGAACTCTGGAATTTGGCTGAATTATTCTTAGGAGTTGCTCATTTCGAATCTCTTTCAGGAGATGATTTGTGGATTCTTTCAAGATTTATTTCGCCCTCTGGTTCTAGAATATCAGGGCTGTTTTCCTTGATAATTTCCTGAAAGATAACATCTAGGCCCTTTTTTCTATCATGACTTTCCCGTAGTCCCATAATTTTTAAATTGTCTCTCCTGGATTTATTTTCCAGGTCAGTTTTTTTCCATTGAGAAATTTCACATTATTTTCTATGTTTTCATTCTTTTAGCTTTGTTTTGTAATTTCTTGGTTTCTCATAAAACCATTAGCTTCCATCTGCTCCATTTTAATCTTTAAAGAGCTATTTTCTTCTGTGAGCTTTTGAACCTCCTTTTCCATTTGGCTAATTCTGCTTTTTGAAGCATTCTTGTCCTCATGGGCTTTTTAGACCTCTTTTGCCAATTGAGTTAGCCTCTTTTTAAAGGTGTTATTTTCTTCAGCATTTTTTAGCGTGTCTTTTAGCAAGCTGTTGACTTGGTTTTCATGATTTTCTTGCATTACTCTCATTTCTCTTCCCAGTTTTTCCTGCACCTCTCTTACTTTATTTTCAAAATCCTTTTTGAGCTCTTGCATGGCCTGAGACCATTGCATGTTTATTTTGGAGGTTCTGGATGAGGAAACCGTGACTTCCTCTGATGCTGTGGTTTGTTCTTCCTCATCCAAAAGGATGGGAGAAAATACCTGTTTACCAAGAAAGTAACTTTCTATACTCTTATTGTTTCTCACTATTTTGAGCATTTTCCCAGCCAGTTACTTGACTTTTGAGTCCTTTGTCAAGAGGAGGGTATACTCTGGGGACCTGTAAGTTCTCAATTCCTCCAAGGTGGCACAATCATGAGTAAACTTCTCTCCTGGTCTGCACACTGGTCTGGGAGTAATCAAAAATTTTGCTGCCCAGAGCCTTCAATTACAATTCCCTCACCAGTACTGCTTCCAGTTCCACTGCCAGTGCTCCTCCTCACCTCTGGGTGGAGCTCAGGGCTGAGAATCATATCAGTGGCTCAGTTCCCCCAAGGATTTTAGGCAGAGGTCTCCCAGGGTTGCCACTCAGGGCTGAGATTCAGATCTGTCATTCAATTTTCCCAGGGGCTCTAGGCAGAGGGCTCCAAAAATAGCAGCTGCTACTGCAGTGCCTGCTGCTGGAGGTCCAGACCATGTTCCCCTCTCCTGGTTGAAGGAGCCCTCACACCGACCTTTGAAGCTGTGTATGGCATTTGTGGGTTGAACAATCTAGGAGTGGTACCCTGAAGCCTCTTCTGGGTCCTGTCTCTGCTGCGCCAAGGTGGTCCGCACACCGCCTTGCTGGTCTGCACACCACAGGCCAGGCTGGTCTACATGCCACATGCTGGACTTGGATTTATGCTTTTCTCTAGAGGATGGTGATCAGTACACAACCTTGTCCCTACTGGAATGAAGGTGGGAAGGACATCCCCTAGAGGTTCTACTTGACTATACTTTGGAGAAATCATGCTGGAGATAAAACTTTGGATCTAATTAAAAAGGGAAGGCCTCTTGCTGCAGCACAGACTGCATTACACCTCTCAAAAAAGAGACCTCATTAAACATCCCCAGGTTGCATCCTATACAGAAAACTCTGTACATGTAATGGTTTTTCTGTGAAATCCTGCTATTTGTCATCTCTCCTCAATATTTGTTGTCTTTCATAAACTTCATTTCTTCAGCCATTTCTCCATTAATTGGTACTCACAGTGTTTCCTCATCTTTCCAGGCAGAAAAATTCTTTAAGTGTCTTGCTACCTGTTGGACATCAATTTCTGTAATGCTTTCCTTAAGGGATTAGGTGAATTCCAATTCAGCCTGTGGTGCTTCCTATTTGTATATGACTGAGCAAGTCATGTCACCTAATTCTGCCTGAGTTTCCCCATCTGTGGAATGGGGATGATAAGGATATCTACCTCCCAGAGTTGAGGTGAAAATTTAATTAAGCAATATTTGTTAACTGCTTTGCAAACATTAAATCAGTATGAAAATACTAAAAAAAAATAAAATAAAAAAATAAAAAACAAACAAACAAAAGGCTACTATTGACATTTGTAGACTTTTCCCTTTCCCTCCACCTCTCCAATAAAACCCAGACGGTCATGTAGATGACACTGTTTGTGAATGCAATATGATCTTTATAGACCCAATTAACAGCAGCTCCTAATGCCGTTCCTCCAATTCACCAGTGTTGGCCTCTAATGTCCATGCTTCTCCCCCAACAACTCTACCCTCTTTATTCGTAGGACCTAACGTGATATGTGTTTAATCAACTAATATACCCACTATTTTATGCCTAATAAACTTTTACCTCTTCCTCCCTAATCCCTGTGATTCAGAATAACAGCAGTCTGTGAAGTTTAAACCTCCTTTTCCCTAATACTGTTCTCCATTTTACCCCATCTCCATTTTGTGGATGAAAAATTTTTTAATGATATTGGATTACTCTGCAATTTAATCTCAAGTATTCCAGAAACAGTTTTATTGAAGTTATCATTAATCTATATCCAAGTCATTTCTAGCTTTAAGAGAAATATCCACAACTGAAATAATGCCCTTCGGTATGACTCTCTGCCTCAAAACAGTTAGAAGTAGCATAGGAATCTTGGACAAGAAAGAAGATCACAAAATGTGATTACAATGCCATCATGCGTTAACAATCCAGCATTGTCACCACTAGGGCTGCCAGGTAGTGCAGTGGATAGAGCCCTGGGTGTAAAGTCTTGAAGACCTGAGTTCAAATCTAGCCTCAGACACTTGTTAGCTGGGTGACCCTAGACAAGTCCCTTAACCCTTCTTCGCTTTAGTTATCTCATCTGTAAAATGAACTGAAGAATGAAATGGCAAGCAACTCCAGTATCTTTGCCAAGAAAACCCCAAATAGGATCATGAAGAGTTAGACATGAAAATATACATTCAGAACTTGGCAATCTTTAAAGTGCCATAAAAATGCTAGATATTATTATAATCTATTATATATGTAAAAAGTCTATCACTCAGTCCAGATCTTTGTTGCTGTAAAATACTGGACTTCAGGTCACTTTTCCTCCTTTCTTAAGGAAGTTTAGAACCTGCTTCTTGGTTTGTCTTTCCCAATCAGTACATGTCAGCATGTTTGGGAAATTCAATATGTGTGTTGATGTCCCCTTGAATACCTTGGTTTCCTAACATATCAACATCCTTAATTCTTATGACTTTAATCTGAACTCCATCTCAGCCTCCAACCATGACAGTCATACAATAGAGCTCACCATCACCCCAAACTACCTTAATGACTTGGCATTCTGTCTATTAAAGAAGATAATATTTGTAAAACACTTAGCAGAGTTCTTGTCACATAATGTTATTTGTCCTTTGTTTTCAAAGAGGACTGGTGACATCAACAGGTGATGTCTTGACTTGCGATTGAATTGGATTTAAGTGAGGCAGAGTTGTGCAAGGTCATTAGCCTCACTCTCTCTTCCAGAGTCATCCAAGTCGAGAGTCAGGACAAAAGTTAAGACTGGATTTGGCCTAGATGCAACCTTGGCACCTTCGATGTCTGGCCAAGCTTTAAGTATTTTATAGCACCTACATCAGCCACCTTCATGGCTGTTGAAACAAATTTTTCTTATCTGCCCATTCCACTGGAGGAGGAGAGAGTTTTCATTTTCTTGGGGTTAGACATCCCCCTAATTCACTAAGGGGTTTGAGATCTGTTGGTTACTCTCAATCTGGTGTAGCTCATCTACCAAGATGATTTACTGGGGTATGGCTGCTGCATGTACTACAGCTTCTTGGAGCCACAGGTGAGTGTTGGGTGTCAGGTGGGCACCAAAAGTAGATAAACAGTCCTGAAACGGGCTCATGAAGCCCTGGCACCAGAAGTGCTAGTCCTCCCTGGACACCCCATACACCTGAATACATGCTTATTTCTTCCCCTCCCCCCCACACCTTCAGAAGTGGCCTCCCTTTAAGACTCATATCAGATGCCATCTCCTCCAAAAAGCTTTAGCTGAACCTCCCATTTATTTGTGCATTTCCCTCATTGAAAATATCTTTTAATACAATCCAACAAACTTTTTTCAAACATCTGTCATGTTGAAAACACTTTTCTCAATCTTGGATAGACAGAGACAAAACGAAAAATAACCCCTATCCTCAGAGAGTGTGTGCTTGTACTTGTGTATGCATGTAGCAGTGCATAAAAAAAATATAAATAGATAAGAATAAACATGATACTTGAATAACCTGAGTAGGAGAGAGGGAGCAAGAAATGACTGAGGGGGGTAAAGAAAAGCTTCCTATAGGATCTAGGATTGTAAGAGGCAGCAGTGAGGAGAGAGTGCATTCCAGGCATGGGGGACAGCCTAAGCAAACGCATGGAGGAAGGGATGAAGTGCCAAGTTTGGGGGATGGAAAATTGGCCAGTGTGGCTTTATGGAAGAGTGGGAGAGTGGGAGTAATATGCAGAAAGTCTGGAAAGGTAGATTGGAGCCAACTTCTGTTGTTGTTCAGTCAATTCAGCCATGTCATACCCCCATTTGGGGTTTTCTTGGCAAAGACACTAAAATTTGCAATTTCCTTCTCCAGCTCATTTTACAAATAAGGAAACTGAGGTAAAAACAGTTAAGTGACTTACCCAGGGTCACAGAGCTAGTAATCTGTGTGAGGCTGGGTTTGAACTCAGATTTTCCTGACTCCAGCCCTATCACTTTATACTGTGTCAGCTAGTCAACTTATAAAAAGTTACAAATGCCAAACTAAGAAGAATTAATTTTGCAGAAGCCAAACTTTAGGAAAATAGCATGGTCAGACTTGAATTTTAAGAAGACTGTTTTGACAGCTGGATAGAGAATGAACTGAAGAAGGAAGACTGGAAGCAGAGAAACTCATTAAGAGGTTTTTGCAATTAATCAGACAATAAGTGATGAGAGCCAAAATAAACTAGGCTGTATTAAGTGAAGATTAGGGAGGACAAGACTTGTCAGCTTATTGCACATGGTGGGTAAGGGAGAATTGGTTATGACTCCAAGAAGAATAGTGGTTCCAACATAGAAAGGATATTTTAGAAAAAGGGTTTTCAGAGGGAGGATAATTTGTGAGATGATGCCTATGGGACAATCAAATAAAAATGTCCAATGAGTAATTACTGGTACTGGATATGAACTGGACTGAAATTCATCTGTATGGAGATAGCATTTAAACTCATGGGGGCTGATGAAATCACTGGATAGATTTGAGAGAGAAAAGAAGAGGGACTAGTACAGATCTTTAGAGGATACCCAAGGTTATTGATGAAAGAGAACTGATGAAATCCAACAAAGAAAATTGACGTGTAGAAGCAGGACCAGAAAGAGATATGTCATGAAAAGTCAGAGAGGAGAGGGTGTGTCCAATGCACTTGTAATTATCTATGTGTCCCTTTTTTTGTTTCCTCTCAGCAGAATGTAAGCTGTGTGGCGGCCTGAGAAAAATTCGATTTTGTCTTTGTATTTTCCAAGGTCCAACACAGCACCTCACTTATAGTAAACACATAATGGTTTTGTTTTTTTTGTTTGTTTGTTTGTTTGTTTTTTTTTTTTTTGAGTTAGCAATGCAGTGAACGGAGTCGGGATAACCAGAGTCCAACTCCTGCCTCAGACAATTCCTAGCTATGTGATGCAAGGCATGTCACTTAGCCTTTCTTAGTTTCCTCATCTGTAAAATGAGCATAATTATAGCTCCTAATCCATAGGGTTATTGTGAGGAGCAAATTGAGATAATATACATTCAGAACTTGGCAATCTTTAAAGTGCCATAAAAATGCGAGGTATTATTATAAGCTATTATATGCAAAAATGCTTTTCTAGCTTCAGCCTGAAGATTTTCAGGATTAGGAAACTCTATCTTCTGAAACAGACAGCTTTTTGCATTTTTGAACAGCTCTAATTTTGAGAAAGTTTCATTTTATGTTGATTCAAAAATCTGCCTCTGTAATTTTTTCTTACTTTCATAAATTTAGAGTGACAAGTCATCTCAGAGGTCATTTAGTCCAACCCCTTTATTTCATACTTGAGGAAACCCAAGATGTTAAGTGACTTGCCCAAGGTCTCATAGGTAGCAAATAACAGAGCTAGGACTTGAGCCTAGTTCTTCTGACAATAGATGCATCATTTCCCCAGTGTATCATGCCACGTCCCTTCTTCAGTTCCTCCAACTAGTCCCCATATGGTGTGATTTTTATATTAAAGTTTATCAATGTCTTTAGTTTTTATGCCTACGTCATTTTCCTTTAAACCATACCCTTCCAAATGCAACCCTCTCTTACAACAAAGAAATTATCTCAATAAAAATAAATTTCAATAGGACATAAAGACAGAAAGTATATTTAATTAGTTTTCTAGTTCAAGATTGGTTCTTACTGCTAATCAGAATTCAATTGTCTTTTCATGTTGCTTTTGTTTATATTTTGGTAGGAATTGCATTTGCCATTCGCTTGGTTCTGCTTTTTTCACTCTTCATCAGTTCAAACAAGTCTTCCCATGTTCTTCTGAATTCCTCCTCGTCATCATTTCTTTTGGCACAAAAATATTCCATTTTAGTCATATAACACAATTTATTTGACCATTCTTCAATGCATCAACCCATACTTTTCTTGTAAACTTTTTTGCTGCCACAAAAAAACCCCAAACGCTGCTAGAACTAACTTGGCATAGAAACCTTTCATTCAGTCTTTGACCTCCTTGGTGTCCATAGCTCACAACTGAATCTTTGGAACAAGGAATATTAACAGTGCAGTGACCTTTCTTAACTAATTATACATTGTTCACCAGAACATCTGAATCAATTTAGTACTCTACAAATTGGCAAAGATGACAAAAGATGGTAATAGTCAGTGTTGGAGGGATTGTGGGAAGACAAGTATATGAGTGCATTGTTGGTGAATTTGTGAATTAATATTACCATTTTGCAAAATTATTTAGAATTGTTCAAATAAAATGACTAAAATGTCTATAACCTTTAACGTAGAGATTCTAATCCAATCCAGTATTCAATCCAATAAATATTTATTAAGTTCCCTTTGTGTGGCAGACACTTTGCTTAGCCTTGGGCATACTGTCAATAAAAAGAGAGATCATGTCTGTCCTTAGGGCAGTTAGGTGGCACAGTGGATGGAGCTTTGGATGACCTTAGTTCAAATCTCCCCTCAGACACTTACTAGCTGTATGACCCTGGGCAAGTCACCACCTATTTGCCTCAGTTCCTCATCTGTAAAATAAGCTGGAGGAAGAAATGGCAAACCACTCCAGTATCTTTGCCAAGAAAACTCCAAATGGAGTCACTAAGAGTCACACACAACTGAAAAATGACTAAGCAACAACAAAAATCCCTGTCCTTATTTAATGGGGGAGGGGGAGAGGAGAACACGCAAAAGGTGGCAGGAAAGCGGGGGTGCTAGGAAAAGCTCAGAATAGGGGCATCTTGTTCAGTAGAGTTGAAACTAGGCAAAGCAACAGATGCAAAGTAGAGTGAGCCTGAAAAGTCCATTTTCTGCCCTCTGTAAAGAAAAGCTTTGGGAGTTTGGTACTCCACCCTCTGTAGTTTATCCTTTCTCAAAGAGGACCAATGACATCACAGGTGATGAGTTGTCCGTAAACTGGATTTTAGTGAGGCAGAGTTAGACAAAGTCATCAGCCTCTCTCTTCCCAAGTTACGGCAGGAAAAAAGTCAAGACAACTGACAGTGGGTCAGGATGTAATGGATGATATTGGCACCTTCGATGTTGGACCAAGCCTGCTTCAGCCACCTTCATAGCTACTTGAACAAACTGTTCTCAGTCACCTATTCCACTGAGGGAAGCTTCACATGCTTCAGGTAGACACCCCACTAACTCATCAATGGGTTTGAGGACTATTGATTACCCTCGACCTGATTTAGCCTGTCTGAGGAGAGAGTTTTCTGGGGTGACTGCTGGGCATACTTCTTGGAGGCTCAAGTGAGAGTTGGATAAAATTGGGACACCAAAGGTAGATGAACAGTTCTGAAAAGGGCTTGGCAAGCCCTCCCACCAGAGATGCTAGTCTTTCTGAACACCCCATATACTCCACCCTTTGGCAATCCAATCGACGGGAGGGAGGACAAAGGAGGTGGTGTCAGTCAAGGCTTGAGTTAGCAGAATGGTGATAAAATTACCAATGATGAGCTTAACGTGGGAGGACATCTTGTTTCTAGAGTCAAAGCCAGGTGATTACAAATCTTATACCCTAAGGAGGTCATTAACAAGGAAAAATAAGTATTCACATCCAATGAAATATCCATTGCAATGCTTTTTATTATTATATCATGTCAGCAAAGAATTGAAATAACAGTACATGCCCACTGGTTGGGAAGCAGATAAAGAAATTATGATACATGAATGTAATGGAATATTACTGTACTATAAGAAATGAGGAGTATTAGAAATACAAAGAAACATGGAAAGATCTACATGAACTGATACTGTGAAGCTAACAGAATAAAAAAAATGTACACCATGACTACAACATTGTAAATGAAAATAACAATACAGAAAAAAATTAAAAGTGAATGTTGCAAAATTATAAAAAAAAAAAAAACAAGCATGGCTCAAAAACAGAGAAATAAGAAGAAACCCCACCCAAGCCCTGTGGAGAGGTGAGAGGTCCACAAGTGCTGCACGTTGTATATGGTTTTAGACTGAAGAAGAAAATGGCAGATCACTCCAGCGTCTTTGCCAAAAAAAAACAAAACAAAACAAAACAAAACCCAAAGGGTCACAAAAGCTCCCACTCCATAAAAACTTTTATGTACATAATTATTTGCATATCATCCTTTCCATTATAATGAGAGCTCCTTGAGAGTTTTGTTGTTCTTGTTCAGTCATTTCCAACTCTTTGGGACCCCATTTAGAATTTTCTTGACATAGATACTGGAGGGGTTTGTCATTTGTTTCTCCAGCTTATTTTATAGATGAAGAACTGAGGCAAGCAGGATTAAGCAACTTTCCCAGAATTGCACAGCTGGTAAGCAGCTTTCCCAGAACTGCACAGCTAGTAAATCTGAGGCCAGATTTGAACTCAGGAAAATGAATCTTTCTGACTTCCAGCCCAGCACTATGTACACTGTGTCACCCACCTGCCCTTCCTTGAGAGCAGAAACCATATTTTTATATTTCTTTATAGCTCCAGCACTTAACACATGGTAAAATATGTGTGTGTATAGATATAACAGGACTAAACCTTTGAGTCTATTATAGATTTGTTTTTTAATTTATACGTGAATTCTAGAATTCCTGCATTTTCTCCTCTTCCAATGTAGGAATGATTACAATGAACCCAACTTGAAAACCTTTGGAATTTATTTCAGAGTAAATATTTGCAGGGATGGGGTAATCCATTTTTTTTCTTTGCCCAAGGAAAACACTTTCCACAAAGCATATTTGAATTATGCACTAGTACGTACAAGAAAAATAGATCTGCTTGAATACACTTTCCCAGGCAAGAAACAAATAGTTGGCTTCAAGTTCACATGAGCAGTGGGTGTGATGTGGTAACTGGGTTTCCAATCGTTAAAATAAGGTGGTGGGGTCGACTGCCTGGGACAGTATTGACATATCCACAGAGAAGCCATGAGTGTTTCATAGCTGTAGGGTAACAAGGTACACTTGGGAGGTTTTGGGGGAAAGCACAGCTAGTCTAGGATAACCTGTTTAGAGTATTTAAATGCTAGAACTAGATAAGATCTTAAAATATCATTGAGTCTAATCCCTTGATTTTTAGAGGAGGAAAATGAAGTCAAGGGAAAGTGATTTGTCCAAGACCCCTGGCAGAGCTGGAATATCAATCCAAGTCTACTACAAGTCGCAGTATCATAGCAATGCATCTAAATCAAGCATATTTGGACATTTAGTGACATGAAGAACATAGAATCTCACAGTTGGGAGGGATCTCAGAGGTCTTCTGGTGCAAACAACACCTAAGCAAGAATTCCAAATTAGATCAACTCTTGTTGGTAGAAAGATCTCTGAATATTCCCAATATATTTAGGGGTGATAGCCACCCAAAACGCTTTAATTACAAGAACTCAACATCTCTAGGTGTAACCAGATGTTATAGCCTATTGCCATCACTTAGTAGAGATCACAGAATGAAACACAGAACCCAGTCGGATCCTTTCATTTTTTAGATTTGAATTCATAACGTACCCTCTAGTTTCATTGTTCTTTGTGATCAGAAACAGAAAAGCGCTTAACAGGAAATTCAGTAATGTACAACCCAGAAAGTGTGAATAGAGAAGGACATCTTAATCACAGACCTCCTTGGCAGTCTGGTGAAGTCTATTAACTCCCTTTTTAGAAACAGCTTCAAATGCATAAAACAAAATTACAAAGGAAACCAATTATAGAAGATGTAATTTTTTCCCATCCATGTTCACAGGCCCCCTAAAATCTAACCACACTTGGGAGAGGTCCATAAACTACACCTCAAATTCAAAATCCCTGATCTAGAGTATCTTAACCATAGGTATCAGACCCTTGGTTAATGATCTATATCTAATAAACTCTCCACCCACACCTTTTCATTTTCTGCCAGCGATTTCATTCAGTTAACCTGGAAGAGAGGAAGCTCGGTTGTAGCAATGTCTACCTTCAGGAGCTGTTGCTTTACAAGTATACAAATAGAAAGGCAAATAGCCCACAGTCTGATCATGTTTCTTCTCAATACACTGGAGCCTAGAGGAGGACTAGGTATGTCATGAATTATTTTAGTGACTTGTTCTGAGCTGTACTTATGAAAGGAAAGGGGGCAAAGGGAGGCAAGATGTGTGAAGAAGTCTCTTTTTTAAAGACTTAGCACAAAGAGTTTTAGAGCCAAATGATTCATCCCTTACTCCAGTCTGGGCCAACCCATGCAATCCTAGCAAATAAATCTTAATATGCTCTTACCTTCTGCGGGAAGAAATGCCTCAGTTCCCTCAGTTCTTTCAAGGTTGTCAATGGGCACACCTATGTATACCATTAGAAAAATGCAATTAAAATCCTCGACAAAAGACCATCACTTGTAAGTCAGCTCAGCAAGTTGATGTAATAACTCCCATGATCCACCTCCTATATTTACCTATATGTCCATTTTTCCTTCCCCTCCAAGTAGTATGCAAGTTTCTTGAAGGCAGGGACAGTTTTATTCTTTTTTTGTATTTATATCACTAGTATCTGGCACAATGCCTTGCATAGTTGCTGGTTAATAAATATATGTTGAATTTTTAAATAAGTAGCCTGGATTATATTTCACCTAAGTGATTTTAGGCAGAATTCCATTTCTGGGCCTCAATTTTTCATTTGTATATAAAGAGAGAGACAGAAACAGAGACAGTTACAGAGAGATTAAGAGACAGAGAGAATGAGAGAACATGAGAGAGACAGAGAAAATGAGACAGATCGAAACAGAGAGAGAAAATGGGCTGTGTGGTATGTTGCTTGAGAAAGGTGAGAGTTCTCTAGTTGACGTGGATGTTGCATTTTGCATAAAAACGAAGGGCCAACTGCCAAAAGATTAAAAGCCTCCCTACCACTGTATCTTTCAATGTCTTTTTAAGCCTTTAGGAGATTTATCCTAGCCAAGGAGTCATTAGATAAGGCCAAAAAATTAAAATGGATTTTTGATCATAAACTTTGGCAGTACCAAACCAGAAAAGATTAAGGGAAAAGAATAAAGCAGTTTAAAGAAGCCTGTAGGAGCAGTTAACAGATGAGTTTTAGGAGTTCAAATAACTTATCTGAACATAGGCTCTTATCCTTTTGGTGTAGCCTAGCTCAGGAAAAAAATGCCTTGTAGTCACCAGATCTGAAGTATAGCTGATATATGGCACATTGTCTTTTCAAGCTATTTTTTATTTAGTTCAGGGATGGAGAACATGTGGCCTCAAGGCTACATGTGGCCCTCTAGGTCCTCAAGTGTGGAGTTTTGACTGAATCTAAACTTCATAGAACAGATCCCCTTAATAAAAGGATTTGTTCTGTAAAACTTGGACTCAGTCAAGGGGCTGCACCTGAGGACCTAGAAGATCATGTGTGACCTTGAGGCTGCAGGTTCCCTGCCTCTGAACTAGAGTGAAGAGGGGTCAACTGAAAGACCATTTCAACAGCCTAGGCATGAAGTAATGAAAGTTTCTACTAGGATGTTGACAACATCAGAGGAGAGAAGGAGGTTGTAGATTCTCCACCCCTATCTTAGTTTTCACTTGGACATACACAGGTCCTTCACCATTATCAACTCTAATTGATCGATCTTCTGAGTGTTTGTTACATAGAACATCACATAAAATGATAAACACTTCTTATAGAATTATTGTTGTTTAATCTTATATTTTGTTTAATCTTATATTTTAATCTAATAAAATAAAATATTTTATATTTTGCTGATTTCCTTTTCCCCTCCCCTTTGCATCAGTAAAAGGTCCATTTGGGATCATAAAAAAACATATAATCATGGTAACTTCAGCAATATTCCACACAAACACTATGTGAATCTGAGTTTCTCATCTCCATTCCCAAATGTTTCATGCCTGGAAGTGATTGTTCAAGCAGGAAAAGAATAGTGGACAAGGAGTAAGGAGACCTAAATCCATGTTATGTTTGTTTGCCTCATCTTTTGGCAGAATCCAAATACAAACTCCAGTTTTCTATGGCTCTGATATAAAACCGACCCATTCTTGCTCAGATATAAACTAATTCAGACTCCCCAAGTAGGGTCTCTTCTAAGGTTTGTTTAGACTCCTGAGTTCAATCCTTTCTTTACTTTCAGCTCTCCTTTCCAGAGTAGCCCATGATTAGTCTAACACCAACCTGTACCTAACGACTGTCTTATTATCAGATTGACATTATTTAGGTGAGAAGCAACATAGAGTAGTGGATAAAAAGCTGGCCTCAGAGTCAGGAAAATCTGGGTTCACCTCCTGTTTCTGATGTATACTGGTTATCTGACATTGGGCTAGATAGATAAGTAGATAAAGCACGTGCTAAGCATTTTCTGTGTGCCAGTACTTCTGCTATGACTGGGGACACAAATGGAAACAAAACAGTCCATGCTATCAAAGAGCCATGTTGACATTGCTCTTCCCCAAATGTCTTCCTCATGCTTAAATCTTGTTAATCTAATGTGTTTATATTATGATTAAATGTTATATTGCGCAATAAAAAAGAGCATATGGTCGGTGTTAAGTGAAAAACATAACAGTATAAAGATACAAAGACAGTCAGGTAGCCCAGTGAATAGAGTGCTGGACCTGGAGTCAGGAAGACTCATCTTCCTAAGTTCAAATCTGTGAAACCTTGGTTAAGTCACTTAAGCATGTTTGCATCACTTTCCTCTTCTGTAAGAAGAGCTGGAGAAGGAAATGGCAAATCACTCCAGTACCTTTGCCAAGGAAACCTTAAATGGGGTCACAAAGAGTTGGCCATGACTGAAACAACTGAACAATCACAACAGAATTTTGAGTAATGTGAATGTCATCTTGGAAAAGATTTGAGAAAGTAACTATATTAAAATACACTTAAGCAACAAGATATTTATGTACTTTTAATAATGTGGTTAAAAATTTCTTGAGAGACTTCTTCAAGATTTTCTTTTTCACTATGCCCTGGGACTATGGCAACGTACCATATGGTACTGGAAAACCTGTCTAATAGCTAGGCATTCCAAAGCTTCCTTTTGGATAAATTCTTGATAGAATACATTTGAAATTTTAGCTAACTAGATAAGACTTACTAATTTTTATTGAATGGACATGAATATTAATATATTACCCATTACTAATCCAAAACAAGGAACACAATCTCTCTGTGTGAAGCTATGTTCATTTCTTTCATATCTATAATGCTGTGAAGATTTAAAAATCCATAGTAGCTGCTAAGTGGCACAGTAGATAGAGGAGGAGGCCTGGAGTCAGAAAGACCTGAGTTCAACTCCAGTTTTTATTTCTTCTTCTGAAAACTATCTATTCATATCCTTTGGCCATTTATCAATTGAGAAATGGCCTTTATTTTTATAAATTTAACTCAGTCCCCTACATATTTGAGAAATGAGACCTTTATCAGAAAGACTTGCTGTAATTTTTTCCTCTAATTTCCTGTTTTCCTTCTAATTTTGGCTGCATTAGTTTTGTTTGTGCAAACCCTTTTTAATTCCATATATATTCGAAAGCATCCTTTTTACTTCCTGTGATCCTCTCTATCTCTTGTTTGACCATAAACTCTTCCTTTATCCATAGACCTGACAGGTGCATTTTCTGTTACTCTTCTAATTTACTTATTATATCATCCTTTATGAATAAATCATTCACCCCTTTTGACCTTATTTTGCTATATGGTATGAGATGCTGGTCTATGCCTAGTTTCATCCAAGCTACTTGCCAGTTTTCCCAGCAATTTTTTAATGGTGAATTCTTACCCCCAACACTTGGATCTTTAGATTTATAAAACACTAGATTACTATGGTCCTTTGCTGCTGTATATTGTGTACCAAATCTATTCCATTTATCCACGATTGTATTTCTTGGCTAGTACTAACTTGTTTAGATGCTTATGGCTTTTTAATGCAGTTTAAAATGTGGAACTGCTAGTCCACCTTCCTTCATATTTTTTTTCATTGATTCCCTTGATATTCTTGGCATTTTGTTCTTTCAGATGAATTTTTTCATTATTTTTTCTAACTCCATAAAATAAGTCTTTGGTAGATTGACTAGATGGCACTGAATGAGTAAATTAATTTATGTAGACTCGTCATTTTTATTGTATTGACTCACCTACCCACTAGCAATTAAGATTTCTTGTCTAGATTTGATTTTATTTGTATGAAGAATGTTTTGCGATTGTGTTTGCAAAGTCCCTTGGCAGATTCCAAGTAATTTACATTGTTGGCAGTTATTTTAAGTGGAATTTTTCTGTCTATATCCTCCAGCTGGGTTTTGTTAGTACTATATGAAAAGCTAAATTACATATTTGGATCACCCCTTCCTTTTCCAGATATTCACTAATCATCTTTTTAAACAAAAGCGTGGTCACTGAACTAGAATTTGCAGAGTTTGCCTTATTGTCTTTCTGAAAAATAGAACATTTGTTCCTCACAAATTTTCCATAATCATTCAAAGAATTACTGACAATGGCTCCACAAAGACATTTGCCAATTGTGACATTATCTTATGACATACTTCATCTGGATCAAGTGAATTGAATTCATTTGAGGCTTCTCCATGCTCTCTTATTACTTCCTTACTTATCTTAGTATCAGCTCCCTTTGGTTACTTTTGTTCTATCCTTTTCATCTACTTGACCTCTCTCTCTGTCTCTGTCTCTTTCTGTCTGTCTTTCTCTTCCCTAAAGTTGGACAGTTAATAATTTCTCTACTTGTCATAATAATTATTCAATTGTTCAAAAGGAAGAGGAACTAATGATGGTAAATCATATTCTAGACTCAATTGTCATGAACAAAGAAGACCTGGTTTGGGGGATGGAAATAATAGAAACCTTGGAAGTGAAATAAACACAAATCAGAATTTGTAATACAGAAAGAGAAGAAAGCTGAATATAGTCTGACACATATCCTAGACTTTTGCAGATCAGATTTCAAAAGTTTCAGGGAACTCATAGCAATATTTTATGAACTGAAATTATTTTTTCCAATTCCACTGGTTTTGTCTGATTAGGATTGGGCCCCATAACTCTGATCTCTCACCTAAACATTTGCTAATCCATGTTGTATGCTGCTACCACATGGATGGCTCAAACCTTTGGTTTTTATGTAGAGAATTAGGATGTGTCAGTGGAAGCAAAGTGGGTTGCAACGGTCCATGCTTCTTCATCATGATGAGAGCCTGTTGTAAGGCAGATTTCACCACCCAGTTTGCTTTTGTGTCCAATTTATGCTCACTCCTTTGGAAAACATCTTTGGTTGTGCCTTAAGAATGAATTTGCTGAGTTACGCAAGTCACAGGCCTTGCAGTAAGTTTAGGAACGACTGTCCCTGCTTGGGGTTCATGGAAGATTCTGAAGCACTTTCAAGGAAGCTAGGTGGTGAATGGACAGAGTGCTGGAATCAGGAAGAGCTGGGTTCAAATGTAATCTCATATACTTACTAGCTATGGGACCCTGGAAAAGTCACCTAACTTCTACTTCAGTTTGTTTGCTCTTCTGTAAAATACTGATAATAATTTTATTCTACCTTCCAGGGTTGATATGAAGATGAAATGAGATAATATTTTTAAATGCCTTAGTGTAGGGTCTGGCACATGGTAGATGCTTCATAAATAATTGTTCTCTTTCCCTTTCATATTCTCAGCTGTCACTATAAACTTGGATTTCACTTAAAAATGATGTCTTATTATTAAAAATATTTTGTGCCTTATACATTTCAAGCCCTTTCATGTAGATTATCTTATTTTAAACTGACACTACCTGGTGAGATAATTAAAGCTTAGTTTCTTATCCTTATTGGCAGTATGGTGTAATAGACTTAGAACTCAAGTAACAGGCTTTGTCTTCAAATCTCTGATCTCTTATTTCTTACCATTATCAACACTGTGAAAACCCCTTGTCTTCTCTTGGGCTCAATTTCTTTGTCTGTAAAATGTTGACGTTAACTTCTTTTTTTCTGTCATGGAACCCTTTCTCAGCCTGGGGAAGTCCATGACTCCCTTCTCAGAATAATGTTAAAATGCATAGCAAGAAATATATAGCATTAGAAAAAAAATCAACTATATTGAAAAACATACTAACAATTAAAAAAAACAAAAAAAATTCATGGACCCCAGGTTAAGAACATCTTGAAGATCATTCCTTTTTTGCAAATAATATTTTATTTTTATAGTGTTTTAATTTTATTTTTATAATAGTTTTCAAGATTCATTTTTATAAGATTTTGAGCTCCAAATTTTCTCCCTCCTTCTGCCACCTCCCAGTAAGGGGAAAAAATCTGATATTGGTTACGTATATGCAATCATATTAAATTTATTTCCACATTAGTGATGTTGGAAAAAAGAAATGGAGCAAAAGAAATGCCCCTGCCTCCCAAAATGAAGTGAAAATCGTATGCTTCTTTCATCCCCCTACTCAATAAACTTCAGTGGTTCCTCACTGACTCCAAGATCAAATACAAAATGCTGTTTGACTTTCAAAACAGTTTCCTCCTACCTTTCCAGTCTTCTTATTCCCTGTACCTTTCTACCTTTCTTCTGACCTCTCCACCATTCTTTGATGCAGTGACACTGGTCTCCTTACTGTTCCTCAAACAAGTCACTATATCTCCTGACTCCCACCATTTTCTCTAATTGTCTCCCATGCCTAGAATGCTCTCCCTTAGCATCTCAGCCTCCTTCCATCTAAAATTCTCACTTAGTACAAGAAGCCTTTAGATATCCCTCTTAATTCCAGTGCCTTTCCTCTCTTAATTACATCTTATTTATCCAGAATAGAACCTGTTTGTACATACAAACATACATGCATACATGCATGTTGTTTGCATGTTTTTCCCATTAGATTTTGAGGTCCTTGAGGGTGTTACTTTCTTTTTACCTTTCTTTGTGTCCCAATGCTTAGCACAGTGCCTGGTACACAATAGGTAATTAATACATGCTTATTGACTGACTCCTCATCATAATTAATCAGTCTCCTATCTTTGCTTTCTTACCTGGGCTAATGATTAAGAGCTTATCTGATCAAATAAGCCAATGACAGCAAAATATCTGCATTCTTATAGTGCTTTAGGTTTTACAAAGCATTTTCTTCATAACAGTCCTGTGAAACAGATAGTGAAAATACTGTTTTTCCTATTTTTTTCAGGCTACAACACACCTCTAAGGGAGTAGGGCTTTGCTGCTGACATGTACACATAATGAAGGTAGAAATTTGGGCTATATGGGTAAAGAAAAATGAACTTCCCTCATCTTTTGTTCTGTCTCAAATCTGCGTATTGATCCAGAGAGGATTTTTGGGAAGTCTAAGCAGAAGTTATGTGAAAGAGGTCTGTGATTTTTGCTCAGTGATACATGTCAAAAAGCAAAGACACTCTAATTCTGGGGACACTCTTCTTGGCTTGTGTTAGCTACATGTGCTGGTTATAACTAAAAGGTTGTCAGCTTATCCTGATCAGGAAGGATTTCTTACCACTGTTCCCTAGACTACTAGAGTTGGGATGGCAGGTCATGACCCTGAAAAGATCAATTAATCCATTAATAAACTTGTGTTAAGCACTTAATACATAATACACATTGCATTAGACCTTGAGAATACAAAGAAAAAAAATAACAGTCAGTGCCCTTATGGATTTTGTATTCTATCTGACAGCATGACCATATGTAAGTATATAAAAATAAATGTAAAGGACTGTCCCTTTAAGTAATGGGTTTTTTTTCAAATGTAACAATTTGGTGCTTTAAAAAAAAGCAGAAAAAATGCATTTGCATAAAGTAAAAAATTAAGTCGGATGGTAAAATATGTAAAGCAATGTAAGATGTTTCCTCTTTCACAGATCAACAGTTTGGTGACTGAAAAGAGTAGGAAAAGAACTTTGGTATAATAAAACTACTAAAATCCATATACAAGGAAAGAGAGTTTTCAGGTGAGTTGTAATTGGGGAAAGAAAATGAATTGTGGAATGAATGTAAAGGCTTAAATCACCTTGTAAAGGATGTAGTGTGCTACCTCTTTTGTGTGTAAACAATTTGATAGTTTAGAAAAGATAAAGTAAATAAGCTTTTGTTCACTAAAAAATAATTGACTTTTGTTTCTTAAGCCCATATAATATGAGTATAAATGAGAATTGTCAAAAAATAGAATCTGGAAGAGATACATTTTGAGAAATGATAAAGAACTGTAGCTGTAGGGAATTGTGGTTCCTTCCTTCCCCCTCCCATTTGCATTTTCAGTCAATTCTCAACATTTGTAAGTTTAATTTTCATTGGTAACCTCATTTTCACTTTGGGAATGGCAACCTATACATTAAAAAAAAGAGAAAGGTACCACATGCACGTTAATATCTGCAAAAAAGAGGAAAATATTCATAGAAGTTGAGAATCTCTTCCAGAAAGTGCTGAAGTAACCTAAGTGTGCCATGAGGGAACTGAAAAGTAGAAAAGCAGTTAAGTTTGTAGGTAAATGATACCTACACCACCCTACTCCCCACAACATGCTTGGCTCCAGGTTGGAGTTCCAAGCTTGGGATGGGAACTTACCTCAAAGCATGTGCTTTTCATAGGGGCACAGTTCAGCCAAATAACTGCAAAGGACTTTAGAGATGGCAAGTTTGCTCCTTTCCCTTTTTGACCTCAGGACTCTTCTGACATCACAGCCTCTTCCCCTTCCTATCTAGAGTTGCTTTTTCTCTTCTCTGCATTTTATGGATCATTACTGTGTTGTGTTGCTGTGTTGGGAAAAGTACATAATACCATAATTGATATTTTATTATAAAGATTTGGGTACAGAAAAGTGTATTTTCAGCAATCTAATGAAAGATTACAGTTTTTATGGCTGCAGCAACCTAAAAATCTATTTCCCTTAGGTTCAATGTATCAACATCTGTGTTTTTTTTTTTACTTTTGTGCTGTTTTCTAGGAATATTACCCTAATGAAAGTTGAAGATTGACTGTAACTATTCTAAAACTTTTTTTCTGTTTCTTTCTTTCACAATAACATTTTATCACTTGACTCTTTCTCACAATTCTCTCCTGGATCCTCTCTCCACTCTAGGTTTTCTTTTTTTAAAATCTATTTATTTATTTTATTTTGCAGCATTCATTTCCACAAGATTTTGAGTTCCAAATTTTCTCTCCATTTCTCCCCTCCCCCACCCCAAGACACCATGCATTCTGATTACCCCTTTCCCTCCATATTCCCTCCCTTCTATCACACCCCTCCTTTCCCTTATCCCCATCTTCTCTCTTTTCTTGTAGGGCAAGTTAGATTTCTATACCCCACTATCTGCATTTCTTATTTTCAGTTCCATGCAAAAATAATTCTCAACATTCATTCCTAAAACTTTGAGTTCCAGCTTCTCTCCTTTCCTCCCTCCCCACCCATCCCCACTGAGAAGACAGGCAATTCAATATAGGTTATACATGTGTAGGTATGCAAAAGACTTCCATAATAGTCATGTTGTGAAAGACTAATTATATTCCCTCTATCCTATCCTGCCCTCCATTTATTCTGTTCTCTCTTTTGACCTTGTCCCTCCCCAAAAGTGTTTATTTCTAATTACTCCCTCCTCTCATTTGTCCTCCCTTCTATCATCCCCCCATATCCCCTTCTCCCCTACTTTCCTGTAGTGTAAGATAGATTTTCATAACAAATTGAGTGTGAAATGCTATTCCCTCTTTAAGCCAAATATGATGAAAGTAAGCTTCACTTTTTCCCTCTCACTTCCTCCCTTTTCCCCTCCATTGAAAAAACTTTTTCTTGCCTCTTTTATGAGAGATAATTTGTTACACTCCCTTTCTCCCTTTCTTCTCCCTATGTATTCCTCTCTCACCCCTTAATTTTATGTTTTTAGATATCATCTCTTCCTATTCAACTCACCATGTGCCCTCTGCCTATATGTATACAATCCCTCCAACTACCCAAATATTGAGAAAAGTTTCAAGAGTTACAAATAATATCTTTGCATGTAGGAATGTAAACAGTTCAACTTTAGTAAGTCCCTTATGATTTCTCTTTCCTATTTACCTTTTCATGCTTCTCTTCATTCTTGTGTTTGAAAGTCAAATTTTCTACTCAGCTCTGGTCTCTTCATCAGGAGTGTTTGAAAGTCCTCTATGTCATTGAATGACCATTTTCCCCCTGAAGTATTATACTCAGTTTTGCTGGGCAGGTGATTCTTGGTTTTAATCCTAGTTTCTTTGACTTCTAGAATATCGTCTTCCAAGCCCTTTGATCTCTTAATGTAGAAACTGCTAGATCTTATATTATCCTGATTGTATTTCCGCAATACTCAAATCGTTTCTTTCTGGCTGCTTGCAATATTTCCTCCTTGACCTAGGAACTCTGGAATTTGGCTACGATATTCCTAGGAGTTTTTCTTTGTGGATCTCTTCCAGGAGGTGATCAGTGGATTCTTTCAATATTTATTTTGCCCCCTGGTTCCAGAATATCAGGGCAGTTTTCCTTGATAATTTCATGAAAGATGATGTCTAGGCTCTTTTTTTTGATCATGACTTTCAGGTAATCCCATAATTTTTAAATTGTCTCTCCTGGATCTAGTCTTCAGGTCGGTCATTTTTCCAGTGAAATATTTCACATTGTCTTCTATTTTTTATTCTTTTGGTTTTGTTTTGTAATTTCTTGGTTTCTCATAAAATCATTAGCTTCCATCTGCTCCATTCTAATTTTTAAAGAACTGCTTTCTTCAGTGAGCTTTTGAATCTCCTTTTCCACTTGACTAATTCTGCTTTTTAAAGCATTATCTCCTCATTGACTTTTTGAACCTATTGTTATTTGGGTTAGTCTATTTTTAAAGGTGTTATTCTCTTCAGCATTTTTGGGGGGTCTCCTTTAGCAAGTTGTCGACTTGCTTTTCATGATTTTCTTGCATTTCTCTTCCCAATTTTTCCCCCACCTCTCTTACTTGATTTTCAAAATCCTTTTTAAGCTCTTCCATGGCCTGAGACTATTGAATTTTTTTTGGAGGTTTTGGATGTAGAAGCCTTGACTTTTATGTCTTCCTCTGATGGTATGCTTTGTTCTTCCTCATCCAAAAGGATGTAAGAAAATACCTGTTCACCAAGAAAGTAACTTTCTATAGTCTTATTTTTTCCCCCTTTTTGGAGCATTTTCCCAGCCAGTCACTTGACTTTTGAGTCCTTTGTCAAGTGGAGGATATACTCTATCAACCTGTAAGTTCTCAGTTCCTCCAAGGTGGCACAATCAAGGGAGAGGAGTTTCTTCCTCTTCTGGCCTGTGCTGTAGTCTGGGTGCAAACACAAGCTTTTTTGCCCAGGATCTGAGAGTAGAGTTCCTTCTCTAGAGTCTCCACCAGCACATCAGTGCTTCTCCTCACTCCAGGGTTGACACTCAGAACTGAGCCTCAGATCAGTTGCTCAATTCCTCCAAGGTCTTTAGGTGGAGGGCTCCAAAAATGGACGCTGCCCTTGGAACAGAGCTAGGACCAGTCCCTTCTCACCCAGGTGATAGAGCTTTCTTACTGACCTTTGAAGCTGTCTTTGTTGTTTGTGGGTTGAGAAATCTGGGAACTGCAACTGCTACCCGCGATTATGCACCAAAATGTACAGATAGAGGTATTCAGCAGGAAAATAGTAGCGTGCCATCTCAGTGGGGGTGGTATAGGGGGTACAATGGGATTGAAAACATAGATTTGGGTGTCAGATGTAAAGAAACCGTGGAGTGTGTGTTATTGCAGGGGGTATGGAGAGGAAAAGAGAACAATGACAGAGCCTTGGTGGATGCTTATTGGTGTCAGGAAGGTAAAATGATGAAAGAACTTGAGAAAGAGAACCCAGAGACAGTAGTATTATGGAAGTTTACGGAGAAAAGAATTGGTGGTCAATAATCTCAAATGATGAAAAGTTATAGTGGATAATGACTTTGAAAAAGTCATTCTTTTGGAGATTGTAATGCCCATGATGATCTTGAAGAAAGCAAAATAAGTAGAGTGGTGGAATGAAAACCAAGGTGGAGAGGACTGAAGAGTGAGTGAGAGGAAGGAAAGTAGAGGCCTCCATTTTAGAATGTTATTTCTGGAAGTTTAGCAGGGAAAAGTAGGGGGAAGAGAAATAGGGAAATAGCTTGACTAAACCAAAGGAAGACTCTTTGGGAATAGGGGACCCTGAAAATGCCTCTAATGTGAAAGAAAGGAGATGACCAATGAAGAGAGATTAAAGTTGGGAGAGAGGGAGGAAAGAGATCATAGAAAGAACAAGAACTGAGACGGCAGAGAAGGAAGAGAGCAAGGGCATACGTGGAAAGGTTAGTCTTGGGAATGAAGAGGACCGCTTCATTATCTACCACAGGGAAAAGGGAGAAGAAAGAAGGAAGGAAGGAAGGAAGGGGAGGAAAGGAAGGGAAAGAAAGAGAAAGAAGGAAAGGGAAGGGAAAGGAAAAAGGATAATGTTGGGAATTCCTGAAATACAGAGGAGGAAAAATGGAAATTCATTTTTGGATGAACTTGATCTTCTCAGTGAGGTAGGTTCTAAGCTTATCTTTTTAGAATGAGGGCCAGAAGGTAAGCAGAATCCAGAATCCAGGATTGAAGCTCCAGGTGATGATGAGATCTAAAGTGTGACCACTGCTGTGAACAACCAAGGGAGAGATAGAGGCTATGAGAGCTGAACAATCTGGTGAACAGGGAGGCCAAGATGTTAGAAGGTTTGCCAGTGTGAATATTTAAAATTAATTTTCATCAATGTCTTCCCCCTACAAAGACAGGGCTTATTAGAACACTGATGAAAGGTGGGCATGATTCTGAAAACCCACCATATTGACCAGACTCAAGGAATTTGACCATTATCTTTTAATATTCCTTTCATTTTTCCATATATACCTCCTTACCCACATAGACAGCCCTACCTTAAGATAAAGAATAACAAAGAGGTAGGGCAGGGAAAGCATTTCAGCAAACCAAATCAACATGTCAGTGAAGTCTGGAAGTACATACAGTGTTCCCACATCTATAACTCACTCTCCCTGTCCCTTCCTTACCAAAAGTAAAGAGGGAGATATATTCTCATATTTATTCTTCAAAGTTAAGTTTGGTTATTATAATTATTCAAAATTCAATTTGATAGTTTTTGTTAATATAAAAGATAAAAAATATCTTTTTCTTTACATTATTGTAGATATTATCTCACTGATTCTGCTTACTTCCCTTTGCATCAGGCCATATAAGCCTTCCCATGACTATCTATAACTCTCAAATTCATTTTTTCTTATGTACCACAGTTCATTTAGCCATTCATTGATCAATGGGAATCTACTTTGCTTCTAGTTATTTTCTGTCAGGCAGCAAGCGTTTCTTCAGCTCTTATAATAGTTCAGGCACTGTGCTGGTAATACAGTGGGGATACAAATACAGTGAATGAAGCCATACTTACTTGCAAGCTTACATGATAATGAGGAAGATAACAAGTATATGTGCAAGTACATGCACAATAACTCCAAAATGGTTAAATACAAGTAGATGCAAAGTAGTTAAAAACAAAGTAGACTGGGCTGGAGGGAATCATTGGGAATGTAGAAATCATCAAGGAAGATGGCCACAGTTAGGGTGGAGGTAAAGGCTGTAAATCGGATACTAATGCATTGAGGTCAGATAGTGATGATAGCAAGAAGGTTTTTGTTTTGTTTTGTTTTAGCTGGATGCTATAATCAGATTGTACTAACTTCAAAGAAAGGAGATTGCTGAGTGAGTGGCAGGACAAGTGTCTTGAGGCTAGTGAAGATCCAGGAATATTCTGGCTGTTCTTTTGGGCTCCAGGAGCCAGAATACATTAAAGGAGTATCAGACAGAAGAGAAGGTAGGAAAGATATATCTCTTGGGGGAAGTCAATCAACTTTCCGTTAGGACTATGGGATGTTGAGTATAGGAAGACAAAAGGTCTAGGACAAAGGAGAGTTCTTTAACAACAGAGCAGGGATTGCCTAAGGCATAGTGAAGACTATCAGAGGACGTTAGGTGCTGGGGAGGGATATGGCTGAAGTTGAGTGATATGGAGGTAAGAGGAAAAGTCATTCGTTTGGCTTTATGCTAGGTGAAAGGGATGGTAAAATTATAAAAGAAATAACACATTTCCTGTTCTCAAGGAGCATGGGAAAGGAATGCTTGCCTAAACAGATGAATAATGGGAGCAGATGGTTGGATTTTGTTCATCATTGGGCATTCTATCTACTTTGTAGATGGAAGCTTGTACATATAGTGTCCCTAGGATGCTAGTTAGTTTTTATGTCATAGAACTTTTGTTGATATAGTATCCTGAGTGAAACTCTGCTCAGGTGATTGCAGCATGGAATGGCTAGAGATTGCAACAGCAGGAGAGGGTCATAGGATCACAAGCTTGTAGAATCACATTTAGAGTTGGAAGGAAATCAGTGACCAAGAAGTCCAAAGTTTCTTAATTTTTTATGTATGATGGACCCCTTTGCCAGGTAGATTGATGAACCCTATAACCCTCTTCTCAGAGTCATACTTTTAAATGTATCAGATAAAATATATAAGATTATAAAGGACACCAATTACAATGAAATCCATTTATCAAAATACTGCAAAACCAAGTTCACACATCTCAGATGAAGAATCCCTGATCTAGTCTAACTAGCCCTTTTATTTAAGTGATGCCCTAGGTCACATGATAGAAACTGTCAGGGACAGTATTTGAATCCATTATCATTTGGCAGTGCCAGAGTGAGATATAGTGAGAACATGAAAGAGTTCACAGAAAAGTTCTCTGAGGTATTGGGGTTCTATTATTTACATATGGGTTCTCTGAGACTCTCAGCCCTGTCTAAATAGTCCAAGAAGAGAAGAAGGAATAAATTATCCAATTACTTTCAAAATTATTATTTATTTACTTTAGAATTCTTTTCTTTTTCAATAAAGTTCTAAATTCTCTATCTCCTTCCCAACTCTCCTCCACTGATTGAAAAGGCAAACTAAATTATATAAATGGGGGAAACTGGGGGAAACTGTGATGACAGTGATGTTTGTCTTAACTGTCTGGGGTGTTACAGAAGTAGCTGGTGCCAAGATTAGAGTTGTGGAGGCAAAAAATCTATCAGGCAGTGGGTGATGAGGCAAGGGTCCTCAAACTCAAATGTATATGTAACGGAGGCCTTCTGTGTCTATCTGTGACTGTGCCTGCTCTGGAATACAGATGAAGTTGGCCCACCCGGAACAAAGTTGCCATCAGAGGATAAAGAAGGGAAAGTAGTCTTAGGAGAACTCCAATAGAATATAGCTCTTTGGGGCATAATGTTTCCTTTTATGTTCCCAAAGCTCAGCATAGTACTGGACACAAAGAGAACACTTAATAAATGGTCTTCAATTTAATTAAGCTTAACTCTAATGTTGTGATTGATAATTGTTTTTCAAAGGATGAGTTTGTCTTCTCAATGGAGGAAATGAATTCTTCACTGCCCTTTCCACCCTGCACCTAACCAACCAATTCTTTAAATCACATGTCGGTTGGTTGAGATATATATCCCCAGTTTAGTCACGCAAGTGACAAAATGGAACTGCTGGGCATGGTAGGTGGAAGTAAAAATGAAGCTTATAGTTAGCCCCAGAGAAGAAGACAGCTCAAAATAGATCACTGTTTCTTCTGGAGCTGCATAAATCAATCTACATAAATTTGTTTAGATTGATTTAAGTAGCAATCTAAATAAATTATATCTATTTGAACATATTCCCCTGAAGATGGTTAGAGAAATTAGAATCCTCTCCCCTTTTGTTCCCCCCTCCCAACAATTTTACCATGGAAAGAAGTTTTTTAAATTGACTCTTTATCTCTATTACCTTCAGTTCTTCAAAGGGCTTTTGTCCAACTTTGAATATATACTGAACTGAACTGAAATTGTTCTTGTTGACTTAAGTAAGGGAAAGGGGGAAAAGAGTAGAAATTTCTAGTATTCCAGTTTTGGAAGGGACTTTGCCAGCCCAATTCATTTATTTTATAGATGAGGAAACTGAATACCTCAAGGATTATATAAATTGTCTAATATCACATGGGTAGCTGGTGGCAAAGCCAGGATTAGAACCCAGGTCCTCTGACTCCAAATCCAGCACTCTTTCCATTGTACCATGTAGCCCCTTGAAGTAGATGTTCTTTCTACTTTTGTACTTCTCCAATTATTTGGAAATTTTTCTTTCCATTGAGCCAAAATTGATCTCTCTATAATGTACGCTCATTTCATTACTATACATTTCTGAAGCTAGTTTGAAACCACTGTTCTTTTTTTTAATTAAATCACTTTTCTTTTTTTAAGATATGCTTTATTTTATTTACTTTCAAAATGATTATTTACTTTGATATTCTTTTATTTTTCAATAAAGTTCCAAATCCAAGCAAAATGATATAAATTATGTATGTGAAATCATGCAAAACATATTTCTCAATTAGCCATATAATGAAAAAGCAAAATATTTAAGTGAGAAATTATACTTCAGTTTTCACTCAGAGTTCATCAGTTCTTTCTCTCTGGAGGTGGAGAGCATTTTTTCATTGAGAGTCCTTTGGAACTGTCTTGAATCATTGTATTGATAAGAATAGCCAAGCCTTTTACATTTGATGATCATTACAACATTACTGTAACTGTGCACAATGATCACCCAGTTCTCACTTCACTTTGCTTCAATTCATATAGGTCTTGCCATGTTTGCTTGTTTGTTTTTTGAAGTCACCTGCCTCATCATTTCTTATAGCACAATAGTATTCTATCAATCATATCACAACTTACTCAGCCATTCTCCATATGATGAGTATCTCTTCAAGTTTTAATTCTTTGTCACCACAAAAAGAGCTGCTAGTAATATTTTTCTACATATAGGTCTTTTACCTTTTTATTTAATCTCTTTGGGGGTACAGACCTAGTAGTGATTTGCTGGGTCAAAGGGTATGTACAGTTATACAGCTCTTTGGGCATAGTTCTAAATTGTTTTCCCGAGTGATTGAACCAGTTCATGATTTCCCCAATAATTCATTAGTGTACCTATTTTCCCTCATTTTCTCCAGCATTTGTCATTTCTAGTAGGTGTGAGGTGGTTTCTCAGAGTTGTTTCAACATACATTTCTCTAATTAATAATGATTTAGAATTACATTATAGTAAATGATCTTAGTAATCTTGTATTCCAAATAATATATGATAAACCCAAAGATTCAAGCTTTTGTAATAAAAATTCATTATTTGACCAAAATTGTTGAGAAAACTGGAAAACATCATGGTAGGAACTAGATATAGACCAACACTTTACACAATATAGCAAGATAAGGTCAAAATGGGTACAGAATTTACATATAAGGGTTGATATCATAAGTAAATTAAGAGAGCATGGAATCATTTATTTGCCAGGTCTATGGATAAGGGAAGAATCTAGGACCAAAGAAACTATAGAAACCATTACAAAATGAATTTTGATTATATCAAATTAAAGTTTTTGCATAAACAAAATAAATGTGACCAAAATCAAAAGGAAGGTAGAAAGCTGAAGGAAGATTTTGCAACATGTCTCTGATAAAGGCTTTATTTCTCAAATGTGTAGAAAACGAAGTCAAATTTATAAAAATACAAGTCATTTCCCAATTGACAAATGATCAAAGGATATTAACAATCAGCTTTCAGACAAATCAAAACTATCTGTAGTCATATGAAAAAATGCTCTAAATCACTATTGATTAGAGAAATGCAAATTAAAACTACTCTGAGGTAGCACCTCACACCTACGATATTGGCTAATGTGACAAAAATGGAAAATGACAAATGTTGGAGGGAATGTGGGAAAAACTGGTACGCTAATACATTATCAGAGTTGTTTGGTTTCCAAAGTCCTTAGTAACCTTTCCAGTCTTCTTACATCTTATACTCCCCTCCACATACTCTGATTAAATTCAGCTTCCTTGCTTTTCCTCACATGAGACTATTCGGTTTTTTACTCTGGGTATTTTCATAAAGTCTCCCATGCTTAGAATTCTCTCTCTCTCCTTGTCTTTGCTGCTTGGCTTCCTGGGCTTCTTTCATGTCACCTAAAATCCTACCTTCTACAAGAAGCTTTTCCTGGACTTCCTTAATTCTAGTGTCTTTCCTATGAGATTGTCTCTAATTTTTCTGGCCTCTTTCTCAAAGCAGGAAAAACAGCTTCACCCAGAGACTTTTTGTCTGAAAACAGATAGACTTCTCCCTACACTTCAGAGCAGTGACACAAAGGTATTTTATGAGGTTATTGCTTCAGCTCTCTCAGTGAAGGACTAATAATTCCTGTGTCCTCTTAGATAGCTCGTGGATCAAGCAATTTATTCTTTTAGTAGTAAAAAATGTTGCAATGGAATTAATTGTCTCCTAGTAGATCCATGAAGAAAAGGCTTACTTCCAAAAGTTTATCACCACCTCCTCTCTGAGTTCTTTTATTGGAGAATTAGTCATAACAGACATGATGACATATTTCAGAAACTGGAATTTTCTAGTAGAAAGGGATTGAATGATACTAGACCAAGATTTAGCAAGAATTAGAGCTCCCAGTCAGGCCTAAGTAGTTACAGGAGATTTCCTCTAATAAGAGACCAACTAGGCTCAGAAATTGCATTCCACAAATTCAGTGAACATAGTTTGAATGCTGATAAGACATGACTTTGGTTTAGAGTCACCCTGGAAATGGTTATAAGAATAACTTGCTAAGTTCACGAAAGAGTTCATTTGTAATTTTCAAAAATTTCTTCCTAATAAAAAAGAGGGGAGTTGAATCTAGAGTAATCACTACCCACCTTGGTTTTGCAAACAAAAGAACAAAATCCTAAAATTTCTCTAAGTATCTTATGGGGAAATCATGAAATTCTTCAAACAAATAAATTTTACTTCCATATTATTTGAAGATACTTTAAAGATTCCATCCTAGGCACAGGGTAAAGAAGTTTTTAGCCAAAACAATTCTTAAATTGTTATAGAAGGGCTGCAATCTATCTTTGCAGAATGAGGGCTTACCCACAATGACAAAAGCATAGATGCTTAAAAAATTAAAGTAATTAGGAAAAGGAATGATAGACCATAGTCACCGAAGGAGTTTGCCTTTGTCATGGAGGATGTTCAGCATGGAGTCCAAATAGAAGAAGGTCTTCCTTCAAATGGTGAGGTCCTCCAGCTTATTCAGTTTATGATGACATTACACTAATTATATCAAGCCCAATAACAACAGAACCCTTACATGATATTCACAATCACACAAAATAGATTAGACTAACAATATAAATAGGAAAAAAACAGATAAAGTATATTTCTTGCCCAGACTCTTATATGCAATTGAATAGACAGCCAGTGGAGCCAGTCCATTTATATGTACCTTTGGCAGACATTTCAGTTCGACAGAGAGATGGGCAAAAAATTGAATAGAAGAAGAAGAGTAGGGTAGGTGACTTTTGGCAAATCAAAGTTTTGGTACCCATAGACTTCTAGAGACTCTGTATAGTTGTGAGATGAGAGTCACCCAAAGGTTAGGCATAAGTAGTCTATGATATAACACCAACAAATTAAAAATCATGTAGAAAAACGTGTGTAAAGGATACAATCAGGAGAGATGCGTAACAAGCAAAAAAAAAGTATACTAGCATAAAGCTAAAAAGAGGAAAAATCCTTCCATGTAGATTTATCATCTTGAAGGATCTCTTTGCCTCTTTCCCCCCTACCCTTCTATTGCTTAATTATTCCTTAGAACCTCCATTTTGAGGAAGACGCAGTTGTGCCATGCTGACCACACTCCTCTCCTAGCTCTCCTGACTTCTTTGGACTTCTCCATACTCCCCTCTTCCACTGATACTTTTCAGTTCCCTCATATGTTGTCTTCCCCTATTAGAACATGAATTCTCTCAGGGCAGGGACTTTTTAAGAAAGATTATATTTGTAGTTTCAGCACTAAGAACAATGTCTGGCACACAGTAAGTGCTCAATAAGTGCTTGTTGACTGTTAACCAATGAATAACCGATTTGTTCCATTGGTATCTACGCAGTATTAAAAGATCTAAAGAAAACCTTCCTATATGTTAAACAGCTCCTTTATATGAAGATGTAGACAGGGGTGACACTAGAAAAGATAGGCTAGGTTGCAATAAGCACTATTGGAGTGACTAACCACACTGATAAGCTCATAGATCCATCAAGGTATCCGCTGAAGTATTAACATAGTGCTTTTAACTTGGAAGGTGTATGTTAGGTGGGTACCTAATAAATCTCAGTTTATATAAAATAGCCATAATACCCATTTATACAAATCTTCAAAGTTTGTGGAGCACTTTCCATGATATATCATCTTCACTTCAATCCTATGTTGCTGTCATTCATTTATTTCCATCAGTCTTTGTGACCCCATTTGGAGTTTTCTTGGCAATGAAACTAGAGAAGTTTGCCATTTCTTTCTCCAGCTCATTTTACAGATAAGGAAACTGAGGCAAACAGGGTTAAGAGACTTGTCAAGGGTCACATAACAAGTGTCTGAACTCAATAGAATGAGTCTTCCTGACTTCAGATCTGGCACTCTATCCACTGTGCTATGCAGCTGCCCTAATAGACGCTTTTATTATCATCATTTTACAGATAAGGAAACTGAGACATAAGAGAGGTTATATGACCTGCCTTAGGTCATAAAGGTATATTTGAGATAGGATTCAAACTCAGCTCCTCTGGTCTCTAAGGCCAAATATTCTGGCCACTATTCCATCTAGGCGAAAGGAAGTAATAGGCTGTCCAAGTTCTCAGAAGGCTGGGAATCACTGGTCTCAGAACCAGAGTGGGGATGGCCAGCTGAGGAAGTGCATACCAAATATGGAAGATGAGATGATTTTTAATGGTATGATGGCTAATGTTGTGGAAAGAGGCACATGCATGGCACTGGGAGAGTGGAAAGGTTGAGGAGGGGAAGAGGTGGAAAACCTACTTGGCTCTCTCTTCCCTCTTTTCCTAACTGTTGATTCCATTCTAGGTTTCCTAAGAGCCTAGATTATCAGGAGCCCTAGGATCAGGGCAGGAGTGTAATGGAACCAATATGAATTTTCATTGTGAGCGTTTACATCTTGGAAATTAGCAGACTCATGGTTTGTTGAGTTATAGACTTCAGAAAACAATGGAAAAAATGTCACGCAGCTAGTGAAGTGAAGATTCAACTTTAATGTATGTCATGCATACTGTTCTTGAGATCTAGTTGTTAAACTTTTACCACTACATCCTTGGGACAGGGGGATAATGACTAGGGCTCAATCAAACCAGTTGGATAGGCTCAATGTGTGCATACAAGAAACTAAAGCTCATTTTCTCCTTACCCCTTCCCCCATTTAACGCCGCTTCCTCTTCTTTCTTTCACAACTTGAAAAGGCACCTTCTGTGAACTCAAGTGTAACCTTGTACATATCATTAACCTCTTAGACCTGTCACCCATTCTGTTTCCTTATCTCAACATTGAGGAAGTTGAATTACAGTGTTTTTAAGATTCCTTCTTTCTATGTCTTTTCCATTCTATGTTCTATAAGTTGACTGGTTCTTAGCTTCATACTTCATGGCAAGAAAACAGAGGTTCTCCACCAACCAGCACTACATCATCTGTACAAGGAACCATCAATTACAGAAGAGGAGAAATATTGAATGCTGTGAATAAGTATACTTACCTTGGCAGTGTACTTTCCAAGGATATATACATAGATGATGAGGTTGATGTACACATTGCCAAAGCTAACTTAGTGTTTGGGGGGCTCCAGAAAAAAGTGTGGGAGAGAAGAGATATTAGACTGCACACCAAACTGAAGGTCTGCAGAGTCATTGAGCTGACCTCATTGCTTTATGCCTATGCAAGCTGATCCGCACCATGCCAGGAAACTGAATCATTTCCATTTAAATTGTCTTAGGAAGATTCTGAAGATCACCTGGCAAGATAGGGTATCAGATATTGAGGTCTTTTCTCAATGTGAACTGCCAAGAATTCAAACTCTGCTACAGAGGGGGCTACTCTGATGGGCTGGTCACGTTGTTTGAATGCCAAATGTATATTTGCCTGCATAAAAGACTATTTTTATGGAGAACTCACACAAGGCAAGTACTTACATGAAGGTCAGTAGAAGCAATACAGGAGATTCAAAGTCTCTCTGAGGAATTTTGCTATTGATTGTGCAACATGGGAGACACTGGCACAGGACCACCCAGCATGGTGTGCTTACATCAAAGAAAGCACTGTGCTCTCTAAGCAAAGCAGAACTGCAATAGCTCAAAAGAACTGTGAGATGCATAAATTTAGATACATTTCCACTTCAAATGTTCATATGGACTATTTGTACCTGACCTGTGGAAGAACCTTCTGAGATCGTATTGGTCTGACAAGCCACAGTCAGACATGCTGTACCTTGATCCCAACATAGTGATGTCATTTTGGTCCTCTTCAAACGTGAAGGACAACAACCAACCAACCACTAGACATACGTCTCATTTTTTTAAGGTCTACTTGAAAATGCAGACTTGATATTAATTTGGGTTATAGGATGGTAATGACTGCATATTTTAATAAACAGATCATTGCACCTGAAGTCAGGAGACTCTAGATTTGATTCAAAGCTCTACTATTTACTTCTTGAGTGACCTTAGTTAAGTCCTTTCTTCTCTCTGGGTCTTAGCTTCTTCATTTGTAAGATGAGAATGGGGTGATGTATAATTACTAAGGTCCCTTCCATCTCTAAATCCTACAATCATTCATTTTACAAAAGCATTCTTCATTGGGAGAGAAGATTCATGACTCCAAAGCATTGCTTTGAAATGTGAACTTCCCTGATGGAGTGAAATGTGTTTAGAAAATGTGACATTGACTGCCTTTCAAGAAGAATGGGGGGGTGGGGGGGAAGCCAAGATGGCGGAGTAGAAAGACACACATATGCTAGCTCCAAACCCACAGCCCATAAAATACCTGTAAAGAGCTCCCAACAAATTCTGGAGCAGCAGAAGCCACGGAACAATGGAGCAGAGGAGATTTCTGTTCCAGAAAGCTCTGAAAAACTGACCCAACAGGTCTGTCGAGCACCAGACCAGGAGCAGAGCCCAGCCCTGCCTTGGCCGAGTGACACCGAGAGGAGCAGATCCGAGCAGGCTTCAGGGACGGAATCTCCAGTGACCGTGCAGGTCCCTCCACCCACAGGCACCAAAGGTCAGTGACAGGGTCTTTTCAGCACGCCAAGAGGGGAGTGGGGTGTCCCCATAACTCAGGCCCCCTTGAGAGGCAGCAGCAGAAAGGGGCTACCAAAGCAGGCAGGAGCTCAGATCCATTGTTGAAGGTCTCTGCACAAACCCCCTGAGGGAAGTGAGCCCTGTGAGGTGGCCCTGCCCCCACCTGAGCACCTGAACTTAATCTCACACTGAATAGCAGCCCCACCCCCGCCGAAAGCCCTGAGGCTGGGAAGCAGCATTTGAATCTCAGACCCCAAGCACTGGCTGGACGGATCTGGAGGCAAGGTGGGTGTGGAGAGGACATTCAGAAGTCAAGTAACTGGATGGGAAAATGCCCAGAAAAGGGGAAAAAATAAGACCATAGAAGGTTACTTTCTTGGTGAACAGGTATCTCCTCCCTTCCTTTCTGAAGAGGAAAAACAATGCTTACCATCAGGGAAAGACATAGAAATCAAGACTTATGTATCCCAAACATTCAAAAGAAATATTCCATAGACTCAGGCCATGGAAGAGCTCAAAAAGGATTTTGAAAATCAAGTTAGAGAGGTGGAGGAAAAACTGGGATGAGAAATGAGAGATGCAAGAAAAGCATGAAAAGCAGGTCAACACCTTGCTAAAGGAGACCCAGAAAAATACTGAAGAAAACAACACCTTGAAAAATAGGCTAACTCAATTAGCAAAAGAGGTTCAAAAAGCCAATGAGGAGAAGAATGCTTTCAAAAGCAGAATTAGCCAAATGGAAAAGGAGGTTCAAAAACTCACTGAAGAAAATAGTTCTTTCAAAACTAGAATGGAACAGATGGAGGCTAATGACTTTATGAGAAACCAAGAAATCACAAAACAAAACCAAAAGAATGAAAAAATGGAAGATAATGTGAAATATCTCATTGGAAAAACAACTGACCTGGAGAATAGATCCAGGAGAGACAATTTAAAAATTATGGGACTACCTGAAAGCCTTGATCAAAAAAAGAGCCTAGACATCATCTTTCATGAAATTATCAAGGAAAACTGCCTTGAGATTCTAGAACCAGAGGGCAAAATAAGTATTCAAGGAATCTACAGACCACCACCTGAAAGAGATCCCAAAAGAGAAACTCCTAGGAACATTGTGGCCAAATTCCAGAGTTCCCAGGTCAAGGAGAAAATATTGCAAGCAGCTAGAAAGAAACAATTCAAGTATTGTGGAAATACAATCAGGATAGCAGAAGATCTAACAGCTTCTACATTAAGGGATCAAAGGGCATGGAATATGATATTCCAGAAGTCAAAGGAACTAGGACTAAAACCAAGAATCACTGCCAAGCCTAGAGGCCTGTATTGGGCTACCCGAGTCTTTCTTACCTGTCCAGGTCTTCGGCTGGCCACGCCGGATGCACGTATGAGAGAAAGGACGTTCCAGAGTCAAACAGGGGTTGAGCTTTATTACAGGGTTTCGGTTACAAGTGCAGGGGGTCTTCTTTCTTAGGACGAAGAGGGGGAGATTTCCTAAGAAGGCTAAGCTTAAGGGAATGGAAGTAGAAGTACAAGCGGGGAGAGAGGGGGAGGGGAGAGAGGAAAGAAAAGAAGCGGAGCCCTACTTTTCTCTTTGGCTCCACACGTGCTAAGAGAGCTTTTAGGCTTCCTCAGTCCTACTTAATCTTCAGCCACACAGTTTGCATCTCAATACCGTGCTGTTAGGTAACTAGGTGTGCTCCAATCCGGGACGACCTCGAGGGCAGGGAGACTCCACCCATCAGGTATCTCCGGGGGAGAGGCGGAAATACCCGAGCTAGCCGAGCTAGCTCGGTCTGACCTTCTCGAACCCCCGCTGTTCATGGAGGGCCTCGTAAGACTCTAAGATTTAGAAGTCCCACTTTTACCTGCCCGAGACTGTCCACACGGAATTGAGCTTCCAGTCCCAACAAATCACCTACCCAGGAAAACTGAGTATAATATTTCAGGGGAAAAATGGTCTTTCAGTGAAATAGAGGACTCTCAAGCATTCTTGATGAAAAGACCAGAGTTGAAAAGAAAATTTGACTTTCAAACACAAGAATGAAGAGAAGCATGAAAAGATAAACAACAAAGAGAAGTCATAAGGGACTTACTAAAGTTGAACTGTTTACATTCCTACATGGAAAGACAATATTTGTAACTCTTGAAACTTTTCAGCATCTGGGTAGTTGGTGGGATTACACACACACACACACACACACACACACACACAGAGCACAGAGTGAATTGAAGAGGATGGGATCGTATCTTAAAAAAATGAAATTAAGCAGTGAGAGAGAAATATATTGGGAGGAGAAAGGGAGAAATGGAATGGGACAAATTATCTCTCATAAAAGAGGCAAGTAAAAGACTTTTCAGTGGAGGGAAAAAGAGGGGAGGTGAGAGAAAAACATGAAGTTTACTCTCATCATATTCGACTAAAGGAAGGAATAAAATGCACACTCATTTTGGTATGAAAACCCATCTTACAATACATCAAAGTGGGGGGGATGATGGAAGGGAGGGCAATGGGAGGAGGGAGCAATTTGAAGTCAACACTCTTGGGGAGGGACAGCATCAAAAGAGAGAATAGAAGCAATGGGGGGCAGGATAGGATGGAGGGAATTATAGTTAATCTTACACAACACGACTATTATGGAAGTCATTTGCAAAACTACACAGATATGGCCTATATTGAATTGCTTGCCTTCCAAAGGGAAGGGGTGGGGAGGGAGGGAGGAAGTGAAGTTGGAACTCAAAGTTTTAAGAAAAACTCTCGAGTACTGTTCTTGCCACTAGGAAATAAGAAATACAGGTAATGGGGTATAGCAAGTTATCTGGCCCTATAGGACAAAAGAGAAGATGGGGACAAGGAAAGGGAGGGATGATAGAAGAGAGGGCAGATTGATGATGGGGCAATCAGAATGCTCGGTGGTTTGGGGTGGGGGGAGGGGACAAATGGGGAGAAAATTTGCAACCCAAAATTTTGTGAAAATAAATGTTGAAAGTTAAATAAATGAATTTAAAAAATAAAAAAATAATAAGAAAAATGTGACATTTAATTCTTCAAAAGTACATCTATCACATAAAATAAGTCATGCTAAATCCTTTTTAAAGATATGTTTCTTGTGTCTAATTAATTCATATAGTCTTGGAGCACAACACTAATTAAAACAAAACTTAGGGCTTGAACCCCTCTAAGAAGCAATGAACTTCAGATAACAGAATAATTCACTCTTAAGCTTCCTCTAGGTCATGAGGGAGGTCAGACAATGAATAAAAATTCATTAACATTACTGTAAAAACTGCAAAGATGTTCTCTTCTGATGGTGGATTGGTGGTGTCAAAGATGTATAGAGAAGTGGGCTGGGAGTCAGAAAATCTAGGTTTTGGTTCTGGTTCTGCCACTAACTAGCTATATAACTTTGAACAAGTCTCTTTGGGACATGGTTTCCTCATCTGTTAAATGACTAGATTGTGCCAGGTCTTCTATGAGGTTGCTTCCAGTTCTAAAACTCTGTTATCTGATATAGGTATGCATGTGTATGTATACATGCATACATTTGTACCAATATATAGTCACATATACATACAATATATGCATATACATACATATTACGCACATACATATATCTATTAAGGTGGCAAAATGATGCAGTGGAACGAAGACTTGACTTGGAGTTAAAAAGCTTGTTACTTCTAGTCCAAGCTTTGTCAGTTAATTTGTTTTCTTGGGAAGATCACTTCATCTCTCGGGGCCTCAGTTTCTTCCTCAGTAAATGAAGGGTTTGCATTAGATCAGGGTTTTTTAAACTTTTTTTCTTTCATATATGCCAAAGATATAATCTAGTGAAACCTATGGACTCATTCTCAGAACAATTTCTTTTTTTTTAATTGAAAGAAATGCTAGATTTCAATTAGATGTTAGTGAAAATAAATGTGGATTTTTTCCCCATTCAAGTTCGTGAATCCCAGGTAATATGGTAGACTGGATGACATCAGAAATTTTTCCCGTTTATAATATTCTAAGAGTCTTTGAATCTGTCTTATTTTGCTTGTGGTAGAAACATTTGAAAATGTGTGTATCAGTGGATAAGGACAACACTTTATCTATAGACTCCCTGGATTATAACAAGAGAAATGATGCAGAGACGTAAACATTGGAGTTCTACTGCATCCACAAACTTTTTGCTGTTTTCTGTTTGAACCTGTTAATTAGGTAAGGATTTGATTGCTGCTCCACGGTCCATGGTAATTTGGGGAGACCATAATTACTCTAACTACTTCTGGTAATTAGGTGGTCTTGATTAGTGTCCTGCAGTAATTAGTGGGGTCACAATTAATGGCCCACAGTAATTTGAGGAGGTCTAGATTAGTGCCCATCATGATTTCTGGGGCCTCAAATAGTGCCCATGGTTATTAGGTGGTCTCAATTAGTTCCCCATGGTAATTAAGGGGACCTCTATTAGTGCCCCACGATAATTATTGAGACTGTATTAGTGCTCCGTGGTAATTAGTGGGGCCTCCATTAGTGTCCCATGGTAACTTGCTAAGGCTTTGATTACTACCCAGTAGTAATTAGGTAAGGATTTGATTACTGCCAAGTGGGAATTGGCTAAGAATTTGATCACTACCAAGTACCAACCAAGTGCCAAGTCTATAGCAATTGCTCCCTAAAGTTATTTGTAGCTTTCATAAGTTAATATTTCCCTGAAACTTGTGGCTGTGACTTTCCACAAAGGGCCACTGTAAGCACTGCTGTGCATTAGACAAATTTAATTCAACAAGTATTGGTTAAGTGAGGTAACATGGTCCTGGATTTAGAGTCAGAGGAATTGTGTTCAAATTCCAAATCTGCTACTTGTTACCTGGGTAACTTTGGTCGTCATTTAGCCTTTATGGGCCTCAGTTTCCTCATCTACAAAATGGAAGAGTTAGACTAGAAGGCTTCTGAAGTCTCCTTCGGTTCTCCATCTATGACTTACTATGTGAAAGGCACTGTGCGATGCTATAGGGATACAAGAACCAAAACAGACAAATAGTCCCTACTCTCAGGAAACTTGCAGTCTACAAGATTTACCCATAGCCAAGAATAAGATAATTTGAAGGAGAGCGTGCTAACAAGTAAGAGGAATCAGGAAAGGTTTCCCATGCGAAGTGACCCCATCACTCACTGCTATATCTCTGTTGTACAAGGACATCAAGTGTTTTCTGACTGAAGAAGTTTTGATCTCCTATAATTATAAAATTATGCTGCTCAAATTTCCATAAGAGATGGTGAGAGTCTATTTTAATATCTGTTCTTTTATCTGTTTCTCTTTTTTGTATGTACATATGAGGTCTAAAATTAGGGTGGTCTTTCTAACTGATCTTCTGAACACATTCATTTAACAAGGTTTCCTGACATTGATGGGTGTGATAGAGGGAGAGATAGAAGTGTTCTGAGCTCATGGCACTGTATGAAAGATTATCATATGAGGAAACACAAGCTGGTTTTACGTTTCCATTAAGGACAGGTCAATGCCAGCATTTTAGCAGGAAGAATTTGGGTTAAACACTAATATTAAAACAATGGGATTTGTTGTTATTCAGTCATGTTTAAATCTTCATAATCCCTTTTGGGGTTTTCTTGGCAAAGGTACTGGAGTGGTTTGCCATTTCCTTCTCCAGCTCATTTAACAGATGAAGAAACTGATGCAAACCGGGTTAAGTGACTTGCCCAGGGTCACACAACTAATAACTGTCTAAGGTTCAATTTGAACTCACGCTCAGCACTCTATTCACTGCATCACCAAGTTGTCCAAAAAACCAATAAAGTACCTGTTCTAATTATGGTGGTAAAATAACATCATCTTTATTTAAGAATGGCCTTGATTTTAGGATTGCATAAGAAGGCAAGAGATTGTGGTTTGATGAGTTTCCTGTATTTATGAAAAGGCAAGTTCCTGTCCAATTTTGTAACATGGCTTTGAAACAGCTCTTTTCTGGGTGGAGGTGGGAGGAACATTTCCTGGATACTTTAAAAACTAACTTCTATACAACTGGACACGTGGTCTATGTATTTATCAATACAATTTCAGATGTCAATGTGGCCTATTGCATTGACTTTTTAAAAATTAGTTTTAAAGATTTGATTGTTTTCATGGCAATAGAAATAACAACATTACAGGTAAGATATTGGTCAAAGAGAAGGGATCTGAGGAAGCAGAGACAATGTATTTCAGAGAGTGATACATTAACATACACCATTTCTTCCTTCATAGTCATTCTTGCCTCTGAACTCCTCATTGCATTCCCCCACTCTTTTATGTTATCAATTATCAAATCTTGTTACTTCTACTTCGACAGTATTTACATGTTACATCTCTTACATCTGCTCCATCTCTTTATCCACACAACCTCTACCCCAGGTCAGTTTATTGTCACCTTTTCTGCCTGGACTGTTGAGCCTCTCAGTTGTTCTCTAAACATACCTAAAGCACCATGTCACTCCCCTGCTCTGAAATTTTCAGTGGCTCCCTATTACCTCTGGAGTAAAAGACACAATCCTTGTTAGGGGTGTAAGCTCAGTTTTCACGTGGACAGTCTCAGGCAGGTAAAGGTGAGGACTTCTAAACCTCAGAGTTCTCATGAGGCCCCCCCAAGGAACAACTGGGAATTGAGGCATGAAACACGGGCTATCTCGTGCATTTCCACCTCTTCTCAGTGGGAAACTTGCTGGGGAGAGCATCCCACCCTTGAGATTGGCCCGGGATCTGAGCACACCTGTTGTTGACTAGCTAAGGGCTGAAAGCATGCACGGTATTCACGTGCAAACTATGCTGCGGGAGAGCTTAAGTAGGGTCAGGAAAGCCTGAAAGCGCTCTTCTCGCTGAGGGGCCCTTGGAGGGAAGAGGGTCTCCCCCTCTCCCACTCCCATCCTCTTGCTGTATGATCCTTGCCCCCTTGGGAGGAGGAGGATTCCTCTCTCCTGAGGAAGAATTCACCCTGCACATGTAAGTAAGACCCTGAATAAAGCCTAACCCTTGTTCGACTCTGGAAAGTCTCTTCTCTCAACACGTTTATCCGGCTGATCTCTGAAGACCTGCAACAGGTAAGAAAGGCTCAGGTAGCCCTTCGGCCTCTAAGCCAAACAAATCCTGAGCATGGAAGTTAAAGCTAGGAATAGGGACTGGATCTGTAAGTTGAATGATACAGGGAATTCCTGGATGATAAAACTCTTTCAGTGCAGATTGGCATCTTCTCTGCCATTTACAGTCTTTGGGTTGCTTAGACTCTGTCTACAGTATGATTCCTTCCTCTAGACCCTTGCAGTCCTGTCTCATATGAGTTGTCTTCATGTACTCATTATCTGGTTGGATGGATTTGCTACATACCATTTCGTCTTCTACCTCCCTACTTTTATACATATGGGTAGTCTCTCATATTTGTAATGCAAAGCTTGCCCACCTCTAACTTATAGAATTCCTAGACACAGCCCAAGTACCACCTCCCATGATTGTTTCTCCTAATTGCTAATCCCTTTCTCAATGAAATTGCTTGTTATTCACTTAATTGTGCATATGTTGTATCCCTCAGTAGAATATAAGCTTCTCAAGGGCTGGCACTTCTTAGTTTTTAATCTACGTTTTCATAGCAACTTATATATATGTATACACACACGTGTGTATGTATATATGTATGTACATACACATATATGTATATATGTATGTGTGTGTGTATATATATATATGAATACTTGTACATTATTGTCAGTCAGTTGTTCAATCAGGTCTGACTGTTCTTGGGAAAGATACTGGAATGGTTTGCCATTTCCTTCTCCAGCGGATTATGGCAAACAGAGGTTAACCGACTTGTCCAGGGTCACACAGCTAGTAAGTTTCTGAATTCAGATTTGAACTAGGTCTTCCTGACTCCAGGCCCAGCCTCTATCTACTGAGCCACCTAGCTGCCTCCAAGGCAAATGAGGTTAAGTGACTTGCCCAGCTAATAATTGTCTGAGGTTGCATTTGAATTCAGGTCTTCATGGCTGCAGGTTCACCACTCTGTCCATTGACCTATCTAGCTACCTCTGCCTTACACACAGTAGGTACTTAATAGACTTTTGTCAGATTGAGTGGGCTGTAACTTTATATGCATGAGGGTCACTGTGCCAGAAACCTCTTTTCTGAGATTGCATTTCTTTTATTTCAGAGGAACATTATACTAATTTAAAACATTTTTTTCTAACTAAATGAAAGTCTGGGCTTAGGTTTCATGATAACGTAAAGGTTTTTCTAAGTAGTTTTGAGAAGCATGTGTTAGAGAAGGCTTTGTGTAGGTATCACTGTGGCACGTTTTTGGAAGGGAAGTTTCGTAATATATCTGAGTACAGAGAAGGTTCCAGGCAAATGAGGTTGAGTGAAATCAGTTCTACAAATCAACCAATCCTCCACCGGTAGAATAACATTAAGGAAAATGACTTGCACCGTGGTAGAATTTTCTCCATTTTTATTAAAAGCAGGATTTACTTTTTCACAGAGTTAAGAAGGTCTCTTTAATGAAAAACTCAGTCTACGGCGTTATTCTATAAGGCTAAATTTGCTTCAGTGAGACAATGTCACTATTAAAAAGTATTTACAAAGTTAGCACCTCGCATATATAAATGCAGATAACCTTGATATTCTTGTCAAAATATACAAACTACCTTTACACGCACGTACACACACACTCACATATTTACAGCTAATAAATACCAATTAAAGCCAAACCATGCCTTGCATGAATAGACATTCTTAGAAGCTGGAGTTCTAGGTGCTGTAGACTAGCTCAGTATAGGTTCTAACTTAAATTTACTTGTCTTTGCTAAAAAGTAGACTTTGTTCCAATTAATCTGTTGGCAGCAAAGGGAGATGCCAGTAGCAAACAACTCCACTCTCTTATTTGTGAAGAACTCATCCTAAACCAATTCTTAACAACTTCAGCCTCAACCTATATTACTGAGTCCTGACTGTGTTTCTGAATGGAGACCTATGACCCTGCAACTTTCAAAAGCATCTCTTTTATAAGACATTCAATACATCAGCTTCTTTTTAATCTGCCATACCATAAGAATGGTAAACATAAACTCCTATGGAGAGATCTATCTAGGTGAAAGGGAGAGATTCATAAGATGAATCTCCCAGCAGCCATTTCTACCTTTGACCCTTCTCTCTTGTACACAAAAGCCTTTTTAGAAAAAAAGATCTAGTTTATTAATAATTGTTTATTAACTCTCTGCTGATGATTTAAAAACCTTTGATGGTATTCATAGGTGGCTATAGTGATACAGAAGCATCATTTTCTCATACAGAGCATTTTTCCTTTAAAAAAACCAAGCACTTTTTTAATAGTTTTACTCACTGTAATTAGAAATGAACAATTTAGGGAAAATGACTTTTCAGAGATTTGTGTGAGTGCAGACCACAGAGACAATTTGAGGTCCATCATCAGAACCAAGGAACAAAGAGTGATTCATCTTTATTAAGGTTCTTATTTGTTTCCAAAATGCTGATTGACATGCGCTTGACCCAATGCATTTTTGGAAAATAGCTCTTATCTAATGCTCTCTAATCAGCAGCAGAATGGACAAACGAATAATTTCACTTTTGTAAAAAAAAAAAATGGTAGTAACACAATTATCTTGCCATCTTCCTTCTACACTCAAGTTTTGGTTGATGTCATCAGAGGCTTCATGGACTATTTTCAAAAATTACTCAGTTTATAATCTAATGATGAAATATAAAATTTGTACAAATATATCCGTGGAGATATATATATGTGTGTGTGTGTGTGTGTGTGTGTGTGTGTGTTTGTGTGTGTATATATGCATACATAGGCACAATATATATTTTGTTTAAGAAAAATCAGGTAGCTCAATAGAAAATAAGCTAATCAGACTTTTTAAGATGTCATTTGAGCGTAGGCTGACGATGGATATATGAGAAATTTCCAAAGGTCCAGTGCTCTCTTAATTAACATTCTTAGTCATTCTCTTTCTATGTTCACTTCGTTCTGGTTGTCTCATAAGCCATGTCCCTTCAAGAATTTTTCAAATGGGGGTTGGGGACTTTCAGTCGGCAAACAAATCGGTCTGAACTGGCTGTGAACAAACCACAGGAAACCCTTGGTTCTACTGTATGCAAATGTTAGAAAACTGCAAAATACATCACATAAGGAAAATTTACAACAGACTAGTACCATAGGGTATAATTCATGTTTTATCTCAGTGGTCCAGATTTCATGTCTTTCACAGTATGGGCTGTCTTTTCAGCTAAAATCGAGTACTACTTGGACACTGCTTTCCTCAAATTAAGCATATTGGTTTTGGTTTTTGTTTGGGGGTGGATGTTTTTTGGATGCTCTGAGACTGTCTCCTCTAATAACCACCAAGGAGCTAATGATAATAATACAGCGCTGGTATCATAAATACTTGGATGAATTCACTTCCAAACACCCAAAGCATTAGGACTTAGTTTACAATCCGACTTTCTTCATTTGCTTCATTCCTTGCAGAATAAGTACAGTTCTTTTTCTTCAGACCATTACTGTTTCTGAAAAACAAAAGAAGGGGAAATATTTAGTTATATTCAGTGGTATATCCATAAATTTACATTTGGAACCAGCATTAGAGATGATCTAATCCTATTCTCTTATTTTACCAATGACAAAAACTGAAGCTCAGACAGAGATGGGGAGTTTAAGGTTACCAAGCAGTGACCTGTTTGCTATTCCACTATGGAAATATTTATTAAGTGAGTACAAACTAGACAAGAAAGACAGTGTGATGTGGTGGATAGAATGATACAACCTTGGAGTCATAGAAACCTGAGTTCAGATCCTGCCTCTGACACCTACTGGTTGTGTGACCTTTGGCTAGTCATTTAACCTCTAGGTACCTCCAGCAAGTGTCAATCTGTATTTTTAGAGAGAGTGCTTCACTGAAAGCTCTTAACCCGGAAAAATCACAAGTACGGGTCTAAAAAGAGATGTTAATGCTTTGCAATGGTCAGTATTGGGATAAAACAATATGCATCTCAAAGGCTGTATGGGAGATGGCTCCCACCTGCCTTTCAAGGCTTATTCATACTTTTACACATGTTCTATTCCTGTCAAACTGATCTACTCTCTATTCACCGGCTATACATCAATACATTTCCACCTCTATGTTTTTGCATTGATGGTCCCCCATGTCTAGAATCTTCTCTCTCCTCCCCACTGCCTCTTAGGGTCCCTGGCTTCTTTCAAAGCAAGCTGTGGTGCTACCCATTCTGATCCATGCCTAATAAAATGCCTTGTGCATAGCAAGTCCTCAAAAAAATGAACTTAATGAACTTAAGGGAGAAGGGTATAATTAATGAGTGATGAGTCCAGAGCACAATAAAGAAAAAAGCTTACAGCCCTTCAGCTAAATTCCTACTAGCAAAGAACTCTTCCTACAGAATAATATCATGTAAATTTATGCAAAAATTTAGGAAGCTCCTTTCATATTTATGCAGGAACTAATGATTAGTGTCCAATTCTCTGTCTAAGCTGGAAGACAAGACTTGTGGTGAGGCTTTGTGGTGAGATGAGTCAGTTAGTAGAAAACTAGAAATTTAAAATGCAAGATAATTTTACTTTGGTTTTTTGGGGGGAGGGGTAGTTTGATTCAATTACTTTCTAGTTCACATTCAGATGCATCAGTGGAAGTGCCTTAACGTATCTAAAGCTCAATGATCTAGAAATGAGATAGGAATTTTTATGAACATCAAACTCTCCAGAGTGCCCACAATGCTTGGGCTCAGCATGGCAATTCCTGATACTCTGCAAATAACTAGAAAATAGCATCAATCTCACTCTTGAATTTAGTTAGATTATGAGAGAAAATTTCATTTGACCCATTCCTTTTTACAGAAAAGGAAACTAATTTCAGGAAGTTAAGGGACCTGCCCAAGGTTATATGGGTAATAGTCTAAAGCAGATAGACATAGTAGAAAGCTTGCTGGCTCTGGAGCCAGACAACCAAGGTTTAAATCTCAGCTCTTTGAGTTATTACCTAGAAGACCTGGGAAAAGTCATGCAAATTCTCTGAGTCTCAGTTTCTTCATCTGTAAGATTAGAGGGTTTTAGACTAGATGCTCTACAAAATCCCAACTCTCTATCTATAATCCTATGATGAGAACTTTTGTCCTTTGATTCCAAAGCCCAATGGTTCTTTCTGATACACTATATAGCCTTTTCAACTAACATTTATTCACCCCCTACTTATTTTTCATCAAGCATCTATAGATGTCTATGCTTATGGCCATATGTATTCTTGAGAGAAAATGTAAATGTGTATATCATGGCTCATTCAAAGAAACATACAGATGGGTGAATCTTTCTATAAATGACCATGTGGCTGATGACAAGTTTGAAGAACCATCAAGGGCTGTTTAAAAGCAAACATCAAATTACCTCTGACTGTGATAAGCAGAATAAACAAGACAATGAACTCATATGTGTTGAGTGAATAAATAAATCAATCAGTGATGTAGTACTAGTGGCACATTCCCACTTTGAAAAAGAATGTAATTTATCTATCCAATTCAACAAGGTCACTGGCGTTACTATTAATCCCTATTGACATATTAGTTGTTTTGAAAGGTCTTACATGGGGCTCTTTGACTCAGATGATTCTCCCCCATCAAAGTTAGATATGCCTATCTGCATACGAGATAGCCATAACAACATATTTAACCTGCATGCAATTCTCATTCTCTGTATAAATGTAGGAGAAGGAAGGCAGGTGAATAGTGATAATTTTAGGGAGGGGCTGATATTTCCCATTGTTAGGTTACGTTTTCTATATTCTCTCCCTTCTAAACCTGTGCCAAGAGTGTTCTAGAGTCAACTCATACTGGCTTGTGAGAGCTGATTGTTAAATTTTCGGTGTGAACATTTGCACATCAGAAATTGGAAAACCCTACAAATTAGGGCTTCATTTATTTTTGTTGTTGTTGTTGATTGTCTAGACTTAAGAAAGTGATTGGGAAAAAATGCTAATAATTCAGACTAAACTTAAAAGTGTGTGGACTATATTCCCCCATTTACCAGAATACTTCTGCCTGGAAGGAGTATATGTAGGAAAAAGAAAATAGTCTATGTCAGCAATTCAATAGCATTGTTGGGGTAGGTCATGTATTTGATCTATAACTAAAATGGAAAGTTCTTTCTGGAAAGATTCTGTTGATGACTCTTATGTAGATTTTACTTGGAGACAAATAAGAGGATAGACCAAAAAATTAATTTGGAAAGGAAGGAAACGAGAAAACAAAGAACACTTCCACCATCTCTGGACGTCTAAGAGACTGGACTTGATGGCTATTACTCTGTTTCTTTCACTGTGACTTAGGGCAAGAGCATCAAGTTTGATGCTGCTCGTGAGATGTAGTGCTGTGGTCCTCTTTAAGAGGCTATTTGAAGACCAGCCATTCACATTCACAAAGGAAGCTAGCTGGGGCTTGCTACCCACCCAAGGGTATTCTAAGGTACCTTGGAATTGGTAGAGTAAAAGACATTAGTATTTTTTTTCTTAAAGACATCTATGAAAATGGTCCTAGAGAAGGAAGGTAGAATAAGAAAGGAATTGGCTGGAGTGCAGTACAGTAAAGAAGGAAATATTAAATACTCATAAGAATATTTTAGAACATGAGCAAATTAACAAACCATTGCCACTACTGAAAAGCTATGGTGTCCTTGAGAGGTCAAATGAAGAAAATTCCAGAGGGAGGTTGGGTCAGGGAAATGGCTAATTTTCTTACAGATTACAAAAGGTAAGGAAATTCTCAGCAATATATTTTGTGGAACTTACCAGACGGTCTTTTTGCTCAGTGATTTGTCATAGCATTTCACAAATACCACGGGTTCTTTTCCTTTCTTCAGAAGGGAAATTTTTTCTCTGGAACAGAAGACAACCCTATGAAAGAAAAAAGAGGTAAGGATATGCTGCCCACGGGACTCCCATAAATTGAAATCAGCCAAAACCAGTCAAGGAAGTTTCTGTAACCATCACAATAATCAACAATCATCCAGGTCTTTTTTGTTTTTTCTCATTCAAGTTGGGTCATCTCAACAAATGAAACAGATCACAGAATTACCAAATTCCAACATGGAGAAGTTCAGGTCTTTGAATATAGCCTATGGCTAAACAAGAACATTTGATAATTATCCAACCTTTGTTTAGAGACTTCTAGTAAGGGGAAGGGAGGAGACACCTCCCAACTCCCAAAATGGGTCATTCTATTTTTAGATAAATGTAATTATTATTGAGGGTTTCTTCCACCTTGGCATACAACATTTGTTTCTTTGCAATTTCTACCCACTATTTTTAGTTCAATGCTTTCAGGCCAAGAAGAACAAATCTTTTCCCTCGCCTGTGTGACAGTCCTTCAAATATCCAAATACGGTCTTCTCTTCTCTAGGCTAAATATTGGCAATTGCTTCTACTGATGCTTATGTGGCAAGAACTGGGGGCCCCTAGTTATCTTGGTTGAGAGTTGAGTTTAAGTCCTACCTCAGATGCATTCTGGCTATGTGACCTTGAGCAAGTGACCTTTGATTGTTTCCTTCGAGATTACTACCTCCTGGTTTCCATATCTTCCTTCATGTCTCAGCTAAAACTCTACCATCTACAAGAAGCCTTTCCTGATCCCTCTTCATTCTAGTGTCTTTCCTCTGTCGATTACCTCCAATTGATCCTGTGTATCTTTTTTGTAAAGTCATTTATATGGTGTCTCTTCCATTTAAACTATGAGCTCCTTGACATCAGGGACTTTTTTTTTTGGTCTTTTGTTATATCTCTTCTGTTTTAATACCTGGTATATATATAGTAGGCATTTAATAAATGCTTGTTGACTGACTTAATCACTCAGTAACCCATATAATTCTTGAAGACCACGAGTTGTAGAATGGGTACTGATTCATATTGAAGAGGGAATTACCTCACCAGAAATTCTCTCCTCTAATGAAATCACAGGTGTTAACTATTTTTATTAAATCAAAACATTAAAATCCTACCACAAGTTCATCTGAATGTGAAATTGTTAGGGATAATTATGCTACCCTAAAGTTTTCAAAAGTTTTATGGAAAAAGTTTGCTAACTAGATGAAATCTTGTAAAATAGTTTAGCTTCCTACTCTAGCCATTGCAGATACAGGGGAAAATCACTGGATTCCATCTTTTCCATGCATGGTATCTACAATGAATCATGTGCCAGAAAAAGTAGGACCATTGAGCAGGGAATCAGGGCTTCTGGATTTCTAAATACAACTCTGCTATTGATTTGCTATACCAAACTCATAGGATGGAATTGGGAAATACAATTCCTTTCCCAGCATGTTTGTGAAGGAATTGTTCTAAGAATGATTTCTAAGGTAAACAGCCCCATTTATAGTAATACTGAATGCCTAGGCTCTAAGATCATAGAGTACAAGTCAGAAGAATTCTTAGGTGTCTCACCCAACACCCTCATTTTGCAAATGAAGAATGGAGACCCAGAAAGTTTAGATAACCTGCCCAAGGTCACATGGCTAGTGGATGACAAAGCCAGGATTCAAAAGCAAGTCTCTTAACCATAAAATCACTGTCCCAGGTCACCTTCAGGATCAACTGCCTATATGCCTAGAATGAATGCACATAATGGAGTAGATAATCCTTAAACACCTTCCCCTTCATAATAAAGTTAAAGGGAACCTGAAATGAAGTCTGATAAGATTAAATATAGTTACCTTTTCTGAGTTTCTCCTGCTTTGACTCTGATTTTCTGGATTCCAAAGCCAGTGCTGTTCCACCAGTCAGACCAACTGAAGAAAGAATCACTTTTCCACTGCAGTTTCGCCATGAGCAGTTCTCCAAGGTCTATCTCCGTGTAAATCAGGAAAGAGTAAGTCTGGTTGGTGGACATTTCAGGCCTTAGTAAAAATTCAGCACATATTGGATTAACACATACTTTGAAATTAAACTTCAAAGATAGGGACATCTGACCTACTAAACTCAGGGGGAACACTCAGTACATTTGGTGTATCTTGGGCAACATATTTAAAGGTTTTATATTTATATAGATTTTTATATTTCAACTACATAAGCCTTAGTTTGTTCATCAGTAAAATGGAAATAATAGTACCAGAAATAATAACTTTACAAGATTGTCTCATATGTGATAATATATGCAAAATATTTTATACACTTTAAAATGATAAATGTCAATTATTATATTATTGTATAAAGGCAAGACATATATTTAAAGTAACAAAGAGAAAACAGTTCCTAGTTATTTGAAAAAAGTACTCTATAAAAGTGAGAAAAAAATTTAACTTCACTCAGCACAGAACAGAGACTACAGTTCTAGTTTCTTGAACCAGAACAAAAATTATATTTTTGTTTCTCAGGCCTGTGGTTACACAAGGGAGCTCTGTGGGATTATTTGTTCATATATGAAAGAAGTTTAAATGAAAAAAAGATTTGCTACTTACAGAGTGATAGAGATTTCCTCACTCTCAGCTACAGTGCCATATAGAGAAAGCAACAAGATCTGATTTGTCCGTGTCACACTTTCAGTCCCAAGAAAATGTAACTTCACCTGATAGTGGAAGACTGGATGGGAAGAAAACAGAGAAGAATAGATTAGACACCTTGGAATTAGACCAAACATACCACTGATAATGAAATAGGAAAGATTTATTAGCACATACATGGAATTCACATCCATCTGAATTATCAGTGGTATGTTAAGGAAAATATAAAGAAGAGGTAGGGGAAGAGTGTTGGATTTAGAGTCAGATGACCTGAGTTGGAATTCTAGCTTGAACATTTACTACCTATGTGACTTTGAGCTAGACATTTATCCTCATTTGTGCAATTAGTGGACTGAATTAGATGATTCTCAGGTCCCTTCCAGCTTTAAATCTATGATCCTTGTAGGCACAGAGGCAAATTTTTGAGAGGAAATTCCCCAATAAGGGGAAAGGTTTTCAAAATGGGTTTAAGGGAATAAACTAAAATAAAACAAATATTTGTTAAGTTCCACATGAGTTGTGTGTAGGGTATTGCACTAAATGAGAGAGGGAGGGAGGAAAGGGGAGAAGGGAGAAGGTGAGGGAGAGGGAAAGAGAGAGGGGAGAGGGAGGGGGGGAGGGGGGGAATGAGAATATACTTAATGGTTATCAAGTATAGGAAGGAATGACAAATGAAAGCAAGCTGGATTTGTGTCTCCATTGAGGAAGGCTCAATGCTAAAATTTTGGTGAGAATTCATGTTATACCAGTGGAAGGATGACACAGGATGTATGTATGTCCTATTGATGGGGTTCGATATATATGTGTGCATATATATATATATATATATATATATATATATATATATATATATATATATATATATATATATATATATATATATATATATGTATATGTATGTATATATAAAATGTATGTATGTATGTAGGACAATTCAGTAAGAGGGCAAGAGATGATGATGACTCCATGCTATCCTTTCTTAGGAAGGATATAACCTACCTTTGTAGGGCATCTGAGACCGGGTCTTCAGGTACATTTTGCTGCTTCTCTTGGCTTTCACTTTATTGATCTCATAACCCATGTTGTTGCAACGGCTCTTTCTACAGCTCAGGCAGAGTCCCTTATCAAAGGTTTCCTTTGAGTTGCAGCGGTAGGCCCTACTTGGGTTTTCCTCATTCAGCAGGGAGTCAATGAAGAGATGAATGGACCGTTCATGAGAGCATTTCACCAGCTGATCCATATCTTGAAAAGAAAAGAACATCATGAAGAAAAAAAATATTCTTTGAAAAGAAAATCTCACTCTCTAAAAAGTCTATGCATCATGTGATCCATTTGGGTGTCTAAATTTATGTGTGGTGCTGGGTAAGATAACCTCAGGGTTCCTCCCATAATTACATGATTACCTCTATCAATTTTCAGTACCCAACTGAGATTTCAATTTAGGAAGGAAGAGTAACATTCATACAAGGATGGAGCTAAGTTTTACAGAATTTACCAGGGAGAATTCCACCATTTTTTTCTTCAATACATTGCTAACAGTAGATGCAATATGTGGTAGTGGATAGAGTGCTGAGCTTGGCATCAGAAAGACCTGTATTCAAATCTTGCCTCTGAAACTTTCAATCTGTATGACCCTGAGAAAGGCAATCCTCTACTCAGGTAAAGACTGAGGTACAGCAATAGAAAGAAGGCTGGATTGGAGTCAGTGAACATGGGTTTGAATCCTGGCTTTGCTCTCTATTACCTGTGTGACCTCAGACAAGTTACTTAACCTCCCTGGGTCTCAGTTGGTCTCACAATCCTCTGTACTACAATCCACTCAGAATCCGAATTTTAGAGGTTAAAAGAAACCTGAGAGGTCATCTAGCCCAACCTGTGCAATTGAACAATGACCAGTAGGACTAATCTACTCAATAACAGTTAGACTATAATCTGTGCTGGCAGTGTCTCCATACTGGGAATTCCCTACACCATAGATACCATAGATCCTTCATGTTTATTCACAGAAGGTTTAACAGAACATAGTCCATTTATATGACTCCATGCAGAGGTGTCAAATTCGGTCTACTTCTTCTGCCAAAACTCCTGAGTGTGGCAGAACCAGACTGAAGAGTAATTGGGAGATGTTTAACAAAATAAATTTTAAAAATACAATACAATATAGATAATGTTAATCTATGATTCTCTAAGTCAATGTGCAGCCAGCAAGGAAGTATTTCTATTTGAGTCTGACATCATCATTCCAGAGGTAACAACAGCTTTTCCATGTAGCAACAGCCCTCAAGGAGGCAATTTCAGATATTATTAATTTCACTTTACAGGGGAGTAAATTGAGATTCAGGTCAGTTAAGTGATTTGTCTGCGGGCGTATGATCAGTAATTGTTGCAGGTTGAGAGAGCCCATGAGGTAGGAGTCCAGAAAAAGGAGATTGTTATGAATTCTGCCAGTGAATGGCTATTACACTCAACTACTGAAGTGGGGCGGAAAACCAGAATTCTATTTCCTGCTTTGTCACTGTGATCTCTGTTAGTTTATCATCCCATGATTGCACACTGTGCACAATCCAGTTAAGACACTCATTTGACCACGTTAAGTATAAGGGTTGGTAGATGGTACAAGAAACTGGTAGGACCAAGCATTCTTCAAGAAGCTATCTCATCCTACTTGGGTTGGCCCTGGATAACAACAGAACTCACTTTCTAGGGGATATGGAGGATATTGTTGTCACCAAGGTGAAAAATAAGAATAAAAGATAGGTTTAACCTGCTTCTGGTTGACATTTACCTCCCAGGCCTTTTGTTGCAATTTGGTTAATAGCATCAAAAAGATTACACCCTGGTTGAAAGAAGCCTCCATTAGGATAAATGTCAACATGCCCCACTGGCTTCTGGATTCCAATACTTCGGCCAGGCGATCCTCGAGTGAAGGTGTGCAATACATCTACAAAATTGGCGTCATCTGGAGAAAGGCGACTGGTAGCTTCAGCATATTCAAAATTAGGTCCGGCAGGATCTAAGCCTACATGAGATAAAACCAAGAGTCACCAACTACTCAAATCTGTTTTGTTTTCCCCCAATATTGCTTTATTTTGCAATTAAAGTTCATGGTAAATCTGAGAATTAAATTTAAATGGCAGCAGTGTTGAGGGCATTAGTTATATAGTCAAAGAATCTAGACTGGAACCCCGGCTGTCACTGGGATCTCAGATAAATCAATGAACCTCACTGGGCCTCAGTTTTCTTATTTAGAGGCAGCTGGTTGCACAGCAGATAGAGTTCTGGGCCTAGAATGAGGAAGACCTAAGTTCAGATCTGGTCTTAGATATCTACTACCTGTGTAACTCTGGACAAACCACGTAACTCCTGTTTGCCTCAGTTTTCTCAACTGTAAAATGGGGATATTAACTGCACCTTCCTTAGAAGGTTGTTGTGAGGATCAAATGAGATAATGTTTGTGAAAATTGCTTAGTACAGTGTCTGGAACATAGTAGGTGCTAAATAAACACTTATTCCCTCTATGCTTTCCCTCTGCCATTAGCCATGCCCCAAATCTGATTGTACGTCTTCCATCTCTGTGCTTTTGCACAGATGGCTTCTTCCCCTCCCCCTCTCACCTCCCTTGCCTGGGAACACATTTCCCTCCTCACTTCTCCCTTCCAGAAATTATGACCTTCTTCAAGCCTCTACTTGGGTCCTACCTGCTTTTCAAATATTTTCTTAATCCTTGTAGTTGCTAATACTTCCTTTTCTGTGCACGTTGCTTCACTCAAGCAAAGTGTCCATTTTAAGTGCTTACTAAATGTTTGCTGAATTGAATCATACAGACTCAACTTCCATTTAAAAACAGAATCTATCTATCATTTGTCCCTATAGTAGGATGACAAATGTCTCTTCCAATCTTCTCCCCTCCCCTGGTAAAAAACCTTTGTTTTCATTCCTCCTTTGATGTTTTGGTTAATTTTTGTTTTCTCGTTTCAGATCACGGTCCTCCACAACAGAAGATAAGCCAGGCATGGCAAACCACACTCCACAGCATTGCTATAATGGAGTATTTCTGCCCAACCCTTAACATGCCCTCCCCATCTCAACTCCCCAAATACACATGATTATGGCCTCTATTATTCTGACTCTCTTAGGGAATGACTCCCATCCCTGAACTTGGGGCTCGATCAGAAAGGGGTATCAAGTTACCAGTAATTCTGTTAACTTTCTTATTTGTCAGACTCCCTGCGATGCCAGCAACATGGGCACCAAGACTGTAGCCCAAGAGATGAATGTTGTCCAGTGGGTAGCTGAACTGTTCCTTTAGAAAAAGAAGAAAGGAAAGATATGAATTCCCAGAGTTCTTGATAAAATCACAAAGCCAAATGAAACATGGCATGAACAACCATGGCAATGAGGAAAATAAATGAGAATAACTCCCAAATGAATTCTTTTTAATTTTATACGTCACAGATGAAAGAGATAAAAACTGCTCTTATTAGGTAGAACTTAATTCTTTCCCCCTGTGTTGTCCAAATTTGAGGAGCATTGGTTGGTATCTACTTTGATCTTTCCTTTTTTTTTTTTTCTTTAACTGGCTTCCTTCTAAAACCCCTTTTCCTCTCTTCATTTCTCTTGTTTAGATCAATTACTTGTCATTTCCAACAATGGTCTAACCTTTCATTTTTACAGGGATAGAAACTGAGGCCTAGGGAGGGAAAATGTCTGGCCTAAGAGCACATAGCTAGTTAGTTGCAGGGCTAGAACTCAAGCACCCAAGTGACCTGACCCCCAACCTTTCACTCTCCTCCATGCTTCATGGCCTCTCCTGACTCCAACTGTCCACTCTAACTGATCCTTTCCAGAGTGTTCTCATGGTGTTGACCCCAAGGTGCTGAGGACAGAAAGGCTGCAAAGACCAGTATAAAGTTAAATTTGTGAAGGAAAACAAAACGGCACTCTTGCCTTTCCAAAGGAAATTTGAAATTTAACTATAGAATTTTAAGCATTAAGTCAATAAATAGGGTGTAGGTTGAGGTCAGTAGTGGGGAAGTTCTTTCTTATGCCCCTGAAAGGACTCTGTGTAGCAGGCGCTGCCTATTCTATCTATTTGATCTCAACAAATCTGTGTGTGTTCGTCCTTCGTTGCCAAAGAAGACCATGCCATCATAAATAATGACATGACTTGACTTTTTGAGTGAGAGAGGGTTGTACAGGTCACCAGCCTTACTTCTCCTCCAGACCATATGAATCCAGTGACCAGGTATTCATCAGGGTGACTGGAGATGACCCAGGATGAGGCAATTGGGGTTAAGTGGACTTGCCCAAGGTCACATAGCTAGTGAGTGTCAAATGTCTGAGGTGAGATTTGAACTCAGGTCCTCCTGACTCCTGCACTGGTGCTCTATCCACTGCACCACCTAGCTGCCCCTCAACAAATCTGTACATGGGGCAGGGAAGAACAGGACAGAACTACATTTTTATCAGATAGTTTCACAAGGCTGAAAGATGACAGAAAACTTGAACTTTTAGAGAGATTTAAATTGCTCTTAAGGGATATACATACAACGGAAAAAGAAGGAACACTGACCAGGGATCAGCTCTGGCACCCACAGTCAAGAGAGTTCGACGCCATATCATATTCTTTTACATGTGCTTACCGCCAGCCAGTTGATAAATTTAGCAACATCTTGTCCCACCAGCTTTGTGTAGCCAGCAGATATTGGATAATGCTGCTGGGCTCTTGTCAGCCAATTGACTACAATGACATTGGAGTCTGGTTCCCTCTTGAACAGAGCCCCCACAAGTTTGGGCACCCAGCTCTCATACATGCCTGTCACCTAGAAAAGAAAACAAAGGTTACCTGTTAATAGGTTATTTTTTTTTTAAAAAATCAACAAAAAGGGTGATTCAAACTACTCATGCTCTGAGGGGTACACTGGTATTTACCCAGTGTCAAAAGATGTCAAAGATGATCCCTATCACATTGAGAAGGCTCCCTGTGGAAGATTTCTGGAAAGATGAGGACACCAGTGCCACAGGACAAGTAGATCTGGGTGGTCTGCAATCTGTATCACCGGAGGGAGTACTGAAATCAAGGAATCTTAGAGCTCCAGGAAGCTGTAGCATGCACAGCAGCCACACCCCAGTAAACTGTCTTGGCAGACTGGCTAAACCAGGTTAAGTGTAACTGACCAATAGACCTCAAACACCTCAATGAGTTAAGAGAATGTGAACCTCAAGCATGTGAAGACTTCCCCCAGTGTAATGGATGGATAAGAAGTTTGTTCCAATGGTCATAAAAGTGGCTGAAGCAGGAGCTATGGAGTGCTTAGAGCTTGGTCAGACATCAAAGATACCAAGGTCATCCACTGTATCCTGGATCACTGCCACTCGTTCTGACTTTTGTCATGCCACTGGACTCCTATGACTCTGGAGGAGAAAGTGAGGCTGTTGACTTTGTGCAACTCTGCCTCACTTAAATCCAATTCATGTGCAAGTCAAGACATTACTCTGTAATTCCACTGGTCCTCTTCGAAAACAAAGGACAAACAATGACAACCAAAATCGATGAGATAATGGCTCCATCATAGTGTAGTAGAAGGAAAAGAGAGAATCAGTAATAGGGAAACCCAGTCTCTTAATAAACAGATGTGACCGTGCTCTTCAGTTCAGTCCAACAAAGATTTATTAAAGTGCCTAGTATGAGCAAGACACTGGAGTATTGGGGATGCAAAAACAAATACACAATGGGGAGGGGGAAAGGAATATGTATTTATCTATCACCTACTATGTGCTAAGCACAATGATGAGCACTTTTTACCAATATTATCTCATTTTGATCCTCACAACAACTCTACTAAGTAGATTACTGTTATTATTTCCATTTTACAGTTGAAGAAACTAAGGCAAATTGAGGTTAAGTGACTCACCTAGGGTTACACAGCTAGCAAATACCTGAGGAAAGACTTGAGTCTATCTGACTCCAGGCCTAGAACTCTATCCACTTCACCACCTACCTGCCTTATGAGGCTTATATTCTATTGGAGAATTAAGACATCTACCTGAATGAGTATCATAGGAAGAGAATCTAGAAGGGAGGGAACAGGAGGATCTTGGCAAAGCAGGGCATTTTCAGAGTTGATGGCACCTGTATTGTAACTCAAAGGAAGAAAAACATTCTGAAAGGTAGGGATGAGGAGACAGGATATTCCAGATTTGTGCAGACACAGAGAGAGCCGGAGAATGGTGTTTCTAATCTAGCTGGAATCTACTTGTTTGGGAAGAAGACAAAAATGAAATAAGACTAGAAATGTATGTGGGAGCCTATTAGGGTGGGGGCCTGAAGTTCCTGACAAAGGCAGATAGACAATGGCATTGTGCCAAGCACACTGTGCTCTCCTATTTTGTTTAACAAGTCTTTTTTGCCCCAGGGAAATCTTTACCCAGTCTTAATTAGAATGATCATCCTGAGACCAAATTAATGGGGTCTGATTGCATTCTATTGTCCTCAAAATTGATTTAATACACTTTGTATAATCAATAACCTTGCCAATTGGAAATACTTCATTAGACTGTTATTTATTTCTGTAATTTTTCGTACGATTATCTAATAATTCCCTATTCTTCTTCCCCATCCCACCCCACACACAGCCCGGACTAGGTTAATCTATCATGTACCAAATTCAGTTCAATTCAACATTACTGAACACCTATTAAGTATGAGGTGGGAATCACCTTTAAAGGCCATTTTAAAAGTTACTCCCTAAACATAAGCAGATGCTTGTCAGTAAATAATGTCAGGTATAATAATGATCTCCAACTCCTGAACAAAGGGAATCCATTGGTATCGGTTCATAGCTCATGTGACTGGTTTGTATCATGCAAAAATGGCTTTCTTTTTTTCCTGTAATGCAACAAATTCTTAAAAGAATCAAGAAAGCTGGGTTCTAGAATTATTTCTGCCACTAAATGGATCCATGTAACCTGAAGCAAGCGCCTTCTCTCTGGGTCTCAATTTTCTCATCTGTAAAATGGAGGCGATAAAACATGTCACACCTAACTCACGGGATTGTTAGCACCATAATATCCTAGATTTTGAGGTGGAAGAGACATTACAGATGATTTAATATGGGCCCCTTTATTTTACAGACGAGGAAACTGAGGTCCAAAAGAGATAAAGAACCGGGAGTAGTGGTATAATCTGGGGACCAATAGAAATCTAATTGAATCCTCTCTTCCCAATCTGCTGCTTAATTTTCTTTGCATTCTCTCTGAGTGAGCACATCAGGCTTCTTAAACTTAGTTTAATAGGCTTGTCCTCAGAGTCTTCCTTTCAGATGGTGCAGTGGTACCCTCAGCAGCAAAGCTGCCATTCAAGAGGGGATGATGTCAGACTTGCAGAATGCAAGGTTAATCACTCCCGAAGGGGGATGAGACCCTCATCCTTCACAAAGAGGTGCCTGTACTTTGATGCTTGTCAGGCAGAATCCAGGCAAGTGGCCAGGCTCCAACACAGCTGCTTCTAAAGGGCTTTCTGTGCTTGGTTGTGTGTGTATGCTACATACTAAGTATTCTTTCAGCTTCTGCATGATAGGGCTGACAAGATCCTGGGCTGACAATTCCCTGCTTTGCACAGAAAGCAGCTTCCCTTTGCCAAGTGTCAAGTCTGGCAGGAGAATCCTGTGTATGCTTGACCCCGGGTGCAAGAGGTTCCTTGAAACAATCAACCTTTTCAGATCTGTAAATAGGACCCCAGAAATCCCCCATGCCCAAGGTGTCTGATATAGATACTCTTATCAATGGAATAAGCAGTGAGGTCACAAAAAGTGGATAGAGAAATAGGTCTGGCATAAGGAAGACCTGAGTTTAAATCCAACCTCAGTCATTTATTAGCTGTGTGACCCTGGACAAGTCACTTAACTCCATTTACAATTCCAATATCTATCTTTGCCAAAGAAAACTCCAAAAGGGGTCATGAAGAGTTGGATATGACTGAAAAATATTAGCTTGTTAAATATGTACCTTGAAATAGTTTTAGGTAGAAGGTGAATCTCTGATGCATAGGAATTCATTCCATTGAATTGACAGAAACTGCTTTTAACATGTATCCAAATAAGTGAGCTCTGGCAGAGGCTCACTGTTGTTGTTCAGTCACATCTGACCCCATTTGGCATTTTCTTGCCAAAGATACTGGAGTGGTTTGCCATTTCCTTCTCCAGCTCATTTTACAGATGAGGAAACTGAGGTAAATAGGATTAAGTGACTTGCCCAGGGTCACAGCTAGTAAGGGTCTAAGGTCAGATTTGAACTTGGGAAGATGAATCTTTATGACTCCAGGCTTAGTACTATCCACTATGCCACCTAACGTATAGGAAACATTTAATAAATGTTTGTTGATTGACTAACTTCTGTTTTCCTTAAGCCACTGAAGAAGGAAATTGCAAACCATTAGGCAAACAAGTCCCCATGGACAATATGGTCCATAGGGTCACAGAGTCTGACATGACTGAACAACAGACAATCCCGATATTATTTTTGCAACCTTTTGTTTTACAGATGAGGGAGTCTAGGGACAGCAAGATATGTGGTTCCTGACTCAAAGGCCAGAGCTCACTTATTTGGATAAATGTTAAAAGCAGTTTCTGTCAATTCAATGGAATGAATTCCTATACATCAGAGATTCATCTTCCACCTAAAACTATTTCAAGGTACATATTTAACAAGCTAATATTTTATAATAAAATATAGTTTATCTTGTTAACAAGATGTTTTAAGATATTTGTGGACTGTGTTGACCATCCTCTCTTGCTCATGCAAAAATTATTACGCTAACTTTCAATTTGTGCTTATAGGAAAGGTTCTGAAGTTCTGTAGTGAAAGAAAAGGTGACTAGACCCACATTTGTTTATTCTTCTGACTCTATTTTCCTCATAACCTTTGAGTATCAATTTCAAGGACCATAATCCTTGAAATTATGGAAGGATTGCCTCATAACTTAAAAAAAAGATCATGTAAAAATCTTTTCGAAATGCGCAATGAAATGACCAGGTGTCTTGAATTAGCAACAAACAAAAATCAGTGTCTGGCAAATGAAAGTGCTTATTCCCTTTTTTGGAGCAAATGTATGAGCATGTGAAAATTGCAGTTAGTACATACCTGGAACATGTCACAGTGTGCACAACACAGCATGCTTTTCTGGTTATTTACTTTTGACCCTGGGGTTGTAGCAGCTCAGGAGAGCCCCTTCCCTGGACATGCTCTCTTACCGTCCATCCATGAATCACCACAAAGGTTTTACTGCTATGGTTGAAGTTACAGTCAGCCACAGATTTGATGTCCCCAGGAACAAGGCGGCACCTATCCTCAGTGATTTCCTCCGGGGTCCTCAGTGCAAACTTGCTTTCAATGTCTCCAAAATCATGATTTCGTCTTCTTCCTGTCAGAGAGAAAAAAAAGCATTAGCATTGTGTTTGAAAGGACCATGACATGAGCCTAAGGACAAAGAAATGATTTTTAATGGTGTCACTCCTCTGCTCAGAATAGCCATGGTGGCTCTACTGTCTCCCCAGAGGAAGGTGGTGGAGTAATGGATAGAGCAGTAAGCCTAGAGTCAGGAAAGTCAGAGTTCAAATTCAGCCTAAGACAAGTTACTAATTGTATGACCCTGGGCAAGTCACTTAAAAGAGTAAATGAGATAATGTTTGTAAAGTGCTTAGCATAAAGTCTGGATATAGTAGGTGTTATATAAATGTGTATTCCCTTCCCTACAAGATAAAGAATTAAACTCCTTTGAATGATATTTAAGATCCTCCAAAGTCTAGCCACAGATGAACTTTATTGGAACAACTTTAGCAGGGCACTCCACCCTGTTTCTGAGGCTCTAAGATCTAGAGGCTGCAAGTAAATATCAGCTCTAAAGTTCAACAAGCAGACTGTAGGTTCAAATCCCAGCTCTGTTGCTTCTAATATATGTGAACTTAGCCATGCCCTGTTCCCAATATGTACCTTGGATTCCTGGACTAAAGGATCTTTAAAGTCTGATCAGATAATAGTTCTTTTAACTCTTATCCAAATTCTAACAGCTATCGTGAAGCTGAGCTACTATTAAAATCCCCTAATTCTCTGACTCAAAAGCCAGTGCCCTTTCCATCACCATTATCACTTTAATTATAATAGCTAGCATTTATACAGTACCCGAAAGTTTACAAACCACTTTACAAATATCATCTCATTTAATCCTCACAACAACCCTGGGAGGTAGGATCAATATCCCCGTTTTACAGTTGAGGAAACTGAGGCAGATAGCGATTAAATTACTTGCCCAGCATCACACATATAGCAAGTGTCTGAGGCTGTATTTAAACTCAGGTCTTCCTGATTCCAGGTCGAGTGCTCTATCCTCTTAGAGTATCAGGGCAAGTCAGAATGGGAGAAGGTGAAATCCATTCACAGGAAGTTTCTTTGTAGAATCTACCAATTTGAAAACAATGCTTTGAAAAGAAGGAAAATAATTATTTTATTAATTCAATTCAATTAAAAACATTTATGAAGCACAAGGCATGAAAAAAATCAATGCCTTTAAGGGTCAGAGGAATCATTTCATAGGGTGGTACAGGATCCTTTTCTCAAAAATTAATAATTATACCTTTATCCTTAAATGTTCTTTCCCATTTTTACCTATGCAGCCTTCCACAGGAGGTCAAAATTAAGGCAAAAGAATTTTTTTTATCAGTTCTTAGTAGTTAATACAAAATGGAGAGAGACTGTTGGATGAGTCTTCTGACATGGGTGGACAATCGAACTGAATGTCAAGAGAGCTTCCCTTGGTATCATATAGGAGAGACAACATGGCTTAGTGGACAAACAGAGAAACTTGGAGCCAGCATGACCCAGTTCAAGTCTCACATCTTATATTTATTGTCTGCATAACCCTAGATAAGTCAATCTCTTGGCAGTTCTCCAATTAATCAAATAACATTTACTAAGGACCTACTTTGTACCAAGCACTGTGCTAAGACTAAGGCGCAGAGAAGGTGCTGGCTGAAATCAGCAAAGTTCCCTATGCTAATGAAATGGCAGGTCCAATTTCTCTCCCTAATATAGACATAGACAAAAATATACCAAAGTGAAGATTCTGAACAGGAGAAGTCAAACTCAAGGCCAGGTAGACAGAACCAATCATATCTATAGGGGAAATGACAGACCTTTCTGTCATCTGTTGGCAAACTATTCTTTTCAATTTATTGCTAAGCTGCTCTCCAAGAAGCTAACAATAACTATATTATCAAATTCTACTACCATTCCTGAGCTTTAGCAGGAAGAGTGACTTTGGAATTCAAGTAAGGACTATGATAATTCCCATTTATTTTTCTAACAGGAAAATAGAATACTTGTTAATTTAGGACATTGTGTGTGTGTGTGTGTGTGTGTGTGTGTGTGTTTGTCCTTCGTTGCCAAAGAAGACCATGCCATCGGAGAAATAATGACATAACTTGCACTTGACTTTGTTTTGAGTGAGGGAGAGCTGTGCAGGTCCCCAGCCTCGCTTCTCCTCCACAGTCATCTGAATCCAGTGACCAGATATTCATCAGGATGAATGGAGATGACTCAGGATGAGACAATTGGGATTAAGTGACTTGCCCAAGGTCACACAGCCAGTGAGTGTCAAGTGTCTGAGGTGAGACTTGAACTCAGGTGCTCCTGACTCCTGCACTGGTGCTCTATCCACTGCATCACCTAGCATCACCCTAATTTAAGACATAATTAGACTTGTAAAGAGAGAGATGACCAAGATCAATAATCACACTGATAATAGAAACCCAAAGACTGCCAAGGGATCTCAACAAATTTTTCTTAATGTTATCTTAGGAATATCCAGTGTTTTCAGTTGTAATAATCTATTACCCAAGTCTAATATTCTAATAAGTGATTCATGATTAGTATCAACTTTCCACTTGAAAACCAAAAGCAGCATTTAGTATTCATTCAAAAATCATTCTTGGCAAAAGAGATACTCACATGGCAAGATCTAGACTTTAAAGAGGAGTCTGTTCTAAACCATGGTGAAAAACCAGTCTTTAGCACAATCTTCATTCTAATTAAGACCCCAACAATATACTTGAAATAGCTGCATTCAAATTCAGCAAACATTTATTAACCTCCTCCTGCCTATCCTCCATTGTTGTTTGTAAGAAAACTTCTTTTCCAAGCCTCATGTAAATAAGAGTGTCCGGCAAAGAGTGGATCAGGGCTGACCTTGAGTTAGGAAGACTTGGTTCAAGGTAGGGTTCTGAAACCTACCAGGTGTTTCTAAGGGCAAATCATTTAACATCTTAGAGCTCCCAGATAACTCTGTAAGGCTGTTACTTACAGGAGTGTGGAAGTTGTGCTGGAGTGAGGAGGAGAGCTCCCACCGAACCAAAGTATTTGTTTAACTGAATTCAGGCATCAGGAAAATAATGAGCACTGCCAGAATATATTTTGGTGTGGAGAGAATTCAGTAATCTCCCTAAACAACTTATTAACATCCAAATGAAGGGCATGTTCCTATAACATAGTGCCTTCTACTACTGTGCTCTCTGAGCACCGGGGTCATGGGTTATTTCACCTTTGTACCTTCCCAACATTGTGAGCTATGAACACTGTGCTCTGCAGAAAAAAATAGTTCCTAGTTTTCTATGTTAGAAGAACATTTTCTGCATTCTTTATCTAATGATTTAGACTTAGGCTCCCTTTCCTCGAACCAAAATAGATCCTAGCCACTTGCTTTCCTGAATTCAGGTGGTTGTTTGGTTGGTTGTTCTTGAAGACGACCAATGACTCACCATGAGGGTGAGTCTGACTTTATAGTGAGTTTGATTTAAGTGCACAACAACTTATTAGGTGCAAGGCTAAGGTTCTATGTTAAATTACTGGGATATGATACCTATACCAGTAGGAAGCTTACAGACTTTTGCTTGGCAGGGTTTAAATCTGTAATAAACATTACATTCTCTGGTAATCTGTGATTAAAGTCCCTTTAAGTAGAACAGGTATATTTAGTGAAGAGCCCTCAGGGAGTAGAACAGGTACATTTAGTGAAGACCTCTCAAGGGCCCCTTATGTCAGCCCCATTTGTCTCATCCAGCCCTGAGAAAACAAACAACAAAGATACTGTTTTTCTTAAAATTGTTTTTGTGTTATGAGATAGTCCTTGACAGAGACTGCTTTTGCTTACTCCCAGACTGCCTTTATTCACTCCCTTACCTCCTTTCCCAGACATTACTCTAGGTTACATGATAATCCTTGAAAGAAGTTGCTTACTCTCTTACCCGCCCCCCCCCCATTCTAAAAATTGCCCTTGTAGATTTATTGCTTGTTGCTAGGATAGATTTTCAATGGATATATTGTACCCTCAAGGCTCAACCAATGGACTAAGAGGAAGGGTGTTAGGGTGGGGGTATTGTGGTCAGGGTCTATAAAAACTGCTGTGTACTGCACACCCTCACCCTCCTCAGCCATTGCCATCTTGAGTGCAGGTGGGAGTGCCGTATTTTGAGAAAGCTGAATAAATATCTTTCCTTTTTACTCCTTTGGTCAAGACTCTAATTTTGTTACGGGGCGGGGGGGGGGGGGGTCATCCCACACAGTTGTGCATTGTCTGGGAAGCTTCCCTTTTCCTTGGAATTTCTCCAGTACCAACTCGGGGGCAGGTGTCACACCAGCTTTCCTGGTGGCTTTCGAGTCTGGTGCCCAGGGAATCCTCCTTGAGAAGGGAAAGTCCCGAAGAGACTTCTTGACCCAGTAATACCAAAACAGTGGAGCTCCAGAAGTAATGAAGAAGTCATCAAGGCCACCAGATCAAAGTGAAACCAACTCAGTTATGTGAGTTTGTGTGCACGACCCCCCCCTCCCCCCAAGCAAGACCTGTGAGACTTGGCAACCCTAAGTGGCTAGAGTCCATAAAGTTTGCCTAGCCAAGACCAGTGAGTTCCTGGATTTGCCTCCCACCTAAGCAGTTAAAGAGTCTGTAAGGTTTGGGTAGGTGTAGCCCTAAGCAGTTAGAGTCTGTAAGGGCTGTTTAATCTCCCACTTAAGTGGTTAGAGTCCGTAAATACGGGGAAGACTAATTCTAAGGAAAGTGGTGACAAGTTACCTAATGTGTCAACTGATAGTCCTCTTGGGTCCTGACTTAGTAATTGGAATGAGCTACCAAAGTACAAGGGAAAAGATAAGAAGAAAATTATTAAGTATTGCTGTTTAGTTTTGACAAGCACTCAGCTCGGAGGAAATGTCTTCTGGCCAAAGTATGGATCCTCCGAGGACTGGGTTTGCCAAAAATTTAAACCTATATGTACACTCCTATTTTGTTAAATGTTTTGTCTGTATATGTCGTGTTGATATTTCTGTGCGAATGAAAGTCTGTGTCGCTGTTTCATCTGACACTTTGTAAGGTTGTAAATTTAGCCAGTCAGCCAGCCAGCAAGAGCAGAAAGGTTGAGTTGGACTGTCCTTGAAACTCCTGTTCCTTTTCTTCTTCAGCCCTCTCAGAGCTGAGGAACAGGGAGGGAGGGAATTTATCATTTTCTCTCAGACCAAAGAAAGGCAGGCTAACCAGCATTTAAGTGTTTCCTGCCCCATCCAATGGAAAAAGTTTTTTGTAATGAGACAAGAAAAAGGTAACTGAATTCATTCTAGTCGTATTTGGAATTGTGAATAGGTGAAATGTGTCACTCTTAATTTAATGTTTAAGACAGGTTAGAATTTATTGATGTATGGTGGAAGTAAGTGGAAGATTAGCAAAAAAATCTCAAGCAGACAACTTAGAAGGGCTGAGAGTTTTGAATTTAGGTTTAATTAGGTCTTGAAGCTAACGTTGGTACTTTATGTTCAAATTAAGTCAATATATCTGATACCAGACAATGTGTTTAAGGTGGCAAAAAATAAATCAATAATAAGAAGAGATTTTTCAGTGGTTTTTTTAGTGATCACTTTAGGATAAAGGAAAAATGTTTTATTTTATTTTATTTTGCAGAGGAGTAGGGAGAAAAATGTGGCTTTCTTGGTATGTGAATTGTTAGACATTTAACTCCCTCTAGTTTTTAAGGTTTGGGTTAGGACAAAAATAGGCATTTTATTTTTATTTGGAATATAAAGGAGAATAAAGGTAGTCTGAGTAAAAGGTAAAAAAGAAAAAAGGAATGGTGTAAAGAAAAACGGGAGATGGGCTCACGTGCTTTCAGCAACTCCCTTCCCCACATCAGTTCAGAAGATTTGGGTATGTTGAGAAAACAAAAATTTGTAACTTAATTGGAAAACCGATGGATAATTATTGTGATTGGTAATTGTTACAATTCAATGAATTATTAAGTTCCCAAGTTCCCTGCTTGGAGGGTAAGTCAAGCCCACCTAGTTAACATTGGTTCAGAATCAATAAGATCTCTTTTACCGAGGCTAAAGACAGTTAACTTAAGCACATTTTAAACTAACATAAGTTAAAACCTTTTCAGAAAAGAAGGAGAAAGGTTATTTAGGTTGAATTTAAATAAAAAGTAATAACTTATGAGCTATCTTTTCTTATTATTAAAATGTAAAGGAAAGCTGAATAAATTGAGTAATGGAATTGAGAGATTTGGAAAGATGAATAAAGATTTAATTGAAAATACGGAAGGCAGATAAGGTTTGGGAACAAATGGGAGTTATTCAAACCCCTCTTGTCCCTAGATAGTTGTTCTGGACCTTTGTGTCAGTTTCAGATGATATCATCAAGTGGTGAGAGTGTGAGGAAGTATTTTAAGAAGACAGAAAAATCATGTAACTTGATTTGATAAGTAATAGTTCAATCAAATTAGAGAGGACTCCATCTGATCAGGTGATAGAGTGTGCCCACATGGTGTTAAAGAGATAAATTACTGTGCAAGGTAATGTGGAAATGCATTCACCTGAATGAGTTAATGGCTTTTTAAAGTTTTAAGTAAACTTAAATAGTTTTAAATTTTTAGGTAAATCTAAATGTTGTTATATTAGGAAGTGTAATGTTAAATTAATGATGAATTGGTTAAAAGAAACTGTTATTAGTTCTGTGTGAGTTTCTGTGTTGTAGAATTCCTACTGAGTAAATGAGAATCCTTGAACAAAAATATATATGCATATATGTGTGTGTGACTTTCAAGCTTGTTCCACCTAAGAATGTATTAAGTATGTTAAAAAGTTTATTTCTGCTGTTAAGAAGGAAATTTTAACTAAAATTGTTTTTGCTATGAATCAAGCATTTACAAAAGTATGTTTGTAAAAGGAAGCTTATGGGCAAATGGGAAAAGACCTGGTTTTAGATCTTTTGTAATTTTTGTCAATTAGGTTCATGAGGGTCTTGTGATAAATTGTAAACTGTTCTTAAAAGAGGAAGATTTATTTTGTATGAAGAAATGCTTTCTAAAATCTTTTGTATGATTTCTGGAAGGCCTATCCAATTTATTTCTGTGAGTTCATTTATTCAGTTTCCAAAAGTTCGTCTTTTACACAACTGGGAAAAATTTAGTTTCTCTAAAGAACTTAAAAAGAAAAAAATCATGTTCTTTTGCAACACTCTTAGGCCTCAGTATCGCCTAAAGGGCCACGAAGCATGGTCCATTTTTGGGACTTTAAAAATAAATACTCTCTTACATTTAGAATTGTACTGTGAGCCTAGAGGAAACATGGGTAGAAATTTCGTTCATGATGGCCCATGTTGAGCTCTCAGAACACTGTTCTCAGGAAAGATTGCAAGATGCTTATAGTTAGAACTTCCCCTCAAAGGAGAAATGAGGGTCAACCAGCTTTGGCCCTCTCCCCCTCCCCTGGCCCAGCCACGGGTCTTGCTGAGGTGTGACCCTCTGCAACCCCTCCTTCTGAGGCAACACCCATTTAGGCGTCAGGGCCAGCTCCCACAGCACTCTCTGGAGAATCTCCCCTTTGACCCCTACTCTTCCTCAGCATATCTTTCCCCCTGCCACCCCGATCCCTTGACCTTGCAGCCTAATTGGTCCATGCAGCATTCCCCAGCCCCTCCTTCACAAGGGTGGGACTTCCTATTCCTACACGACCCTCAGGGCTTTTTCCTCTGAGGGAAGTGCCTGCTTCTAGCAGAAAAATTACAGCCTGAAAGTATCTAGGTTCAGCACATAGCCACAGCCATGGATAGAGGGTGAAGCGGGATGGGCCAGGATGGAGAAGTCATCCAGTCACTGTCTGCACTTGGTAAGACAGCCCATCCTGACATGAAAATGCAGTTGATGTCATCTGAAGTTTATTGTTTGTGTTCACAACAAAAACAATTTGGTTATCACTTATGAAAATTGTAAGTTTGTTGTTTATAATTCTAATGCTAAAACCTAAAGCTAGTATGCTGTGTGTGTGTGTGTGTGTGTGTGTGTGTGTGTGTGTGTGTGTGTGTGTGTGTGTGTGTGTGTGTGTGTGTAAAGGAGCAGTCCTCAGGCTAGTTAAAAAGTACAGCCCCAGCAGCTGAGAAGATTATAGAAAGAACTTGCTTTGGAGAGAATTTGAAAATGTATAGAAATGATCTCTAGTGATTGGCTTTTAGGACAAATTTAAGATTTAAGATGTGAGTCCTGGTAAAATTTTTGATTAGTGAAACTTCTCATTTAATGTATCAGCTTCTGGGACCATACTCAGAGAGGAATGTGACTGTTACAGGCAGAAGTTTGCCTCAGAAGACAATCCTGTCCTTAGCCGGGGATAGGATCCTTCTGTTTCCCCTCAGTTTCCCCATTGTATTTCTCTGAAAAGAAATGTTTTCCCACTTGACTATTTCTGAGTCTGGTTATAAACTGGAGTTGATATCCAATTGGGTTCTTGCTTTTCATCTTTATGGTATGTTTCTATAATCAAAGCAGACAGTTTAAAGACATAAGCACAATGCAAGTGGTGGAAGCTTGCTGTTTTCAATTAATTGGGTAGATGTGTAAAAGCTTATGAGCCCCTAGAAAGCCATATTAAGTAGAGAAATCTAAGGAGCTTTCAATTTGAGGTTTTTCCAGGGCCCTTTTAGACAAATGGGACTAAAACTCCTTTGGAGTAAGGGACAAAGGTCCAAACTTGGAAAGCAATTTGTATTAAAATAATTGACTGAATCAAATTACTGAGACTAAATCAGAGACACCTTTAATTAGGGGAAAAGAATTTGTGTAGTTTCTTAGAGGCAGATAACCTCTGGTAATATTTGGCATTAATGGAAAATTAAATGTTTCTGTTTTGATTTGAATTAATTTCATGAACATAAGTTGAAATCAGTGTTTGAACTTATCATCTGTGTAGCTGATTCTTTTAGACTGAGCAGGGTTACAAAGGTATAGAGAAGCTTGGGAAACAAATGTAAATTTAGAGCAATAACCTGGTTTTAATGGTTAATTTGATTTTGATTGTTATTTAATCAGGAATTAGAACATATATAGAAAGGCATGCAAGCTACTTAAGACTTGCTTCAAAAGATGTTCCTTAGCCAATGTGAAATTATAGTCATATCTGAAACTGATTATTGGAGCTTGCTATGTTAAGATTTTATGGGACTATGAACTGACTGTTCTGAGTCTAACTCCAGGTGTAGATAGCAAAAAAGACTGTCTGAATCATTGCTCCAGGATGCCAGTGAGCCTGTGAGATGCTGGTATGAACTGCAAAGGTGATCTCATGGGAAGATTGGGAAAACGACTATTCAGCCTGGGCTGAGGTAGGATTTTTCTGACTCAGTTTCCCCACTGACACCTGGCAGACTTTAAGCCTGGTTGGATGCCAGTTGATAATCCACTCCTGCCTAGAACTGACATGAAGTTAGGGAGATGTTCACCTGAAATGTCCCTACTCTTAATGGCAATTTCCTATAATCAAAAATTTTGTAAGCATAATACCAGATCTATTAAATAATAAATTCTTGGTAGGAGAACATCTGAGGTTAAGTCCAAAAATTAAGCTATTAGGCTTAGAATTTTAGACCTACAAAAATAATTTATAGTCCTTTAATTCTTAGTAATAGTATGGAGAGATTAACATACATAGTTATTATTTTGTCTCAGTTGATTAATGTGAATTTCTTAAACATGACAATTGGCCAAAGTTCCAATTTTGATTTTGTAAGGGTGATAAGTGTATAAAGCTCAAGAATGGTCATCTAAAACTGTATTATATTAAGGTCAGTCTTGTAGGAGGGTGGACATCTGGATTTCTACAAGAAAGCAAAGGAAAGAAGATGCTAAGATGCTGTGCTGAAGATGGCTTGAAGAAGCATCACATGACTGGAAGTTGGAATTATTTTATCATGTGATATGTACTGTGTTAACAATGATTATTTAGTGCATATATGTAAATATTGAAGCTTGTTATTGACTCGCTAGTGAAATCTCATGAAGGGGGCTGCCCCCTCCCGTTGTAATTTGTCAATGCATCAATCAGCCTCATACCTGCGTGAAGGGACAAAAAAAGAGGGACTGAGTGGAACAGGTATATTTAGTGAAGACCCCTCAGGGGCCCCTTGCGTTAGCCCTGCTTGTCTCACCTAGCCCTGAGAAAACAAACAACAGAGATACTGTTTTTCTTAAAATTCTTTTTGTGTTATTAGATAGTCCTTGACAGAGACTACTTTTGCTTACTCCCAGACTGCCTTTACTCATTCCCTTATCTCCTTTCCCAGACGTTATTCTATTATACATGATAATCTTTGATAGAAGTTGCTTACTCCCTTACCCTCTTTTTTCTAAAAATTACTCTTATAGACTTATTCCCTGTTGCTGGGGTAGAATTTCTGTGGATAGATTGTACCCTCAAGGCTCAGATAATGGGCTAAGAAGAAGGGGGTTGGGGTGGGGGTATTGTGGTCAGGGTTTATAAAAACTGTTGTGCAAGGCACGCCCCCCCCCCCCCCCCCCCCCCGCCCTCATCAGCCATCGCTATCTGGAGCACAGGCGGGAGTGCTGTATCTCCAGAAAGCTGAATAAATATCTTTCCTTTTTACTCCTTTGGTCAAGACTCTAATTTTATTAAGGTGGGGTCGTCCACACACCTTTTAGAAGCCTGAAATTCAATTGCAATACACAACTGCCCCACCTTTGCTTGGCAGAAAGAAGGGAATGGATTTCCTTTGGTGACAGAACAAAAGCCAAAGGGTTCTGTTTAATCCATCACCTTATGGAAGAGATCTGTTACTTGATGTTGTGTAGCCATTAGAATAAGGACACAAACTTAAGCAATGTACACTAAATCATTCTCCTTCTCTGTACCTCAGTTTCCTCCTCTGTCTAAAAAAGAGTAAGTTGGACTGCCTGACATTTAAGATCTTTTCTACCTCTAAAATCTATACTATGATAGTCATCTACAACAGGATAATTAAAGGAATACTTGCTACAATACGAGATCTCCAGAAGTTGAATGACCCCCTCAGAAGAGAATTCAACCCAGTTGGCCCCCGGTACCTTTTCTTACTGTTTTTCGTGAGGCAAGGAATCCAAAAAGTCACAGACACGAGGCTCGAGATCTTTCACATACTGTATTACTTTTTGAACACAGCCTCCCATTGTTTTAAACAATCAAATGATAGTGGATGTGAACTCTTCTCCCAAAGTCTAATCGTTCCCCACCTCATTAACTAGAATAACTTTCTCCAGTCTCAAAATAAGTCAAACTTTCTCTCTAGCCCTGTTTCTGTCTGTCTCAGAGAGAGAGAGAGAGAGAGAGAGAGAGAGAGAGAGAGAGAGAGAGAGAGAGAGAGAGAGAGAGAGATACAGACAGACAGACAGACAGACCACATTCTAAGGCCAGAGTAGCTAAACTGGATGTCAGAACTCTTCATTGCAGCACGTGGTCTCGCAGGGCGGGGAAACAGTATGAGAGCTAAGGAATTGGGAAGCCTGATACCCGCCTCCTCTTCCTCCCCCCCCCCCCCCCCAGAATGACGCTTCAGTTACCCAACTTGTGTGACTTTATTGTGGGCAAAGCCTTGGACCTGGAAGGAACACTCCCCGCCTGTATTCAGTTAAAGGCAGACGCTCAGTGTCTAGCCCCGGACACCTTAAAACTTGCAATCCTGACGCTCTAGAGAGCATCTAGAGGATGAGGAAAAAGCGCTCCGACTTGGCCGCGTCCACACTCGAGCTCTGAAACGACTCTCAAGGACCAAAGAGCCAACAGGAGCCCATGTGGCACGGGGCCCGTAGCTCACTGGGGTAGCCCCGTGCGCAGAGCTAGTGGGCACCTTGGTTTAGGAAGCCTGGCCGCCTGGTCCCCTGGTCCCCTCTACATCTCTAAGCTGAGGCGCCAGGCGCCCCTGTGATCGTGCCTTTCCTGGGCTGCTGTTAAGTTCTCCTATCAGCAGCGTAAGATTTTGGGTTTGGGGACACCTGTAGGAAAGCTCCCCGTGCCCCATCTCTATCTGCAACCCAAAGCCAGTGTAGGATTTCCTGCACATTCTTCCCTTCCCCCCAGCTCACATGGACTTTGGAGAGCACGCGAGTGCCAACTTCTCCTAGAAATGCAGGCATCCTTTCCTGATTCGCCGCCCAGAAACCCCTCGTTTTTCCCCGGCCCCTCGGCTCTTTTGGGAAGACAGCCCTTCCCTCTTGCCCCGAGGCCAGAGCTGGGCTGTGCGGAACTGAGCAGCTGTCGCCAGCCACCACTAGGGTCACCTTGGCGGGCGTTCCTTTCATTGTGGGACTCTCGGAGCTGCGGGGTTAACGCCAGTCACCACCATCCCGGGCCCTTCCCCTCCCACATCCCGCCCCTCACACTCCCCCAGACCATCTCTGGCCCCGGCTCATCCCGAGTGGCTGCTGTGGAGTTCGGCCAAGGCGGCTGACCCTTAAGCACCAGAAGCTGCGGAAGCCGGGGTGCGGCGGCCGCCCGGAAACCCGGAGCGTCGGTGATAAGAGCAAACCGTCTAGTGCCTCAACTGCCAGAGAAAAATAGTGTGCACTCCCCACCCCTGCTCCAGGCGCCCGTCTCCCTAAGGGGCTGCTCGTCAGTGCCCTAGCAAGTCCTGTTCTATCCCATACCCTCTTCCTTTACGTCATCCTGTTGTGCATCAGGCTCGTCCTTCCATCCTCCTCCTGTCTCTCACTCCCGCAGCCCGGCAAAGTTGCAAGCGAAGTTGTGTCTGCCCGGGAAGGGGCCCGGACTGAAGATGAAACTTACTGTTTGAGGCGGCAGCGACCACCCCTGCGCTGGATGTGGCCAGACTCTGGAACCACAAACCCAGGACGACCAGGAGAATCGCTTTGCCCTCCATCTCTGCACGTCTCCTTCTCAGCTGGCGCTGGACTGACTGCACAGGCTGGGCTGGGGGAAGGCTGGGGAAGCCTCAGTGCTGGGCAGAAAAAAGTTGCCCTTTAAAGTAGGGAAGGGCTCCCGAGTCAGGAGTCTGACACTTGCTACTCCGGGGCTTCTTATGTGACTGGAAATATGCAAATAAACCTCATCACCTATTGGTTATAAAATCATAAGTTGGGGGGAGGGCTCTAAATTCACTTCCAAATATTTGAGCAAACTGTAATACGAATCAACCCTGCCAGCAAGAGGGGGAAAGGGCAGGAAGCGACATTTGTTTTTTGTGAGCATTTGCCTCTTACTTTTCCTCAGGTGGCTGATTCCCGAGGGAATAATTACATAATTACTAGTAAAAGAGGATATATATATATATATATATATATATATATATATATATATATATATATATATATATATATATATGATGAATTGGTTTCATAAACGTTTTTATTAATTGCTATTGTTTTTGAAGACTGTACCGTTAAGCTGTGGTCAGTGGCTTTTGTCCTAAGCAGAGGGAATCTATGACAAATTATCGACTTTTTAACATTCATTCTACCTCCCTCCCCCCAATTCTCTGGGATTCAGAAGTGATTGTGAAGGGGGTACAAGTTGGCTTGCAGGAGGAATTTAGGCATGTTAATGGGAAGGGAACATCCAGTTCCAGCTGCACAAGACTGCTCATTTCTGTTTCTCTTTTGTCCTCTTAAAATTCCAGGCCATCAGAGAACCCTGCAAGGTACCCAAGAATTAGACCATCAAAAGCCTAAATGTGGATGTCACGTAACTCCAATTCACAGAATTTGCAGATGGAAAGTACCTTAAAATTCATTCTGTACAAACGCCTCATTTTATAAATGGGGGAACCTGAATACAGAAATGAGAAGTGATTTGCCCCAGGTCACATACAGAGAAAACAGCAGAGTCAGGATCGGAACCCAGGCTCTTTGACTTTTTCCAGTATTTTCTCCACTGGTTCACACTGTTAAAATTGCTGTTAAAATTTAGAAGAATAAACTCATCCTGTACTTAATATTTTGCCGAATTTTCCCCAGAGCTCAGTGATTTAAATTTTCGTATTGTTTTCTTAATCTTAAAGGATTTTGGTGTTTTAAAAATGTTGAGGGTAGTTATCAACTTAGACAAGAAAAAAGCACCAATTCCTTTTCAGTTTTAGAAAATAACCCACAATCTGAAACTTTTCAATCCCTGTAACCCAGTCATCTGTTCACTAGAACTTCTGGTTGTAAACCAGAACTCCCTCATTCTTTATACAAATGCTACTGTATGCACTTGTAAGTTATCATAATGAAATGTCCATTCTAAAAAGTGTATACTGTACTTTTGAAAAAGTTCATACTGCTAGTTGTTATTCAACAAATGATTGACTAACTGCACTGATACTATCTAAATATCAGCCTTTCTTTAGATTTTCTAACTATGAATATCAAGCATAAATTATTTTTAGCTAAACTACATACATTCAATGTATGCAATTCATTTATTGGACATGAACCTTGAAATGTATTCAGCAGTAAATATCTCACTACAAAACTCCAACACCAATCTCAATTTGGGACATGGGGGTGGTGAGGGGAGAAGGAATCAGAGATGGAGGAGATTGCCTGAGATTGATGAAAGTTAGCTTTAACGCTTAATCTTTCATTTCTTAGTAAAGCAGGAATAATGTATTTATTGTCTCCAATGATATTGTTTGTAAAGCATTCTACTGATCTTACAGCCTTTTCTAAATGCCAGCTATTATTATTACATAAAACAGTACTAAAACTCATTATTACTCAATTTTTAAAGTATAAACAGTTTTTAATGTCACTTGGCTTGCTGATTTTGTGTGTTGATTAATTGGTATAATTTTTCCTGGAAGAATGAAGTCATACCAACTTCTATCTGCTTGAGATTAAAAATAAAGGAAAAAGAACATGACTAACTCTCTCTTCTCCAGGGCATAAGTAGTTGACAGGTGGGTGTGGAGGCTAAAGCTCTTCTCCAATTGGCTGTTTTCTCTATGCCCACCAGGTGCCTAAATGCGAATGCCTTGGCTCACATGATAGCCAAGCTGTTCCTGCAGTGGGTTAAAGATGGGTCTGTCCCAAACTTTTGCAAGGTTATTTGGAGGATGATGGCAAGAGAGGCTTGGTTTTTTGTAAAAAGGCATTTCATTTGTGGCAATGTCCTCTTTCAAGTGAAAGACACCCTCAGGCTAGAGACCCAGGTTTTTATGATGTCTCAATATTATCCTGGAGTTAGTCCTGCTTTCTCATAGGACAGAATAAAATAAAATTTACATGCTCTATGAAACATATCAATGACTTTTAGGACTTTAATTGTGGAGAAGTTTTTATGACCCATAGTATCATAAAGATAGCAAGTGAGGGTCTCTAGAGCATTCTGTGAGAAGAGAACAGGGTATATCACACATTAATCATTTTTTGTAAGGGCATTTGCAAGCTGGAGGAAGATAAGTAGGTCGCTAAATGGATGTTTTCCTCATATGTATATTTTAGGGCTACGAGACGACACTGTTGTAATGTATTGCAGGCTGGATCTACCCCACTCAGGTCTCTAAGATGCCCTGAGAGTTTGTGGGGGTATCTTCTTCACTGACATGGCTGGAGCCCCCACTAGCTGCATTCCTTTCACTGTCAGGAACCAGTTACCAATAGCTCAGTTCCACTTAACCATTGACAATCAATTAGCCTTTACATAGGGATATTGACATCGAAGATACAGCAAACAAAATACAAACATTTCCCCCAATACCTGGGAGACATATTCTCCACATCACTCTCACCAAGCTCGTGTCCAAAGGTGGAAGACCTCCTAGATGAGTCCTACTTTCAACTACTACAGGGTATGAATCCTGAAGGTACCTCCTGAAGGTTTACTCCTTACTCCACTGGCTATGAAACCCACACTCTGGAATGCCAGGACACCAGAGCATTCTCTTGACCTTTAAAACTCATGAGGTCAAGTCTCTGATCTCCTTCACCTACAATAGAAAAAGACAAATGCAGAGACCAAGGACCAAGGCCATTTCAAGCTTAGAGGGGGTCAAGATTCCAAGGTCTCTCTTACCAGACTCCAAAAGTGAAGGCTAAAGAAATGAAAATAATAATAGTTAATGTTTAAATAGCATCTACTATATATGCCAGACAAGGCACCAAGCACTTCTTACAAATATCATCACATTTGATCTTTACAACAATCCTGGGAGGAAAATGCTAATATTATTCCTATTTTACAGATTAGGAAGCTGAGGCAAAGAGAGCTTAAATCATTTTCCCAGGGTCACACAGCTAGCAAACATCTGAGACCACATTTGAACTTAGGTCTTCCTGTGTGTGTTAGTCCTTCATTGCTGAAGAAGACCATGCCATCAGAGAACTAACGACATGACTTGCACTTGACTTTGTTTTGAGTGAGGGAGGGCTGTGCAGGTCCCCAGCCTCACTTCTCCTCCAGAGCCATCTGAATCCAGTGACAAGATATTCATCAGGATGACTGGAGATGATCCAGGATGAGGCATTTAGGGTTAAGTGACTTGCCCAAGGTCACACAGCTAGTGAGTGTCAAGTGTCCAAGGTGAGATTTGAACTCAGGTCCTTCTGACTTCTGCACTGGTGCTCTATCCATTGCACTACCTAGCTGCCCTAGGTCTTCCTAACACTATGCCCAATGTTCTATCCATTATGCCACCTAACTAGGCCAAGTCTGGAAGGTCTTTCTGAATAACTCAAATCAAAGAGTTTCTTCTTTACCATGTTCAGCTATCTGGGACTGGTTTCATATTATCCATGCATCCTACACAGTTTGTACAAGGTACATCAACAAGGCTTTCCTGAAAGCAAGGTCTCTAAACTCCTTCACTTGGAGAGAGATGTCATCTAAGGCACTCTGTTCATGTGCTAGACCTCTTTTACACTATCATACAATTTCTAAATAAAAACATAGTAAAAATTTTTAAATGGATCTCAAAGTTTCAAAAGATTGAGAGCTGGGAAAAAACCTCTCTAGATGATAAATTTAGCAGGACAAGAGTCCTTAGAGTTCACCTAGTTCAAATTCTTTTATTTCAAAATGAGGAAAACAGACCTCAGATAAGTTAGGTGATTTACCTAACACAGGTAAGGGGCATATCGGGTATTCAGGGAGGACTAGGATTTCTGGTGTGAAGACTTGCTGACCCCTTTTCAGGACTATTTATATGACTTTGATGTCCACTTGATTCACTCAGCTCTCACCTGTGGCCATAAGAAACTGTAGCATGCACTGCCCCCATATCCCGATAAAACCATCACGGTAGATAGGGCTAAACTTAATTGAGGGTAACTGACAGGCCTCAAACCTGTGGGTGAGTTAAGGGGATGAATACTTCCAAACATATGAAAACTTTCCCTGAGGAATAGGCAGATGAATAAGGCAGCTGAAGCAAGCAGTGGCGTGCTGAAAGCTTGGTCAGGCATCAAAGACCCCAAGGTCATCCACTGCATTCCAAGCTCTCACCAGTCATCCCAACTTTTGCCTTGCCACTGGACTTAGATGACTCTGGAAGGAAGAATGAAGCTGACAACCTTGTGCAGCTCTGTCTCACTTAGATCCAATTCACCCAAGAGTCAAGACATCATCCTGTGAAGTCATTGGTCCTCTTCCAAAATGAAGGAGGAAAAACACCACATAGGAAATAAATGGCAATGCAAGTATTTGAACTCCAAGGCCCCTAAATCTGGTTCCATGACCCAACATCATCCTACTCTAACAGCTCATTCGGAAAGAAATAGCTTTAACTGTTTAATATCTAAGAGATAGATGGCGAAGTAGAAAGACGCACATACACATAGCTCCGAACCCACAAACCACAGAACCGCAGAGGGGACTAACCCAGGGCGAATTCTGCACCCAGAGACCATGGAATATTGGAGCGAGGGAGATTTCTGTTCCGGAGAGACCTGCAAACCTCTCGGGGGCACCTTCACGCCAGGGACTGGGCGCCAGGGGCAGGAAGAGGAGAGCAGCCCTGCCGCGGCAGCGACACCGTGGGAAAGAGATCCAGTGGCCACGCGAGTCCCCCCACCCACAGAGGGACCTGCAAATCTCTCGCAAAAGATCCGTTGCGCTGCAGACACGGTGCCCAGCCCGGACCTGCGGCAGCGACGGCGGCCGCGGCTCCGAGAGACAAAGTTCTGAGAGGGATCCGGAGGCGGGATCTTCAGCAGCTGCACGGGCCCCCCACCAACAGGTGACTGACGGGGGTAGGTGAGAGAGTCTCTTTGGCGGGTTGAGAGGGGAGTGAGGTGCCCCCATAGCTCGGGCCCCCCCGGGAGGTGGGGGCTGAGAGGTGGCTACGGACGGGGGCTCCCCAAACGGAGGGGAGCCTGGATCCATTGTGGAAGGTCTGTGCATAAACCTCCTGAGGGAATTGAGCCAGAGAGGCGGCCCTGCCCCTGACCACCTGAACTTAATTCTCACACTGAATAGCAGCCCTGCCCGCGCCAAAAATCCTAAGGCAGGAAGCAGCATTTGAATATCAGTCCCCAAACGCTGGCTGGGAGGACCAGGAGGCGAGGTGGGTGTGAGGAGAACATTCAGAGGTCAGGCCACTAGGTGGAGACAATGCCAAGAAAAGGGAAAAGAAATAAAACTATTGAAGGGTACTTTATCAGAGAAAAAAAACTTCCTCCCTTCCTTTCTGATGGGGAGGAACAATGCTTGCCATCAGGCAAAGACACAGAAATCGAGGATCCTGTGTCCCAGCCCACCCAATGGGCTCGGGCCAGGGATGAGCTCAAGAGGAATTTTGAAAATCAAGTTAGAGAGATGGAGGAAAGACTGGGAAGGGAAATGAGAGGGATAAGGGAGAAGCATGAAAAACAGATCAGCTCCCTGTTAAAGGAGAACCAAAAAAATCTTGAAGAAATTGGCACCTTGAGAACTAGCCTAACTCAGCTGGCAAGGGAGGTGCAAGGGGCCAATGAGGAGAAGAATGCTTTCAAAAGCAGAATTAACCAAATGGAAAAGGAGATTCAAAAGCTTACTGAAGAAAATAGATCTCTCAAATCTGGAATGGTACAGATGGAAGCTTCGGACTTTTCGAGAAAGACAGATATCTCAGAACATACCGCGCAGATTCGAAAAATGGAAGATAATGTGAAATATCTTATTGGAAAAACAACTGACCTGGAAAATAGAATCAGGAGAGACAATGTAAAAATTCTGGGTCTACCTGAAAACCATGATTAAAAGAAGAGCCTAGACATCATCCTCCACGAAATTATCAAGGAAAACTGCCCTGAGATTCTAGAACCAGAAGGCAAAATAAATATTCAAGGAATCTGCAGAACACCGCATGAAAGAGATCCAAAAAGAGAAACTCCTAGGAACATTGTGGCCAAATTCCAGAATTTCCAGGTGAAGGAGAAAATATTGCAAGCAGCTAGAAAGAAACAATTCAAGTATTGTGGAAATACAATCAGGATAGTACAAGATCTGGCACCTTCTACATTGAGGGATAGAAGGGAATGGAATAAGATATTCCAGAAGTCAAAGGAACTAGGACTGAAGCCAAGAATCACCTACCCAGCAAAACTGAGTATAATACTTCAGGAGAAAAAATGGTCTTTCAATGAAATAGAAGACTTTCAAATTTTCCTGATGAAAACACCAGAGCTGGAAAGAAAATTTGACTTTCTAACACAAGAATGAAGAGAACCATAAAAAGGCGAACAGCAAAGAGAAATCATAAGGGACTTACTAAAGTTGAACTGTTTACATTCCTACATGGAAAGACAATATTTATAACTCTTGAAACATTTCAGTATCTGAGCACTGGGTGGGAGTACACACACACACACATGCACACATGCACACATACATAGAGACAGAGTGCACAGAGTGAATTGAAGAGGATGGGATCATATACTAAAAAAAAAAATGAAATCAAGCAGTGAGAGAGAAATATTGGGAGGAGAAAGGGAGAAGTTATATGGGGCAAATTATCTCTCATAAAAGAGGCAAGCAAAAGACTTATTAGCGGTGGGATAAAGAGGGGAGGCAAGAGAAAAACATGAGATCTACTCTCATCACATTCCACTAAAGGAAAGAATATAATGCACACTCATTCTGATAGGAAAACCTATCTCATAATACAGGAGAGTGGGGGACAGGGGCACAAGCAAGAAGGGGGGAGGATAGAGGGGAGGGCATGGGGAGGAGAATGCAATACGAGGTCGACACTCATGGGGAGGGAAAGGACCATAAGAAAATAGAAGTAATGGGGGACAGGACAGGATGGAGGGAAATATAGTTAGTCTTATACAATACAACTAGTATGGAAATCATTTGCAAAACTAAACAGATATGGCCTATATTGAACTGCCTGTCTTCCAAGGGGAAGGGGTAGAGAGGGAGGGAGCTAAAGAAGTTGGAACTGAAAGTGTTAGGACCAAATGTAATGTTCTTACCACTGGGTAACAAGAAACACAGGTTAAGGGGTCAAGAAAGCTATCCGGCCCTACAGGACAAAAGAGAAGACGGAGACAAGGGCAGGGAGGGAGGATAGAGGAGAGAGCAGATAGGTCACAGGGGCAATTAGAAAACTTGGGTCTGGGGGGGGGAGGAGGAAAAAAGGGGAGAAAATTTGTAACCCAAAATTAAAAGTTTAATAAAAAAATATATCTAAGAGATAAAATCTATGGCACACAAACATCAAGTGACTTGAGCAGGGCCAAGATCGGAGTAAATATCAGATGTCAGATCCCAAAATCAGGATGTTATCCCCTCTACCTTGAGGCCTCAAAAAAATCTAGGGAGCAGTATAGACCTGTGATTTGATTGGCATAGGGAACTTACAAGTAAGAAAACTTCCTCAACCAATACAGATGAGCACCTTCTCTGCAATTTATCTTCTGAGAGAGTTACCAAGAGATTGAGAAGATTGTCACTTACCCATGATAATACAATCTTCGTCAGAGGCAGGATTTTAACCCAGATCCTTCTCGCTGTCAGGCCAGTTCTCTATCCACTACAACTGCTCTCCAAAAAAACAGATAAGTAAGCAAAAATGTCTAAAGATAAAATCATAGTGGAAAAAAGTGTCCAAAATTTTTTTGAAGAAAAAATTTTTAAAAATTTATAAATAATAAAATACAGAAGATTGCTGAAAAAATATTTATGTGCTCCACTTTGTGCAGAAAATTTAAAAGACTGTGTAAGTGGCCATTCAAGTCAAGCCTGAAGGTAGACAATCATTTGAATAAAAGGGTAAGGGTCAGTATGTTTGGGTTGCCCTCAGAATACTCTGCAATTAGACCCTGTCTACTGGTGCATGAGATTGGAGCTACTAGATTGAAATACTGATGAATGGATTTGGCTATTCATTCAGGTCTCCTCCATGTTTCCTCAGTGGGGGCAGCTAGGTGGTGCAGTGGATAAAGCACCAGTGTAAGAGTCAGGAGGACCTGAGTTCAAATCTCACCTCAGACACTTGACACTCACTAGCTGTGTGACCTTGGGCAAGTCACTTAACCCTAAATGCCTCATCCTGGATCATCTCCCGTCATCCTGGTGAATATCTGGTCACTGGATTCAGATGACTCTGTAGGAGAAGTGAGGCTGGTGACCTGCACAGCCCTCCCTCACTCAAAACAAAGTCAAGTGCAAGTCATGTCATTATTTCTCCAATGGCATGGTCTTCTTCAGCAACGAAGGACGAATACACACGTTTCCTCAGTACCAATGTAGTTACAACAGCTAGGTCTGCCTGGAGATTTTAATATTCACAAAGAGCCGTTCTAGGGAAGTTCTAAGGAGCTGGGTTATGTGAAGATTTATCTGCAAGCACAAGCTGGATGCACTAGCCTTGAATAGTAATGTCTGATCATCGTTATAAGTGACTAAAATGCAATGAGAGAATGCTTGGGTAAGCAAGCAGGGATGGATTTGGGGAAGATTGTTTCAAACAAATGGTGGGAGTGGAGGAGAATTTTAAGAAAGTTATGTAGATAATCCAGACGAATTCTTAAGCTTTACTGCAATCTTGCTGAGGTTGGGGGCACTCAGGGGGGAAAACACCAACACTTTTTAAGCCAGTCACACGACCCACAGCCTGAATAATGAAAGTAGTGTTTAAAAGAAGAAAAAATATAGGGAAAATGACAAGAACGTTAAAAAAATAAGTCAATAGCAAATCATCAAGCTAGTTTATATATTCATATATACCTAATTAATGGACCAGGATGTGAGCAGAGAGATAAGCAAGGGTCACTTAGAAAATATATGCATACATTCAGCCACTTTGTGGGTGACTACATTCTGTGGGGAAGGAATAGGGGAATATTGTCTTGAGGGAGCTAGGTGGAATATGGAATTCAGGACAAATCTAGTCTGAGATAGTCCTGTGTGCTCCTAGCCAAGTTATTTAATGTCTCTCAGCCTCAGCTCATCTGTAAAAAGGACCTATTTCCCATATCAAATGAGAACATTTCTAAGTTATTATCATTATTTATTTCTAAATTAATGTTTCTAAGCAGCACACTGTCTGACACATAGCAACCATTTAATATGTTTGCCCCCTCTCCGCACCCCCAATAGAACCTATAGTCCCGTATGGAGAGGCATACATTTCTTTGGATTTAGAGATCTATGGTTTCATTTCATTAGTGCGTGGAAATATCTTCCAGTTTGTCCTTTACAATCTAAAGAATCAATCCCTCCTGTTTAATTTAGAATCTTCAAGAGTTAACTTGGAAGGATAAATGATTTGCCCTGAGTCAAGCAGAATTTGAAATCAGATCTTCCTGATTAAAAGTTCAGTAGTTGTGTCCACTATTCCATATTACCTTTCAGAAGTATACAGTATGCATACTGTAAAACATCATATGTGTATCCATATGTATGTATTCTCTCTGTCTCTATATGTATACATACATACATATATACATATATATGTATATAAACAGATAGGTGGTGCAATGGATGGAGGGCTGGGTCCAGAGTCAGGAAGATCTAAGTTCAAATGTGGCCTCAGTGACTTATTAGCTGTGTGACCCTGAATAAGTCACTTAACCCTGCTTGCCTCAGTTTCCTCATTTGTAAAATAAACTGGAGAAAGAAAAATGACAGGTATATTTGTTGCCCCTCCATTAGATTTTAATCCCTTTTAAGGACAAGGACTCTATCTTGCTCCTTCTTGCTTTTCTTTGTAATATCTCTCCCCTCTTTGCCCCCCGCAACTGTTCCCTTGGCCAGTCTATGCCTTGAACTTTAGAGATTTTCCATACATGTTTATTGAATAAATGCCTCCCACATTTAGATCAAGCACAACATTTTTTTCTCTTCCTTAAGAATCATAATGCAAGGAGCAAAGATGAGTTACTATGATCTTGAAAAGGCTTTCATACACATGCAAAAAATCTTTCTGATGATGTCCTGTTTCTCCATCAGTAGTATTTTCAATGAAGGCCATTTAGCCTTTATTCTCCTAGCTACTGTTCAGGTGCCCCCTGCTGGCTTCATAGTGATACTGTAACATCTCTAAAGGATTATAGCTCATTCAAGAGGTTTTAACTCCAGTATTGTTTGCTATTTAATTTTAAATGTGCATCCCTTATCTCCCTGATTGGGTTTTAAGCTTCTTGAGGGTAGAGGTGGTGCATCATACTTTTCTACCTGCACAGATACAGCACAGTACAATGCAGGTAGCACTCAAAAGGAAATGAGGGTAATAGATTTGGAGAAGGAGCCTTAGAAGCCTAACCTTTCATTTTATACATGAGTAAACAGAGACCTTGTCAGAGTTGTCAGAGTCACCATACATGTAGGAGTAACCCCAATTGCCTCATCCTGGGTCCTCTCCAGTCATTCTGATGAATATCAGGTCACTGGATACAATGACTCTGGAGGAGAAGTGAGGCTGGGGACCTACACAGACCTCCCTCACTCAAAACAAAGTCAAGTGCAAATCATGTCATTATTTCTCTGATGACATGGTCTTCTTTGGCAACGAAGGATGAACACACATTATTGAATTATTTGAATAGGTTGCCTTGAATGATAGGAGGACTTGGTAGATAGAGTTGTTTTTTTTTTCTTTTCAATTAGTATAACTAAAGCTAGTTGTCATCTTACCAGATTACTTTGGAATTCACAGCGTCACCCCCCAGGAGGGGATGTATTCTATGGCATTAGTAGAGAGACCAATCACAGCAATGAAGTCTGGGAGCTTTGGATTTCAGAAACATTGAAGTAAGTAAAACTTGTGCAAACCCAAAATCAAGGAGACTCGTAACACAAAGGACCTAGGGAGAGATTAACATAGCTCTTAGAAAACAAACACCCTCTAATGAAAAGGCTCCTCTCAAAAGTCTGGATACAGACTCAAGTCATATACAGTCCCAGCTTAGACAGGTCTCCCAGCTGGTGATAGCTGTGCTTCTCTTAAGCAGTTCTAAGCATGTCCCAGCAGATGGAGTCAAGTGCAGGAGCACTGGTCAATCAGAGAGAGAGGTCTACAGAGTTTCAAGCTCCGACTTCACGAATGTTTGCGTAGTGGGCAGAAAACCCTCTACTTTCTATCTCCAAGAATATCCCAATCATTAGCACCATGTTGAGCTAAGGGGACTAAATTTTATTTGTTTGAGTTTTTTTCTCCTCAGACATCAAGGAAGATTGTCCTCTGCTTTAGTGAATGCTCTTCACCTGCTCAAAAGCTGATAAAGCACCTCAATTTTCTCCATTTATCTCTTTGAATCCCAAAAGATCTCTCTGTGACCCTGAGCAAGTCACTTAACTTTTTCTGTCTTCCTCAGTTTATTCATTCAGAAAACAGGGATAATAACAACACGTATCTCTCTGTTATTGTGAAGATAAAATAATACTTGTAAAGACTTTTGTAACTTTAAGGTACTATAAAGATAAATGCCAGTTATGATTTAATGGGTGGGGTTATCCAAATCATTCCAACATTACCAGCCACGTCTAAGATTGGAGGTGAGGGTGATGGAGCAAGGTGTTCATTCTTTAGGTTTTCCATTATGCCTTCCCTTTGGGAGTAAAGACGGGGGACAAGGTTCTTATCCACCCAATACGTATGTGAGGAAATTTTCTTAGGAAGAAAGCAAGGCAATTTCATGATATTCATTCATCTAGTTCGTTATAGTGGAAAAGACAGAACTCATTCCACACTTTCTTTTTCAGACAAGAAAACTTAGACAGAGACAAGTAACATGGCCAATGACAAGGTCTAATCTCTATGCAAAAGGAAACAGCTAGATCTTACTTTTCCATCTATGACCTGTCCTTGCAATGACTGGATATTGCTTCAACTTTTATTATTGAATTACTTGAATATTTTGCCTTGAGCGATAGGAGGACTTGATTGTAGAGTTTTTTCTTTTCATTTGGAATTAATGTATAATTAAAATTGCTTGTCATCTTACTAAATTATGTTGGAATTCAGGTTCATAGATTTAGGGCTGATGGGACCAGAGACATCTTTTAATCTACCCTTGTGTTCGTACCATGGAGGAAAGCCACCATATCTTTATGGTGTTGCTAGACTTTCCTCTGGCCCCTTTCCATCACTGAACCTCCATCCTTGCATTGAATTGCCCTACAATCCCTGAGAGTTCTTCATCACCACTGTTGTAATTAGAACCCTATTTTGCTGTGTGAATATACTTACCGCACCACCCAATATAAATACTGATGTTTGTACTCGCTCAACACTCTCAAACCCCTCACAAGAAGCTGAGTCCGCCTGCTTTGGATAACCCCTCCCCAAAGACACTTGCCAGTTCTGAGACAGCTTCTTTCTCTTTCTCCAGCCCCAGGGCATGGCCTGACTGCTCCCTTGGCCCCTAACCATTGTTACCACTCTAGTGCCACAAAAGACCTCCAACTGGTGTTAACTTCCTGGGACCAATCGCTGGGGATTTGACATTGGCAGGAGGCCCCATATATTCGCACAAGCACTACATGGTAGGACACACAAGAAGTTTCAATATTGAGATGGTATTAGAACCACAAGCCCTGTTGTGGAGAGTCTATTGGGATAGAATTAGGGAGAACTCAGAATTTGATAGATATCCAGAGGATTTTGAGTAAAAATTATTCATGGGAAACAATAGATGAACAGCATATCAATTGTTTTTCCTGATTGTTTACAGAGAAGCTTAATCTTAAGGTGCTTGCATTTAACAGGTCAATGAGTTAGATCTTGATTTTTGGCAAAACTCTAACATGTATTGTTAAAAGAACGGTTAGTAAGGGTTTCTAAAATCACAGGTGATCACAATGAGACACCATGGTGGGTCATGCCTGACTAACCTTATTTCTTTTTTGAGAAAGTTAATAAACTGGTATACTAGGAGAAAGCTATGGATATGGTTAACCTAGATTTTAGCAAAAAGCTTGATAAAATCTCTCATGCTAGTCTCAAGGAAAATAAGAACAGTTGTGAGCTAGAAAATAATACAATTATATAGTTTCAAAATTGATCAAATGGCCAGACTAAAAGAATATTCATTAGTAGTTTCCCCCACTAGATTGTAACCTCCTTGAGGGGAGGACTGTCTTTTGTCTCTTTTGCAACCTTAACTCTTAGCACACTGCCTGGCACATAGTAGATGCTCTAATAAATACTGATTGATTGATTGGTTGATTAATGGTTCCAGGTCAAATCAGAAAAAGAGATTTTCCAGTGGAATTTCCCAGGAATCAATTACCCTGTGCTGCATTGGATCAAAGCCTAAATGACAAGATCTTTCAGCTTACATATGTCACAAAGCTGAATGGAGGAGTGAGATAGCACATTGTATGACAGAGATGTGTACCTAGAAGATTTAGACAAACTAGAACACAGGACTCAGTCAAAAGAGAGGACAGTCAATAAGGACAAATGTAAAGTTTACACTTGGGTTCAAAAATCCACTTTACCAGTACAATCCAGGGGAAGAATGTTTAGACAATAGCTTGTCTGAAAATGATCAGGAAACCTTAGTGGACCACAAGTTCAAGAAGACTCAATTGTGTAATATGGCACCCAGAAAACTCATGAAATCCTAAGTGATTTTAAGATCAAACCAGATCTACTTCCAGATCAGAATAATTATGTCACAGGATCATTGTGAAGATCAAATGAGACAACAAATATAAATCATCATCCATTTAAAAAAAAAAGGAAATAACACATCCTGGAGATCTTGATGATTTTGTTTTGCAGTGTTCAAAAGCATATAGACTACTAGGGAGATACATTATTAATAAAGTACATTATTCAACATTATTGTAGAGGATAAAGAAATAGGGAAAGTTCTTTTCTTAAAGAATGTGAAAAGTTACTATAAACCAAGTCATTATAAACTTTTCTGCCTGTGTCTTCAAGGTGAAGGTGAATGTAGGGGGATAATATTGAGAAATATATTGGAGAAGGTAATCTATGCTTAGAAAATGAGAGAAACAAAAGTCTTTGTAGATTTTACATAAACCTCATGCCTCCAAATCATTAAGCACCATCTTCAAGAAGGGAAACAACTACGTCTTAAAAGACAGAAAAATGATTTGTGGGAATCACTTCAGAATCAGCTTTCTGTGACTAGTTAGCAGGAGATCAAAATCAGAAAATAAAGAAAAGGATATGGATGAGGAAAAAATACTGAGAACAAATAGAACAGCTTCAACCTGATCTATTAAAACACTCTGTGGCTTTAACAAAAGGGAGAATGAAGTTAGACTTACATAATGACCTTGCTAATGACAATTTCATAGTGGATGTAAAACAGTCCCCTTAGTGAAGATGCCTAACACGCACAGAAACTACCCCAGACAAATGACTCATCTTGCCGAGCAAAGAATCACAAGAGCCAAAGACATGCCACACATGAGCTAGAGTAAAAAGTCATTTATAAAACATTACCAAGAAGGATGATAGGAAATGAGCTGTATCACCTCATAAAACTACAGTGTGTGTGTGTGTGTGTGTGTGTGTGTGTGTGTGTGTGTGTGTTCATCCTTCGTTGCCAAAGAAGACCACTCCATCAGAGAAATAATGACATGACTTGCTCTTGACTTTGTTTTGAGTGAGGGAGGGCTGTGCAGGTCACCAGCCTCACTTCTCCTCCAGAGTCATCTGAATTCAGTGACCAATATTCATCAGGATGACTGGAGAGGACCCAGGATGAAGCAATTGGGGTTAAGTGACTTTCCCAAGGTCACACAGCTAGTGAGTGTCAAATGTCAGAGGTGAGATTTGAACTCAGGTCCTCCTGACTCCTGCACTGGTGCTCTATCCACTGCATCACCTAGCTGCCCCAAACTTTAAAAAGCAGTGGAAGCAAAAAAAAGTCTGCAGAAAGCTTGGAATGAGACTCAATCAAGCCCAATCATCACAAGAACATCTATAGACAAAGCTGAAAAGAGAATAACAAATAGACAAAAATGAATAGATTTGTGAGTGTTTCTGTGATGATGTGTTTTTGATTATAAACGTTGGTGGAAGCATCATTGTAGACTCAAAGCAGCTCAGTACCTAATGTAATATATAAGAAAGTTGAAATGATACAGACAAAAGTAGGAAAGAAAAGATCAACTAAATCAACCACATGCAGAAGACATCTGTGTGGGAGGTGGCACAATTTTGAAATATTGAAGGATCGCTTTATATGATATAGCAGGAAGGGAAGATTCCAAAAGAATGGCTAAAATTATAGACCTTATTATTACCTCCAAAAAAGCTATTAAGAAAATATAAATAAGTACTGATTCACATCCCTATTTTGTACATCTTTATGAGAATGATGTACATGTGGACCAAGAAGAAAAATGGTAATTTTGTTATTTTTTTAAATTTAAAAATTTTATTTTCAGTTCCAAATTCTCTTCCTCCTTCCAACCACGGAGAAGGCAAGAAATGTAATGCCTATTACATATATGAAGTCATGCAAAATGTTTCCACTTTTGTTACTTTGTAAGGGAGGAAAACAAGAAAAAGAAAGAAAAAGAAAGAAAGGAAGGAAGGAAAGAAGGAAGACAGAAAAAAGATAGAAAGAAAGAAAGAAAGAAAGAAAGAAAGAAAGAAGGAAGGAAGGAAGGAAGGAAGGAAGGAAGGAAGGAAGGAAGGAAGGAAGGAAGGAAGGAAGGAAAGAAAGATAAAGAAAGAAAGAAAGAAAGAAAGAAAGAAAGAAAGAAAGAAAGAAAGAAAGAAAGAAAGAAATGCTTCAATTTGCTCTTAGAGTTCATCAGTTCTCTCTCTGGAGGTGGATAGTATGTTTCATTGTAAGTCCTTTGAATTGTTGTGGGTTATTCTATTGATCGAAAATAACTAGGTCTTTCCTAGTTAGTTATTGTTACAATATTGCTGTTACTGTGTATACTGTTCATCTAGTTCTGCTCACTTCATTTTGCATCAGTTCATATAGGTCTTATCAGACTTTTCTAAAATCATCCCCTTCACCATGTCTTATAGTACAATAGTATTCCGTCACAATCATATACCACAACTTGTTCAACCAATCCCTAATTGATGGACATCTCCTCAAAGAAGATGGTTGATGTTGGCAAATAATTTTTTATAGCAGACCATGCCTCCATAGTCATACAACTAACAGAAAGATATGGAGAATTCTGCTGTTCAGAATGGCTTTTGATGACACATACACATACACACACACAGATGCACACACAAATGTACTGGAATCAGTAAAAGCAAGCACAGCCTCCTAAAAGAGGAGCTTCTCATGCACATGTTAAGATCATATAAGATTCCTTGATATTTTCAACCTTAGAGACTCTCTGAATATCAAGGTCAAGTGCATGACACAGGGACGTATGTTTTCCAAAGGTGTTCAGCAGTGGATATGTGTACCACAAAGTCCAAATGGAAGAAGGATTCCCTACAGTTCAGGGGTTCGTGAACATATATCTTTGGCAGTCTAATGAAGCCTATAGATTCCTCAGAATCATGTTTCTAAATACATGCAATACATAGGATTACAAAGAAAACTAATTCCATTGCAATACAGTTAGGATTTATGTGTAGGTGATCTAGGTAGCTGCTGAGATCCCTTCTAATGTCAAAAACCTATTCTTCTGTGTGATTCTGTGATCTGCCAGAGCTCATATGCTGAGCTTCATATTAATAATATTAAAGATTATTATTAAATATCATAATATTATTAAATATAATAATATTCATATGAAGTAATATCTAGAGAACTGGATTTGGAGTCAGGAAGAACTAGGTTCGAATCTTAACAGACACCAGTTATGTGACCCTGGGCAAATCGTTTTACCTCTCTGAGCCTTAACTTACTCATCTATAAAATGAGGATGACAGTAGCACCTCCCACACAGGATTGTTGTGAGGACAAAATGAAATCATGTATGTAAAGTGCTTTGCAAACCTTAAAAAATACTATGAAAGTACTAGCTGTTATCACAATAAGCTTTTTCAAACACACTGTGGAAAACCCTGTAATACAGCAGAATTGATGCTTTATCTAATCAGATGCATGCATTAAAATAACTTTATGTACAGCAAGGGTGGTTATTCCAAGTACCTTATTTCAGGCCCAGAATTTGCCACAAGCTTTCATCTACTGATTTTTCTCTCGTAAGTGATCTTTTCCTTCCTTTGAATTTCTTGAAGCCTTGCTATTATGCTACCACATACTTGCTTATAGGGGATAAATACCACTCCATCTTGTATTCTAGTAATTTATCTTGACATTCTGTCTAATATCTGCCTCTACATAGCAACACAACAGCAAAGACTATTTGTAACAAAGAGTGGTTCACATTATTGTAAAGTCAATCACCTTCTGAATCATAAAAGGAGGGAATATAATATTAATGTAATATAAATTATTAGTATTAAATATAATTAATAATATTAATATAATATTAATTATAATCAACAATATTGATGTAATATTAATTATTAATATTAATTATAATTAATAATATTAATATAATAGGGAGTATAATATTGATCTTTCTAGATTTCATTTTATTCTAATTCTTTGAAAATTAATAATTCACATATATCAATTATAGTAACTTTTATTAAAAGCCAGTATATTTAATGAATAATTTAACAGTCTCTCCAGGCCCTACTCTTCCAATTCTCATTGTTCTAGCAAGTTAGTTTTTTAGAAGGTCATTGACTGTTACTTTTCTCAGGATTCTAAGAGTAACTCCTGGAGTACCCTGAGATTTCTAGTGCTACTGATCATAAGCCCCCACCAGTGTGTTATTATTGTTCATTCATTTAGTCATGTCCAATTCTGCATGACCTCGTGGACTACAGCTCATCAGACCCTTCTATTGTCCATTCTCTCTCAAAGTTTGTCCAAGTTTGTGTCCATGGTTTCAATGACACTATCTATCCATCTCATCCTCTGCCATCTCCTTCTCCTTTTACTTTCAATCTAATCCAACAGCAGGGTCTTTTCCAATTAGTTCTGTCTTCTCTGTTTTTTAATGTACTTTCCACATTTGCCATAGCTTTCCTTTCAAAGAGCTGAAATTGCTGTATTCAGTGATATTTGTGTCCAGGAATATAAAATTTGCTACTACTTCTATTTCTTTTCCCTCTATTTGCCAGAAAGTGATAGGACTAGTTGCCAAGATCTTAGATTTTTTTTTTTATGTTAAGCTTCAAGTCAGCTTTTACATTCTCCTTTTTCACCCTTACCAAGAGGCTTCTTAGTTCTTTACTTTCTGCCATCACAGTGGCATCATCGGCATATCTGAGATTGTTGATCTATCTCCTAGTCACCCTAATTCTGACTTTTGATTGGTCCAGCCTGGCATTTCACATGATATACTCTGTATATAAGTTAAATAAATAAGATGACAACATACAGCCTTATTGTACTCCTTTTTCCAAATTTGCTTTTTGACCCAAATATAGGTTATTCAGGAAACAAGTAAGATGATCTAGTACTACCATCTCTTTGAAGACTTGCCACATTTTGTTGTTATCCAAAAAATCAAAGACTGTAGTATACTGAATAAGATGAATAGAAGGTTTTTTTTCCTCTGGAACTCTCTTAAAACAAGGGAGTTTCAAAATCTAGTGAATATTGGCAATTTTGTCTCTAGTTCCTCTGCCTCTTTGAAAACCAGCCTGCTCTTCTGGTAATTCTCAGTTCACATATTGTTGAAGCCTAACTTATAGGATCTTAAATACACTTGCTGGTGTGTGAAATGAAGGCAATTGTTTAGTAATTAAAATATTTTGGGCATTTTCCTTCTTTATGACTGGGACCTAAACTGATCTTTTCCAATCCAGTGGCCACTGTTGAGTTTGCTGGTATGCTGAGTGCAACACTTTAACAGCATCACATTTTAGGATTTTAAATTTCATTACCTCCAGTAGCCTTATTATTAACAATGCTTTCTAAGCCTCACTAGATCTAGCTCTAGATCGGTGACTACGCTATCATGCTTATCAATGATGTTAAGATCTTTCTTATATAGTTCTTTGGTGTATTCTTGTCACCTCTTCTTAATCTTTTTGGCTTCTCTTGAGTTCCTACCATTTTTTGTCTTTTATCATGCCCATTTTTACATGAAATGTTTCCTTGATATCTGTAATTTTCTTGAAGAGATCTCTTGTCTTTCTCATTCTATTGTTTTCTTCTTTTTCTTTACATTGCTTATTTAAGAAATCTTTTTTTATCTCTCTTTACTATTCTCTGGAATTCTGCATTCAGTTGAGCATATCTTTCCTATTCTCCTTTACCTTTCACTTTTCTTCTTTCCTGAGCTATTTGTAAAGCCTCATCAGAGGGCCATTTTGCTTTCTTGTTCTTCTTTTTCTTTGGAATATTTTTTGTTGCTGCCTCCTGTACAATATTGTGAACCCCTGTCCATAGTTCTTTGGGTACTCTATCTACCAGATCTAATTTCTTAAATATATTTATCACTTCCACTTCAGATTACTAAGGGATATTATGGTCATGATTATTATGATAAGGTCATACCTATATGGTCTGATGGTTTTCTCTACTTTCTTCAACTTGTCTGAATTAGCAAGAAGAAACTCATAATCTGAGCCATGGTCAACTTGTTTAACTGACTATGCTTCCCATTAATTATCAGCCCATTTGTGTTTGTCCTTCATTGCCAAAGAAGGCCATGCTATCAGAGAAATGATGACATGACTTGCACTTGACTTTGTTTTGAGTGAGGGAGAGCTGTGCAGGTCACCAGCCTCACTTCTCCTCCAGAGCCATCAATAGCGTTAGAAAGGAGTATTTATTAATTTGATTTAGAAGAAAAGTTGACACAAAATATTTCCCCCTCCTCCCAAAAAAAAAATTAATGTGCTGTCTTTTACAGCTACTCACTGAATCCAGGGGGAAAGGTTGGTTTATACTTAGAGAACAAGGATAGTGAGGCACATATGTTAAGGATATGTATGGTTTAAAGGTAAATTCACAATTTCTCCCTGTTGAGAGTCTTTTACTGAGTATATATCCAGCATCCTGGTTCAAAGGATCATGTGCTTTGAAGCTGATTTCTCTCTAGAATGGGTATCTTCTTGTTTCTGTATCTGTGTTTATCCTTGGTGTGTCTCTGAGTTGGTTGTCTTTTCTCCCATGGGTCTTTTTTTCACAAAGGCGTGATCATCAGAAGAGAAGGAGAGAGGAAAAAACCCCTGTCCCAAAAGCAGTACCCCCTCAGGAGCTAGGATCAAATTGGAATCCATAGCTTTAGAGCTATAATCTTCTGCTGCTTGGCTGGATCTCTCTGGACTGACTGAACTCACTGATGGACTGACTGCTATTTTATACATGAGTTCAGTAGCTGTGGCTCATCCTCTCAGTCAATCACAATAATTTTTTTCTTGACTCATAGAGAGTCACAATTCATAAAGAAATTACAGAGTATAAGCTGCCTTTTTTGTACATTTATAACTTGTTCATGTTCATGTTCATAGACTGATTGATGGGGAAAGCACTCCACCTTCATAAAAATACTTGGATCCAGAAGGCTCTCATTATTAGATATGTTTCAGGGACAATACTTTTAAAATGATCATTAAAAGTCAAATTTAAAAATTATATTAATATCATTTCTCAATGTATCAATTTCTCCCTCTTTTCCTTCCTAAAGAACCATTCCTTGCCAAAAAATAAAGAGGAAAAAAAAGAATTTCAATGAAACTAACCAAGAAATCAATCCAGTTTGGCAGTATAGGTAATGGGCATCCACACACATAGTCCTTACTCATATATGTAGTTCCTACATCTCTTCCTTCTAAAATCATTGGTTATTTCCTGGAATTATTTTTTTTGAAATAGGGGGCAATTAGTTCCATCAAAACCCTATTTAAAATATTACAAATGAACAATTAGCCAAACACTCTTACAACAGCATTTTGAGCAGGGTTTGCTCATAATATACTAGTGATATTATCACTAAATGACCTTGTTCAGGACAAGGTTATGTGGGGTTTGCCTGTATACTCTTACGAGCAGTAAATGTTTGTTGGATTGAATGGAATTTGATGTGTGAAAGTTGAGTGCAATATAGTGGAAGGAACACTGGCCATTATTGAATCCAGACACCTGGACTGGAATTGTGTCTCTGCCACTTATTTTCTATATAACAAATAAAGTGAGAAAATCATTCTACCTCTCTGGGTCTCAGTTTACTTATTTTTTAAATAAAAATGCATGTGGGGTTGGACTCCCTCACAAGTTGTTGAAAGAAAAATACTTTGTAAGTCCTAAACTGCTGCATTCCATCTCCCATCTCAAAGCTCTTGCACAAACTGTTCCTCATGTTTCTACCTGTTTGAATTCCTAGTTGTGGGATAAGAAATCATTATCTGACAAATCTGAAAAAATAGTATGACAGAAACTAGGCATAAGACCAACATTTTACACCATATGCCAAGATAACATCAAAATGGGTACACTATTAGACGTAAAGAGGGATACTATAAAGCTAATTAAAAGGGCATAAACAGATTTATGGAGCATAGAAGAATTTATGACAAAACAAGAGATAGAAAACATTATGAAATACAAGATGGATAATTTTGATTACATTAAATTAAAAAACTTTTACACAAAGTCAATGCAACCAAGATTAGAAGGGAAGCAAAAAGTTAGGAAACAATTTTTACAGCTCAAGTCTCTGATAAAAGACTTATTTCTAAAATATATAGAGAACTGAGTCAAATTAGAATACAAGTCATTCCACAATTGATAAATTGTCAAAGGAAAGTTTCATATAAAGAAATTAAAGCTATCTTTAGTCATATGAAAAATTCTCTAAATCATTGTTGCCAAGTGCTGGAGGGCTTGTATCTATTGTATCTTATATCGTGTCTGGCTATTGGGATACAGTGATAGAAGTGCTGTATTTGGAGTCCAAAAGCATGGGTTTTGCTGTTTATGGTCTTGGCTTTGCCATTCACAAGCTGTAAGTCCCTTTAACCTCTCTGTGCCCCATTTTCCTCATCTATGAAATGAGGTTGGTAATAACAGCTGCCTTGCCTCCCTCCTAAAATTAGGATCAAATGAGATGATACATTTCAAAGTACTTTGCATCTTAGAAGGATCATATAAAAGAAAGATATTGTTACTATCTCTACTTCTCCTACATAATTTCATGTTAAAATGCTTCCAAATCTTTTACTTTATTTAATCCTGGTTTTTGAGCCCTACCAAGGATATCTGCATATATTCCTTTACTGGTTTTCACATTCCCCTTCCCTTTTTCATTCTCCTAATTAGTTCTACAGGGCAGCTAGGTAGTACAGTGGATAGAGTACCAGTGCAGGAGTCAGGAGGACCTGAGTTCAAATCTCACCTCAGACATTTGACACTCACTAGCTGTGTGACCTTGGGCAAGTCACTTAACCCCAACTGCCTCATCTCCAGTCGTTCTGATGAATATCTGGTCACTGGATTCAGATGGCTCTGGAGGAGAAGTGAGGCTGGTGACCTGCACAGCCCTTCCTCACTCAATACAAAGTCAAATGCAAATCATGTCATTATTTCTCTGATGGCATGGTCTTCTTTGGCAACAAAGGACGAACACAGATGAATCAGTTCTGTGTCATCACCATCATCTTTTCTCATTCTCACTTTCTAATTTCGCCTTTAGTCTTGCTGAACCTACCCATCTCCTCTGGGCAAGGATTGAGATCCATGTTTTGTAAATTGCAAAACTAATAAGCATGTATAAAACTGGAGAAGGAGAAGAAGCTGGGGTTATGTGGGAACTACAAGGTACATGGGCTGACTCCAAGTCTAGTGCTCTTTTCACCAGAGAAGCTCCAGAAATGTTTTGAATGGGGAAGCCTATGTTCAGAACAGTAGTTAGGGCAAGGTGGGCAGGGGACCACAGGTGAACACCTTGCTTTATCAATACAGTGTTGAATATGGAAACTGTTGGCCTGGAGTTATCTCAAATGGAAATAAACTTCCTTGAGTCCATTGTAGAAAATGAAGACCCAAAATTATTTATTGTCTGTAGTTCCAATGGAATAACACAGTTTTCTGTATCTGGTGACTACAGCCTTCAACAGCTTTACCTTTGTTTTCCTCTGTCATCCAGAGGCTAGTCCTGGTTCTTTAATGAAGTGATTTTTCCAGAACCCTGAATTTTCACTCAGATGAGAGGCCCATTGTCTTTTTACTGCCTGGTGCTGGTTTGGTTAGAGTCTTTCGCTTTTGGCATTCTGCTCTGGTGCTCCCTAAGGATATAGTGGCTCTGAATGTTCTTGGCAATGGCTGTTAACCTGGGTGACTGCGTACTGTTTCATTAGTCCTGGCAAGTCTTTCTTCTAATGCCTAAAGGTCTGGATTGAGGTGAGAGATTTGGATTGATTTTTGTACCAGATCCATAGTAAAGCAAGGGGACCATGGGTGAGGACTGTCAAAGAGGTCCCAACATGCCTCTTCAATCACTCCCCTTTTTTTTGGTTAATTTATAAAGCAACCAACAAACACAAATCGCCCAACTCTGGCATTTCAAGAATAAATTCACCCAGGGAATGAAAATGGATTATTCATTATTCCTCAACAGCAGCAGCCATATGCCTTTTAGGCCTCTGCTTCGGTGTTTATTCCAATTTTGAAAAAAAAATGAACAAATCTGCAATTTTTTTTCTTTGAATAGTTTTATTTTTTCCAATTAAATATCAAGACAATTTTGGCATTCATTCTTACAAGATTTTTAGTCCCAAATTTTTCTCCCTCTCTCTTTCCCCTGCTTCCTAAAACTGTAAGACAATTTGACATAGTTTATACATATGCTATCATGTAAAACATATTTCCCCATTAGTCATAGTTGTGAAAGAAGAAACAGATTAAAAGGAAAAAAACCCTATGAAAAGAATAAAGTAAGTGAAAAAGAATGTTTTGACCTGTATTCAAAGCCCATCAGTTCTTTATCTGGATGTGGATAGCTTTTTCCTTTGTGAGTCCTTTGTATTTATCTTCTATCATTGTGTGGCTGAGAAGAGTTGTGTCATTCATAGTTGATCATCATACAATGTTGTTCAAACCTGTACTTTCTAAAATAAAACAAAATGAAATTAAAAACCACCCATAGTCTTTTGCTTTAATTGAGGGAGGAAATGTGGTTGCTGATAAACACTTATTAAATACCTGCTATGTGCCAGGCATTGTGTTAAGTTCTAAGGATATGAATATGAAAAAAAGGCAATTTCTACCCTCAGGGAGATTAAAATCTAATGAGGGAAGACTGCACACAAATGAAAGCTGAAAAGGACAGGACTGGAGAATAGGAAGGTACCAGAGGGACATGACTGAGAAGTCAAAGAAATCCAAAAGGTGTGCAGCAGGATCAGATTTCTTGAGTCCCCTCCTTAAATGGTAGTTTTGGAGTTCCTGAAATAAAGACATAGGGCCATCATTTAGAAGTTAAAAGTCATAATTGTTGGAAGCATTTTTTTCCTGCAATTGTTTAAGAAGGCTATAGTATAATTCAATAATAACTTGCAAACACAAAGTGGCATAAAAGGTGTTACTAGTGACATATTACTACAATATATATATATAGTGAGAGTGAAAGAGAGGAAATGGACAGACCAGGTGCTAATTTAGAGCTCATGGTATATCCAAAAGAACCTTGACTTCAAGTGCATTGGGTACATACCCATTGGAAACACATGAAAAAGAATTGCAGAGGATGAGAAAGCATGGATAAAAAAGCAACAATATGGGGAGTTCCTACACCACTGAGATCATGGGGCCATCAAAATCCTGAAATAAGTTTAAAAAGTAAAGAGGATTGGCATCAACGATAACCATCTGGAGGTCAGGTTTGACCTATGTTAGATTAAGTTTTTAGGTGTTTTATTTCTGTCCTGGCCAATCATTCCTTAAACTCAGTTTTGTCTTTCAACTCCCATAAATCCTCTGGTCACCACCTCAATCCACACATATTACCTTGGGAACTACATTTAACACACTGAAAAGACATCTAATAAAGGATCTAACAACTTTTTGCTCTACGGCCCTGTCAGAAGCAAAATTGTCCACTTTCTAGTCTTATGGGTTTGTCTTTTACATGCCTGCTAAACTGTGGCTCCCATGAGAGCAAGAAGGATGTCTTATATAAACTTTTTCAACATCTCTCACAGTGTTCTGCAAATAGCAGGTGCTTAATAAATGTCTGTTGTGTTCCTTTTTCATCTCTTAATTTTGAAATGGAAATACAAATTATTTTGGACCACATTGTTTCCTTAAAGAATAACATGGGTTAAAGCCAGTTCTAGGAAAATAAGCTATGCTGTCTTTAGCACTTTCCCATAAACTAGTCATTTATTCAAATCTCCATTTAATTATTTAGTATAATAAGTAACTTTTGGCAAGGATCTTAAGCTGGAAACACTTTTGAACTTCACAGAGTATCAGTGGAGTTAATACTAGTGAAGAAAATTAAATAACTCCTTAGCCTCCTCCATTCTTTCTCTCAGGAGAAATACAGCCAAGTAAGGGAAGAGAGGAAGGACAGAAAAGACATGGGTCATTTTCCCTTATTCTTCAAGGGAGTAGGGATTAAGTAAATGGTAAGCATCCTTAATGCCATGAAATGTGTAATTGCTTTCTAGCTTTTTCAAGTAGCATTTGGTGGGTAGGCATGGCCCATTTATGCACCCAACATAAGGAAACCCACAGCCATTGCCACATTGCATACCATCCCCCATCTTTATCTCTCCTCTGCACAACTCACGGAGACATAAAAGCACCTTGCTCATCGTATAATGGAGTATTCTGTCCACAAATTTCTAGCTACTAGAAACTTGAGTTGTGCTTCCTTAATCTTTGCACAACAGATGAAAATAGAAGAAAGATAAGTAAAAAAGTAACTTGGATCCATACCCCTTACTGTCCAATTTCCACCAAGATATTTTAATACAAGTCCATCATGAGCATTGTGTGACTGGAGAATCTCAAAATAAGAGTTAATGAAAGGTAATGGAGGGAGGAGTTCAATTACCGTATCCGGGAGAGTCTCAGAGTTGGGACTCCATTAGAGAAGGTCTTAATCATTTTGTCCTGCTACAAAATTGAGTGGTCCTCTCACAGCATGGCTATTGCCACACTCAGAGAGGCAGGATAATTGAGCTGGGAGAACAAGAAAGTGCCAAAGATTGTGAATGTCCTAACAAAGACACCAGCCTCTCTCACTCTCTGCAGTTGACTCAAGGGTTACTTAAAGTAACCCTTCTATTCTAGTGTTACTTAAAGTGTCCTTTATAACATGACTGAAAGGTTGACTTTGTTGTAGGACAGAGAGAAAGAATGCCATGGAAGATCTCTGTCTGACCCAACAATGTGATACTGAGGGACCTGGCTAATAGGATGGCTTTCCATGTGCCTGCATTCATGTCCCCCTGTGGGATGTGTCCTTGTTGGGGGAAAGCTTGTGCTTCAGATTTACTGTAAATTGTTTAAGGTTTTAGGTGTACAACACACTTAAAACCTTGGCAATGCTGACACTGTTTTGGAAGGTCAATGAATCTTCAACAATGTCTTTTGAGCTTATCAGCCATCTACAATATGGCAGGCCCTGGGCTAAGTACTTTACAAATGTTACCTCATTTGATCCTAGAAAATAGGTGCAATGATTATGCCCATTTCACATTTGAGGAAACTGAGGCAGACAGGTAGATGGATTTGTCCAGGGTCACACAGCTAGTAAGAGTCTGAGGGAGGGTATGTTTGAACTCAGGTCTTCTTGACTTCAGTGTCAGCACTCGCTCCACCGTACCCTCTAGTTGGCTTTTAAAATCGAGCTATATAAATGCTAGTGCTATATAAAGCATTATACAAATGCTATAAATATTTATATATTTTATATACAGTATTAATTCAAAATTTTCCCTCCTTCCCTCTAACTTGTTTTGTTCCCGCATCCTCTATTTCTGTATCATTTTCTAAAAAGAATTTCTTTACTTTGTTGTCTCTACTAATTCTCTTCCTTTTTTATTACAAATTTTTATTATTTTACGCATGGTATTTATTTATAATTGCTCTCAGGCTCAGTTTTCTTAACTGTAAAATGAGGATAATAATATAACCTACTTCTCAGGGTTATTGGAAGGATCAAATAAGATAATATGTGTAAAGCACTTAGGTCAGCACATTGTAGTAGGTTCTTCATAATTGTTTCCTTCCTTCCTTCTAATTACTTATTATTTCTTTAATCTTTTTATGTTCTTCATGGAATTATAGTTTCTAACGTACTAAGTTTTGAATTCCTCTTTATAGGCAATTTCTAAGTTATCGCTTCATAGGTCTTGTCCCTTCATCCCTTTTTGTTGTTGTTTTTCCCATCAGGGTTGCTTTTAACACAACCACACACACATACAGGCATGCACACACACAGTAACTTAGCATGTGGTTCACAAGGATTTCTGTAGCTGAAAAACATACTACCCAATGACTGGCCATGACCAGGTGATGAGCATCTCTGAACCTAGTAGGGTCAGTCTTCATACAACAGATCAGCACTAGCAACACACCCAAAGTCATTTCACTTTGGTAGGACTTGGCAGAGTTTGCCCTCCACTGGTAAAGCCTTTAAAATTTTAGTGTCAACCAGAATCATTCCTTGATAAATAAATGGTCAAAGGTCATGATCAAGTATTTCTCATAAGAAGAATTCCAATTATTAACTATGAAAAGATTGCTTCTATTGACTAATAATTTGGAAATTTCAAATTAAAACAATTCTGATGTTTCACCTTATATCTAGCAAATTAGCAAAGATAGGAAAAGATGCAAATAGTGTTGGAAAAGCTTTGGGAGGACAGGCATTCTGACAAACTATATCTGGAACTGCACATTGGTCCAACCACTTTAGGAAAAAAATTTGAATTATGTAAAAAAAATCAACCTTGGTATGTGAACATAATGAAATATTACTGCATTTTAAGAACTGATGACTTGAATAATTCAGAGAAACATACAGCAGCTTATATAAACTGATACAAAGCGAAGTAAGCAAAAGAAAGCTGTGTAGTTATAATGACCAAGCTTAGTCCAAGAGCAGAGCTGAGAAGACGCACTTCCCTCTCTTTGCAGAAGTGGAGAGCTACAGAAAAGGAATACTGTATATGTTCTCAGACTTCATTTGGTGTGCTGCTGTTTTTCTAGACTTTTTTTCTTATAAAAAGTATTTGTTACAAAGGCTGGCTTGCTGGATAGTGGAAAGAAGAAGGATAATTGGAAATGAAGGCAATAGTTATCAAGAAAATTTTAAAACAAAATCCCTCTAGTCAGTCAGTCAGCAAGCATATGCCAGACACTATGAGCTTCAAGTTTAGTACAAAGTCAAAAATACAGTCCCAACCTTCCAGAAATCCTCATTTTAATAGCAATGCTAAATCATTAGAATATCATGATAAGCTATTAGAATGAATTTTTCCATTTCCATTTACATAATTAATACATATGCATTTGACATGTGTTTGACATGTTTTTTTTTCCTTCCCCCAAGGACTACCACTACAACTCTGTGGTATAGTTTCCCTATATTACAGGTAAACAAATTGAGTCTTAGAGGTGCTAAACAACTTTTGCCCAAAATTATACAGCTAATAATTGGCAGAGGTAGAAATCAAGGCCATATCTTCTGACTCCAAAGCCCAGTGCTCTTTCCACTACAATTTCCATGCTACCTCTCTGGTTACAATTTCATGGAATACACATAGTTCCGTTTATATATTAAACGTCTCCTTATGCGATATGCCCCCAGTCACAAGGCCAATATGGAGCCCTTTCACACACAAAATATTCATTGACTTCAGTGACCACCACATGAACAGGATACTGTGCCAGGGAACCAACACAGAAGTCTTTGGAAGGAATCAAAATGGCCCCTCTCCCTACTTTCTGCATCTGGTCACTTTCCTTCCATTCCCAAAAGGTTTGGGAGTATTGAGAAACTATATCCCATTCATTTCCATCATCTTTCTCCTCAAAGAATTCTGCCAAAATTCTGAGTTGGAGGTAAGTGAGTCCCTGGTGGTTTTTCCATGTCTATTCATGACCAGGAATGAAAAATAAAATGGAAGATTTAATATTGCGCTATTTATTATTCATCCTGGAATCACTCAGTTTCTAGAGATATCCAAATTAGCTTCTACTCTTTGATTCACATAGACATGCGTAATGATATTGAGTTGGAAGATTATGGAACAGAAGTCTTTATGGCATATCCCAGGTGAGCAAATTTGCTTACAGAGGTACAATGCTTGGAAGAAATAGGAAATTTATTTACAAGAATACTCTTTCAGTAGTACAGATTGTGCCCTCAAGAATTGTGATGATTAAAAAACTCATTAATTGGTGCCCAATGGTTTTGTGATGCGTCTCTCTAAGCAGAGCTAAGTGGGCCCAAGAAAAATCAGGTAAATGGTGGGTCATTGGTGAGCCAAACTCAAAATCTTTCCAGTGTAATAGGACCTCCCAGGCCTGAGGACACAGTGTCACTTCCACGCCACAATGGGGCACCAGAACACAACTTTAGTGGAAGTCCCCAAGGGCCACATGCAGACATTAAGATGAAACAAATGAAACTGAGCTCAGGGAAAATCGAATGAAAATTTAAGTGAATGACACAAACATATTTTATTGAAAATTCCCCATATATGAGATGCTTGTCAGACAAGTGAGTTTAATCTTCTGCCACTGAGCTCATTGAGGATCACTATATAAGAAAACAGGGTTTGGATAAAGAAACTCAATTTAAATGCCATTCATACTGACATCTGGTGCGGGGGGTTTATGAGGGAAAGGGTGAGAGTGAGAAGGAAGAAGCAAAAGTGAAACAGAGACAGAGTCAGAAAAAGACAGAGGCAAATGCAGACAGAGGCAGAGAGATGAGAGATGGTGAGAGAAGTGTATTTTTCAGCACAATCAAAACAAAAAATACTTTTACATGGGTCAAGGGCTAGTAAAGATATATAGGTAAAAGCTGAGGATCAGTCTAAGGTGTGTCCTTTAGAGGATGAAGCAAACCCCAGAGACATTGTGAGGATTATAAGCTGCTGAAAAACAGGACATATGGTAGAGGGGAGGAAGAGGAGAGGAAGTATACCTTGGACCATGCCAAGGTTTCTAGAATATTGAAAGTTTGTCTGCCAGGGAGGGGAAATCATGCTGGCATCGTTAGGGTGGAGTTGGGCAGGGGAGAAAGTGCCCCTTGAGGAAGATGCTGATAATGTCTTCTAAATTTTCTCCCCTGGGAAAGAGCCTTATCCCAGCTCTGATCTTCAGCCTCCTCTTCATCTACTGGTCTGGTGAGAATGAATCTGTGTGGGGAAGATCCTACAGAAACAACTCATTTCATTTTAATTTTCACTTATTTCAGATAGCCTGTTTTATGTACCTTAAACATCACCCTTGAGCGTCCATTAAAGTCCTCCACTAATGCTTCAGCATGGCAAAGAGGTGGATCTAGGATCTCAGAGTCACATCTACCATCCTAGGACCTGCCTCCTAAATCATCATTCTTCATCATTCATCGTTAGAGAGATGGCATGAAGTGATACATTTTTTTTTCAGCTATCACAATTCATGAAGTCTGAAAGCTGCCTAGTAAGACATGGAGGGAGCTAAGATGTGCATCAGTGCATAACGGGAGTGTGTGTGTGTGTGTGTGTGTGTGTGTGTGTGTCTGTCTCTATATCTATCTTCTGTCTATTCCAAAGACATTTTCATCCTTTTCTATTTTTTCACTTAAAAATTGATTTGTTTGTGGTTCTTCTTAGCTCTCACATGATTTTCCCCTCCTTTATTTGCAGAATTAAGCAATTTCTTTTCTTTTTTTTGCATTTAAATTTATTGATTTATTTAAGTTTTGAACATTCATTTCCACAAAATTTTGAGTTCTGAATGGAACTCAGAAAGATAATGCGGCTTGCTCAAGGTCAACAGGGCAATTTTAGAGTGAGCCAGGTTTCCTATCATGCCATACTATCTTTATTTTTCCCCTTGCAGAAAACAGCTGACCTTTGTTCACACAGCATTTGGTCCTTGGTTATATATCTTATCATTCTGTTTCCTAGAACTCTAGATTCTCCTGTGAATCTCAGGTCGCTGAACTGGAGTCCATGGTCATAATTAGTCTATTATTGAACGAAGCATAGAATGGTTGTTTAGTACCTTGGGATAGTGATTAGGATGGAGCAGTGGATAGAAACTTAGTGGGCTTAATCTACTCTGGTGTTTTTAAATCAAGTAAAGAAGACAACAGACACGTACTCTTGGTCGTTCAAAGACATTTCATTGCCTTAGCCCTGGCAGATCCATTTGCTCCTTTTTCTTAGCAGTGCTAATTGGCAAAAATCTCTTTCCAGGTTGAGACCATGACTTGGAAATACTTTTCCTAGGTCTAACACTGAACTAGCAGGATCATCCCAAAATAGAATGTGCTACCTTGGGACATAATGGGTGCCTCTTCACTGTAGATACTTAAGTAAAGACCCAAAGATTTGTTCAGGCCTCATTTGGACCGAATTGTCTCCAAATTCTAATTCAGAAACTCCATGAATCTGTGACTGCTTTAACCAATATTTGTAAAATAAAGACATGCAGACTCTTGTTTGAGACTGGGTCTTCCACCCATTGTTTGATCAGAGTAACTTCATTGCTTAAGGAGACTTTCAAAGGCTCCTCCTTACTTTAGCCTTTTTAGTAATTCTCACAGTGCGAAAGCAATAAATATGGGATGACTAAATAAGAGACCAGGAAAAAGGAAAACCTGCTCCTTCCTCATCCTATGAAATATCTTGTACAGTTATAGCAAAGGCCAAAACGAAGGGACCTTCAAATTTTAAGTGTGAAGTGTCAGAGTTGGAAGGGCTTTAGAAAATGGAGCAAGAAATGGCAGATCTAGAAAGGATCTTAGAATGTAGAGTTTTAGAGATGGAAGAAAATTCAGAACTGATGGTTAGAGAGATTGTATGACTGCATGTTAAAACAGAGTTATGGTTAGGACTCAGATCTCCTAATATGCCAGGATACAATATAATAAATAATAAAATATAATATGATGTAATAATATAATAAGGCTTTATAACATGCCATGACCTTTTAAATGACAACCTGGCAAATATAAACCAACAAAGTGATATTAAATTTGCACAATGAAAAAGAAAAGCAGTCTTTTCAAGTTGTGTTATTATTGTCATTCTTTCCACTCACAGAGTCACCATACTACATCAGGTCCTCATCACCTCTCACCTGGACTATTGCAATATACTTCTCTCTGGTCTCCTTGCCTCAAGTCTCCAGTGCATCCTCCACTCAGCTGCGAAAGTGATTTTCCTAAAGCTCAAGTCTGATCATGTCATCTCCTTAATCAACAAATTCTTAGTAACTCCCTCAAATCAAATGTAAATTTCTCTGGCATTTGAAGCCCTACACAGGCAGATCCTTTCCTGTCTTTCCAATTTTCTTCTATGCTAATCACCTCCATATATTACAATCTAGTTAGATTGGCCTACTCTCTATCTCTGATTAAATGAAAGAGGGTTTATTAAGTATTTATGAGCCAGGGACTATGCTAAGCCTAGGGACACAGCAACAAAGATCAAGAAAGTTTCTCCAGAACTATATGTGTGTGTGTGTGTATGTGTGTGTGTGTGTGTGTGTGTGTGTGTGACTAGAGTCCCAAAGCCCATTAATATGAGACTTTCACTTCATTGGTGCACATCAATGCCCTACACCTCCCGGAGAGATGTGGCAGAGTTGGTAAGAGAATGTATCGCTTTGAACTTCAGGTTCTACAGTCACTTCAGGTGCTTCTGACTTCCAGCTTCAAGAGAGATATCAAACCCAATTCAGGTTTCTGAAGGAAAAGACTCTGGGATGACATGAGAGAAATGGGAAGTCTCCATTATATCCCTATTTTCCTTTGAGTGAGATCTAGGACTCTTTCCCTTGGTTGATCTGAGTTACCTCTCTCCCAATGGGAGAATTCCTTGACTTTGTACTACCTGGTGTATTTTCTCCTATGTACACTTTCTCTGATTTCTGTTTCGCTATTGAGTTGGGTAGATGGGTTCCTTGACTATCTACTATGTGTGTTAGTTGTGTAACTGGTATTTGATGATAAGGGAATCAAACTAGGGGGTCCTCCTTCCTCTATTAATTAACATTGATCAGAAATTAGACTGAACCTAAAAACTACACTTCTTATATCAATAATATTTAAGGGAGCAAATAAATATAATTCTAGCTCAGGACCCTCTCTTCCTCTCTGAGGAGAATAGGATGGATAGTTTCTGCCCCTCACTTCCTACTTTCCCTCCTGGAACAAATGAAAGGCTCTCAAGAAGAGGAAGGGGAAGAGAAGAGGCTAGACACAAGCACACAGACATACACATGCACACACATATACCTATATATACATAGGTATATTTGTATATGTTTATATATGTGTGTATATCTCCGTTTATCTATCTATCATCTATCTATCTATGTATCTATCTGTCTATATATATACTGGATTTGTGATTTAATCAGTGATAAGGATCTCTATGAAGAATTCCCTCTACCTGCCTCTATCAAAATCAAGAAGCAGCGCATTTGAAAAAAAAATACTCGTTTTAGAGTCTAAGGACCTGAGTGCAATTCCACTTATTAGTTGTCAGCATGTGTCCATGGTAGGACTTGTAGAGAGGCCTTCATGAGGAAATCGAGGCTTATAGATGATAAGGAACCTGCCTGTGGTCATAGATTCAGTAGGTTTAAACTGAAGCAGAATTTAAACTCAGGTCTTCCTGACTTCAAGTCCAGTACTCTGTATACCCCGAGTATCCACACTATCTGCACCTTGAGATGGTTTCAGTTATAGACTTTTCTCTTGAATTTATGAATTCTTCAATATGCCCCAAATCATAATCATCATATGTTTGAACTAACACTACAGTTCCAAACCATCTTTTACCTTAGTCCAGGGCTGTGGAACCTTCAATCTTAAGGCCACATGTGGCCCTCTAGATCCTCAAATGCATCCCTTTGACTGAATCCAAATTTCATAGAACACGTGGTCTCGAGGCCGCAGGTTTCCCACCCCTGCCACAGTCCATAGATAGATCAAGCGGTGTTTGATGAACCACCTCAGAGAATCAACATTTTGTTTCAAAAGGATATACCATATAAGAAGAGGTTAGTGTCTACTACCACTACCACTCCCAACTCTGACTCTGTCCCTCCTGGATTATTTCTTATTTATCCATCCAATCCTGCACTCCCAATTTCCTTGGCCTCTGAAGATGGATCAGGGCCAGAGAAGTAGGTGAACTACCACATTTGGCCACTAGGGCACATAACCCCTTTGTATTATGTAGACAGAGGTGTGTAAACACTGAATTGTTCCCTCTGACATAGCTACAAGTGATTTAAAGCTTCAAAAGAGTAATTTTACTCAGAAACTTAGGCAAATACAACAAAGCACCTAACATATGAAAACAGTTACACGGGAGATAAATGAAAGCATACATGAAGAAGATCTTTGCTGATCTCCCAGCAACTTCAGATTTCTGAACTGATCTGGAAGTTAAACAAACATTTGTAGATGTCTTGCCTGAGGCGGGTTTGGGTTGGTATCACTTGTAGGCCTGGTGAGACTCTCAGTCCCTTCTAGAAGCCTCTTCCTAGTGTAACCTCCAGTAACCTCAGGCTGTCTCTCCTGGCTCCAGGTCATATTGCTCTTTTGCTCTTCAGCTGGCCTTAGTTCCTTTGGTTTCAACCTCAAAGGCCAAAAGGTTCTCCACAGTCCAAAAAGGTTATTTTCCCTGGGTTTTGGGTCAATCTTCATTGACTCTGTATTCTCCTTATTTTCCCCTCTTGGGAAGCTCTATGGAAGCTATCCCTAGAAAAGCTTACCCTCACTCCTGAAGTATTCTCTCTACCCTGCTTAGTTTGGATGAATCATATTTACTCTCCAGTTGTCACTGCCTCATCATTCCACCTTTTGGCAAAACTGGACTTTATCATCCATTGGTTTAATCTAATATCTCAGCCTATTTTTTTCTACTCTCCCTATGATTTGAAAGTGACTGCAATTTTTACCTAGAACTTGTCTGTATTTCTTCAAGCCTTAAATATCATGAAGTGGGGGGAGAAAGGGAAGGACGACTGGCTGCTAAGGGTTAGTTTATAGAGAGCATTAGCATATATTCTCTACCTGCTTCTCATTCAACTACAAAAATCTTTGAGGAGCTGATTTCTGACCAGAAGTGGCTGAAAGATTGTACTGAGTGATGTTAAAAAGCCTGCTAGTTGGCAATTATCCTAATTGAACAATAACATCACAATGCCTATCTTCCAAGGTTGTTGTAAAACTTAAATGAGATAGACTATGTTAAACACTTCACAAACTTTAAAGTGCTATACAAATGTTAGAAGAATTGATAACTCGGATGCTGAAGAGGCTGAGGATGCATACAGAAGGGGCAACTCACCCATCTCAAAGTCTCTTTCTTTGGCAGTGTCAATTGAGGAGCACTAGTTTGAGCTACCCATGGGGAAGGGACCGCTGGCTGTGCTCCCCCATTTAACTGGCATGTGTCCTACAGCACATGGTGCCATTATTTCTTTTGTGTTTCTTCTTTCCTGATCATAGACAAATGGGTGTTCCAAGATGGGAGTGCAGAGACATCCTGGTGAGTTAGGAAGATCCACAGCTACCAATGATGACCAGAGTTGTCAGTGAAATTCACCAGAATAGGAGTAGCCAGCAACGGTAGAGGACTGATCCTCTACTTTCCCTTTTAAGTGGGAAAATGGTCCAGCCCAATAGAGAAGCTTCCCAGACCATGAACAGCCTAGGCTAGGCCAGCAACAGATCAACTAGTCCAGGAGAGATTGGCACCCTGCAAGGAGCCAGTCCAGAGGAGTAGCAGACAGACTCATTCATCACTGGTGCTAAACTGTACAGTGAGCTTCACGAATATTTGAAAAAGGGACTTCCAGGACCAGGAGTCAGAAGCCACCTATTTACCCTATGTGTGAGCCTCTCTATTGTTGCTTTTTAAGTTTGAGCCCATTATCCCCGGGACCTTGTGTGGACAAGGAGGGAATGGACTTCCAGTTTGGTGGAATGTTTTGTACCTACAATTTATATCATACCTCTTCAACAAATCCCTTTTCTAGAAGTTACTTGATGTTCACTGGTTAATGGAGAGAATAGGGATGGGGGTTCAGGAGCAACAATATAAGAAAGCACAAACCCTCAGGGTTAGTCTGAGAACACTGTGGGTAGGGAGAAAGTAGTCAGCCAACCGCTGAAACCCCAACAAAAAAATATGAGTCTTAACTGAAAGGGTCATTTCAGAGAGCGTGTTACAGAGATAATCAGAAACATGTTGTTGATTTCTTTCTATTTCAAAAGTTCTGATTTCATTCAGACTGAACTCTAAATTCTATGTCCTATTTAAGATTGCCTCTGGCTCTCAAACTTATTTCCAAAACAGAATTGAGTAACAGGTCCTGAAGCCAATCTAGCTGTAAGATTTTCTCTGATGACTCAGAGATTCCAAGGTTAAGGGATGATTTTCAAAGTCCATCATTATATTTACATACATAAATATCGCATGTATTTATATAATCATTCTGATATATTATTTTATAGATGCAGTTAATACCATATACCCATAATGCACCAAGAATAAGAGGAAGGTTTATTCCCTTACAGGAGTCTCCTGGCTACTGAAGTATAATGGAAAGAGCATTTGAACTAGCAGTTAAGCGATCTCGATGCTCAATTCCACCACTAAAAAAATATACAATTATATAACCTTTTCAATTATATTACCTTTAGATTTCAATTATATTACCTCAATTATATTTTAATTATATTTATAATTATATATGTAATGTAATTATATATAACCTTCATATTTCAATTACATAACCTTTTCAATTATATATAAAATTATATAATCTTTTCAAGTTATTCTACTTTTAATTTTTCCTGTTATCTCATCTATAAAGTAAGGATGATCAGTGACATTGTATAGTGAGCGAAGAGCCAGCCTCAAAGCCAGAAAATGCTGGGTTCAAATCCTCCCTCTGTCACATACTGGCTGTGTGACCCTAAGCAAGTCATTTAACTTCTCAAATGAGAAAATATGTGCAAATCACTTAGCAGAGTTCCTCATAGATAGCAGACTCTGAATAAATACTTATTTCCTTCCCTTTCATTTCCGTGCTTTACCCAGAACTCTAAGACTAGGAGACTCAAAGGAAGTGCTAACTTCCACTGGTAAAGGGAATTTCCTTGGTTTTTCTAAGCTAAGGAAATCAATGTTCTATTCTTATCCATAAAATAGGGGTATTATATCTATCTTATTGCTAGGTTGATGAGAAGAAAAAATAAAATAAGGTATATAAAAATACTCCAAAATATTGCAGATGCTCATGAATTACAAGGTATTTTTATTACTCACTATCCATAGGCCTCCTATTTCTGGCATAGGGAATGAGTGCCTATCATAGTCAAGCTTGGCAGTTCCTCAACAGGACCCAACGAGCATCCAAAGAAGAACCTTCTCTTGGATTTAGGGGCAGTGCCAAACTCCTGAATGGCATTTCTGATGCCAGGTATCCCAGACACTCTTATATTCACCTGATAATCATCTCATTCAATGAATATTAATTCAAAGAAATTGTATTAGGTCGCAGAATTCCAAAAAGTGACAGTAGAGCAGAGGCTGAGTAAGGACACATCTGAGGAAGTGAGATGGAGAAACACGAGGAGTGAGAGAGGACAGGCCAGTATTTAAAGGGTGATATCCTCCAAACACCATGAAGGGCTTCCATACAGATTGGAACCAAACCCAACTGTGTGACAATATGCCCTTGTCCTATACAAGATACCATATAACAAGACATCAGGGATAAAAAGTACAAATATTCATTGCTCCTATGATCAACCACTTCCAGGTGAAATTCACGGGGGAAGAACAGTGGATATCTGACGTCAAAGGCAATAATTGTAATGATCGAAGAATGAACTTTTAGGAATAGGGTTGGATAATGTCCATAGCAGAGTTCAGGCAGTCTCCTGGGTTGCCACAACATAAGTCCATTTCTGACATCATTTATTTGATCACAAATTTATCGATTCATTAATATATCCAACTGATAGTTGCTTACACCATATCTTCCCCGTTCTTTCCAGGAAACATACAAAGAAATGAATAACTTTGGTTCTGGATAACAGAGAATATAATGTATATTCTTTTGTTTGGTAGAGAGTTGAGGGGGAGAGACTATAAGTGCAAAATATAGTATATTTTGTCAGACTTGGTAGCTTTGTTGGTCAATTACAGTTTCATTGCAAGACACAGTTCATGGTGGAGTAATATATTGGAAAATGACTGATTTTTTTTTTTTACAAAGGCATCCACTTTTTAAAATAGGAAAATATAGCAATGCTTAAAAACAGTACAAAGAGTGATAATAACTTCCACCTTTCTCCCTTTCTTTTGCAAAGGATAAAGCTAAGTATAAATAATTATTTGGAAGTTTTGTTATAAAGGGGAACAAATGACTGGGAAACCATAGAAGAATAGAATATTGGAGGTGGGAGGGCCTTTAGAGCTTATCCCATGTAACCCCTCATTTGGCAGATAAACAAACAATCACAGAGAAGGAAAGGGACTTGTCCGAAGTTACATTTTCTGTCTAGCTGCACAACCAGGAAATGAACTAGTTTCCTGTCTCCGAGGATGTTCTTTCTGCAGCATCACATGACCTCTTGCAATAGAAACTGAGAAATTGAGATTTTAGATAAGAGATAAACATTAGAGAGCTTTTGAATAATACTGAGGAAGGTCTCAGGATAATGGAAAGCAAAATGGAGAAGATCTTAGAGGTCATCTAGTGACCCTTATTTTATCTTCCTAATTCTCTCACACCATATTTATCCCGGTGCATGACTCTGTGATCCAGTAACCCTGGTCTCCTCGATGTTCTATGTATAAGAGGCTCCATTTCCCAACTCCAGGCATTTTTCCTGGCTGCACTCTGTGCCTGGAATGTTCTCCCTTCTCTCTGTCTCCTCCCTTCCTTGGTTTTCTTCAAGTCCCAGTTAAAATCCCACCTTCTACAGATGGGATTCCTAGCTAGTACCTTCCCTCTGTTGATCCTTTCCAATGTGTCACACCTCTAACTTGTTTGTGCCCAGTTATTTGCACGTGGTCTTCACCTTGAGACTGCGAGCTCCTCAAGAGAAGGGACAGTCTTTTGTCTTTTTTTGTATTCCCAGTGCTTATGCATAGTGCCTGGCACATAGGAGGTGTTTGAGAAATGACTGACTTACTAAGTCCTACAGAAGACTTGTGACTTGCTCAAGGTCAGAGGGGTAGTAGGTGACAGAGGTGCTGCCAATCCAACTCTAATGTTCTTTCAGAGTATAATGAAGTAGATAAACCAAAGAGCCCTGCAGACACAGAATGCTGGGCTTTCTTCACCTACCTGCTTGTACTACAGCCATATCATAGACTTGGTATTATCAAAACCACCACATACTTTGAAACAAATCCATTCCTTCCCTGATTTCATTAACAAGTGAAGATGTCACTCTCTGACTTCTTTGCGGTCTTGCCAAGTATCTGCTTCTGAAGGTCAACCTCACTGCTGCCAAGAGTCTCACATAGCAGGGAAATAGACTGGTTGTATAACAAGCAGATATATATATAATATATATATATATATACCAAAGCAATGATAAATTCAAAGGCATATAGTACATTTGCTAGTTCTCTGTTTTAAGGAACTTTTTAAAATGGGTTCAGCATTCTGCCATTGTTTGAAGTCAATACAATTCCATAACTTTGGCTTGGATTTTCACAGAATACGAACGCTTTGCAAATCTCTCCCATGGAACAGCAGGGAGTTTTGTTGGCTGTGGCACTACCAAGGGAATTATCTGTTCTTATGTCCAAAGTCAAGAGCTTACTCTCCCTGGAAAGATAATGGCTTTGGTGTTCCAGCAGCTGTTTTGCAAAAAATATTAGAATACAACTGAAGAGACTATCAAGCGACTGTGTTTTGGTTCCGAAAAGAACAAGTTTAGCAATGGATTTTCCAGAAGGTGAGAGATTTAAGTAAGAGAAAAGCATGATTGTGTGTTAGGCTACTTGTGATACCTTGGCTGCCTTGTAAAACCTTGAAGGGGATGGGGAAAAGGTTATATATGTATCTCTGTGAGAAGTTATCATCTTTTAAAACCCAAACAACTAAAATCACAACACAGAACTGAGGTGCAGTGCGGAACAGTGTATGGAACATTGGACTTGGAGTCAGAAAGGCCTGGGTTCAAATCTTACCTAATATTTATTAGCTGTGTGCTCCTGGGCAAGTCATTGCAATTCTTTTTGCTTCATATTCCTCATCTATAAAATAAGGGAGCTGGATTCAATTGTCATTCTGATCTCTTCTGGCGCCAAATATGTGATCCTGTAAATCAGGGCCCTACAAAATCCCTTTTAATGATTTGACTCCATAACAATGTTTGGGAGAAATTAGAACAGAATCAGGATTAGAATCCAGATTGCTGAATTTCTAGTATGGAGAGTTCCTTCTACATCACAGCAAAAATATACTGCAGGCAGCCTAATCATGTGGAAGGATAGGATAAGTTTCAGACAAAGAACATAATCTCTTATGGAAGTATCATAATCATAGCTATCATTTATATAGAACTTGAAGACTTGCAAAACACTTTATAAATATTATTTTATTTAATCCTCACAACAACCCTGAGAGGTAGATGCTATGATTATTTACATTTTACAGAAGAGGAAATGGAGGCAGACAGTAGTCAAGTGACTTTCTCAGGGTCACATAACTAGTTAAGTGCCTGAGGTTGGATTTGAATTCAAATCTACTTGACTTTGGTCATAGGACTCTATCCATGGTGCTACATTGTGGCCTGATAGAGATTTTAGTTACCTAGACTGAATTCTGCTGAAAGCTCGGCAGTTTATCAATTCTTTAGATGCCTTATTGGCAGTTACATATTTCAGAAGGTAGAAGAATCAGTGAGCATAATAGTTTCATTTGAACATAGTTCTCTCCAACTAGAACGTCTGTTTATTGAAGCCCAAGAAAAGAGACCCTTGGAGGGAGTGACTAAGTCATCCTGGATGACTGATAGTCAAGGATGTGAACACTGGGCAGGGTTATATATTTGTTGTAGAGTTTAAGAAATCAGATTTCCAAAAGTTATGGGAATTATGTATATAGATCAACAGATATATCCCCATATGTATATATGAATATAGATAGATCAATAGATTGATAAATTGATATATTATATAGTTATATATGTTATAGATGTGTATATATGTATATAGTTATATATGTATGTAGTTATGTATATATTTATATAAATTGATATATATATATAGTTGGATCAATAGATGTATCAATAGATAGATATGGGTATGGATATAGACATATGTATATACTTATACAGAATGATCAACAGATAGACATAGATATGCATATAGATGTATGTCTATAGATAATAAGTCAAAAAATCGATAGATCAACAGCTATAAGTATGTATACAGACATATGTATATACACAGATATAGAGATGGACAGCCAGCCAGCCAGACAGCCAGCCAGACAGATAGATAGATAGACAGATAGATAGGTAGGTAGGTAGGTAGATATAAACATGCATATAGGTAGATCAATAGATTGCTAGATGCTTGAGAGGCAGAGAAAAAGGGTGAAAGAGACAGAAGGGAGGAAGAAAGAGAGTTAAAACTATGGCCTGAGGGAATATGGTTCAAGAGGGATGAAAGACTCTAACAAATGAGATTCTGGAGGACAAAAAAAATTGCAAATGATCTGATGAGGAAGAAAATGGAAAGGCAGATGAGACTTATATGGATTCACAAGGTAACTTTTTGACAAGTTCAGTTTCAAGAAGGCCATATATAAAAAAACAATCAGGAACATAGCAAGAAAGAAGAAACTATGGGTAGTCCCATTCTGTAAGAATAGGGTCATGAAGGGTAAGATACAGAATAGGATTAATCTTGGAAAAATACATCCCCAAGATAAGAAATATGGCTTTTAAATGTGTGTTTGGTGAAAGAACAAGGATAGATTGGCAGACTGCTTGAGGTGGTAGGCAAAATGTCAATGGACAACAGACAAAAAGCGAAATAACCTGACTCCTACTGTGCTTCCTCCTTCTCAATAAAGGCAAATGATCTTGGGCTAGAAAGAGTCAAGCGAACATGGTTAAGAGGAAAATGAAATCCAAGGCAAGGGAGGAAGTTGGTAAGAAAGCATCTAGCTGCTCTAAATGATTTCAGGCATTCTGGTTCTAATAAATTCCTTCTCAATTAAGAGAGCAAGAAAAATAAAATCCCTGTTGCAAACATGTATTGTGGAGAAAAACAAATTATCATGTTGCCCATGTCTAAAAGGAACAGATGTGGGTATATACAGATATATACATATATCATATATATATATGTGTATCACATATATATGATATGCATATATAATGTATATCTACATATATATGTATGTATGTGTGTATATATGTATATCCCTGGACAACTCACTTAATCCTGTTTGCCTCAGTTTTCTCATCTGTAAAATGAACTGGAAAAGGAAATGACAAACCACTCCAGTATTTTTGCCAAGAAAACCCCAAATTGCATCATAAAGAGTCAGACACAACTGAAAATGAACAAATACACATACATAACACACACACAACACACAGATATATCTATATCTATCTATGTATATCTATATCTATATCTATACTCACACACCCACACCCACACCCCCCTCCACACACACACACACACACACACACACACACACACACAAACACATAGTTCTTCAGTTTTCTATCCAGCAATGGGCAGCATGCCTCATCATGCTGGAGTTATGGGTTGGTCATCGTTTTGATCAGATTTCTTAGGTGTTTCAAAGTTTTTTGTCTTCCCAATATTTTTGTTATTATATAAATTGTTCTCCAGTTATCTAATTCATTTGAAATAATCAGATTAATAAACAAATACTATCAAATGAGATATTTGCAAAGAACTTAGCACAGTGCTTGGTACATTGAAGACTTTTAAACCAATATTTATTTCCTTCTCTTCTCTAGTTCTGCTCACTTTATTCTGCATCAGTTCATACAAATCTCCTAATTTTCTCTGAAACCATTCCTTTTATCATTTCTCATAGGACAGTAGTAATCTATCACATTTATATACCATAATTTGGACAATCATTCCTCAACCCTGCTTCTAATTCTTCACTACCATGAAAAGCTGCTGTAAATATTTTTGTACATAAACATCCTTTTCCTCTTTATTTGATACTTTGGGGTATATACTTGGTAGTGGTATCTCTGGTTCAAAGGGTATGAGAACAGAGTTAATAGCTTTTGGGGCAGAGTTGCAAGTTGCTTACAAGTTTACAATTCTATGAATTGTGCATTAACCTTCATTTGTCTTTGTCATTTTCATTTTATTTTTCTTTTTGCCAATATGCAGGGTTTGAAGTGGAACTTCAAAGTTTTAACTTGCATTTTTTCTAATTATTAGTGATTTAGAACATTTTATGTGACTATTAATAGCTTAGATTACTTCCTCCGAAAACTGTCTATTCATATCCTTTGATGGCTTATCAATTGGAAATGACTCTTATTCTTAGAGATTTGAATCAGTTATGCACACATATATATGTATATATACACACATACATATATACACATACATGTTAGAAATGAGACATTTATTCAAGGAATCTGCTACAAAGATTTTCCCCGTCTGCGTTTCTCACAGCTAGGGAGCAGTTTTTGTCTAGTAATGATTTCTTACCCCAATAGCTAGAATATTAGGTTTTACCATTAGATATTATGTTCATTTTCTTCTGTATATTTTCTGTCTAATCTAGTCCATTTAACAACCTCTTTCTCAACCAGTACCAAATTATTTTGAGAATTACTATTACACTATAGTTTGAGATAGAATATTGCTAGTCCCTTTTCCTTCCTACCTTTTGATCATTATTTCCCTCAAGTCTCTTGATCTTTTGTTCATGTAGATGAATTTTGTCATTATTTTTCTAGCTCTACAAAGAAATTCTTTGGTATTTTGGTTGACATGGCACTGAATAAGTAAATTAATTTAGGTAATATTGTAATTTTTCTTATACTGACTCAGTCTATAAATGAACAACCAATATTTGCTCATCCATCTACTGTCCCATATCTCTCCCTCCTTTTGTGACTCAACTCCTTGAGAAGCCCACCTACAATATGGGCCACTACTTCCTTTCCTCTCACTCTCTTCCTAACTATCTACAGTCTGACTTCAAATCTCTTCACTCAATTGAAACTGCTCTTTCCATAGGTACCAATTATCTCTTAATTGCTAAATCTAATAGCCTTTTCTTGGTCTTCATCCTTGACCTCTCTCAAGCCTTTAACACTGTCAACCACTTTCTTCTTTCTTCTCTTTTCTCTCTAGGTTTTATCATTTTTTTTCTCTACTGGTTCTCCTTCTGTCTATCTGACTGACTTGTTCTCAGTTTCCTTAGCTGTATTTTTATTTAGGGCACACTGACTATCTGTGAGTGCTTTCCAAGACTCTATCCCTCTCTCTGTATTCTGAGCTTCTGAAGCCTCACTTTCTGATCAACTGATTTCTCAAAGAACCTCCAATTTAAGAAGGAGGTTCAGGCAAAGTGTGTCTTTTTCCCTCTCCAAACTGCATTGCTGACTCATCTCTATAAGACTTTTTCTGCCATGCCTCTACACTGGGTACTTCTCTATCCCCACCCCTTTTCAGTTTCCTTTTATGTGTTATTTTTCCTGAATAGAAGTAAGCTCTTTGAGGATAGAGACTATTTTTCTTTCACCTTGTATTTGTATTCCCAGAGCTAAACACAGTGACTGCAACATAGTAAGCCCTTGATAAATTCTTGTTGGCCAGTTGACTGTACTGCACTTATTTTCTGCCTCTATGCAATTTCATTTGGTGATTGGATTCAATTACTATCTCTATGCAGATGATTCTCAGATTTTTTGTCTACCCTTAACCTCCCTCCTGACCTCCAGTCTCATATCTCCAACTTCCTATTGGACATCTTAAACTTGCTGTGTCATGGACATCTTAAATTCAAAATGAACTCATTATTTTCTCCTATCCCTACCCCTCTCCCAGGAATACCCTCATCCTGACTTCCTTATTACTGTTGAGGGCACCACTATCCTCCCAGTCACCTGGATTCACAATCTAGGTGTTTTACTCCACAGCTCACTGTCATCCATCCAATTGTTTGCTAGACATGTAACCATAGAAAAAAAATAAAATACTGTTAAACTTGAAAAAACATTTTCTTGATCTATCCTTACTTATACTTGCTGTTGTTCAGTCATTTTTTGGTCATGCCAGTCTCTTCACAATTCCATTTGGGGTTTTCTTGGCAAAGATATTGGAGTGGTTTGCCATTTCTTTCTCCAGTTCATTTTACAGATGGGGAAACTGAGGCAAACAGGGCTAAGTGACTTGCCCAGGGTCATACAGCTAGTAAATGTCTGAGGTCAGATTTGAATTCAAGTCTTCCTGATTCAAAGCCAAGACTCGACACGCTGCACCACCTCCTTTATAGTATTATCATCCAACTAATATTTTCTTCTTATCCTCAAAGATATAATGACTTTATCAAATGCTTTACTGAAATCTAGTTAATATTATTTTTATAGTATATCCAGGAAGACCTGGATTCAATTCTGTCTCTGACACACACTGGCTACATAGCTCTGGTCAAGTCATTTAACTTCCTGGTTCTCTAGGAAACCCTCGAAGTTAAGTTGCAGAGAAAGTGCCTGCCTGTATTGGTAGAGACAGTTTTCTCATTGAGCAGTTTCCTATGCCGGTGAAATCACAGGTCCAATTTCTGTCTTTACCTTATTAACTTTACTTTCAGTATTTCTTTGATCTAGCAGTCTATTAGCCTTGTTTAAAAAGGAAACGAGACTAGTCTAGCATAACCTGTTTTTGATAAAGCATGTTGGCTCATGATCAGAAACCACTCTGTTAGTCATAACATTCCAGGAGACTAAGAAACAAGACAGCAAATTGAAAGTATATCCTAGCTTCCCAACACAACTCCTTCACAAAGGTCTAAAAAACACTCCAGAGAATCCTGATCTAAAAATACAAGGAAAAAAATCACAGTGATTCATTTTTCAGCCCAGGTTGGCATAAGGAGACAGAAAGGTCTATTGGCACTGGTGATCAGGGTCTAGATAGTGCCTCATGGAGCATTCCACAATAGCAGCTCAAAGAAAACTATGTACCAGGTTCAGAAAAGGTCCCAGAAACACACCAAAGGGTCCAACCTTATGCAGGATCAAGGATTACGTGTCAACTGGCAGCTCTATTGTTCATACCCACTTCTAAGTCATAGATCCAGAGTAGACTGGAGAGGAAACTTACACCTAGAGGAGTATTGTGGACTTACGGGCCCTTCACTGAATTCTTAACAAGGTGCAAGTCAACAAGCATTTATCATTCTGCATTATGAGTCCCTTACCTTTCTGTCATGAGGGAGACAGCATGTTTCATCTTTAGTTCCCTAGAATCATGGTTGGTTATTATGTCGATAAGAATTTAGCACAACAGTACTCCAACACATTTACACATTATAACTTGTTCATCCATTCCTCAAATTATGGGCACCCACTCAGATTCCCATTCTTTGCCACCTCAAAAATAGCTATAAATATATATATATATATTTTTTCCCCTGTTTTTGACCATTTCAGAAGAGAGTTAGGTTCAGGTGTCAGCTGCTCACCCCCAAACCTTTCTCCTTGTTTGTTTAAATGTCAACTTGTATGCTATGATTACGAAAGATGATTTCCCCTAACCTTCCTTTTCCTTTCCCCCACCCCCAGTGTATTCCTCTTCCTCTCTTTTTCCATTAAAAAATGATTATCAAAACACAACAGAACCACTTACAGTTCTTGGCTAATTGGTATCCCTCTATGACCCCTGATGATATTAGGGTTCAGAGGGACACAGATCATTGTGCCATATTTGAATGTAAGCAGTTTATCTATGTTTAGCCCTTTATCATTTATTCAGTCCTTTTTATGTTTCTTTTAGCTCCTATGTTTGAACTTTAAAGTTTCTGTGCAGCTCTGGTCTTTTCATGGGGAATGCTTGGAAGTCCCTGTTTCATTAAAGGTGAATTTTTTCCCTGTAGCATTATAATCAGTTTCATTGGGTAAGATATTCTTGGTTGTATATTCCTTGTTGCTGAGTCATGTCCAAAGTTTCCTGACCCCATTTGGGATTTTCTTGGCAAAGATGTTGGAGTGGTTTGCCATTTCGTTCTCTAATACAGATGAGGAAACTGAGGCCACCAGGCTTAAGTGAGGACCAAGTCACACACCTAGTAAATGAGGCTGGATTTGAACTCATAAAGATGAATCTTCCTTATTCCAAGCCCATTGCTCTATCCATTGTACCACCTAGTCCAATATTCTTTGCTTCAGGAATAGTGTATTCCAAGTTCTCTATGCTTTTATGGTGAAGAAATGATGTGTGACCTTGACTGTGGCTCTTTGTTATTTGAATTGTTTCCTTCTAGTTGCTTGTTGCATTTTTTTTTCATTGACCTGGAAACTCTGGTTTGTGGGCATGATGTTCCTGAAAGTTTTCATTTTGTTATTTCTTTCAGGAGATGAGTGGTGGATTCTTTCTATTTCTACTTTATCCTCTGGTTTTAAGAGATTTAGGCAGTTTTCTTCTAAGATTTCTCAAGATATGATGTCTAGGCTCTTTTTTTGGTCATAGCATTCAGATATTCCAGTGATTCTTAATTTTTTTTTCTTCCCTGTCTGTTTTCCAAGTCAGTTGTTTTTGCAATGAGATACATTACGTTTTCTCCCTTTTTTTTCAATCTTTTGACTAATATTTCCTTTTTTCTCTTGGATTCATTGGCTTCTGTTTGATCCATTTTAGTTTTCAGGGACTTAGTTGTTTCGATAAGGGTTTGTATTTTTACAACAAGCTGTTAATTACATTTCCAACTATTTCTCCCATAGCTCGTATCTTTTCTGTTTTTTCCCTCAAGCCCTCTTATTCTATTTATAAAAAATATTTTCAGTTCTTTAAAAAACTCTTACTTCATTTCTCCTAGGCACTCTAGTTGAGTTTGTACTCAAGCTATATTTTTCTTTGATCCTTTATTTGTAGACATTTTAGAGTCATTCTTTTCCTCTGGGGTTGTGTTTTCAGCATGTAGGCCATCATTATATTTCTGTCTCCCTATGCTAAGCTGGGTTGGACAAATGACTCACTATGCCTTTTTCTGTATTTACCCAGCAGGATTCAGAGTTGTACATTTTTAAGATGTGTTTAGAGAAGTGTTGAGGAGGGAACTTCACTGTTCTGCTTCCTACTACTCTTCTGTCTTGGCTGACCCCTTTCTATTTGGCACTGAAAGCCCTTCATAACCCCTTCTTACCTTTCTAGTTTTCTTATACCTTCCTCCCCTCCATGTACTCTGCAATCCAATGACACTGTTATTCTTTGTTGCTCCTTACATGTGACACTCCATCTCATGACTCTTGTTGAAAAGGTGCAGGATGCATAGTTATACAACAGTCCTTGCTCTTATTATCTTTTTTGGTGTGTATATGTACATACCCTGTCACCACAAGTAGGTTATTAAAGTGAAAACTGACATGAAATGAAACCTATTAAGAATCTGTTCTGTGCACTACACAGTGCTAGGTCTTGAGAGTGACACAAAGATGACTTGTAAGAAGGGAGCAGTCTATGAATGACGCCTTCTACCCATCTATCCTCCACCACTGTCCTCTTCCCCCCAACACCAAGGAAAAGGAAAGGAAAGAAGGAAGGAAGGGAAGGGAAGGAAGGAGGGAAGGAAGAAAGAAAGGAAGCCCTTATGTAACTACTATGTGCCAAATGCTGTGCTAAATGCTTTACAAATATTATTTAATTAAGCCTCACAAAAACCATGGGAAGAGACAGGCATAAGGATTCAGTCAAAAACTGTGGGAAACATCATTAATAAAAGAGCTTAACATCATTTCAGCACAGCTGAAATAAATGACTGCTAATATCCCTTTTGATTCTGAGAATCTGTGATTTTAAGACATGGTCCTGCTTGAAATCTAGCGAGGAAGAGAGAGATGAAGAATGTTTATTCATAAATATGTTTATTTTATTCCAAAGGATTCACCTTGGGTTTTCTTGAAAAAAAATGAACACCCTTTAGTTTATCTAAAATCATAATTCAATTTACATATTTTCTTTTCAAAAAATATACTTATTCTGTGGGGTGAAATCTACCTGTTTTAAGCATTAATTTTCTTGTGTTCCGTTTAACATTGTAGGGATGATGATTTTTGGGATATGTGTTTCCTCATCTCTCTATCTTCACTTCTCAACACCCATCATTTTCCCCTATTTTCTCCTCCCTTGCTCCAGTCACTGATGCAGTATCAGGCCTTCTCATAACCATGTTTAACTTCTCCATGTATATACCCTTGATCCCATTTCCTCAATAGACTTGTCCCCTTGATCTTTCATTTTCTTTCCTTAATTTTCAGTCTCTTCTTATTTAGTATCCTTTCCTTCTACCTGCAGACATATTCAGGTCTTCCCTTTCTTGGAAAGACTTTCATAGACCCTGTCATTGCCTTAAGCTATCATCCAAAATCTCTTTCCCTTTCAAGATAAACACTTAGTATGATCTATATGCATTGCCTTGACTTCTTCATATCTACTATTCAGTCCCTTGCCATCTGGTCTCTGCTCCATCATTTGACTCTAATTGTTCTCTCCATAGTTAATAACAATTTCGAGATATCACGGTTCAGTTATTGGTTTTGAAGCCAGAGGACCTAGGTTTCAATCCCATTTGGGTTATGACTCATCACTTTTGGCTAGTCACTTAATCTCTCTAGGGTTTTAATTTTCTCATCTATAAAATAAAGTGTCTTGATAAGGTAACCTGGAAGAACTCCTCCATATCTGAATCTATAATTCCAGTGGTCAGAAAACTACAGCCCAAGAGCCAAGTCCAGCCCCCCCCCCCCCATCTGTTTTTGTGCTGCCCAGTAAAGTTAAGAATAGTTTTTATATTCTTAGCTCAGAAGGAAGTACAAAAACAGGCAGATGGCCATATTTGACCCACAGACCATAGTTTTCTGACACCCATTTTATACCAATCCAATGAGCTTTCTTCAGACCTTAGTTATCTTGACCTCTCTGAAGTATTTGACACTGCCAATTATCCCATCCTTGCATCTCCACTATTCCTCCCCTTGATTTCCATGACAAGGCTATTCTTTGGTTCTTCTACCAGTCTGGAGTGCTCCTTCTCAGTCCCCTTTCCTAGGTTCATGTCTTGTCCACTAAATGTAAACATATTCCAAGATTTTGTGGTCGTACCTCTTTTCTTCTGTATCTATATTCTCTCCCTTAGTGATCTCAGTGATTCCCATTGGTTCAATCATCAACTCAATGAAGATGACTCCTAAATATTTACATCCAGCCCTGAAACATCTTCTGAACATCCATGTCACTTTACCAATTACCTTCTGAACAGTTTGTAATCTTAAGCACCTCAACATATCCAGGGGGACCTGTTACCACAGGTTCTTAGATCTGCATTCATAAAAGGAAAGACAACTTTTGAGGGGTTAACAATCACTTTAATCAAGCACATGTATCATTCCTTTAACCAAGCACATATATCATTCACCTAGTTCAGGGGAGTCAGCACCCTGAACTTCAAAGAAAATACCAAGAAATCAAAAGTCAACAGACATGGCTTTCTCTGCCTGACCATCAACAGACAGGTCCAACTGTCTGACCATAGTTACCAGAGAGGGAAGTACTGCCATCTGGGTTTTCCAAGCTGGGGTAGGGGGCTCCTTAGTGGTTTCCCAGAGTCCTCTCTGGCCAAACAAATACTTCCAGTCAGTAAGCCCCAAAGTAAAACCTCACCTTCAGAGTATTTATATACTTTTCAGAGCCAGAGGGCATAACTCTCTGACCCAGTGCCTCATTAGAAAAAACAAAAGGTACTTGGGACCCTCCTACAAAACAACTCCCCTAATCAAGCTTCCCACAATGGACAGGCCCATTCATGAATGGATAAGATCTTCTTTAATCACATTATTCAATCAGAGGCACTTTTAGTAAAACAAAAACAGCAAAATATCCTAATTTGATTGCCATCACACAGTTCTATACACATTATCTCACTACACCAGAAAACACCTCAAACTCAACCTTTCCAAAATGGCACATTATGTTTTTCTCCAAACCCATCTTTCTCCAAATGTCTTTCTTTATGACAAGAGTACCACTATCCTTCTAGTCACTCAGGTTCACAACCTGAGAGACACCTTTGATTCTTCTCTTTCCTCAAACCCCATATCCAATCAGTTGCCAAGTCATGATCATCCTACTGCCACAAAATTTCTCTAATAATAATCATAATAAACTCATATTTATATAGGGCTTACTATGTCCCAAGTGCTTTACAATTACCACCTCATTTGATACTCACCACAATCCATGGAGATAGATGCTATTATTGTCTCCATTTTATATGAGGCTGAAGCAGAGTTAAGTGACTTGTCCAAAGTCACACAGCTAGTGAGTATCTGAGGTCAGATTTCATCTCAAGTCTGTCTGACTCCAGACCTGTTTCTCTATCTACTGTGCCACCTTGCTGCCATCTTACATCTCATTCCCTTTTTATCCTCTCACTTGGGGCAGCTAGGTGGTACAGTGGATAGAGCAGGAGTCAGGAGGACCTGAGTTCAAATCTCACCTCAGACATTTGACACCCACTAGCTGTGTGACCTTGGGCAAGTCACTTAACCCCAATTGCCTCATCCTGGGTCATCTTCAGTCATTCTGATGAATGTCACTGGATTCAGATGGCTCTGGAGGAGAAGTAAGGCTGGTGACCTACACAGCCCTCCCTCACTCAAAATTAAGTGCAAGTCATATCATTATTTCTCTGATGACATGGTCTTCTTTGGCAACAAAGGATGAACGCACACATCCTCTCACTGAAGTTCTACTCCAGTTCAGACTTTTATCTCTTTTTGCCTAGACAATTCCAGTAGCATCCTAATTCTCCCAGAATTTAAGCCTTTCTCTCTCATCCATCCCCTACACAGTTGCCAAGCTGATTTTCCTAGAACAAAAATCTGACCATGTCACCTGGCTACTCAAAAATATTCTGTGACTCCCTACTACCTCTAAGATACAACACAAACTTTAAAACTCTCCATAATCTTGATCCCATCTACACCTCACTAGTCTTATTCATATCAGTCTCCCAAACATCCTCACAGTTCCTTCTCGCTATTTCTTATATCTCTATCCATCTTCTACTTCTATGCTTTTGCGTGTGGTCTTAATGCAGAACGCATTTCCTTCTTGCTTCTGCCTCATAGAATCCCAAGCTTCCTTCAAAGCACCATTCAGAGGTTTCCTCTTACACAAACAAGCCCTTTCCTGATCCCCTCCACCTGGTTCAGTGATCTTTCTTTCCCTTATAATTGCTTTCTACATGCTTCATCAGCAGCTAGGTAGCATAGTTGATAGTGCACCAGATCTACAGTCAGGAAGACCTGAGCTCAAATTTGGCCTCAGACTTTTCCAAACTGTGTGCCCTTGGGCAAGTCACTTAACCCTGTTAGTCTCAATTTTCTCAACTATCAAATAAGAAGGAAATGACAAACCACTCCAGTATCTTTGCCAAGAAATCTCCAAATGGGATCAGGCAGAATCAGACATGACTAAAAAAAAAAACATAATAATGAAACTCACTTTTACTTGACTTCATATTTTATTCCTTGAGTAGCATATAAGTTGCTTGAGGGTAAAAGTGATTTCATTTTTGTCTTTGGGTCTCCAGCACTGAGCACATAGTCAGCACTTAGTAGATACTTGTTTAGTTGAACTGAATTGAGATTGATTCAATGAGGTCATCCTTTTTCTCATCTTTGACTGACTTATAATGAAAATAGGGGATAGCACAGGGGATAGAAGTTAACAAATGTGTTCTCTCCCCTCATGGCTAGGTCAGGCCTCCAAGAGGCCCACAGTCTCAGGGGGAGTCATGGGCAGATCAGGAGTTTGGGTCCTTAGTTGGCTAGGATTTAACTCAATCTCCGACAAGCCCTATCATATCTCTAACTCTTCTAATGCTTCAAGAAGATTCCAGGCCCGGTCCTTAACAGGCTGGGACAGTGAATATGTTGTTATTCCATAGTCTTCAGTGATGTTCAACTCTTTGTGACTGCATTTGGAGTTTTATTAGCAAAGATACTAGAGTGGTTTGTCATTCCCTTCTCCAGCTCATTTTACAAATGAGAAAACTGAGAAAAGCAGAGTTAAATGATTTGCCACCCAGCTAATAAGTATCTGAGTCCAGGTTTGAATTTAGAAAGGTGAGTTTTCCTCACTCCAAGCCCAGCATTCTATCCACTGTGCCACTTAGCTGCTCTGGTGAATACAGAAAATTCCTAAGAATATAGAAAGGAGAGTTATTAGGAACATGATGTACCTTGAGAACACATGAGGGAAATTAGGATGTTTAGACTAAGGAGAAATGATCTGGAGGGTCATGATGACTACCTTCAAGCATTTGAAAGGCTGTCATGTGGAAAAAGTGTGCTATTTACTTTGCCCTGTCTCGGTGGGCAGCACTAGAAAAATGGGGTGCAGAGAGACAGATTTCATTTTAATGGAAAGAAAAACTTCCTTACCATTACTACTGTGGAGAAGTGGAATGAACTGCCTTCAGAGGCAGTGGTTTCTCCTTTTCCTAAGGTCTTCTTGAGTTCCAGGAATATTTTTATCTAGGGCAAAAACAGTGACTGGGTTGTGGCATGAGCAATGATTTCCTGAGGTAGCTTTCTTGACCTGGACACAAATTCCTTCTCCCTTACAAATTGACCACAGTTTCCCTGATGCAGCATCCTATTCTGAGGGCAAAAAGTCCTCAGACTTTTTGTGAAGTCATGACCTCTCAGATTTGATGGGTGCCATGCAAGTTGGTATAACCTGATGCCTGACTGATCGTATGTGTTTCCAGATTGAGATAAGGAGGGTTAGATCAGGAAATTGCTGGTCCTATCACATGGAGGTTGAGCAAAGGTTAAAAACAAGAATGTGGCAGCATCACAGAAAATAGTCATGCCACTGTGCTGGAGAAGGGCAATCAGATTTTTCCTTCTGTCTGCCTCCCTTAAAGTTGATGGAAAAATCCAGCCTGAAAGGAGTAGGGTCCAAGTGGGATGAACGGAACCTAGTTGTGGTACAGAAGTTCTGGCCAGGTATGGAGTATGGGGTGAGGCTGGAGACAGTGATGACCATGAGAAAACAATGCACCATAGGACAAAAGTCCATTGACCACCTACGAGTTATGGTTCTGAGGGTAGACAATCTTTTTACTGGGGATTTTGTAGAAGCAATTCATGTATGGTTACAGATTGGACTTAATAGTCTCTGATATTCTTTCAAAAGTGCATTTTGATTTTCTAGAGGCAGCTTGATGGCACGGTGGATAGAACACTGCACAGGGAGTTGGGAAGACCTAAGTTCAAATTCAGCCTCAGATACTTAGTAGCTATGTAACTCTGACTTTCATAAAATGGGAATGATAATAGCATCTATCTCCCAGGATTGTTGTAAGGATAAAATATTTGCAAAACCCTTTTCAACTATTAAAGTACATTTTTAATGCTATTTTGAGATGTTTTTGCATGTAGGAAGCAGGTGAGAACTCTTTGCAGACCTGCTTCCATGTCATGAGCTATGTAATAGAACTCTGGACTTCTTATCACTTTTGCCAGAGAGGTCACCCAATATCCTGTAAGTCACACATGATACTCATTTATTTTGACATAATCAGCCCTACCCACTGAACAAATATTTGTCCAGATCTCAAGGTGAAATATCTAACCGTCTGGAAGTTATTCCCTTGTTTCACAGAATCGCAAGAGTTAAGGTGATTGCTCCTAGCAGACATGGGTATGCATGGGGCATGGACAGTGTTCTCACTGGAAATTGACAATAATAATGCTCATGCAAAGGTGCTCTGGCACTCCCATTCCTGGCTCTATAGACACCTGGTTTAGTAACTTACAGCCGGAGACTTGAAATCTGCAAGGGACTTGAAATTCTCAGATCTGTCCCTATTATTATCCTCATTTTGCAGATGAGGCAAATTAGACCCAGGGAAATGCAATCACTCTTCCAAGATCACACAACTGGTGAGAGACAGAGGTAGAAAATTCAAAAGATCGCAGGTAAGAAGAAGAAATATTTCAGCACATAATATCCACAAGAAGAGAGCTGTGTCATTACAAAAGAAGGGAAGGAAAAAGAGAAAAAAGAATGAGAAAATGGGTGGAAGAAGAAGTGATAAGAGAATAACAGAAACCATAATTTTTTAAAATAGCTAGCATTTATATAGAGCTTTTAGTTTTTGCAAAGTGCTTTACAAATATTATTTTATTTGATCCCCCCAGCAACCATAGGAAGGAGATACTGTTATTATTCCTATTTTATGGATGGGGAAATTGAAGCAGACAGGTTAAGTGACTTGCTTAGGATCACACAGCTAAGAGTCTGAGATTGGATTTGAATTCAGGCCTTCCTGATCCAATATCCAGATCTGGGAAAGAATAATAAATATTTTAAGAGAGGGAAAGAATAGATGAGTGACAAAAAATAGGAGAGGGATCATCTTCTCAAAGGGAGGCAGAAGGGTGTCAAAGTGTATTTGGCAGCAACAGCGAGGTAGGTTAATTATTGAGAGAGGATGGGTAGTTTTAAAGGTTGGAGGGAACAGGGATGGGTAGAAAATAGTGGGACTGTATGCAATTTTTCTTTTCAAGAAAAGAAAAGTGCTGATTAAAATTCACCACTGGGAGCCCACTACTCAGTGAATTAATACTGAAAAAATACCATTTTGATCTTTTCCATTGATTTCATGTACTAGTTTTGGGGAATTCATGTATTATTAGAGAAGATAGAAAGTGATATATATGGTTCAAAGATCATAAATCTAAGCCTTAGTCTTAAAGAAATAATCATCACCCATTTCTTTCATTTTATTGCTATTACTAATACTATTTGTGATTTCAAAATTTTAGGATCATTCCTTCAAATCATCAGGGAAACCACATAAATCTATTTTATTCTCTACTCCTATCTTTTGCAAACGTTGTCTTAACAAAAATCTATTTAGTTGCTTGGAGGACAAAGGTTTTAGGAGATAAGTTTGATGAAGGGTGAAGGGAATAGCGCAATCATGATTGCTACTCCTGCCTTTTTTACTTCAGCTGAAGCATATTAGATTCTGCTTCAGCCCTTTATTTTAATTTTGTGTATATGTTTCTTTTTCCAAGCATCTCTTTTAAACAGCATACTCTTAGATTCTTTTTTTCTAATTCATTCTGCTGTCTGCTTCCTTTTTATGGGTGAGCTCATTCACATTCACAGTTATAATGACTTTTCATTTCCCTCCATTCTATTTTTTTCTGTTTCTTCTCTATTTTTATCCTGTCCCTCCTCAAAAATCTATTTTGCTTCTAACCACAATGTCCTTTAATATGCCATCTTTTTTATAATTCCCCCCTTTTCTATTATCCCCTTCTCCTCCTATTTATCTATTGGATAAATTAGATTTCTATATGCAACTGAGTACATATATGTATGGACATACATACACACACACACACATATATATATGTATATATATATATATATAAATTCTTCCCTCTTTGAACCAATTCTTATGAAAATGAGATACAAGCATTGCTTGCTACCGTCCACACTCATTTTCCCCTCTATTATAAAAGCTCTTCCTTGTATGTCTCTTTTATATAAAGAAATTTTCACCATTCAACTTCTCCTTTCCCTCTTCTCCTAGTGTATCCCTCCTTCTCACCCCTTCATTTTTTTAGATCATTCTAACGCAATTGATTCATAGCCATGTCCTCTCTCTATGTAAATTCCTTTTAACTCCCCTAATGATGAAAAAAATTCTTAGGAGTTATATGCATCGTTTTCCCATATATGAATATAAATAGTTTAACTTTATTGAAACTCTTATGATTGCCATTTCATGTTTACCTTTTTATGTTTCTCTTGAATCTTATGTTTGAATGTCAAGTTTTCTATTCTGCTCTGGTATTTTCATCAGGATTTTTTTGAACGTTCTCTATTTCATTAAATATCCAATAACCATCCCCTTCACCCCAAAATAATTATACTCAGTTTTACTACGCAGGTTATTGCTAGTTGTAATCCTAACTCCTTTGCTTTCTGAAATATATTTGAAGTACTCTACTACTTCAAAATGGAAGCGGCTAAATCCTTTATGATTCCCACCTATGGCTCTTTGATATTTACGTTTTTCTTTCCAATTGTTTGCAATATTTTCTCCTTGACCTGAGAGTTCTGGAATTTGGCATTAACATTCTGGGAGCTTTTATTTTAGGATCTTTTTCAGTAGGTAATCAGTGGATTCTTTCAATTACTATTTTATCCTCTGGTTCTAAGGTATCAGGACAATTTTTCTTGACAATTTCTTGAAAAATACTGCCCAATTTCTTTATTTTTTTTATCATGGTTTTCAGGTAACCTAATAATCCTTAAATTATCTTAATTTGTCTCTTTCCAACTTAATCATTTTTATGAGATATTTGACATTTTCTTCTATTTTTTCATTCTTTTGACTTTGTTTTATTGTTTCTTGATGATGCATGGAGTCATGTTTCCACTTGTTCAGTTCCACTTTTTAAGGAGTTCTTTTCTTCAATGAATCTTTGTGCCTCTTTTACCATTAGATCCATTCTATTTTTGTGGAGTTTTTTGTATTTTTGTGCCTCTTTTTCAAGCAGTTAATTCTTCTTTCATAATTTACTTGTATCACTTTAATTTCTTTTGCCATTTTTTCCTTTACCACTCACCTCTTTCTTTAACTCTTCCAAGAATTCTTGTTGGGCTAGGATCCAATTAGCACTTTTATTTGAGGCTTTTTTTTGTAGCTGTTTTCACATTGTTGTCTTCTGAGTTTATGCCTTGATCTTCCCTGACACTATAGTTGATTGTTTATGGTCAAATTCTTTTTTGTTGTTTGCTTATTTTTCCAGATTATTTTATTTTACTTTGAATTTGATGTTAGAGTTAGGTTCTTTTCACCTAGGAATGGGAAAACTGTCTCAAGCTTTTGGCTTTTCGTGATGCTATTTTCAGATGCAATTCTGTCAGTCTAAAAGTTTTCGGTGCTTCCAAGTTAGTATAGTCTTAGAAGAGGTGTGGTCACTGGTGTCCTAGTCTACACTCTGGTGTTTACCTAGGAAGGGTGCCTGACCCCCAACAGCCACAAGTGTTAGTATTTCTCTTTGCCTTGAAACTGACCAGGACCCCTTCTCCCTAATGACCAACTACCAGTACTTCTCTCCACTCTTGAACTGTGACCCAGAATTATGCATCTGCAATAGAGTTGTCAATCAGCACCAACTGTACCCAGTGCCAGCAAAAGATCTGCCATACTCTTTTTCTGACCGGTTGTCTAATCCTTTTACCATCTCTGGACTGAGAACTCTCAAAGCTACTGCTCTTGCTTCAGCTGCTGTTGCTGCAGCCATATGTGTATGCTCCAGACTGCCCTCCACTCTCTTGTCACAGACTTCTGCCAATCTCCTAAATTTTATTAGGCCAGAAACGCATTTTACCCTGACTTTTTGATGACTCTGCTGCTCCAAAATTTGATTTGAGGTGTTATTTTGAGGAGCATGTTGAAGAGTTTAGCTGGGTTTCTGCCTCTAATTCACCTTCTTCGCTTTACCTTTCTCCATATTACACACACACACACACACACACACACACACACACACACACACACACACACGTCTATTAGGTCTATTTTTTTCTTTTGCTTTGTCTGACATCTGTGTGCATGTATGCATGCATGCATGCATGCATTTGTGTGTGTGTATTCTTCCCTGTGTGAACCTATTGTGAAGACAATGAGGTTCAAGCATTGCCCCACTCTCTTCCCTCTCCATTTTCCCCCCTATTGTAAAAACATTTCTTTATGTTTATGCTATTAAGTTAATTTTGCCTGTTCTTCCTCTCCCTTCCACCTTCTCCCAGTGAATATATATGTGTATATGTGTATGTATGTATGTATACATGTATATGTATACATATATATTTATATACATATATCAACTCATATTTGTGTGTACTTATATCTACATGTTATATATACCAAATACATTGTATCTGTTCATGTCAATATTTGAATAAGCAGTTCAGAGTTTATTATTTTCAAATGAGTTTGATTTTATACAGGGGGAATCAATACTGCTTGTGTTTTCCTTACTTAAATTTTAGATTATATACCTATAAACTAAAAATGTTTGTTTGCTTGAATAATAGAAATACTGACCCATGTCAATTGTACTTAACACTAGTTTTCACTAATGCTAGAAAGCAAGGGGGTATTGATGAAACTGTATGTTCCATCATGTAGGGATTTTTTTTCTTTTCTCTATTTCCTTAAATATTATGAGAGGACACCCAGTCCAGGAATATGTTTCTAGGTTAAAGGTAAAGAGAAAACCTGCTCTTTTCCATGCATGGCAAGGAAACTTGTGACATTTCTTAGTTTACCCCAGACAGTAGAAGTCATTCCCTTAATGTTCTTTTCCTGCATTTTGCATGAGTAAGTTTGTATGAATTAAGAAGTATAATGGGGAGAAAAGATCCAAAGGTTTTATTGGTCCCAGAAAAGGAGCTCTGATCTTGTTTGCATACCTATCACAGGAGACAAAGACTTGCCAGCTTAACAGAGTTCAGGTGGCAGAACCAAGATTTGATCCCCCAGATCCTCTATGACTCTTTTTTTATATATAGTATTTTATTTTTCCCAATTACATGTAAAGATAATTTTAACATTCATTTTAAAAATGTTGATTTCTAAATTTTCTCTCTCCATTTCTTATTTACCCCCTGACAGATAGTAAGCAATTTTATATAGGTTATATATGTGCAATGATGTAAAATATATTTCCATATTAGTCATCTTGTAGAAGAAAAAACAGACCAAAAGAAAAAAAAAACACAAAAAAGTGAAAAATAGTATGCTTCAATATGTATTCAGAGTCCACTAGTTCTTTCACTGTGTTACATTTTTCATCAGGAGACCTTTGGAATTGTCTTAAATCATTGTATTGCTGAGAATAACTAAATCTATCAAAGCTGATCATCACACAATGTTACTGTTACTGTATACAGTGTTCTCCTGGTTCTGCTCACTTCACTCAGCATCAGTTCATGTAAGTCTTTCCTGATTTTTCTGAAATCTGCCTGCTTGTCATTTCTTATAGCACAATATTATTCCATTACATTCATACACCATAACTTGTTTAGCCATTCCCAAATTGTTAAGCAACCCCTCAATTTCTTATTCTTTTTCATCACAAAAAGAGCTGCTATAAATATTTTTTGTGCAAATAGGTCTTTTTTTCTTTTGTAAAAATCTCTGGGATACAGGCCTAGTAATGGAATTGATGGATCAAAGGGCATGCTTCGAAAACGAAGGAAGAACACAAGAACAACAGTTTGATTGCCCTTTGGGCATAGTTCCAAATTAATCACCAGAACAGTTGAATCACTTCACAACTCCATCAACAGTATATTGTTGTTTTGACTTCCCCCATATTCTCCAACATTTATCATTTTCCCTTTTTGTCATTTTAACCAGTCTCATAGGTGTGGAATGGTAACTCAGTTGTTTTGATTTACACTTTTCTAATCAATAGTGATTTAGAGCATTTTCACATGACTGTATTTCACATGTCTTTATTTCTTCATCTGGAAACTACCTGTTTATGTTCTTTGAGCATTTATCAATTGGGGAAGGGCTTGTATTTTTATTAGTAGACTCAATTCTCATTTAAGAAATGAGGTTCTTATCAGAGACATTTACTGTAAAACTGTTTTTCAGTTTTCTGTTTTCCTTCTAATCTTGGTTGTATTGGTTTTGTTTATGCAGAAATTTTTAACTTTAATATAATCAAAATTATCTATGTTATATGTAGTTGTGCTCTCTCTGTCTCTTATTTGGTCATGAATTCTTCCCTTCTCCATAGGTCTGACAATAAAACTATTCTTTGTTCTCCTAATTTGTGTATGGTATCATCTTTTATGTATAAATCAAGTATGCATTTTCACCTTATATTTGTATAAGGTGTAAGATATTAGTCCATACCTAGTTTCTGCCAAACTGTGCCATTTTCCCTAGGAGTTTTTGCCAAATAGTGAGCTCTTATCTCAGAAGCTGGAGTCAGGTTCTCTGACTGTTAACCTAGTATTCTTTCCACTGTGTCACACTGAAAAGCAAGAGGGTAGTTTGAAAAACATGCGGGAGTCTTAATGGACTACAAGTTCAATAAAGTTCAGCAATATGATGTAGCAGCCAAAAAAGTTCACATGTTCTTGAGCTGCATTAATAGAAGTATAGTTCACAGAAATGAAGTGATTGTCCTATCATAGCCTGTCCTGGTCAGACAACACCTGGAGTATAGGTTTCAGTTCTAGGCATCACAAATTAGGAAAAATAGTGATAAACTAGAGTATCTAGAAGAGAGTAACCTTGAGTTCCTGGGGAATATTAGCCTGGAAAAAAGGAGGCACAGGGGAACATAAGAGTTGTGTTCAACTATTTGAAGGAGTACCACGTGAAAGAGGTCATACGTTTATTCTGCTGTAAGAAAAGGTGGAACTTACTAAGAGGCAAATTTAAGCTCAATGTCAGGAAAACCCAACAATTAGAGCTGTCCATGAGTGGAATGGGCTGCCTCAGGGGTTAATGGATTTTTCACCCTAGTGGGTCTTCAAGATAATCAAAAGTGGATGAGCATTTATCTAGTATTTCATAGTGGGTATTCCTTTTCAGATATAAGTTGAGCATGGCAACCACTGAGGACCCTTGAACTCTAAAATTTTGCCATTCTGTGATTGAAGCTCAGGGGAAAGGTTGAGGTTGGAGATGAGATTTGGAATTTACCAATACAATGAAGTAGTAAACCTATTTATTGATTTTGAAAATATTTTAGAAATACAGGACCATTACTGTAAATTTCAACATCTGATTAAATGTTCCATATTATAAATGGCCTTTTAAAATAATTCCTTAAAATAAAAAAGAATTATTCACTTATCCAACAATGCTCATTTTAATTAAGTTTCACTTACCTTTATTAAGCATTAATAAGAGGAAACATGGCATAATTAGATAACAGATCAGTATTTGAATTAAGAAGACCTGGGTCCAATTCCTGCCACTGACATGTACTAGCTGTGTGATGATGGGGAAGTCATTCAATCTATCAATTAAGCAACCAGCAACTCCATTAGACTGTAAATTATAACTATAAGTTACAGATGAGTTATAATTTGCATTGAGTTTCCACAACAGAAATTACTTTCACGTTGGCAAAATCACAGATCAAGACCCTGCCCTTTATCCTTTACTCAACTAAATTAATATTTGTATTGTTAAAATCATTACTTTTTCTTAGTTCAAATTACTTTTAAAAAATGCTTAATTGTTAGCACATACCCACAGCTAAAGAGAAGAAATACTTAAGGATAATAATGAAAATAAAAACAAAATAATGGAATACTTTGTAGGAATATGTGTTTCTCAATATAGAAACCTCTATTTTAATTGTAAGCTTTTCTAACAAAAAGCACAAATGACAAGATAAGCAGAGATGGGTGGACATAATTAGAATCCAAATCTATCTGAAGACAAAATTAATTCACTTCATTCCCAGGGCAGTAGTAATTCACTTTGTCAGCTGGCATCTACAATCCATTCCTGAAGAGCAGTGAAATTAAGTAACAAGGATCTCTAAAATCAACACATTTTGTTGAACAAGTTCCTACTATGTACTATGGCTCAGCTGAAATGTGATACCCAAAACTTGTAGCGAATCTAGGGTAATAGTTATGACTTTTCTCTATCACTGTCCAGCATCAGAAGAGGAGTGGAGGAGAAGGTATTGTCATGGGTATAATCCAAAGCTGGGAGTTGGAAACAGAGGAACAGGGTTAAAGAATAGAAAATGTTGTACAGTTGAACTGGTTGACTGAAAAGTTAAGATTTTGAAAGGAAAGGAGTGAGGGCAGAGCAGAGGGAATAGCTTTGGAAAACAGGGAGTGATCAAGATTGAAGATTGTGGTGAGGACTGATTACAGGAGTAGGAGGGTGATGGCACAGGAAGAGATGAGAAGATAGGAGACTATGGTCAGTTTATAAGATCATAGACTTAGGTATAAAAAGTCATCTAATTCAATCGCTCCTTTCAAGGATGAGGAAACTGGGGTAAATAAAAGTTGTGTGACTTGCCCAGTATCACACAGGTAGTGATTGGTGGGGATTAGATTTGAACCCAGTTCCCCTGGCTCAAAATCTAGTCCTCTTTCCACTACAAATTATGAATTATAGGTGTGAACTCTTGTGGATGATGGTGAGAGCAATAAAATAGAGTCACACCACCTTGTGGCACTAGACTAGAAATCAGGAAGCTCAATTTCTAATTGCAACTGTGTCAGTATCCAGCTGTGTCACGGGAGGTAAGTAGGCCTCAATTGCCTCATCCATAAATTAAAGGAGTTGGGATAGATGAGCTCACAAGTTTCCTTCAGTTCTAAATTTATGATCATATAAGCCAATGCATTTGACAGATCTCTAGTGAGAAGGATTTGTGGTCCTGAGCTAGTCAACATTTTTATCAATAACCTGGATGAAGATATAGATGACATAATTATTAAGTTTGCATAGGACACAAAACTGAGAAAGGCTAATACATTGGATAACAAAATTAGAATCCAAAAGACTCCCATGGACTAGAAAAATAAACCAGATCTAATAAGATTCAATTTAATGGAGATGAATGTACAGCCCTACATTTGGATTTAAATAGTTTCATGAGTACAAGACAGGGAAAGGTGTAGTTGGACCAGAGTCTGTTGAAATAAAAGGTCTCAGATTTTTGGTAGTTTGCTACCCCAACAGTGGGGTTGGGAGGAACCCAGATAGCAGAGAACACACATGGCCCCCAGCCTGAATGTTGGCCCATAGTTAAGAGATTTGTGGAATTGCTACTTCTCCCTGCTGCCACTAGCTGGCCTTCAGCTCGATGTAGTTTCTCCCTATTGCCCTGGCTTCACTTTTCTCTCTTCTCAGTGTCTACCCTTTAGTTGACCAGTTCAACTCCATACTCTATCATTCAATGGAAACTGCTCTCTCCAAAGGGGAAAAACATTATTTAGTGCCTACTATGTGCCAGGCAGGAGGCATCTGGGTGATCAAGTGGATAGAGCACTAGCTCTGAAGTAAGAAAGACCTGAGTTCATATCCTGCCTCAGACACTTACTAGCTCTGTGACTCTGGACAAGTCAACCTCTGCTTGTCTTAATCCACTGGAGAAGGAAATGGCCAACCACTCTAGGATCTTTGCCAAGGACACCCCATTGACAGTATGAGTCCATGGAGTCATGAAGCCTGAGAGATGACTAAATGCCAACAAATGTGACAGGCACTGTGCTAAGTGCTTTACAATGATTATCTCATTTGATCCTCACAACAACCCCATGAGATAGGTACTATTACCATTCCCCTTTTACAGCTGAGGAAACTAAAGTAGATAGAAGTTAAGTGACTTGCCCAAGGTCATGTAGTTAGTAAGTATCTGAGGCAGGGATTGAACTCATTTCGTCCTGTTTCCAGGCCTCCTGTGCCACCAGCTGCCTCAATTTACCAATGATCTTTTAATTGTCAAATCTAATGTCCTATTCTTGATCCTCATCTTTTACATTGTCAGTGACACACTTCTGGATACTCTCTCTCCTCTCTCGGTTTTCAAGATACTGCTCTCTCTGGTTCTTTTTGAGTGGAATAGGTTTAGTGAAGACTTCTCAGATTGTAATTCTTCTCCCAGGGGTGAGGTAAGACCGAGAGACTCAAGGTTACAATATTTTTAGAGTGGAATAATTCCATATAAGTATATAAAACTGTGTAGTACTTTAGGGTCTCAGTGATTGGATGAAACTTATATAATTCTTCGATGTCTTCATTTCAAAAGGGATTGGTTAGATTTCGCATCTAGAATGTAAGACCATATTCTCAGCCAATGAGGATAATGGTCAGTGGATGGAGGTGGGTCTTGCGTTAGGGTCTATAAATATCACTGCTTCTCCTTCGTCTTTGGCTTTCCTACTCCAGGTGAACTGGTACAGGATTGCCCCACTTCTCGAGAATTGAATAAATAAACTTTCTGTCATCACTTTGAGAGGCCTCTGAGTAATTAATTTAAGTAGGGATCCGAGCCATCCCACACAGTTTACTTCCTTTGTCTGATTGCTCCTTAGTTTCCTTTTCTCTGTCTTCCCTTGAGTCACACTCACTAATGATTGGTTACCCAAAGAGCCTGTCTGGAATCTTTTCCCTCTTTACCAAGGGTCCTTTGATGTACAAACCCCGAGATAACTATGAATAGATTTCAGAGGATTTGGGAACTTGGATAGGGAAAAATACATTTTTAAAAATTTTCATTAACCTCTAACTGAAATATAGTATTTCTGTCACAAAAATGACTCTGACTTTCACTGGTTGGCCAATAAGAGGTCCCAGTCCAAGCCTCACTTGCTAGTTGTTTGGATTTTGATGGCTCAGAGTGAGTGTAAATAGAAACTGTTTCTTTTTTGGCCAGAAACTCTGAGGGGCTTCCCCTCCCAGAATGATTCTTTTGTGAAAACAAAATAGGACATCTTGCCTCAATTCTTACCTGGTCTTTAGTTACTGAGTGGGCACTGCCTCAGACAAACAGATCTGGGAAAGATCATAGATTAAAAAGTATATGGTCTCCCCTTACTTCTAGGGCCATCACCAATTGTCTTGACCTATGTCTCACCACTGGATTCCAGTGTCTCTGGAGGAGAGAGTGAGGCTGATGACTTTGCACAGCCCTGCCTCATTTAAATCCAACTCACTTGAAAATCAGTACATCACATTCATTGGTACTCTTCTACAATGAAGGATGAGCAACAACAGCATTTCCATCAATTATTTAAAAACATTGCTTTGAGAAAGGTTCCATGGGCTTCAACTAGTTTGCTAATACAGTCTATGACACAAAAATGATTATGAACCATCCACTCTTCATAATCATTTTTGTGTTTGTTCCAGTTGGTTACCTCATCAGCTTGTGTAATTTCAGTTATTATAACTACACAGATGATTCGCAATCTCTTTATCTAGCCCTAAAATCTCACCTGACCTCCAATCTGACATTACAGAGTGCTTATTGGAAATACCACACTGGATGTCTTGTAAACATCTGAAACTCAACATTGCTACAACAAAACTCATCCTCTTTCCTTTAAAATCCTCCCCTACTGTTGAGAATACCACCATCATCCCAGTCATCCACACTCATAATCTTGGTGTCATCCATTAAATTGTGAGCTCCTTGAGGGCAGCGACTATCTAGTGCTTTTTGTATCCCCAACGCTTAGCGCAGTGCCTGGCACATAGTTTAATGAATTATTTATTTATTTAAATTGTTTAAATATTTATTAATTGATTGATCCTTGACTTCTCATCCACACTCATGTCCACTCTATTATCAAGTCTTTTCCTTTTATCTACATGATATTTCTCCTCTTCATGTATACAACTACCACTCTTGCGCATCATTCATTCCTGTATTATTGCAGAAGCCTACTGCTTGGTCTCCTTGCTTCAAGTAGTCCCTACTCACTCCAGTCTTATTTTCTATTTAGCTGCCAAAGTGATCTAAAATACAGATCTGAGCATGTCACCTTCCTGTCCAATAAATCCCATATTTCTTCCAGGATCAAATATAAAGTTTTCTGTTTCACTTTTTCCCTTAACAATTTGGTTCCTTTCTATGTAATCTAATGACACTTTATTCCCCTCCATATGCTCTATGATTAAATAACAATGTCCTTTTCGCTATTCTTCAGATACAAGACTCTGTTTCCTGATTCCAGTATTTTCTGTGTCTGTCCCCCATTGCTAGAATACTCTCCCTCCTTACATTTGCCTCCTGGCTTTGCTTCAAAACTCAGCTCAAATCCTACATTCAGCAAGAGGCCTTTCTTGGTGCTTCTTCTCCATCTCCCCTTCCAATTCTAATGCCTTCCCTCTGTGATTACCTCCCATTTACTATCTCTCTCTCTCTCTCTCCCCTCTCTATCTTTGTCTGTCTCTGTCTCCCTCCTCTGTCTGTCTACCTGTCTCTGTCTCTGTCTCTCTGTTTCTCTCTCTGCCTCTCTGTCTCTGTCTCTGTTTCTATCTCTTCTGTCTCTCTCTCATCTTCTCTCTCAGTCTCTCTGTATTTATCCCTCTCCATCTCTCTGTCTCTCCTCTCTCTCCTCTCTCTCTCTCTCTCTCTCTCTCTCTCTCTCTGTGTCTCTCTCTCTGTCCGTCCGTCCCTCTGTTCGTTCATCCATCCATCCATCCATCCATCCATCCATCCATCCATCCATCCATCCATCTATCATCTATCTATCTACCTATCTACCTATCTTATCTATCTCATATCACACAGTTGTTTGCAGTTGTTTTTCCAACTAGAATTTGAGCTCCTTTAGGGGAGGGACTATGTTTTTTTGTCTTTCCTTGTATCCACAAATTTTAGTGTAAAGAAAGTAATACACTTTCGTTGCCCTGGAAGAGACGGTGGCAGGTGGCTGGAGCCCCCGGGGCGGGGGGTGGGGGACAGCCCTGGGACCAGGGGCTGTGGCCTGTGAGTGGGGACAGAGCTGAGGCTGCTGCAAAACTGACAAGAAGGTGTTTTGTTAAAATACCTGTGGAAACAAAATATAATTTCATAAGGAGATAATGGATGGAGAAGAAAAAACATATGACGGGTGTGAGGACCCAGATGCTATGTATGTGAAATTGATATCTTCTGATGGTGATAAATTTATTGTGAAAAGGGAGCATGCTTTAACATCAGGAACAATAAAAGCCATGTTAAGTGGCCCAGGTCAGTTTGCTGAAAATGAAACCAATGAGGTTAATTTTAGAGAAATTCCATCACATGTGCTATCAAAAGTATGCATGTATTTTACCTACAAGGTTCTCTACACGAGCAGCTCTACAGAGATTCCTGAATTTCCAGTTGCACCTGAAATTGCACTGGAATTGCTGATGGCTGTGAACTTCCTAGATTGTTAAATAAAATAAATTATAATAAACTGCTAACTTTTTCAGTATTTAATACCTGTAGTTCAGTTACTAACTTTTTTCATTTAGCATGCTATGTGTGGTGGGGAGTAGTGTTTGAGAACTGTAAAGTTCATTGAAAAGCAGATACTTTCTTTTGCATAGCAATCAGAGTTGAAATTTGTTTTGCAACTTAAATAAAATAAGGACATTTTCACTAAATGAGAAATAAACAAACATGTCAATTAGCAGATGGCTACGCCTTATCCTTTAGATGTGGTTTTAAATATTGGAACAGTGATTCAGTAGTACTGAAATTTAGGCAAATACTATAGGTTTATACTGGCTAAGTATTTTGAGGGGTTTCATTTTTTTGCTATTTTTGGACAGGTGGGGTTAACTTGAACCTACCATATCATAACTGTCTAGCATTATTAGTCATGCAACTATTTTGTATTGTCAACTTGTGTCTATAAATATGGCTTGGCAAAAACATTAATTTTTTAATAATTCTTGAATATATAAGATTTGATCTTACATGTCTTTTGATAAATTGCAGTTGTGTTAGCATATCAGTGTATCTGCATATCTGTTTTTGTCATACAACTTAAGTGGTACTTTTCTTTTAAACTATTATGGAAGATTGTTAAGTATAGCTTTTGCAGCAGTGAATTTTTAAGAACTTTAGCCAAACTGTCAATAAGTAACCACAATACTAGATAGCTTTGGCTCTGAAAACTTAGGGATAGTCATACAATATCCTTTTTGAACAATCCAAAGTACTGTACTTAATCATCTAGCTAAGAAAGCTTCCTTTGCAATTTTACTTTTCACTTACTACATTAATAAATCACTATTTAAATTATTAAAATAAGATCATGGCAAAGTTCATCCACTCCCTCATTCCTCCACCCTCTCTCCCCACCCTACCCCCCTAAAATAGAATTGAACAAAAAAAGCTATCAAAATGTTTTTGGAGCTTAATATGTGGAATTCATGGTAAGAGCCTGGCATAAAGCACCTTAATGGTTTGTGGGTTCAGTTTTATTGATGGTCAGATTATGTCTTCTTTGTATGTAGTGGCTATATAGAAAATTGCTGATATTAAGAAACAAAGCCTATATATAACAGGGGTTATGACTACAAGAATGTAATAAGGCTTTTACTTAGTGAAAATGAACATTACTTTAACCTTTTAGAATCATGAAGGACAAATAAAAACTTCAGTCAGAGTATCTCTTAGGTAAGGAGTCAAGAACACAAAGTTGAGTTTCAGCTTCCTACTTTTCAAATAGCACAGAATTACTTGTACAATTGTAAATTTAAACACTGTTGACTAAAATCTTTTTGTTCACTTCACAAATTACCAAGAAAAAAATTCATCAGCAAACCTAATCACTTTGCTTAATTGAAAACAGTTGTTGGGGGCAGAGCCAATATGGCGGAGTAGAAAGACACACATACGCAGGGTCTCTCCACACAGCCCATAAAATACCTGTAGAGAGGGACTCTAAACAAATTTTGGAGCAGCAGAAGTGGAGAACAACAGACTGGAGGAGATTTCCAGCCCAGGGTGACCAGAAAGACCCACGGGAAACGTCAGTTGCACCAGACGTGGAACCAAATGTGGAGCCCAGCTCAGCCTTGGCCATGGTGCAGTTCAAGAACAGCCCTTGGGGGCAGAATCTCCAGTCGCAGGTCCCCAGTCTTAGCAGCAGCAGGTTTGCAGATCCCTCAACCCACAGGCACCCAAGATCAGTGATGGGGTTTTTTCACCTGGCCAGGAAGGGAGAAGGGCCTTCCATAGCTCTGGTCTTAGGCAGCCGCTACAGAGGCCACATCAGCAGGCAGCAGCTGGATCCATTGTTGGATCCTGAGAACCCCTGGGGTCACTGAGGAGCTGATTCTTGCCTCAGCTCTGTCTGGAGGCCCAGGGGGAGCTGGTCTTTGTCTCACACTGAATGGCAGCCCCGCCCATCCAGCTTATCAGAAAATCAGCCTCCAGTGTTGACTTGGTAGAACTCAGGTGGCTGTGGAGAGGTAACTGCTAAGATTCTGGGCACAAAAATCCCTCTCTGTGTCCAGACCAGTACATGCTTGATCATGCCACGTTGGAGGAACTGAGATCTTACAGATTCCCAGAGTACACCCTACTCTTGACAAAGGACCCAAAAGTCAAGTAACTGGTTGGGGAAAATGCCCAAAAAAGGGGAAAAAATGAGACTATAGAAGGTTACTTTCTTGGTGAACAGATATCTTCTCCCATCCTTTCAGATGAAGAAGAACAATGCTTACCATTGGGAAAAGACATAAAAGTCAAGGCTTCTGTATCCCAAACACTCAAAATAAATAATCAATGGGCTCAGGCCATGGAAGACCTCAAAAAGGATTCTGAAAATGAAGTAAGAGAGGTGGAGGAAAAATTGGGAAGAGAAATGAGAAAGATGCAAGAAAAGCATGAAAAGCAGGTCAACACCTTGCTAAATGAGACCCAAAAAATGCTGAAGAAAATAACACCTTGAAAAATAGGCTAACTCAACTGGCACAAGAGGTTCAAAAAGCCAATGAGGAGAAGAATGCTTTCAAAAGCAGAATTAGCCAAATGGAAAAGGAGGTTCAAAAGCTCACTGAAGAAAATAGTTGTTTAAAAATTATTTTTTTTCTTTTTTTTGTTTTTTTAAATTATTTTTTAATGTTTAACAATCACTGCCATACAATTGAGATTTTATCCCCCCCACACCTACCCCCCACTACCCCCCTCCCTCCCCACGACTGCATACAATTCTGTATAGGTTCTACATATACTTTCCTATTGAGTATATTTTCACTATAGTCATGCTATGTAGTCAGACTAAAATAAATGAAAGAAATCATATAACAAATCAAAACATGATACACAAACACATACACATACACAAACATGATCTGCTACATTTTGTGAATGACTTCTATATTTCTTTCTCTGAGTGTGGAAGGCATTTTGCCTTGAGAACCACCTTTGGGATTTTTTTTTTATAAGAAGTTTTTGCGTTATTACAAAATTCCAAGTCTACCAGAAAAAAACTCTCGCACACTGTGGTCGTTGCTGTGCACAAAGTTCTCCTGGTTCTGCTCCTTTCACTCAGCATCAGGTCATATAAGTCCTTCCAGGCCTCTCTGAAGTCTTCTTGTTCATCATTTCTTATGGCACAATAGTACTCCATTACATTCATATACCATAATTTATTCAGCCATTCCCCAATTGATGGACATCCCCTTGACTTCCAGTTTTTGGCAACTACATAGAGTGCTGCTATAAATATTTTTGTACATGTGGGACCCTTTCCCATTTTTATGATCTCTTGGGGATAGTTCTTTAAAAATTAGAATGGAACAGATGGAGGCTAATGACTTTATAAGAAACCAAGAAATCACAAAACAAAACCAAAAGAACGAAAAAATGGCAGATAATGTGAACTATCTCATTGGAAAAACAACTGACCTGGAAAATAGATCCAGGAGAGCTAGAAGATGGAAGGAGTGGGAGAGGAAAAAATTTAGAATGAAAAGAAGTTTATTGCCAATGGAACTGGCATTCTGGAGGACACAATGCAAGGTGTGGGTGGTATTTGGTTGAATCTTTGAGGTAGGAGGGCTGAAAGAGTTGGGAATGAGGAATTGGGTAATTGAGGATAGGAAATGAGGTTTGGATAGTGACCTACATGAGAAAAAAGGCACAATATGCATGTCCTATAATTTTTAGAGGTCTTCTGCCAACACTTCACCAAGCCTCAAACTTGAGATTTTATGAAGATACTTTGAAGAGAGTGATGATGCATAAGCCCATGACTGGACTGTGCCAGCTAAGTCAGGAGATGGCAACGTGAGGTCTGTTCAGGACCATCAGTATACATATCAGCTTCCAAAATAAAAGGGACTTAAACTCTAAGCAACATGTTTGAATCAACTAAAATTACAACTCTCCAGAGACCATGAGACCATTATCTTTTGACTTCCTATTGTAGGCAGATTCCCTTGGCACAAAATTGTCTGATTCTCTAACTATTTCACCTGTTAAGTTCATCCCCTTGGATCTTAGAGCCCTGGAGACATTCTAATAATGAACCCAGCCTGATTTTTTGGAAAATAGACACAAGCCCTAAGTAATGGTTACACTTCCACCCAAGCCAAAAGTTTCCTTAATTATTGGCAGGGGTGGTATGCAGAACACTCCAGCTGATGGGGTATGGGCCATTCTGTATGGTGGAGTTCAAAGAGTGCAAGAGGAATTCCCTAGCAGACTTCAGTTAAAATGTATTAGGAGAACATGACTGCTCTGAAAATGGCCAGGTTTGAAATTTGCATGCACTGTTGCAACATCTGACCTTAGCAAATTAGCTCCACACTACTTGTCTAGACAGATCTCATGTCTCTCTCTATAAAATGAACTTGGTGTTTGAAAACCTGAATCTTTCCACTAACAAGATTCTACCACCACTCCCTCTGCCTGCTCCTCTCCACCTTCCCCACCTTCTGTGAATCTATAGTTTAGAAACTGCTTCTTTGGCATTGCATACTGCTGTGAAGGATCCAACTTTCACAAACTTTGTGTCCGGATTCATCATGGCCAAGTCTCTTTGTTTTGAGATCTCAGGCAGCTCAATAATACATCCCAGCTCATGTCACCGCAGGAAAACTCCCACAGCCCAGGAAAAACACACCTATAGACCAATGAGAAAAACACCAAGAAGTCACACTATTCCATGTCAATAGTCTATTCATTTCCTTTCTTCCTTCAATAAGCATTATTACATTCTATACAAGTGATATGATTGGGATCAGTAACTTATATTTCACATGTAAAGACCAGTCATACAAATGTAGCCTGATTCGAGTTTTGGCAGTCAGAGAAGAGTCTATCTTGGAAGAATCCTTAGTAACACTTCACTTCATTGGCTTATGTCCACAACAAGAATCTTATCTGGGAAAATTTGTCATAACCTGGCTCAGTTTTAGGCATTGAAGTCACCTTATCTGCTACCAACCAAGGTACCCAATAAGCCTTTTGAATGTAAAGGTATTTATTTTAAGTCATAAGAACATAAACGTTACTCAAATCTAATGAAGTCTGAGTCTAAGGTATACCTTTATTGATCTGGTAACAAATACGTGTCCCCAACATGCAAAAAATGAACTCAAATTAACCACAAAGCATCCGAACAGCCTGACTGCACTGTCATCACTGGTTCTGTGACTAGTGTAAGTCACGTCTCCCTGTCTGCTGGCTCCACCACCTGTTTGCAGCTGTCCCCACTTCCACAGCTGCTATCCATCTCTCAGCTACTTCTATGAGACATCTTCTCCACAGCTGCCTCCCCTCTGCTGTCACCATCACTTGCAGTTCTGTAGCTTCACAGCCCAGTCATAGGGAGGACTTTTGCCCATCAAACATGTGACTCTAATTAAGCTCTTCCTTTTGCTATTCCTAAGGTTCTACTGTCTCTTCTTTCTTCCTTCTAGTGGGCCTTCTCCTCTTGCTCAATCAATGTCAGTGATGAGTGCATTTGCCTTGGACCATCTGCCCATAGCATTCTGGGAAATGTAGTCTTTGCCATCCTCCAAATCATACATGTGCCCTTCTGCCTCAGTGGATGGAGAAAAGGGGAGGTGAAAAATCTTTTGCTTAGGCCTGTTACAACACTAGCAGTGGCAGCCCTGTTTTGGTCCCCTGCTCTTTTTGCCCTGGCATCAGGCCCATAAGGAGTATGTACTCCTCAGGGACACTGCCTACAGCTGCTCACCTCCCACCCCACAGTTCAATAGCAGCACTTTCCTTGTTATAACAATAGATATGGGACAAAATAGCTTTCGTATTTTTTCTATGTCCTCTCTATCTATATACTTTATGGCTGTATTCATTACCTCGCTCATTTGTTCAGAGAAATTGGCCTTCTCGCTTCACCTCACACATTGTATTAATCACCTGTCTCTTTGCACTGACCAACCCCCTTGCCTATAATGTGCTCCCTTTTCACTCTGGGCAGATAGGTGGCACAATGGATAGAATGCTGATCCTAAAGTCAGGTAGGATGGTGTTCAAATCCAACTTCAGACACTCACTGTGTGACCCTATGCGAGTCACTTAATGCTGTTTGCCTCAGTTGCTTTATCTACAAAATGAGCTGGAGAAGGAAATGGCAAACAAGTATCTTTGCCAAGAAAATCCCAAATGGGATCACCAAGTAGGATGCTCCTCAACAACGACCTAACAGTTACCCTCCCTCTGTATCTTGCTTTGATTTGCTTGTGTTTATATGTACTTCTATATGTATTTATTGTAATCTCTCTCAATAGAAGGGAAACTTCTTGAGAATATGGACTGTTTCCATTTTTTTCCCTCTGTACACAAACAAACTTTGCTATGTATATGTAGCAAAGTGCTTGGCATATAGTAGGTGCTCATGATAACCACAGTTGGTTATTTTCAAGGAAAACTAATAATAATAGAAAAAGATAAAATTAATTAGTGAAACATCATTATCAAGAGATCTGTAATTTCTTGAGGATGGAACAAAAAGGAAGGGAAGGAGCCCTACTATGTGCTAGGCATCATGCTAAATGCTTTACAAATACATCTCTTTTGATCTTCATAAAAACCCAGTGAGATAGGTACTATTATTATGCCCCATTTTACAGATGGAGAAACTGAGGCAAATAGAGGTTTTTTTTTTTTGGGGGGGTTTTTTTAGGGGCTTGCCCAAAGTTACACAACTAAGTGTCTGAGACTGAGTTGGAATTGGGGTCTTTCTGACTCCAGGCCCAGTGCTCTATATGTTGCACCACCTACCTGCCTCTTAGAGGTGGTGATTGCCTCAGTTTTGTTAGTGATTTTTTTTATTTGGGGGAACAGAAAGTATGTAGCAGCTTTGTGTGAGATTGCCGATGGGATCTTATCTGGGATTATTACCTAAGTGATTCAGTGAGGATGCTTTAGACTATCCTGGCAAATACTTTCATCCATTATCCATCATCATTAGGCAAAAATGATATTCAGCCCACAGTAAAATGTGAGTTTCTTGAAAGTAGGACCATTTATATTTTTTGTAGCCCTATTGACTAGTATAGTGCCTTGCCCATTATTAGTTGAGGGAATTTCACTTCAGACTTTAATTAATGTAATTACAAAATATAAAGTAAGTGTTAAAAGAATTTTCCTATGACTTCACAATAAATGTGGGAACAAGTTCTTAATCAATCTGAGAGGATAATAGAGCTTTGACTTTTGGATGAAGTAAATTGATAATTGCAAATTTTGTAATAAGACTGAAAGAATCAGGAATATCCCTGGGGCTTATATATAAAAGAATCAATCCACTCAGTAAGGAAAGATCCCAGGCTGAGGAATGCTTTGTGGAGATAGAACCCTTTCAGTGTGCCACACAGAAGGCAGAAAGAGGGTGAGGAACTCTGTCCCCTGATCTCCCTTCTCCGTTGGTCATGACATTGGAGCTTCTGGAGCAGTAGGAGATAATGCATCCATCTGGGACATAAGGCTAGATGCAGATAGACAGTGACTCAAGGAATGCGGTGATCCCTTGATCTCTTGTGAGAGAGAGAAGTAGACTCAAGAAGGAAGAAGGTTGCTAGAGTTTAACTTAACACCCAAGGCGAGCTATGAAGAACTATGAAGAGACAAAGAATTTCTGGAACTCAGAATTGTGAGTCACCTTTTGACACATATGCATCCTACGTGGGTGCCTCACTACAATTGTACTCTCAGTTTAAGCTTGCTCTTCTTATCGAAACTATACATATTTGTGAAAGAATGTGTCTCAAGTTAGAGAGGGCATGAAGTATTGTACCAACTGTTCTTACTTTTTATTTCATATTTTTGCTACAATTATCTAAAAGCAACTAAGTCTACTTGCTTGTCATTAATGTGAAGCATACCAGTGGAGGTTCATGAGCTACACAAGTAAGCATAACCACCCTCGGGGTGACTTCCTAGAATGTGAGAACCCAAACTGGGGGAAAGAGCAGAGAGAGATTGTTCAGTGTTCTATCACTCCTACGTTGGAGCTTTAGGCAAATACCCTACGTAATACTCTGGAGGTGTTAGAGAACTTTGCGTACAGCTGTGAATTTACTCTTACTAAGGGATTGTGCTAATAGGGGGTTGTACAATAAGTAAATGATTCACTGCCATACATAAGTCTTGCAAAGAATTTTCATAAATTGCATAAACAAAAATATATTCATCCCATAAAATTTGCATCCCCTCTTATCTTTTCCTTCACAACACATGCAGATAATTTAGTTGTGGTTCTGTCTTCCCTAACTAGTGTTAACATTTATTTCTCAAATCACAAGGGTTTCTACTGGAGTAGGACCAACAATACCTGCAGAGTCTATAAGTTTTTTGCACTGTGATTTCATTTAAACGTGTTGTTGATGTAAAGAAATTTTTAAAAATTCATACGAAGAAAACTTTTTTTCTTTCACCTGTGTTCATGTTTCTTGGCTAAAAATTTGGCAGTTTCGTCAGGTTAAGAAACAGTAATATTTTGAAACAACAGGGAATAAAAAATAACAAGGGAATAGTATAGAAAGGTAAAAATATGACAATGGTTGAACAAAATACACTTAGTGACTAAATAGAACCTTTGTTCCTCATTTAGACTGATAATAGTGAAAATGAAACTACTATTTTTAAGTTGCCAGGAACTACTATTTATTATAAATGGACTTTAACACTACATTTCTTATAAATAATAACTTATCTTCATATAATTCTGAATTACTTTCATTTGTTGTTCAATCATTTTTCAGTCATGTCTCACTCGCAGTGACCCTATATTTGGGGTTTTCTTGGCAAAGGGACTGGAATGGCTTGCCATTTCCTTTCCCAGCTCATTTTATAGATGAGGAAACTGAGGCAGACAAGGTGGAGTGATTTGCCCAGGGTCACACAGCTAGTAAGTGTCTGAGACCAGATTTGAACTCAGCCTTCCTGACTTGAGTCTTGGCACTCTATCCTCTGCAGCTGTAAATGTCACTACTTATATCCTCTCAAAGTCTCATCTAATTTGATCAGATTATCTAACTTTCAAAATGACAATCAACTGATAAGAAAGTCATCACCATAGCCAAATAAACTTTAGATCATACTGAGTCAGAATTGAGGAGGTAATTGAAGTGGGTAGGCCTCTGGAAATCAGAGGACCTACATTCAAATCTTTATTCTTATGTTTATGACTTATGTGACCTCAGACAGGGCTTCAATTTCCTCATATACTAAAAAGATGAAATTAGACTTCATGGTGTCTGAGGTCTCTTCTAGCTTTACATCCATGGTCTTATGATTCTAACTTCCTGGACCTCTAACTAAGCAATATGAATGCTAGTGTAGGTACACAAAAATGTCATTATAACACTGTGTAACACTATGGTCTACCCAGTTGGCTTATGCCAATACCATCTTTTTTTGTTACAATTGGGAGAAATGGTATACATAGAGATAACATTTCTTGACCTTATAACCAAGAAATTAAGATGCAATGAGGAATGATTCCAAGGGAGAAAAATAGAGGTGGGTGAACTCTACTTATCTCATCTCTTTCTTATCTCTTTCTAACTTCCTTTCCTACCTAGAAGGAATGGGGAGGATTTTTTCCCCAAGTTAAGACTGACCTTGCACATTGGCCATTTCTGTGGTTTAATTTGAGAGATCTGGAAAGTCCCACCATTTACTCCTTCAACAAAAACTTTTTTAATCTATGCCCTAAATTCCACTAATAATCACTTCCTACAGTTGTTTTAACATGCAAATATCCTGGCAAGATTAATCACTAATCTTAAGCATGAATTAGTTTATCTAATGTCTTTCTCTTAGGTAAAGTAGTAGAAAATGTGGGGGTCCCTTCACACACACACTCACACACACACACACACACACACACACATACTCACACTAGGAGATAAGTGATGAATGAGCTGAAGGAGAAGTGGTGCTGGAAAAGCGAGAAAGTCAAACATGGGAAGGCCATATAATTCAGGGACTAAGGTTCCAAAGGCAAACATTGCCAATTTCACAATTTGGATCCTTTCCAAAATTAGAAACACCAATGTGGCTGAATTTGGAAGAGAACGTGGCAAGGGATTAGAGGAGGGTCTACCACACTTCTGTCCTGGGGACTGGATCATTAGGAAGGCTCATTGATCTATAGAGAAGAATCACAGATTACTTAATAAGACAAACTGCCCATCTTCTGAAAATGATGAAAAAGTTATGTAAGAGTAGGGTCAGCCTTACAAAGTGTGGTGTAATGAGTAGAGAGAGCAGTGGATTTGGAGTCTGGAGTCCTAGTTTCAAATTCTGCCTAAAACACTGAGACAAATGAGAACCCCAAGACATAGGGTTTCTGGGTAATTGATACTGAATTTATTAATTAAGCTAGCTGTTAATCAATAAAATGATAATCAGTGGTTTCTCTCAGTAACCAAAGATGCCAAGGAAGACTCTTAAATCGCATCTGAAAGGGAACCCCTTTGACAAGTGAAAACCAACTTAATTGGTGGACAGTCAATGAGGAGTTGGGCTAAAAGTCTTCAACTCCTGCTGAGAACTGATTTGATCGTGAGACCAAGCAGCCTCAAGGCAATTGGGGTGAGGAAGTCATTTCTATCTGGATCTCTCTTTCATGACCGTAGGATTGCCTTACTGTCCAATGGAGGGGATAAAGGACAGGGGGTTCTTTCCCCAGGCAAAGGCTCAAACAGACTGGACTCTGCTCATACACTAAACAAAAAATAGGTCTCCCAGTTGGGTAGGTGCTGCCCAAAGTTAATAAGCATGTGCCTTGGGGGCAAGGAACAAATCTTAAATTTAAATATCAAAGAAATTATTTCCCTTCCTTGGGCATCAATTTACTCATCTACAAAATGAGGGTCACAGACTTGGATGGCTCCTTCCAGCAGTACAATCCACTGTTTGACCTTGGACAAGTCATTTGCCTACGCTGGGCAACAGTTTACTCATCTGTAAAATGAGTGTGGCAGAATTGGATGGATCATTCCAGCTTTAGAATAGACTGTGTCACCTTGGTCTAGTCATTTCTCTTCTTTGGCCACAGTTTACTCATCTGGAAAATGTGTGAGTCCAAGGGGATGGTCACATCCGCCTGTAGAGCCACTTGTGTGACCCTCAACAAAGCATTTCTCTTTCCTGGTCCTCAGTTTACTTATCTGGAAAATGGGTGATTCAGACATGGATGTTCCCTTCCAGCTGTGCAATCCACAGTGTGACCTCCAAGAAGTCATTTCCCTTCTGTAGGCCTCAGGCTACTCTTCTGTAAAAAGAGTGAGTCAGACTTTGATGATCCCTTCCAGCTGTGGCATCCACTATGGGACCTTGAAGAAGTCATTTCCATTCACAGGGCCTCATTTGACTCACCTTTCAAATGAGTCAATCAGACTTGGAAAGTTCTTTCCAGGTGTAGAATCCTCTGTGTGACCATAGATAAATAATTTCCTTCCCTTGGCCTTAATTTACTCACCTGTAAAACGAGGGACGCAGACTTGGATGGTCATTTCCAGTAGTACAATCCACTGTTTGACTGTGGACAAGTCATTTCTCTACCCTGGGCATCATTTTACTTATTTGTAAGATGAGTGTGGCAGAATTGGATGGTCCCTTCCAGCTAGAGAATTCACTGTGAGACCTTGGATTACTCACTTGCCTTCTCTGGCCTTCATTTATTCTTCTGTAAAATGTGTGCGTCAAAGTGGATGGTCACATGCAGCTGCAAAATCACTTGTATGACCCTCAACAAGACATTTCCTGGTCCTCAGTTTGCTCATCTGGAAAATGGATGATTTAGACACAGATGTTCTCTTGCAGCTGCAGAATCCAAAGTGTGACCTTCAAGAAGTCATTTCCTTGCCTAGGCCTCATTAAATGAGTGAGTCAGACTATGATGATCCCTTCCAGCTGTAGCATCCATGGTGTGACCTTGAAGAAGTCATTTCCCTTCACTGGACCCCATTTTTCTTATCTTTCAAATGGGCATGTCAGACAAGGATGGTTCCTTCCAGCTGTGGACCTCTGTGTGACCTTAGGCAACATTTCCCTTCCTGTGGCCTCATATTCCTCATCTGTAGAATGAGTGCAGCAAATGTGATTGGCCACTTACAGCTGTCTAATACACTGTGTGACTGGGATGATGATTTTTCTTACCCGTTCTTAGGTTGCTCATTTGGAAAACGAGTGAGTCAACGTGGATGGTCATATCCAGTTGCAGAATGCCATGCGTGACCTCAACAAGGCATTTTGTTTCTCTTTCTCCTCAGTTTACTCATCTGTAAAATGGTTGATTCAGACATGGATTGTCCCTTCTACCTGCAGAATCCACTGTGTGATCTTCTTTTAGTCATTTCCCTTCCCTGGACTCAGTTTACTCATCTGTAAAATGTGTGAGTCAAAGTGAATGGTCACATATGGCAGTGGAAACATTTGTGTGACCCTCAAGAAGACTTTTCTTTATCCTGGCCCTCAGTTTACTCATCTGGAAAATGGGTGCTTCAAACATAGATGTTCTCTTGCAGCTGCAGAAGCCACAATGTGACCTTCAAGAAGTCATTTCCCTTCCCTAGATATCAGTTCTCTCATCAGTAACATGATTGTGTCAGACTTTGATGGTCCCTTCCAGCTGTACCTTTGACCATGTGACCTTAAAGAAGCATTTCGCTTCACTGGGCCTCATTTTTCTTATCTGTCTAATGGGCATGTCAGAGGAGGATAGTTGTTTCTAGCTGTAGAATTTTGTGTGTGAACTTAGACAAGTGATTTCCCTGACCGTGGCCTGTGATGATCCATTTGTATAATTAGTGTCGCACACTTGGACAGTCATTTCCAGTTGTCCAATAAACTGTGTGACCTTGGACAAGTCCTTTGCTTACCCTGGCCTCAATTTACATACCTGTAAAATCAAGGATTCAAACACGGATGGCTCATTTCTGGTGTAAAATTGACAGAGTGACCTTCAAGATGTCATTTCGGTTCCCTGGGCCTTACTTTTGTCATCTGGCAAAAGAGTATGGCAGACTTGGATGGTCAATTCCAGCTGCAGAATTGACTGTGTTTCTGGGACAAGTCTTTTTCTTACCTGGCCTCAGTTTACTCATTTGTAAAATGGGTGAGTTAAGGTAGATGGTCAAATCCAGCTATAGAATCCCCTGTGTAACCTCAAAAAGATGGTTCTCTTTCCTGGGTCTCAGTTTACTCATCTGTAAAATGGGGGATTCAGACATGCATGGTCCTGTCCAGCTGTAGAAACCACAGCGTGACCTTCAGGAAGTCATTTCTCTTCCCCTGGCCTCATTGTAATCACCTTACAAATGAGTCAGTCAGACTTGGAAAGTTCCTTCCAGGTGCAGAATGCTCTGTGTGACCTTACATAACTAATTTCTCATCCCTTTGCCTCAGTTTACTTATCTGTAAAATGAAGGTGGCAGACTTGAATGGTCCCTTCCAGCTGTAGAGTCCTCTATGTGACCTTGGATTAGTCATTTCCCTTCCCTGGTCGCAGTTTACTCCTCTGGAAAATGCATGACTCAAAATTGATGGTCACATCCAGCTATAGAATCACTTGTGCGACGCTCAACAAGACATTGCTCTTTCCTGATCCTCACTTTACTCATCTGTACAATGGGTGATTCAGACAACGATGGTCCCTTCCAGCTGTGGAATCCACAGTGTGACCTTCAGGAAGTTATTTCCCTTCCCTAGGTCTCAGTTTTCTCATCATTAAATGAGTGAGTCAGACTTTGATGTTCCCTTCCAGCTGTAGCATCTATGGTGTGACCTTGAAGAAGTCATTTCTCTTCACTGGGCCTCATTTTTCTCATCTCTCAAATAGGCATGTCAGATGTGGATGGTTCCAGCAGAATCCTCTGTGTGACCTTAGGCAACTCATTTCCCTTCCCATGGCTTCAGATTACTCATCTGTAAAATGTGTGTGGCAGACATCGATGGTCACTTCCAGCTGTCTAATCCACTGTGTGACTGGGAAAATTCTTTTCCTTACCCTGCCCTCAGTTTAGTCATTTGGAAAATAAGTGAGTCAAAATGGATGGTCCCATCCAGGTGTAGAATCCCATGTGTGACCTCAACAAGACCTTTCTCTTTCCTAGGCCTCAATTTACTCATCTGTAAAATGGATGATTCAGGTCATGGATTGTCCCTTCCAGATGCAGAATTCACTGTGTGAACTTCTTTTAGTCATTTCCCTTCCCTGGATTCAGTTTACTGCTCTGTAAAATGTGTGAGTCAAAGTGAATGGTCACATCTATCCATATTCCAGTGGAATCAATTGTGTGACCCTCAACAAGATGTTTCTTTTTCATGGTCCTCAGTTTACTCATGTGGAAAATGGGTGCTTCAGACAAAGATGTTCTCTTGCAGCTGTGAAATCCACAGTGTGCCCTTCAAGAAGTCATTACCTTTGCCTAGGCCTCAGTTTTCTCATCAGTAACATGATTGTGTCAGACTTGAATGGTTCCTTCCAGTTGTTGAGTCCACTCTGTGACCATGGACAGCTCATTACCCTTCCCTTTGCCTCCTTTTATTCAACTGTAAAATGAGGGAACCTGACCTCTTTTGTACCTTCCAGGTGTAGAATCCAGTATGTGATCTTGAACAAGATTTTTCCCTACCCTGTTCCTCAGTTTACTTACCTCTAGAAGGAGTGAGTGAGGACTGAATGGTCTTGTCAAGCTATAGAACGCACTGTTTGACCTAGGGCACGTGGTTTCCCTCAGCTTACACATCTGTAAAATGAATGAGTCAGACTTTGATGGTCTCTTCCAGCTGTGGCATCCAGTGTGTGGCCTTGAAGAAGTCATTTCACTTTACTGGGCCTCATTTGAGTCATTTCCAAATCAGTCAGTGAGACTTGAAAAGCTCCTTCTTGATGTAGAATCCTCTGTGTGACCATAGACAAGTAATTTCTGTTTGCTTGGCCTCAGTTTACTCATCTGTAAAATGAACGAGTCAGACTTTGATGGTCCTTTCCAGCTGTGGCATCCAGTGTGTGACCTTGAAGAAGTCATTTCCCTTCACTGGGTCTTAGTTTACTCAACTTTGAAATGACTCAGTTAGACTTGGAATGTTCCTTCCAGGTGTAGAATCCTCTGCGTGACCATAGACAACTTATTTCCCTTCCCTTGACCTCAGTTCATTCATCTGCAAGATGAGGGTTGTACACATGGGTGATCACTTCCAGCAGGGCAATGCACTGTTTGACCTTCGAAAAGTCGTTTCCCTACTGTGGATATCAGTTTACTCATCTGCAAGATGAGTGTGGCAGACTTGGATGGTCTGTACCAGGTGTAGAATCTATTGTGAGAACTTGGATTAGTCATTTCCCTTCCCTATCCTCATGTACTCATCTGTAAAATGCGTGCATTAAAGTGAATGGTTACATGCAGCTGTAAAATTACTTGTGTGACCCTTAACAAGGCATTTCTCTTTCCTGATCCTCAGTTTGCTCATCTGGAAAATGGGTGATTCAGACATAGATGTTCTCTTAGAGCAGTGGAATCCACAGTGTGATCTTCAAGAAGTCATTTCCCTTCCCTAGGCCTCCGTTTTCTCATCAGTAAAATGATTGAGTCAGACTTTGATGGTCCCTTCCAGCTGAACCATCGACCGTGTGACTTTGAAAAAGCATTTTCCTTCCCTAGGCCTCAGTTTTCTCATCTATCAAAAGGGCATGTCAGAGGAGGTTGTAGCTGTAGAATCTAGCTGTAGAATCCTCTGTGTGACCTTATACAACTGATTTCCCTGCCTGTACTCATCTGTACAATCCGTGTTGCAGACTTGGATCATCACTTCCAGCTGTCCAATCTACTGTGTGACCTTGGACAAGTCTTTTCCTTAAACTGGCCTCAATTTACTTATCTGTATAATCAGAGATTCAGACAAGGATGGTCCATTTCTCCTGTAGAATTGACAGAGTGACCTTCAAGAATTCATTTTGGTTCCCTGGGCATCACTTTTGTCATTTGGCAAAGGAGTGTGGCAGACTTGGATGGTCAATTCCAGCTGCTTAAGTCACTGTGTTTCTGGGATGTTTTTTCCTTAGGCTGGCCTCAGTTTACTCATTTGTAAAATGAGAGAGTCAAAGTGGATACTCACATCCAGTTGTAGAATCCCCTGTGTGATCCTAAGAAGATGATTCTCTGTCCTGGGACTCACTTTACTCATCTGTAAAATGGGTGAGACAAGCATGCATGGTCTTATCCAGCTGTGGAATCCACAGTGTGACTTTCAGAAGTCTTTTCCCTTCACTTGGCCTCATTTTACTCTCCTTACAAATGAGTCAGTAAGACTTGAAAAGTCCCTTCCAGGTGTAGAATGCTCTGTGTGACCTTGGACAACTAATTTCCCATCCCTTCACTTCTCTTTACTCATTTGTAAAATGAGGGTGGCAGACTTGGATATTCCCTTCCAGCTCTAGTATCGATTGTGTGACCATGGATTAGTCATTTCCCTTCCCTGGCCTCAGTTTACTCCTCTGTGAAATGTGTCACATCCAGCTGTAGAACCACTTGCGCAACCCTCAACAAGATGATGCTCTTTCTTGGTCCTCAGTTTAGTCATTGGGAAAATGGGTGATTCAGACATGGATAGTCTCTTCCAGCTGTGGAATCCACAGTGTGGATTCAGTAAGTTATTTCCCTTTCCTAGGCCTCAGATTACTCATCTTTAAAATGAGTGTGGCAGACATCGATGGTCACTTCCAGTTTTCTAAATCCACTGTGTGACTGAGACAATTTGTTTTCTTACCTTCCCTCAGTTTACTCATTTGTAAAATGGATGTCAAAGTGGATGTTCAAATCCAGCTGTAGAATCCCCTGTGTGGCCTCAACAAGACTTTTCTCGTTCCTGGGCCTCAGTTAACTCATCTGTAAAATGGGCAATTTAGACATGCATGGCCTTGTCCAGCTGTAGAATCCACAGTGTGACCTTTAAGAAGTCATTTCCCTTCCCTGTGCATCAGCTTACCCGTCTGTAAAACGAGGGAGTCTGACTTGGATAGTTCCTTCTAGCTGTTGAATCCACTGTGTGACCATGGACAGCTCATTACCCTTCCCTTGGCCTCACGTTACTCATCTGTAAAATGAATGATCCCAACTTCTTTTGTGCTTCCAGGTGTAGAATTCAGTGTGTGACCTTGGATTAGTCATTTCCTTTCGCTGGCCTCATTTATTCATCTGTAAAATACATGTGTCAAAGAGCATGGTGACATGCAGCTGTAGAATCACTTGTGCGACCCTCAACAAGATGTTTCTCTTTCCTGTTCCTCAGTTTGCTCATCTGTAAAATGGGTGATTCAGATATAGATGTTCTCTTACAGCTCTTGAATCCACAGTATGTCCTTCAAGAAATCATTTCCCTTCCCTAGGCTTCAGTTTTCTCATCATTAAATGAGTGAGTCAGACTTTGATGGTCCCTTCCAGCTGTAGCATCCATGGTGTGACCTTGAAGAAGTCAGTTCCCTTCACTGGGCCCCATTTTTCTCATCTATCAAATGGACATGTCAGATGTGGATGATTTCTTCCAGCTGTGGAATCCTCTGTGTGACCTTAGGCAGCTCATTTCCCTTCCCGTGGTCTCAGATGACTCATCTGTAGAATGAGTGTGACAGATTTGATTGGTCACTTACAGTTGTCTAATCCACTATGTGATTGAGACAATTCTTTTCCTTAACCTGGACTCGTTTTACCCATTTGGAAAATGAGTGATTCAAAGTGGAAGGTCACATTCAGGTTTAGAATCCTGTGTGTGACCTCAACAAGACTTTCTGTCCTGGGTTTCAGTTTACTCATCTGTAAAATGGGTGATTCAGACATGTATTGTCCCTTCCAGTGGTAGAATCCACTGTGTGACTTTCTTTTAGTCATTTCCCTTCTCTGGACTCAGTTTACTCATCTGTAAAATGCGTAAGTCAAAGTGAATTGTCACATACAACTGTGGAAACACTTGTGTGACCCTCAACAAGATGTTTCTTTATCCTACTCCTCAGTTTACTCATCTGGAAAATGGATGATTCTGACGTAGATCTTCTCTTGAAGCTGTGGAATCCACAGTGTGACGTTCAAGAAATGATTTCCCTCCCCTAGGCCTCAGTTTTCTCATCATTAAAATTATTGAGTCAGACTTTAATGGTTCCTTCCAGCTGTACCACTGACCTTGTGATGTTGAAGAAGCATTTCTCTTCACTAGGCCTCATTTTTCTCATCTGTCAAATGGGCATGTCAGATGAGGATAGTTGTTTCTAGCTGTACAATCCTGCATGTGACTTTAGACAACTGATTTCCCTGACTGTGGCCTGTGATTACGCACCTGTAAAATCAGTTCTGTAGACTTGAATAATCATTTCTAGCTGTCCAATCCACTGTGTGACCTTGGACAAGTCTTTTCCTTATACTGGCCTCAATTTACTTACTTGTAAAATGAGGAAGTCAGACAATGATGGTCTATTTCTGCTGTAGAATTGACAGAGTGACCTTCAAGAAGTCATTTCGGTTCACTGGGCCTCATTTTTGTCATCTGGAAAAGGATTGTGGCAGACTTGGATGGTCAATTCCAGCTGCAGAATCCACTGTGTTTCTGGGACAAGTCTTTTGGTTACACTGGCCTCAGTTTACTCATTTGTAAAATGAGAGAGTCAAAGTGAATAGTCACATCCAACTGCAGAATCCCCTGTTAGACCTCAACAAGATGATTCTTTTTTTCTGGGCCTCAGTTTACTCATCTGTGAAATGGGTGATTCAGACATGTAGTCCAGCTGTAGAATTCACAGTGTGACCTTCAAGAAGTCATTTGCCTTCCCTTGGCCTCACTTTATTCAACTTACAAATGAGTCAGTCAGACTTGTAAAGTTCCTTTCAGGTGTAGAATGTTCTATGTGACCTTAGACAACTAATTTCCCATCCCTTGGCCTCAGTTTACTCATCCGTAAAATGAGGGTTACAGACTTGAATGGTCCCTTCCTGGTGTAGAATCCACTGTGCAACCTTGGATTAGTCATTTCCCCTCCATGGCCTCAGTTTACTCCTCTGGAAAATGGGTGAGCCAAAATGGATGGTCACATACAGCTGTAGAATCACTTGTGCCACCCTCAACAGGACATTCATCTTTCCTGGCCCTCAGTTTACTCATCTGGAAAATGGGTGATTCAGACATGGATGGGCCCTTCCAGCTGTGGAATCTACAGTGTAACCTTTAAGAAGTCATTTGCCTTTCATAGGTGTCAGTTGACTCATTTGTAAAATTAGAGTCTGACTTGAATGATTCCTTCCAGTTCTTGAGTCCACTTTGTGGCCATGGACAGCTCATTACCCTTCCCTTGGCCTCAGTTTTCTCACCTGTAAAATGGGTTATCCAGAAGTGCATGATTTTGTACAGCTGTAGAATCCACAGTGTGACTTTCAGGAAGTCATTTCCCTTCCCCTGGCCTCATTTTACTCACCTTTCAAATGAGTCAGTCAGACTTGGACAGTTCCGTCCAGCTGTAGAATGCTCTGTGTGACCATAGACAACTAAATTCCCTTCCCTTGACCTCAGTTTATTCATTTGTAAAATGAATTACTTCCAGAGGGTTACTTCCAGAAGTACAATCCACTGTTTGACCTTGGACAAGTCATTTCCCTATCTTGCGCATCAGTTTACTCATCTGTCAGATGAGTGTCGCAGACTTGAATCATCATTTCCAGCTGTCCAATCCACTGTGTGACCTTGGACAAGCTGATTGCTTACCCTGGCCTCAATGCACTCATCTGCAAAATCAGGGATTCAGAGGTGGATGGTCCATTTCTGTTGTAGAATTGAACGAATGACCTTCAAGAAGTCATTTGGCTTCCCTGGGCTTCAGTTTACTCATCTGTAAAATGAGTGAGTCAGACTTTGATGGTCCCTTCTAGCTGTACCATTGAACATGTGACCTTGAAGAAGTCATTTCCCTTCACTGGGCCTCATTTTACTCACCATTCAAATGAGTCAGTGAGACTTGGACAGTTAATTCCACCTGTAGAACCCTCCGTGTGACCTTAGACAAGAAATTTCCCTTCCCTTAGCCTCATTTTATTCATCTGTAACATGACTGTGGCAGTCTTGGATGGTACCTTTAGCTGTATAAGCCATTTCCGTTCCTTGGTCCTCAGTTACTTATCTGTAAAATGAGTGTGGCAGACTTCAACGGTCATTTCCAGCTGTCTAATCCACTGTGTGACTGGGACAAGTCTTTTTCTTACCTGGCCTCAGTTTACTCATTTGTAAAATGGGTGAGTTAAGGTAGATGGTCAAATCCAGCTATAGAATCCCCTGTGTAACCTCAAAAAAGATGGTTCTCTTTCCTGGGTCTCAGTTTACTCATCTGTAAAATAGGGGATTCATACATGCATGGTCCTGTCCAGCTGTAGAAACCACAGCGTGACCTTCAGGAAGTCATTTCTCTTCCCCTGGCCTCATTGTAATCACCTTACAAATGAGTCAGTCAGACTTGGAAAGTTCCTTCCAGGTGCAGAATGCTCTGTGTGACCTTACATAACTAATTTCTCATCCCTTTGCCTCAGTTTACTTATCTGTAAAATGGTGGCAGACTTGAATGGTCCCTTCCAGCTGTGGAATCCACAATGTGACCTTCAGGAAGTTATTTCCCTTCCCTAGGTCTCAGTTTTCTCATCATTAAATGAGTGAGTCAGACTTTGATGGTCCCTTCCAGCTGTAGCATCTATGGTGTGACCTTGAAGAAGTCATTTCCCTTCACTGGGCCTCATTTTTCTCATCTGTCAAATGGACCTGTCAGACAAGGATAGTTCCTTCTAGCTGTAGAATCTTCTGTGAGACCTTAGACAACTGATTTCCCTGTGTGTGGTCTGTGATTACTCATCCATCCAAAAAGTGTCACGGACTTTGTTTGTCATTTCCAGTTTTCCAATTCACTATGTGACCTTGGACAAGACTTTTATTTACCCTGGCCTCAATTTACTCATCTGTAAAATCAGTATTCAGATGTGGATGGTCCATTTCTGTGACAGAGTTGACAGAGTTTCCTTCAAGAAGTCATTTCAGATTCCTGTGCCTCAGTTTACTTATCTGGAAAAGGAGTGTGTCAGACTTGGATGGTCACTTTCAGCTGTAGAATCCACTGTTTTTCTGGGACAAGTCTTTTCCTTACCCTGGCCTCAGTTTACTCATTTGTAAAATGAGTGAGTCAAAGTGGATAATCACATTCAGCTGTAGAATCCCCTGTGTGACCGCAAAAAAAAGGTGATTCTCTTTGCTGAACCTCAGTTTACTCATCTGTAAAATAGTTATCCAGAAATGCATGATCTTGTTCAGCTGTAGAATCCACAGTGTGACCTTGAAGAAGTCATTTCCCTTCACTGGGCTTCATTTTACTCACCATTCAAATGAGTCAGTGAGTCTTAGACAGTTCCTTCCAGCTGTGGAATCCTACATGTGACCTTAGACAACAAATTTTCCTTCCTTTAGCCTCACTTTATTCATCTGTAACATGATAGTGGCAGTCTTGGATGGTAACTTCTACCTGTATAAGTCATTTCCGTTCCCTAGTCCTCAGTTTACTTATCTGTAAAATGAGTGTTGCAGACTTCAATGGTCACTTCCAATTGTCTAATATGCTGTGTGACTGGGACAATTCTGCTTCTTACCCTGGTCTCAGTTTACTCATTTGTATAATGGGTGAGTCAAGATGAATGGTCAAATCCAACTGTAGAAACCCCTGTGTGACCTCAATAAGACTTTTCCCTTTCCTAGGCCTCAGTTTACTTATTTGTACAATGAGTGACTCAGATATGGATGGTCCCATGCAGCTGTAGAATCCACAGTGGGAACTTCAAGAAGTCATTTACCTTCTCTGGATGTCAGTTTACTCATCTGTGAAATGAGGTGGTGTGACTTGGATGGTTCCTTCCAGCTGTTGAATCCACTGTGTGACCTTGGACAGCTCATTACCCTTCCCTTGGCATCACTTCATTCATGTGAAACATGAGTGTGGCAGACTGGAATCGCTCCTTCCAACTGTAGAATCTACTGTGTGACCTTTGATTAGTCATTTCCCTTCCCTGGACGCAGTTTCCTCATCTGTAAAATGCTTATGACATAGTGAATGATCACATCCAGTTGTAGAAGTGCTTGGGTGACCCTCAACAAGAAGTTTCTCTTTCTTATTCCTCAGTTTACTTATGTGAAAAATGGGTGACTCAGACCTGGATGCATCCCATCAGCTGTGAAATCCACAGTGTGACCTTCAAGAAGTCATTTCCCTTCCCCAGGCCTCAGTACACTCATCTGTGAAATGAATGAGTCAGATTTTGATGGTCCCTTCCAACTGTGGCATTCATGCTGTGCTCTGAAGAAGTCATTTCCCTTTCCTGGGCCTCATTTTACTCACCTTTCAAATGAGTCAGTCACATTTGGACAGTTCCTTCCTGCTGTAGAATCTTCTGTGTGACCTTAGACAACTAATTTTCCTTCCCTTGGCCTCAATTTACTTATCTGTGAAGTTAGGGCCACAGATCTGGATGGTCACTTCCAGTAGTACAATCCATTGTTTGACCTTGGACAAGTCATTTCCCCACCTTGAGCATCAGTTTACTGGTCTGTCAGATGAATGTGGCAAACCCGACTGGTCCCTTCCACCTGTACAATGCATGGTGTGACCTTGGGCAAATATTTTCCTTACCCTGGCTTCAATTAATGCATTTGTAAAATCTGAGATTCAGACGTGGATGATCCATTCCAACTGGAGAAGTCCTTTCCCTTCCTGTGGCCTCAGATTCCTCATCTATAAAATGAGTATGGCACCCTTGGATGGTCACTTACAACTGTCCCATCTACTGTGTGACTGGGACAAGTCGTTTCCTTATCCTGACCTCAGTTTACTCATTTCTAAAATGAGTGAATCAAAGTGGATGGTCACACCCAGCTGTAAAATTCCCTGTGTGACCTGAACAAGATGGTTCTCTTTCCTGGTCTTCAGGTTCCTTATCTGGAAAATGGTTGATTCAGACATGGATGGTCACTTCCAGCTTTGACCTGTGTAGACCTTCAAGAAGTGATTTCCCTTCCCTCGACCTCAGTTTACTCATCAGTAAAATCTATGAGTCAGAGTTTGATGGTCTGTTCCAGCTGTAGCCTGTACCATGTGACCTTGATGAAGTCATTTCCCTTCACTGTGCCTTATTTTTCTCATCTGTCTAATGGGCATGTCAGACAAGGATGGTTCTTTCTAGCCAGAGAATCCTCTGTGTGACCTTAGACAACTCATTTCCCTGACCATGGCCTGTGATTACTCAACTGTATAATCACTTTTGCAGACTTGGATTATCACTTCCAGCTATCCAATCCACTGTGTGACCTTGGACAAGTCTTTTGCTTACCCTGGCCTCAATTTATTCATCTGTAAAATCAGAGATGCAGACATGGATGGTCCATTTCTGCTGCAGAATTAACAGAATGAATGACCTTCAAGAAGTCATTTCGAACCCAGGGTCTCAGTTTACTCATCAGGAAAATGAGTGTGGCAGACTTCAGTGGACACTTCCAGCTGTAGAATCCACTGTATGACCTTGAATCAGTTATTTCCCTTCCCTGACCTAAGTTTACTCATCTGTAAAATGAGTGAGTCAAAGTGGATGGTCACATCCAGCTGTAGAAGTACTTGTGTGACCCTCAGCAAGACATTTCTCTTTCCTGGGCCTCAATTTACTCACGTGTAAAGTGAGGGACTCAGAGGTGAATGGTTCCTTCCACCTGTAGAATCCACTGTTTGACGTTGGACACATCATTTCCATATCCTGGGTCTAAGTTTACTCATATGTAAAAATGAGTGTGGCAGACTTGGATGATCACTTGCTCCAGTAGAATCCACAGTGTGACCTTAGGTTAGTCATTTCCCCTCCATGGCCCCAGTTTACTCATCTTCAAAATGCATGATTCAAAGTGGATGATCACATTCAGCTGTAGAATCACTTGTGTGACCCTCAACAAGATCCTTTTCTTTGTGGTGCTCAGCTTACTCATCTGTAAAATGGGTGATTCAGACATAGATGGTCCCTTCCAGCTGTGGAATCCAACTGTGACCTTCAAGAAGTCATTTCCCTTCCCTATACCTCAATTTTCTCATCAGGAAAATGATTGAGTCAGACTTTGATGATCCCTTACAGTTGTAGAATCCACAGACTGATCTTGGGTTAGTCATTTCCCTTACCTGGTCTCAGTTTACTCATTTGTGAAATGTGTGAGTCAAAGTGGAACGTGCCATTGAACTTTAGAATTCCATGTGTGACCCTCACCAAGATGTTTCTCTTTCTGGGCCTCAGTTTACTCATCTGTAAAATGAGTGATTCAGCCATAGATGGTCACTTCCAGCTGTAGAATCCACAGTGTGACCTTCAAGAAGTCATTTACCTTCTCTGGATGTCAGTTTACTCATCTGTGAAATGAGGCGGTGTGACTTGGATGGTTCCTTCCAGCTGCTGAATCCACTGTGTGACTTTGAAGAAGTCATTTCCCTTCCCTGGGCATTTTTCTCATCTGTCAAATGGGCATGTCAGACTTGGATGGTTCTTTCCAGATGTGCAATCCTCTGTGTGACCTTAGACAATTCATTTCCCTTCCCTGGGCATCAATTTACTCTCTTGTAAAATGAGTGATTCAGACATAGATTGTCCCTTTCAGCAGTAGAATTGTCTGGGGGGGGGGTAGCTAGGTGGCACAGTGGATAGAGCACCAGTGCAGGAGTCAGGAGGATCTGAGTTCAAATCTCACCTCAGACATTTGACACTCACTAGCTGTGTGACCTTGGGCAAGTCATTTAACCCCAATTGCCTCATCCTGGGTCATCTCCCGTCATCCTGATGAATATCTGGTCACTGGATTCAGATGGCTCTGGAGGAGAAGTGAGGCTGGGGACCTGTACAGTCCTCCCTCACTCAAAACAAAGTCAAGTACAAGTCATGTCATTATTTCTCTGATGGCATGGTCTTCTTCGGCAACAAAGGACGAACACACACAGAATCCTCTGGGTGACCTGGGGAAAGGCAATTCCCTTCCACAGGCCTCTATTTACTCACCTGTAAAATGACTAAATGAGACTTGCATTGTCTCTTCTAGCTATAGAATCCACTATGTGACATTGGACAGGTTGTTTCCTCTCCCTTGGCCTCACTTTACTCACTTGTAAAATGACTGAATCAAACTTGGAAGGTCCCTTCCAGCTGTAGAATCCACTGTGTTATCTTGGACTCAACATTTTCTTTCCCTGACCTCAGTTTAGTCATCTGTAAAATGAGGAATTCTGACGTGGTTGGTCCCTTCCAGCTGTAGAATCCACAGTGTGACACTGAAGAAGTCATTTCCTTTCCCTGGGCCTCAATTTACTCATCTGTAAAATGAGTGAGTCAGACTTGCATGTTCCCATCAAGTATAGTCTACTATGTAACCTTGGCTTAGTCATTTACATTCTCCTGCCTCAGTTTACTCATCTGTAAAATGAGTGAGTCAAAGTGAACAGTGCCTTCGAACTGTAGAATCCACTGTGACCTTGAGAACCTCAAGGAATGGAAATGACTTTTCCACGGTCACACAGTGGATTCCACAGCTGGAAGGGACCATCCAAGCCTCACTCACTCATTCTAGAAGAGAGTAAACTGAGACTTAGGGAAGGGAAATTACTTGTCCAAGGTCACACACTGGATTCTACAGCTGGAAGTTGTCATAGAAGGTGGACTGCCTCACTTTACAGATGAGTGAACTGAGACCCAGGGAAGGGAAATGACAAATATAGTGGATTCTACAGCAGAAAGGGACCATCCAAGTCTATCTGATTCATTATACATGTGAGCAAAATGAGGCACAGCAAAGGGAAATGGCATGGCTAAAGTCACCCAGAGGATTCTATAGCTGGAAGGAACCATCGATGTGTGAATCATTCAATTTATAGGTGAGTAAGCTGAAGCTCAGAGAAGGGAAAGGACTTCTTCAAGGTCACACAGTGAATGCTACAGCTGGAAAGGACCATGCAAATGTGACTCACACATTTTATAGGTGAATAAACTGAGGCCTAGGGAAGGGAAATGAGTTGTTTAAGATCACACAGTGCATTCTAGAGCTAGATGGGATCATCCAAGTCTGACTCATTCATTTTACAGGAGAGTAGACTGAGGCACAGGAAAGAGAAACATCGTGTTGTGGGTCACACAGGAAATTCTACAGCTGGAAGGGACCATCCACTTTGATTCACTCATTTTACAGATGAGTCAAATGAGGCCCAGAAAGGGAAATGCTTTTTGCCAAGGTCATATAGTGGATTCTAAAGCGGGAAGGAACCATCGACGTCTGATTCACTCATTTTAGAGGTAAGTAAACTGAGACCCAGGGAAGGTAAATGACTTCTTAAAGGTCACAGAGTGGATTCTACAGATCAAAGGGACCATGCAATTCTGACTGAATCATTTTACACGTGAGTAAAATGTGGCCCAGGAAATCCAAACGACTTTTCTTATGTCACAGAGTGGATTCTACAGATGGAAGGAACCATCCATGTCTGACTCACTCATTTTATAGTTGAATAAAATGAGGCCAACTGTTCAAGGTGACACAGCACAATCGACAGTTGGAAGGGACCAACCAAATCTGATTCATTCATTTTGCAGTTGAGTAAACTGAGGCCCAGGGAAGGGAAATGACTTCTCCAAGGTCACACAGTGGATTCTACAGTTGGAAGGAACCATCCATGTCTGACTCACTCATTTTACTGATGAGTGAAATGAGGTCCAAGAGAGATTAAATAATTTACTCAAGATCACACAGATAATTAGGGTTTGGAAGTATGCCTCACCTCCAGCCCTTCAGGATCATGATTGGTCCTTGTATTGCCCAATTGACTCTTTTTCTAAATCCTTTTCCACCTCCCTCACTTCATAGTAGCTTTTTCATGTAAGGATAGTTTTGAACATTCAAATTTTTCCCTGTCTCCCTCCTCTCCCTCCTCCCCCAATACAGTAAGTAATCTGATAGAGGTTATTCATGTGCAATCATGTTAAACATATTTCCACATTTTTCATGCTGTGAAAAAAGAATCAGAACAAAAGGAAAAAAACCATCAGAAAGAAATAGGAGAAAATAATGTGCTTCAATCTGCATTCAGACTTCATAGTTCTTTCCCTGGATGTGGGTAGCATTTTCCATCTTGAGTCTCCTGGAATTATCTTGGACCATTGCCTTTCTCAGAAGAGCTACGTCTAACAAAGTTGATCATCACACAATGTTGTTGTTACTTATAGAATAGTCTCCTTGTTCTGCTCAGTTCACTCTGCATCAGTTCTTGGAAGTCTTTCCAGGTTTTTCTGAATCGATTGACTCTTTATTGTCCTCCACACTGCAACTATTCCATCCTGTCCCTTCCTTAAATCCCCCATATCACCTTCTTCCCATGAAGAAGTATCCTATTTCTTGTATCCTATTTTACCAAGGAAAGTGAGATTTTTCTGTGAGTTCCTCTACTCCACCCCCTGAAGTTCTTCTTTGTGGTCCCCTACTCTTTCTTTCTTTACTGCAGTCCATTTCCTGTGAGGAACAGACCCTTCTCCTTGTGTTCTTGGCCCATCCCCTCCTGTCTTCTCTGGAAGCTTGGCTAAGTCATCCCTTCCTCTTTCATCGACAGTCTTTCCTTAGGCCCTGGTTCCTCTGGGCTTCTTCCAAGCAGGCCCAAGCTCTAAGCTCAGTGCCCTCATTTTCTCTCCTCCCACTTACTTCTCAAGCCCTTGTGACCCCAGTCTTCCACTGAAAGGGCTTTCTCTGAGGATGATTGAGATCACTTAATTATTGGTTTGGCTGGCTTTTGCTTGGTTTTTCACCCTTCTTAACTTTATTGCTGCCTTTCAATACTCTTCACCACCCCCTCTTCCTGGATGCTTTCTCTTCCTTGGTTGCTGCTGTTGGGTGCTTTGGGGGGGTAGCGATGCTCTGGACTACTTTCTAACAGCTGAGGAAACTAGAACAAACAGAAATTAAGTGACTTGCTTGCAGGCACACAGCTAGAAAGTGTATGAGGCCAGATTTGAACTCAGGTCTTCCTGACTCCTGGCCTGGTGCTCTAATCACTGCCCCACTTATCTTCCTCTAGTGGGGAAACACTTGATATGACCTACAACCAAAGTTTTAAGTGATTTCTGTCTGGCATGCTGAGGGAGGGCAGGTCATGAGCCAAATAGTATGAGAAAAGGGAGCATTAACTCCTGTAATTAAAGGCCAGATTGCCCCCAAGACTGAACCTGAGTTGGATTGTGAGTCCATCACTCCATTAACACATAGTAAGCTCCTACTATGTGCCAGGCACTGTATTGAGTCATGGGAATACAGAGAAAGGCAAAAGATAGTTCCTGCCCTCAAGGAGCTCCCAGTCCAGTGGAGGAGGCAACATCCAAAACCCGTGGACACACAAGATCTATACGGGGGAAAACTCTAGCACTGGGGGGTGGGAAGGAATTGATAGAAAAAGGCTTCTGGTAGTAGGTGAAATTTTAGCTGAGACTTAAATGAAGCCTGTGAAGCCAGAAAATGGAGATGAGGAGGGAGAACATTTGTCTGATCCATCGATCGACACCTTCGTTGCTTCAAAGGTTTTCCTGAAATAGTCATCAATTTTGCTTCTCTGCTCCTGGTTCTACTCTTTGGGGTCAACAGGGCATGGCTCATCCCTTTTCCCCATGACAGCCCTTCAAATGCTTGAGCATAGTTACTGTGAATCTTCTCCAGACAAACGATCCTCAGTTCCTTCTGTGAATCCTCCTATGACCTGAACTCAAGGTTCTTTACCATTCTGATGATTTTTTGTCATTCTTTACTTCCTCAGGATTCTCTCTAGCTTATCGTTGTGTTTCATAATTGTTGTCCCTGGACCAATCAATCCATGGCTTTGGCCAAATGATGGACAAAAAATATTCAGTGGCACAGTTCCCAGTTCCATTCTCTCCCCTCTCTTTTCCATCCTCCAAACAAGTGCCAAATTAATATTAATATTCATGTCACTCTCCCAAATTTTCTGCTGTCTTCCTAATTCCTTTGCAATGAAATAATTCTGCAGCTTGGTATTCAAGGATCTCCATAATGTAGCTCCCATCTTAGCACAGTGCATGGAACCATGGTAGACACTGAATAAAAAACTTGTTGAATTGAATTTTGTTAGTGGTAAGGGGCCGAGATAGGATGAATGAGAGCAAACAAAACACTAAAGCCTCAAGGACTTTGTCTATAAGGTGTCAGTAAGCCAGTAGAGGCATATACTCTGGGATAAGACATACAGAACAGGAGTCAATGAATAGATAGTGCGACCAAGTAGGTGATGCCCATTATAAGCATTTGGATTAGAGCTCTCCACTGTCCTGGGTTATCTAACATTATAATGTGCTAATGGTAATCAGTTTTAGTCTAAATGAGTGGAAATTGAAGATAGCCCTTTCCCCAGACTTTTAGATTTTGGGATCCTCTGTATTGGTGTAAGATGGGCATGAGACACTCTCCTGGAGAATATCAATGGATAACTTGATCCCAGTTCAGATCCTATTCAGGGGCAAGTGGTGATGCAAAAACATACTTTGTCTGGAAATTGAGCTACTCTGATGATTTATTTTGTTTTTTTAAGTACCTTTCTCATTTAATACATCACTTGTCATTAGCCAACAGAAGAGAAATTATTTTATATCCTAACTAGCTGTTTTTATTGATTCAGTGGGTGGCTAATTTTTTAGTTAAATTATTTTATTTGTTTTCAGTGTTCTAACATCACTTCCATATATCTTAGTTTTTTTTTACCTTTCTGTCCCTCCTTCCCCCCCTCCCTCCCCACTTCCTCCCTGAGATGACATACAATTTTATATAGGCTCTACACATACATTCCTATTAAATACATTTTCACCTTAGTCATGTTGCGTAGAAGAATTAAAATGAATGAGAGAAATCATAAAACAAAACAAAACACAATACAAAAGAAAGTGGTCTACTTCATTCTGTGATCGAATTACTTTATTCTTTCTCTGAATGTGGAAGGAATTTTGCCTCAGGAGTCCACTGGGAATTTTTTAAGTCCTTGCATTGCAATGAAGTTCTAAGTCTACCAGAAAAATTCCTCACACACTGTAGTTGTTGCTGTGTACAAAGTTCTCCTGGTTCTGCTCCTTTCGTTCAGCATCAGATCATAAAAGTCTTTCCAGGCCTCTCTGAAGTCTTCCTGTTCATCATTTCTTATAACACAATAATATTCCATTACATTCATATACCACAATTTATCCAACCATTCCCCAGTTGATGGGCATCCCCTTGATTTCCAGTTCTTGTCCACCACAAAGAGACCTGCTATAAATATTTTTGTATGTGTGGGACCCTCTCCCATTTTTATGATCTCTTGGGTATACACAGTCCTAGAAGCAGAATTGCTGGGCCAAAGGGTATGCACACTTTTGTAGACCTTTGGGCATAGTTCCAAATTGCTCTCTAGAATGATTGTATCAGCTCACAGCTCCACCAACAATGAATTAGTGTTCCAACTGTCCCACATCTTCTCCAACATTTATCATCTTCCTGTTTTGTCATGTTAGCCGATCTGATAGGTGTGATGTGGTACCTCGGAGATGTTTTGATTTGCATCTCTCTAATCAATAGTGATTTAGAGTCTGTTTTCATAGATTGATTTTGTTTTTAACTAAGTTTAGGAAAGAGTCTTGATTCTATTGTACAGTATCTATAGGCCAACCAAGGCCATTGGTGTCAGAATTGGAATTTTGCAACCAGAAAGGGCATTCTTGTGGGCACATGTGGACTTGCCTGATGTTTTGTTACTCCGAACCTGACAGACACTAATAGACTCGAATATTTCCAGATACAGCTACTGCTGCTTTTAGTGTTGCTGAGGAGCAAATGGCAAAGTAGTCCAGTATCTTTGCCAAGACAACCCCAAATGGGGTCAGGAAGAGTCAGTTGCAACTGAAATGACTGAAGAACAAAAATAGAAAACCATGATTCTCTATTACTTAGAGCTTATTTTAAAAAGTATATAATAAACTCAACATTCTAGTTTCAAAGCTGTCCTGTTTCTGTCTACTTCTGAACTTCCTTCTGTTCTCTTCTATGCAATTTTAAAAATTTCATTGACTTTCTCTTCTTCTCCTCTTCCTCCCCCTCTTCTTCCTCCCTTCCTCCTCCTTTTTCTTCTCCTCCTTCTCCTTCATCTTCTTCCTTCTTCCTTCTCCTTCTCCTCCTCCTCTTCCTCCTCCTTCTCCTTCTCCTCTTCCTTCTCCTCCTTCTCTTCATCCTCCTCCTCCTTCTTCTTCTCCTTCCTCTTCTTCTTGTCCTCCACCTTCTCCTTCTTCTCCTTCTCCTCTTTCTCCTCCTCTTCCTCCTTCTTCTTCCCTAACACTAGCCCTCCTTTCTCAACAATTTTTAAAGCCCTCCTTTGCAACAAATAACCACAGCCAAGTAAGAAAAATCCCTACATTTGACACATCTGAGAATATGTGTCATTCTGTACCCTGAGTTCATCACCTCTTAGACAGGAGTTGGGTAGCATGAGAGAGAATACATGTGTTTTGCAAACCTTAAAGTGTTTTTATAAATGTTGTCATCATTATTAACCTTACTGTCATTATTAATTGGTTCATTGGAGTTGTAGGTCGTCATTGCATTGATCAGAATTTTGAAGTCTTACAAAATTGTTTTCCATTACAATGTTCCACTCCTTGTATAAATTGTCCTCCTGTTTCTTTCTGCTTTGCATCAGTCAATGGAATATAAATGATTCCAGGTTTCTCTGAACTGGTCCCTTTCATCATTTCTTGCAGTGCATTAATATTTCATTACCGGAATGAGAATTTTCAAGAAAGTACTCAAGGGAACAGGGAAAGGAGAGAATAATGAGTATTCTGAGTTGCTCATCAAGTAGGAAGCAGTATTTCACGGCCAAGGGACTTTCCTAGGTCATTAAACTTGGGCACAAGGACAAAAAGAAATGGTCAACTGATTCTGATGGGGTAGTGGGTTAATGATAAACTGAATAATGGTCAAAAGAAGTTTTCCCTGGTTGCTACTCACTGTAGTTGAGAAATTGGCTACTCAATTGCATATAGTTAAAGAGAAATTACAGGACATGAGAAGAGAATAAAATGAGGGGATTGACCCAAAAAGCTTTACAGAAGTCCTTGAAAGTACAGATTGCCAAGGCCAAAGCACTAGAGGCTTGGTTAATTTCATTTCCAATGCCCTTACTTGGGCTTTTGGAATCAGAATAGCTGTACTGAAATCTCAGCTCTATCATTTAATACCTGTGTGGCCTTGGGCAAATCCCTTCCCCCCTCTCTGGGCCTCAGTTTCCTCCTATGTAAAAAATGAGAGGGTTGGACTAGGTGTCCAGATGCCTATGGAGGAGGGGAAGCACCCAGGGAGAAGGTACTTCCACAACTGGATCTGGAGGAGACAACTCATTGGAGGGAGGGGGAACACTGAGGCAGGAGATGATCAGGTGGAAGGGTCAAAAGGTTACAAAGCTAGAGCTGGAAGGGACTTTTCGGGGTGTCACATCCACCCTCATGTTCTATGAGCCCTCATTCATGGGCTCATAGAACATGAATCTAGAACTGGGAATGACCTCAGAGGTCACATCCAGCCATATCCTTCTTGAGCTCCGTATTCAAACTGGTTTTTCCATTGGCATCTCAACCTCAACATGTCCATCCTCCCCCCAAATCTGTCCCTCTTCTGAACTCCCCTATCACTGTGGAGGACCCTAGATGCTCCAGATCCCCAAGCTCGCAACCTTGGTGTCTTTCTTGGCACTCCCCTCTTACCGAACATATCCAATAGGTTTCCAGATCTTGTAATTTCTCCAAATATCTCTTCCACATATCGCCTCTCACCTCACCTAGGTGCCACCCTACCTTGGGCCTTCATCACTTTTTACTTGTACTACTAAAAGATCTTTCTTATTGGTTCAGGTGCCTCCTCCTCTCCCTTCGGTCCATCCTCCATTCACCCACCAAAGGATTTTCCTGAAGCCCAGTTCTGAACATGTCACCTCCCATCCCCTTAACAAAGGAGTTAATATTTGTAAAGTGAGGATCAAAGTGACTGGCATACAGTAGATGTTTAATAAATGCTTGTTCACTTCTCTTTTTCCTCTACTCAAACTCCAGAGACTCTCTATTGCCATTGTAATCACAAAGTCCTCTGTTGGACATTTAAACCTCTTGACAACGTGGTCCCTTCTTACCTCTCCAGTTTTCTTATGAGTTAATCCACTGTCTGGTTCAACCATACTGGCATAGTTTCTGTTCCTCATGCATACATGGTCCCCTATACCTGAAATGCCCTCCCTCCTCACCGCTGCCTCTTATAAGGAATCCCTGGCTTCCTTTAAGAGTCAGCCCCAAAGAGATTCAGCTCAGAAAAATCTGGAAAGACTTATATGAACTGATGCTGAGTAAAATGAGCAGAACCAGGAGACCATTGTACACAGTAACAATCACAACGTGTAAGGACTGTTTCTGATACACTTAGCCCTTCACAGCAATACAAGGATCTAAAACATTCCCAAAGGACTTGAGGCAAAATGCCATCCACATCCAGAGAAAGAACTATGGAACCAGAATGCAGAATGAAGCAGGCTATTTTCTCTTGTATTATGTTTTATTTTTTCTCATGGTGTCTCACATTCATTTTAATTCTTCTATGCAACATAACTAATGTGAAAATGTGTTTAATAGGAATGTATGTATAGAACCCATATAAGATTGCATGCGTATCAGGGAGGGAGGAGGGAGGAAGGGGGAGAAAATTTAAGACTTATGGAAGTGATTGTTGAAAACTGAAAATAAATTAATTAATTAAATTTTAAAAATAAATAAAATTTTAGAAAAGAGGCTCAGTTCAAAGCCCATCTTTCCTGGTCCCCCAGTTTCTGGTACCTTCCCTTCCAGTGTTCCCTTCTTTCTATTCTGTTTCTATCATGTATATAACTACACATGTACATTTAGTCTCTCCTATTAGAGGGTGTCCCTTACATGCCTGACACATAGTAAAAGCCTAATAAATGTTTATTGATTGACTGGCTACCTGCCTGCCCCCATAGCCTATCTGAGAATTTGACCCTTTCTTTGATTGTCAGTCTGAAAAATGTGAGGTGAAATTTCATGGTTCTTTCCATTTGCAATAATCACATCTTCTTAGTGATTTTAAGCATTCTTTCATATGGTTGTTGGTGGCTTGCATTTCTTTTGAAAACTGCCTGTTCACATGCTTTGATTACTTATCTACTGGGGAATGACTCTTATTCCTATATATTTGTATCAATTCCCGATGTATTTTGGATATCCAACAAGGCAGCTATTTGAGACCACATCCATTGCAGAGCAGGAGCTGACCAGTATTGGTGGGAAGAGTTTCCTCAATAGGAGTTCCCTACACCAATGAAATCACAACTCCAATCTATTCCATCCAGATATTGGTGGATAAATCCAATAGAATAATCCCTGTCAATTAAAATTCCAATAATAAACCCCTGCAACTGTCACTGTCTTTAATATAATACAGGATATCATGAGGTGGGTAAAAGCCAACGAATAGTATTCAAAAGTAGAAAAAATTGAAGTTCTCAGGGCCATGAATTCTCCATTCTATTGTGTGGTGACAAAAAAAAACCATGGCTGGCTTTTGGCATGCGACTATGGATTACAGAGTCTCCCACTGGACAGCAGTACCAGATGTATAATGCTGGCTGACGTCTGGACTGCTAAGGGTGCCAAGATTGATCATATCCTGTACTTCCTTTGAGACTCTCTAAGTTTTTTGCATATCTGGCATAAGATGGTCCAGCAAAGACAAAGTGGCTTAGTGGAAAGGGGGACAGCCTTAGAGTCAGGAAAACCTGGGTTCACATCTTCCTCTGACATCACTATCTCTGTAATTGTGGGTACCAGAACCACTCAGGGCCTCCCTGAAACTCTCTAAATACAATCTGGGGGAGGGAGTTTCTACTCCAGGAGTCACCCATACTGAAGAAACAAACAACCCCTCCTCTCTCCCCCAAAACTCCAACCACCTAAACCCCCAAACCCTTTGGGCAGAATCTCAACGGCACTAACCCAAATCTCCAGCAGGTGTCAGAAAATCAGTATCTTTTCTAGGCCTTGTACTGATGGAAAAAAATGAGAAGGAAGTTGTTTGGACAGATTGGCTACTTATATGCATAGCCATGAGGAGGGAGGGGTGAAACTAACTTTCAAAAGATAAGTGACCAGAGTCAATCAGTGAAGGGTCCAATTTCACACAAAACCTAGACAATTGGATGCGTTAGATATTGGGCAAGAGTTGTCCTTTCCTTGGCCCTGGTTCACATCATCATCTCCAGGCATCTCCAGACTGTTTTAGTTTGCAAAATGTTTTACATGTGTTCACTCATTTGATTTCACAACAACCTTATGAGCTAGGTGCAATTATCATCCCCATTTGGCAGATGGGGAAGTTGAGGCACCAAAAGGAAAGTGATTTGCTTAGTCACACAGCTAGTAAGTGTCTCAGGAAGATTTTGAACTCATGTCTTCCTGCCTCCAAGTGTGGTGCTTTGTCCGCTACACTACCTAGCATGACCTCAGGATTCCAGAAGTGTCCATGCAGGCCACACTAACTCTATGGTGTCTGTGGCAAACCCTATTAAGAGACCTTTGGGATTTGGGGGACAGAGTTAGCTATCTGTAGCTATATAGCCCTTCGGTTATACACACATAGCTTGAACTGGGCTTTAGTTGAGACAGAATGCCACATGCAAGGCAACCAAGTTTAATTTCAGTTCTTGATACCAATAATGTCATGGATATTGACTGATTCCTTATTCAACAAATTGGGTGTGACTGAATCTATCACTATTGAGTGGACATTAGTAAAATCTGGTTCAAAGGGACCTTCCATGAGCTAATTAGGAGCACATATTTAGAGTTTGAAGGGAACTTAGGTACTACTGAAGAAAATTAAGTACAAGGTTAAATAAGTTACCTGGGTCACACAGCTAGTCTAAAGCAGGATTTGAACTCAGGTCTTCTTGACCCTAACACTATACCATGCTGCTTCTCTCCTTTACCAGTCTTAGGAGCAGTCCTGGAATGGATCCCAAAGCTGGTCATCCCATTTAGCCCAACAGGCTTCACTATCCTCAGATCAACAAGCCTACATTGGGTTTGATGATGGTTTGGTTCAGTATGTACAGGGGTAATGAACCTACAATTCTGTGGCACTTAATATAGCAACTGGAATGGAACTTCATGACCAGGTCCCAAGGAGGTAATGCCAGTGGGCTGAACTGTGGAGTGGGACAACTATTGTGGGACAGGTAGGGGAACAGCACATGACTGAAGCATGGGTCTACACTGATGCCTGGTCAGCCACTAATGGATTAAGTGACAAAGTCTTAGAAATGGAAGGTAAATGGGGGCAGATATGGCAACAGTACTGATTCTGTAAGTAGTGCTTTTGAGGTTCGCAGAGTTCTTTGTATATGAATCTTTTCTTATTTTATTCTCATGACAATCCTGGGAGGCAGGTACTATTATAAGACCAGATCCAAACTTAGGTCTTCCTGACTTTAAGTTCTGTACTGTGTCAGCCTAGCTGTCCCTACAAAGGTCATGCTGATGTCTGGCTGTTCCTAAAAAGGTCACGCTAATGCCCAGCTGCCCCTATAAAGGTCATGTTAATGCTCAGCTGCCCCTACGAAGGTCACGTTGATACCTGACCATCCCTACAAAGGTCTTGCTGATGCTCCTCTCTTCTAGGCCCATAAACAACCCCTCCCAGCCTTAGTGTGATAGATCATCAAACTGTTAGGCACTTGGGGTGAGATGATGGTTGTCACTTGACCTTGTCACAGGTTAGGGCTCCTTAGATCAGTCACTATGCTAGGTAGCATAGTTAATAGAGCACAGGACTTAGAGTCAGCAAGTCTTGAGTTCAAACCCTCCTCAGACATTTACTCGAGTTCTGAATTGGAATGAAATGAGATACTTGGGCAGTTAACAAAAAGATATTTAATTAGCCATAGCAGGTGAGGGCCACTCAGAGCAGGAAAAGGAAGTTCAATAGGGATACAGTTGACTCATTTGGGCACAGCATCCCTGTGCTGCTGTGGGTCATGTTACTAGTTTGTGGTTCAGGGTCTGAGACAAGAGCCCCCAATCCCTCCCTGACTTAGCTGGTTTTATTCTCAGGTTACCAGGAAACTATATCATCTAAAAAAGGGAAACACAAAAGAGAGATAAAGGCAGCATGGAGTTTCTAGCATAGATCCACCTGGTTACCACCTCCAGCATTAGCCACCATGTGGGTAGGATCACCATGACACTGAGAGGGAGAATGACCTTTATCTTCCCCATCCCTCACTGTAGTCAGACCTTGATGTCCAGACAGCCAGACCCTAGAGGGCCAAGCAAGAATCTTCTCCTTGAAAAGGTCCACTTAGTCATAGGCTGTTCTAGATCATCAGGCAACAAGGGGCTTTTTCTCATCTTCCACTGAAAACCTCTCAGTGGTTGTAGGTGGCTGGAAGCAGAATGGTGGTCTCTTTTGATCAGGAATGGTTACTAAGCTTCCTAAGAAGGGGGCAGTTGTATATTTGAAAGATTTTGGGAAATGGGACCAGAGAAATTCAAATGTCCCAATTTTCAGGAAAGGAAAGAAAACAGTCTACAAACTACAGGTCAGTGAGTTTGACTTTGATTCCTGGGAAAATCCTAGACCAGATCTTTAAAGAGAGGGTTAGTGAATATTTAGAAAGGGAAGCTGAGATTGCAAGGAGTAATCAGGTCTCTAGCTCAAGAACAAGTTATACCAGACTAAGTTTATTTACTTTTTTTTTATTTTTTGATCAGATGACTAAACTGGTTGATCAACAAAATGTTGTAAATGCAATTGACCTAGATCTTAAGTAAGCTTTTTATAACGTATCTTATACTATTTTGATGGGAAAGAAGAGCAAATGTAGGTTAAGATGATGATAGAAATAGATTTAGAAGTGCTTGAGTAATATTCAAAGAGTGTTATTTAAACTTGGAAAGAGATCTCTAGGAGAGTGTTCCAGGGATTTGTACTTGGTTTGCACTAATTAATATTGCTACTGATAACTTGGATAAAGTCACTGATGGGACGGACATTCCATAGGCTTTGCAGATGGGACATTGCTGGGAGGGAGAGCTAATATACTAGATGCCAGTGTCGGAATCCAAAAAGAAGTGGACTGAATCTAGATGAAATTCAGTAGGGATAAATGTGAAGTCTTACACTTAGGTGCAAAAAGTCAATTTAACAAGTATAGAATAGGGTAGGGGAGCCATGTTTCATTGAAAAAAGCAGTTTCACTGAGAAAATATCTAGAATTATAATGAACTACAAGCTCAGTATGAGTCAGAAGTGTCATGCGGCAGCCAAAGAAGCTCTTGTGATCTTGGATTACATTTTAAGAGGAAGACCTTAGGAACAAGGGGTGATGGTCCCTTCGGTGTGTTCAGTTTAAACCACATCTGGAGTATTGTGAACAATTCTGGAACCACAGTTTAATGAGAAAATTGGTGAGCTGGAGAAAGATCCAGAGGAGGTCAGCCAGGATGGCGAAAGGCCTTGAGTATGTGTCATAAGAAGACAGGAAAGGGCAGCTAGATGGCACAGTGAATAGAGCACTGGCCCTGGAGTCAGAAGGACCTGAGTTCAAGTTGGGCCTCAGACATTTAAAACTTACCAGCTGTGTGACCTCAGGTAAGTCACTTAACCCTGTTCGCCTCAGTTTCCTTATCTGTAAAATAAATGGCAAATCCCAGTATCTTTGCCAAGAAAATCCCAAATGGGGTCACAAAGAGTTGGTACAACCAAAAAATGACTGAATAAGAGCAACATAGAATTGGAGAAGGCTGAATGAGACTGTGGAGAGAGCACTGGACCTGGAGACAGGAAGCCCTGAATTCAAATCTGACCTGAGATACTTATTAACCATGTGACCCTGAGCAATTTACCTAAATTCTGTCTACCTCAGTTTCTTCAACTATAAGATGGGAATAATAATAGCACCTACCTCCCAGGGTGATTGTGATATCAAATGAAATAATATTTGTAAGGTGCTACACCTAGTACCTGGAATATAGTAGACACAATCCACTCTTGGTTCTTTCTTCCCTTCTCCAAATGTCTCAATTTTCAAAAAAGGGAAGGGATCAGAGTGTATAAACTATAAGTCAGTGAGCCTAGTGAGAAAGTAAAGAGGATTAGATGGATTCAAAAGTGGCTAAATGGCTGGACTCGGAGTACTAACTAATTAGTTCAATATAAACTTGAAAGGAGTTCTCCAGTGGAGTGTCCCAGGACTCTGGGGTTAGCCCTATGTTGGTCACTATTTTTATTGATTATTTCAAGAAAGGCATAGGTGGAGATCCCATCAACTCTGTAGGTGACAGAAAACTGAAAGAGAGAACTCAAATACTAGGAGATAGAGATGACAGTATGCAGCAGGGGAGCTTAACGCTTTGGAAGTCATGGATGGCCTTAGCAGTCTGGGAAAACCTGTTAGACCCTTTCTCAAAATCACTAATTTTTTAAAAAGGCCTAATTGAAGGAAATGCTAAATTTCAATGAGAGGTTAGTGAAAATGAAGGTGGAAGTTATTCTCATCTAAATTAGTAGACTCCCCTGAAATCTCTCCATGGAACCCAGGTTGAAAACCCTGGGTCTAGAGCAGAGATTCCCAAACTTATTCAGCCTACTGCCCCCTTTTCAAAAAAAATACTCAGCACCCCCTGGAAAACTGTTTTATTTAACCCTTTAATTTTTTTTTAATTGCATCATTTCAAAAAATATATAATTATTTTTAGAAAAATAACACATATTTAATAACTTATTGTAAATTTGTAGGGTTTTTTCTTGCATTGAAATTTAGATGATGAATTATTGCATCATGTAACTGTATTGTATTGTAAACAAGTTATCACAGGCACATATTCTTGCTGATGCATTCTTGACTTTCTAACAATGTGCCAACACTTGCTTGTTAAGATGTCAGAGGGGGCGGAGCCAAGATGGCGGAGTAGAAAGACGCACATACACATAGCTCCGAACCCACAACCCATAGAACGGCTACAGGGAAGTAACTCACGGCGAATTCTGCACCCAGAGGCCACGGAACATTGGAGCGAGGGAGATTTCTGTTCCGGAGAGATCTGCAAACCTCTCACGGGGGGTCCTTCGCGCTGCGGACTGGGAGCTGAGTGCAGCCCTGCCGTGGCCGCAGCACCAAGAGGAAAAGATCCGAGCAGGCTTCAGGGACAGGATCTCCAGTGGCCATGCGGGTCCCTCCACCCACAGAGGGACCTGCAAACCTCTGGCAAAAGGTCCGTCGCACTGTAGACGCGGAACCCAGCCCAGACCTGCCACAGCCTCGGCACCGAGAGGTACAGATCCGAGCAGGCTTCAGGGACGGGATCTCCAGCGGCCGCACAAGTCCCTCCACCCACAGGTGACGGGGGTTGGTGAGAGAGTCTCTTTGGCAGGTCGAGAGGGGAGTGGGGTGCCCCCATAACTCAGGCCCCCCCCCGGGAGGTAGAAGCTGAGAGGCGGCTGCAGACAGGGGCTCCCCAGGGGGGGCGGGAGCCTGGATCCATTGGGGAAGGTCTGTGCATAAACCCCCTGAGGGAACTGAGCCTGAGAGGCGGCCCTGCCCTGACCTGACCACCTGAACTTAATCTCACACTGAACAGCAGCCCTGCCCCCGCCAAAAGCCCTAAGGCTGGAAGCAGCATTTGAATCTCAGACCCCAAACGCTGGCTGGGAGGATCAGGAGGCATGGTGGGTGTGAGGAGAATATTCAGAGGTCAAGTCACTGGCTGGGAAAATGCCCAGAAAAGGGAAAAGAAATAAGACTATAGAAGGCTACTTTCTTGGAGAACAGGCATTTCCTCCCTTCCTTTCTGATGAGGAAGAACAATGCTTACCATCAGGCAAAGACACAGAAATCAAGGCTTCTGTGTCCCAGCCCACCCAATGGGCTCAGGCCATGGAAGAGCTCAAAAAGAATTTTGAAAATCAAGTTAGAGAGGTGGAGGAAAAGCTGGGAAGAGAAATGAGAGACATGAAGTCAAAGCATGAACAGCAAATCAGCTCCCTGCTAAAGGAGACCCAAAAAAATGTTGAAGAAATTAACACCATGAAAACTAGCCTAACTCAATTGGCAAAAGAGGTTCAAAAAGCCAATGAGGAGAAGAATGCTTTCAAAAGCAGAATTAGCCAAATGGAAAAGGAGATTCAAAAGCTCACTGAAGAAAATAGTTCTTTCAAAATTAGAATGGCACAGATGGAGGCTAAGGACTTTATGAGAAAGCAAGAAATCACAGAACAAAGCGAGAAGAATGGAAAAATGGAAGATAATGTCAAATATCTCATTGGAAAAACAACTGACCTGGAAAATAGATCCAGTAGAGACAATTTAAAAATTATGGGACTACCTGAAAGCCATGATCAAAAGAAGAGCCTAGACATCATCTTTCATGAAATTATCAAGGAAAACTGCCCTGAGATTCTAGAACCAGAGGGCAAAATAAATATTCAAGGAATCCACAGAACACCGCATGAAAGAGATCCAAAAAGAGAAACTCCTAGGAACATTGTGGCCAAATTCCAGAGTTCCCAGGTCAAGGAGAAAATATTGCAAGCAGCTAGAAAGAAACAATTCAAGTATTGTGGAAATACAATCAGGATAACACAAGATCTAGCAGCCTCTACATTAAGGGATCGAAGGGCATGGAATAGGATATTCCAAAAGTCAAAGGAACTAGGACTAAAACCAAGAATCACCTACCCAGCAAAACTGAGTATAATACTTCAGGGGAAAAATTGGTCTTTCAATGAAATAGAGGATTTTCAAGCATTCTTGATGAAAAGACCAGAGCTGAAAAGAAAATTTGACTTTCAAACACAAGAATGAAGAGAACCATGAAAAGGTGAACAGCAAAGAGAAGTCATAAGGGACTTACTAAAGTTGAACTGTTTACATTCCTACATGGAAAGACAATATTTGTAACTCTTGAAACATTTCAGTATCTGGGTACTGGGTGGGATTACACACACACACACATGCACACACGCACACATACATAGAGACAGAGTGCACAGAGTGAATCGAAGAGGATGGGATCATATCTTAAAAAAAATGAAATCAAGCAGTGAGAGAGAAATATATTGGGAGGAGAAAGGGAGAAATTGAATGGGGCAAATTATCTCTCATAAAAGAGGCAAGCAAAAGACTCATTAGTGGAGGGATAAAGAGGGGAGGTGAGAGAAAAACATGAAGTCTACTCTCATCACATTCCACTAAAGGAAAGAATAAAATGCACACTCATTTTGGTAGGAAAACCTATCTCACAATACAGGAAAGTGGGGGATAAGGGGACAAGAAGGGTGGGGGGGATGATAGAAGGGAAGGAAGGGGAGGAGAGTACAATTTGAGGTCGACACTCATGGGGAGGGATAGGATCAAAAGAGAATAGAAGTAATGGGGGACAGGATAGGATGGAGGGAAATATAGTTAGTCCTATACAACACAACTATTATGGAAGTCATTTGCAAAACTACACAGATTTGGCCTATATTGAATTGCTTGCCTTCCAAAGGGAAGGGGTGGAGAGGGAGGGAGGTAAAGAAGTTGGAACTCAAAGTGTTAGGTTCAACTGTCGAGTAATGTTCTTGCCACTAGGAAATAAGAAATACAGGTAAAGGGGTATAGAAAGCTATCTGGCCCTACAGGACAAAAGAGAAGATGGAGACAAGGGCAGAGAGGGATGATAGAAGAGAGAGCAGATTGGTCACAGGGGCAATTAGAATGCTTGTTGTTTGGGGGGGGAGGGGATAAAGGGGAGAAAATTTGTAACCCAAAATTTTGTGAAAATAAATGTTAAAAGTTAAATAAATAAATTTAATTAAAAAAAATATGTCAGAGGACTTGACCACTGAACAGTTATAACTTGCATTTTGTGTGTTTATTTGGAAAATAATGCAATCACTATGACCTTAATTCTGTAACACAACAGATGAAACATGTAGTTTTTCAAAATTTTCTTCTCTTCTTTCCTCATGCTTCCACCAACCCATTATTTTTATTTAACACCCCCAATGGCACCTGAAGCTACTACTGCCTCCCCTGGATAATTCCAGTGCCCCCCCAGAGGGCAGTATCACCCACTTTGGGAACCTATGGAGTACAGCATTGGGTTGGAAGCCTCAGAGTAATTCCATGTACCCTATGTCATGCAGGGACCCAGAAGAATTTTCACATGCCCCATCCCTCCCAGGACTGAACATGACCTATGTGCTTGTGTCCAAAAGGTGAAGGAGAGGGCAGATGCCTCAGTTCACCAAGGCCCAGCTGCAGTTCATGTAGCACTTGATAATCAACTGGATTTACACTGGTGCTAAAATATCGAGCACATAGTAGGCTCTATGTAAATAGTTATCATATCCCTAATTAATGTACTGAGACGGTGGTAGTGAAATGAAGAGAGCACTGGCTAGATCTAGAGTCAAGAAGGCTCAAATCTGGCCTCAGATACTTCCTAGCTGGGTGACCTTGCCAGTCACGAGACCTCTGTTTGCCTCAGTTTCCTCAGCTATAAAATGGAACTTATAACAGTATCTACCTCTTAGGGATGTTGTAAGGATCAAATGAAATAATCATAAAAGCACTTTGCACAGGGCCCTCCATTTCCCATCTCTGTCTTTTGGCTAGCTCTCCTTCCTTACCTTCCTCTCTTGGCTTCCCTGACTTTCTTCAAGACAGCTAAAATTGCTTCTTTTGTAAGGAGGCCTTTCCAAAGGTCTCTTCCATCGCACCCTGTGCCCTGCTCCCGCAACCGCAGCTACTAGTCCTTCTGAAATGTCCTTCCATTTATACTGCATATGTGTTATACATACAACTTTTTGCATCATACACCCTCCTTGCCCTATTAGAATGGAGGGAAAATAGCAGCATGAGGGCCCTCTAGTAAACCATATGGCCCTAGAGATGACAGCAGAGAGAGCCGGTGAGAAACTGGCACAGAAGTGTTGGACCAGAATGGAAATCATAGCACTGTGAGCTTGCGCAGGGGGAGAGGTGGGGTGGGGGAAGGATGGGGGAGGGCACAGCACAACAAAGGACCAGTTCTTGGACCACTTCAAGTTCCTAGAATGAAATCAGAGGAATCTGGACAAAGTGGGACTCAGACAGAAGACACAAGGGATGGGGTCCATGAAGCGAAAGAATATGCCTAGACCTTGTCTTCCCTCGGATTATGTGTAGTGAAGTCTGAGGAAGGAGGTTGACTCTTAAGGGAACCCAAGTGCTTTCCACTTTCAAAGGGGGGGGGGGGCATCCACAATAGTATGGTAGTCTAAAAGGCCCATGTAAGCTCCTTGAATCCCAGAATTTCAGCTGGGAAGGACCTTAAAGACCACCTCATCCAACCCATACCTGAAAAAGAATCCACATTATGGCTCAATATTCCTTAAGAGGAAGAATAGTAGAGCTTTCAAGAATGAAATCCCAATGAAGGAAACACAAATTTCTGATGAGAAAGACAGGGAGAGTCTAAAGAGGCCAATATGACTACTTGAGAGTTAAACTTAGATTTTAAAAGGCCATGAACAAGGATAGAAGTCAGGGCAGGTAATTGCTGATGAGGACAGAAAAGTTGTGTGTTCCTAGAGGAATGATGGGGAGTGATAGCTCCTTACAAGAATGATGTTGGCAACGCTAGCCAAGTGCTGAGGTGGTTTGCCTTAAAGCAGGGGAGAAAGGGGCAGATAGGTGGCGCTGCAGTGGATACAACACCCATTCTGGAGTCAGGAGGACCTGAGTTCAGACATTTACTAGCTATGTGACCCTGGGCAAGTCACTTAATCCTTATTGCCTCCCCGCTAAAAAAAAAGATAAGCGGGGGGAAAGATAGATGACACGTCTTCACAATGGAGCAGTATGTGTATGGAGGCAGTTGAGGGGGTACACACACTTGTTGTAGGGGAGGATTATATGTCTACTTTTCTTTAAATGTCTTTCCTTGCTCCAGTTGGGCTATGAGCAGCCTAGACTTTGATATGGAGGATTTTGCCCCATAAACGCATCAGTAATGACCACTCCCCTACCCAAGTCACTTCCTGTGACTAGCTTATTCTGTCCCTGATCTTATGTTTTAGCAAGCATGAAAGGGAGGGGAAGATGTCAATTGAAATGCTGTCTTTGACCAGCAGCAAGAAGGGAAAAAGGGAAAGCAAGAAAGCCAGAAGTGGATGAAAGTTGAATCTCCTCGTCCTTGTCCTCCTTCTCCTCCTCCTCCTCCTCCTGTCAGATGACTAAGATTAAGGTTAAGTGCTGTTTGCATTAGACCATAGACAGGAAACTGCTATTTGAGGAAGCTCATCTGAGAAAGACAACAAAGAGTGACTTCCCATCTGGAGCAACCCCCTGGCCCCCCATTCCAACAGCATCTCTAGGCAGTGAAGGCATGTGCAGACAATTTGCCCCAATACTGAACTATGAAATTTAAATACAAATACAAAATGTACTTTCTTCATATGATCCCTGTAAGGTAGGGAAAGCAAGGATTACTATTTTCATTTCACAGATGAAGCAAGTGAAGCCCAAAGGGATAAAGTGACTTATACTCACCCTTCCCTGTATCATTAGAAAGTATTTACCAAGGAACTTTATATTATATGAATAATTTACTGTCCATTTATCTACTGGTTTGATTTTTTCCTAGTTTTCTGTTCATAGAATATATATATATATGTGTGTGTGTGTGTGTGTGTGTGTGTGTGTGTGTGTGTGTGTGTGTCTGGGTATACACATACATACTCATAGCATATACATGTATATATGTATAAATAAATATATTTCTATGTATCTGACATATATCATCAGCTTTATCATTTATATCTACATAGAGAGAGAAAGAGAGATAGATGGTTAGATTGATCAATTGAGGGATCAATCAGCGGTATAGACCAGGGGACCGTTGTGATAGTACAGGAGCAGTGACCCAAGCAGTTTCTTAATTAATCAGTAATGTAGGCCCTCACTAACACAGGTTTAGTATAGACCTTGGAATATGAAAATGGAATATTGCTCTTAATTATTGAAAAATTATCAAACAATGCCCGTGATTCATCACTTCCATCCCCATTCCTGGGACCTGTCCCTCTCAATCTGGATTGCCCATACTTATATCATTATACAGACAATTGTAATAATAATAATAGATAACATTTATATATAGGGGCAGCCAGGTGGTGCTGCAGTGGATAGAGTGCAGGACCTGGAGTCAGGAAGACTCATCCTCCTGAGTTCAAATCTGGCCTCAGACACTTACTTATATGACCCTGGACAAGTCACTTCACCCTGTTTGCCTGTTCCCTCATCTGTCAAATGAGCTGGATTGAAATGGCAAACCACTCCAATATCTTTGCCAAGAAGATCCCAAATGGAAGGGACCCCAGAGGACGTAGAGTCTAATCTCCCTCATTTTACAGATAGGGAAACTGAGGCACAGGGAAGGGAAGGGACTGGTCCAACGTCACCTAGTCAATAAGCATTTATTAAGCGGGGAGTGAATGACAGGCTGACTCACTGCAAGAGGTAGCCTATTAGCAGGGTTGTAAAAGATGAGGGAGAATCCCACATGTGAAGAGAAGGGAAATGAATCTCATTTGTAGCAGGGCACAAGACCTGTTTAGGAAGCAGGGCTGGTTGAATCAGTGAGAAGTAGTAGAAGAAAGGTGTGGCAACAAAGGATGGCACTTGCTTGCAGAGGGCCTTGAGTGTCAGGTAAAGGAGCATGAAGTTAGCAATAGTGATTAAGTGGGTAGTTGTGTGCTCCCTAATGGGAGAGACATCATGCACACAGGTATGTGCATAGAACAGTCATACAGAGTAGATGACAAGTGGTCTCTGAGTGGAAAGGCACCAGCAGGTCAGCAGGCCAGGGGCTGGGAGGAGGGAGGTGCTGAGTCAAGCTGAGATTTAAGCTGAGTCTTGAAAGAAGCCAGAGAACCCAAGAGGTAGAGATGAGGAGGGACAGTGTTGCAGGCTTAAGGGATAGCCAGTCAGGAGATGGTAGGTGCGTATGAGCTACAGGCACCGAGGCCACAGTCACAGGGTCACAGAGAACATGGATGGAACTAAAGTACAAGAAAATTAGAAAGGTAGGAGGAGCCAGGTTGGGAAGAGCTTTGAAAACCAACCCTAGGACTTTATCCTGGATCCTGGAGATAAAAGGGAGCCACTGGAGTTTATTGAGGGGAGGAGGTGACATGGTCAGTCCTTCATTTTTAGAAAATCACTTTGGCAGCTATGTGGAAGAGGGATTGCAGTGGGGAGAGAGGAGGTGAGGATCCAGGCATGAGATGATTCCTGCATTAACCAGGATGCCATTGTGAATGGAGAGAAAGGGACCCACACATGATGTATAGACAGCAATAACAGGACTTGTTAACAGATCAGATATGGGAGGTGAAAGCTAGCGAGGAGGCAAGGGTAAAACTGAGGTTTTAAGCTTGGGTAGGGGTGCTCTGTATGGAAATAGGAAAATTAAGGAGTTTGACCTACTGAGTTTGAGATATCTATAGGTAGGATATCCAGGTAGCAATGTGGCACTGCAGTCATCAGGTTCATCTTCCTGAACTCAAATCCTGCCTCAGACACTTACTAGCTGGGTGACCCCAGGCAAGTCACTTCACCCTGTTTGCCTCAGTTTCCTCATCTGTCAAATCAGCTGGAGAAGGAAATGGCAAACCACTCCACTATATTTGCCAAGAAAACTCCAAATGGGGTCATGGAGAGTCAGACATAACTGAAAAACACTGTGCCATGTGTTTTTTAGAATTACTATTTCATTTGATCCTTACAATAACCCTGAGAGGTAGGGTGTTACTATGAATCTCATTTTGCAGATGAAGACACTGAGGCAAACAGAGGTGAAATGACTTGCCCACAGTCATACAACTAGTAAGTGTCTGAGGTCAAATGTGAACTCAGGTCTTCCTTACCCGAGTCTATGATACAATAGTCTATGAACCATGGTGCTCCCTAGTGGCCTCTACTTTGTGAAACTAGGCATTTGTTAAAGATAGCAAAATGTAGGAGTGTCTGTGCTGCTGTCTAAAAAGCCTACTTCCAGTCTACCTCAGTCTTGGGGAGGTATAGGGAACAGATCTAAATGACTGTTTTAGATCTAAATCACCATCCACCAAAATTATCATAGCAAAGAGGCAGTATAGTACAGTGGAAAGAGCATTGACTGTGGAGTCAGAGGACTTGAGTTCAAATCCCATCTTGGGTGTTTACTGTGGCATGAGGTTGACCTAGTCCCTTCCCTGAGCTTCTGTTTTCTCCTATTAAATGAGGAGATTGAACTCCAGGGCCTCCGAAGGCTCTTCTAAGTTTAGATTTATAATCCTAAGTCCCTTCCCCTCCTGAGCCTCAGTTTCCGGTTCTCTAAAATCTTGTATGAAAGAGGTTTGCATTCAGTAAAGTGTTATTGATAGAACAGCCAAGGTCATTACGATTTTTAGCTAGTAAAGGATGATCCACATACAAAAGATGAGCATGTGAACCTTCTTCTGTAGAAAGGATATTTCCTGATCTTGGAGCTGACAAGTCAATAAACATTTATGATGGGCCTACTATGTGCCAGGCACTGTGCTAGCATTAAGGATACAAAGAAGGCAAAAGGCAGTCCCTGCTCTCAATGAGCTTCCAGGCTAATGGAGGAGACAACATGAGAACAACTGTGGACAATCATGATATAGACAACTTGATTTGGAGATAACAGAGGGAAGGACCAGGAATTCAGGGGGATCAGGAAAGCCTTCCTGTAGAAGGGGACTTTAGCTGGCACTTGAAGGAAGCCAGGATGTAGAGATGAGGAAGGAGGGTCTTCCAGGCATGGGGGACAGCCAGAGACAATGCCTGGAGCCAAGAGATGGAGGTGCTTGTTGGTTGGACAGCCAGGAGGCCAAGGTCATTGGGCTGAAGAGTACATTGTAGGGCATAAGATGTGAGAAGACTGGAAAGATACTGACTGGGCTTTGAATGAGAAACAGAGCATTTTGTACTTTACTCCTAGAGGTCATAGGAAGTCACTGGAGTTTACTGAGGAGGGCTGGAGTGGAGAAAGGCTTGAGGCAGGCAGACCCATCAGCTGCTATTGCAAGAATTCCAAGGTGATGAAGGCCCACACTGGAGGGGTGGTCATGTCAGAGGAGAGAAGGAGGTAGATTTGAGAGATGGGGCAAAGGTGAAATTGACAGGCACTTAGATCTGGAGGGTGAGAGAGGGTGAGGAGTCTGGGATGATATTTTGGTGAAGAGCCAGAGGGGCTGGGAGGAAGGTGGTACTCTCAGACACCAATAGTGAAGTTCAGAAAAGGGGATGGTATGAAGAAAGAAAATGAGTTCCGTTTCAGACATAGGAAGTTCAAGATCCAGTTTGAGATGTCTGAAAAGCAGCAGAGATACAAGACAAGAAGTCAACGGAGAGGTTAGGGCTGGCCAAGAATGTCTATGAAGTAGCAGAGAGGGAGAAGAGGGCCCAGGTCAGAGCCTTGGAGAACACTCATGGTAGTGGGTATGATCTAGAGGAGGACCCAGCCAAGGAGACTGAGGAGTGGTCAGATATGTAGGAGGAGAACCAGGGCACAGTGGTATCTTAAAAATCTAGAGAGAAGAAAGAAGAGACTATCAAGGAGAAGAAGGGGATCACAGTGGCCAAAGAAATCACTGGTAACTTGAAGTTCTGAACTTGGGGTCATGGGGTCAAATCCATGCTGTGTCCTACTTACCACCTGTACAACTCTGGGCAAGTCCCTCCTCTCCCTGGGTCTCAGTTTCCTCTTCTGTAAAATGAGGAGATTAGATTAGCTGGCCTCAGAGGGCCCTTCCAGCTATGTTAACTCAGGGGTATGGCTACACCCAAGCACTTTGTAACCTACTTTGTCTTGTCCAATTCTCCTCCAAGACTTCCCTCTGTGGAACATTCCATCCATGTGCTAGATTAGCAAAATTCTTTGCATTTCTCAGGTAACAGTGCACCTGTTACCCCTCCCTCGTGCTACATGACCAGCCTACTTTTCCTATAATGTGTATCTTTGAGGGAGTCACGTGTAGCACCTTCAGCTTACAGATTATCATTGGGAATTCAACATGGCCTTGCTTTTACCCACCAGAGATCTCTCCACTACTCTGAGCTACTTTTGCTTTGGAGGTGGAGGTGGACGCTTCATTACGGAGCATCTGGTTGGTAGTGTCTATGACCTTTCTTAAGAGATGGTTTTGCTCATGTATCTTCCATTAATTTTAATTTCTCTATGCAGCATGACTAATATGAAAATGTGGTTAATAAGAATATATGTGTAGAACCCATATAAGATTGCATGCCGTCTCGGGGAGGGAGCAGGAAGGGAAGGAGAGAAAATTTAAGACTTACGGAAGTTTTTGTTGAAAATTGAAAACAAATAAATTAATTAATTAAAATTTTAAAAAAAGAGAGATGGATAGAGATGTTTGCTTCTTGGAATTTTATAACTGCAAGTTCTTAGAAGTCTTTGAGAGAATGCAAATCAATTTAGAATGTTTGCTTTGGACTATATACAATATGCACACACACATATTCATGCATAGTTATACTCATAATTGGGGTCTTTTCTACCTGTTAGGATCTTTGTGTCCTGTATAGAATTCCAATAAGCATTCACATGTAGAATAATCCCAAGGGGGAAAACAAGAAACATCTCTACTAGAGGACCTTTGATCCTCACTTGAGAGAACAACCCAAGGCCAACCTCCTATCATTCCCTGGGAAGACTCAGGCCATATTAATTGGCTACTATCCTGTACACCAGCATAATTTTCATTACTTCTTGTTTTCTTTTGTCACCCCTGAAACTAGCCTAGAAGCCTCAGTTTCCCCATTTACAGAACTTCACCCAATTAGACTACTCAAAGATTCCCTCAGCCTTGGAATAAGATAATTCTTTGCTCCCCAGGCCACCAGTCGCCATCCTGGAACCTTCCTGTTGCATGGTACCAATGGGTCTTTTCCTGTACAAAAAAAGAGAAAGGAAGGAAGGTTGCCATCTTTGTAGCAGCTGTCCACCCCCAATCTGAACACAGACTTGGGAGCCCTCCCTTCTCCAACCAACTGTCCTTTTGTACATCTCTCTTGCCCACATGAATCTCCTCAGAGGGTTTTCTCCTTTTCCCTTCCAGAGGGAGGATGCTGTGTTGCCCCATGGCCACTCATCTGGAGAGAGACGTTTTGGGCACCCAGGGAGAAACACATACAGGGAGCCCTTGACTGGAGAGAGGCAACAACTTAGGTGGTCCATGATTTTTGAGGTCAAAGATATGTGCTCCACTGGAAGACCACTCTAGACAGAACATATTAAATGGAAAAGAGACACAAAGTACAATTGGAGGTCTGAGGAAGGGAAGATCACTTCTGACTTAAGAGAGGAGCTTGGTGTACTGGCTCTGGAATCAGAGAACCTGGATTCAAACCCTACTTCTAATGCTTAAGCTACTTATGTGACTTTGGGTAGGCAAATCACTTCCCCTCCCTGACCTCATTCTGTTTCTTCACATGTACAATGAGGGGGTTGGACCAGATGGTTTCTGAATTTTCATTCAGTTCTAAATCTGTGCTCCTTTGTGTGACCTTGACCCAGTCACTTGGATTCCTTGGGCCTTAGTTTCCTACTCTGTAAAATGAGAGAGTTAAACTTTGATGGCTTTTGACAGTTGATTTTGGAGCTATGATTTGATTACCTTTCAGGGCCTTGGTTTCCTTCTCTGTGTTGGACTAGGATAGCCTCTAACATCCCTTCTAGCTCTAGATCTAGGAGGCTATGTGTGACCTTGCTACCTTCCCTGGGCCTCAGTTTCCTCCTCTGTAAAATGAGGGCGTTAGACTCAATGGCCTCTGGGGATTCTTCCAGCTCTAGATTTAGGATCCTATGTGTGGCCTTGGGTAAGTTACTTCTCTCTGAGCCTCAGCTTCCTTCTCTGGAAAATGAGGGGCTTGGACTAGGTGGCCTCTGAGGGTCCTGCCAGTTCTAGATCTAATCTAACCTTGGGCAAGTCACAACTTTTGGGGTGCTTAGTTTCTTCTTCTGCAAAATGATTAGCTAGCCTCTCAGTCCCCTTCTAGCTCTTAATCTGTTATCCGATGTGTGACCTTGGGCAAGTCATTTCTTCCTGGGCCTGTCCTCTGTTTTTAAAATGGAAGGGTTATGCTAGCTGGCCAGCTTGAGACCCATGAGCTTATAGTGAGGAGAGATAGGCTAGGAAAGGAAGGTGAAAAAGCAGGCATTTGATCTGGGTATTGACAGAAGGGTGGGATTTCTAGGAGTAGAGACTGGTCTCAGGGCAGGCTGGGAGAAGGCAGAGCTTGAGGAAAAGGTTGGGAAAGGACTGGATATCCACCATGTGTTGGGAAGTGGGTGGAGAGGGCAGGGTTGTGCCAGACTGTGGAGGGAGGAGTCAGGTTTCAACCATGGTTCAAGAAGTTCCTCTGAGATAAAGGTGGAGGAAGGAGGAGCAGGTTTGGGGGGGGTGAGGGGGGTGAGAAAGTATATTTGGACAAGTAGAGGCAGGTCCTGCAGGTGGTCTCCTCTAATTGGGTTGATATGCAAAGCCTCCCTTAGGAGAATGCTCGAGCTCATCTGGGAGTCCTGGGATCTTATAAGCCAAAGGAAGGATGGGATCCCATTTGGATGTTGGAAGCTGATTTATGGTTCAGATCGCTCCCTTCTGCTGCACACCAGTTCATTTGTTCCAGGTAGTGAGGGGGCTTTGGGTGACTCAGTCCTAGTCATCAGTGGCTGGTCCAGTGCTGTGATATTGTTTTAAGGATGACTTTGAACAAATAAGTCATTTTGATTATTATAAATACCCAAATGAACAATAAAGGACATATTTAGAATCTGTATCCAGAGAAAGAACTAATAAATAGAAGTATAGAATAACTTTACATGTATATACTTGTGTCTAAAAGTAGTCATTTCAGGGTGAAGGGGAAGAAAAAAAGAAAAAAGAAATCAAAGTTTTATTGTATATTGGAAAGGAATAGCAAATTGTGCATAGTAGATTTGCAGTTTCATGTGCAATCATCTTTTTTTATTGTACCATGTTATGGAAATGCTTGTGTTATTTCATAAATTAAAAATAAAATTAAAAAAAAGACATTCTTAACAGTGACTTGGATACAAAGTCTCAGGTGACATGTTCATTGGATTTGCAAATGACACCAGCCTGCGGGGAGTGAGTACAGTTGGAATCCAAAAGGTCTTAGTAGGTGGAACATTGAGATGAATCTAATGAGATGATGCCTAATAGAACAAATTTAAACTCCCAGGAGGCCACCTGCCAGGGGGATTACAAAGCTTGTCTCAGAATCAGAAAGACCTGGGTTCAAGTCTGCCTCTGACCCAGCCTGGCTGTGGAACCCTGGGCAAGTCATTTCAAGCCCTTCACATGCTCTTTTGGGGCTCAGTTTCTTCTGTACTTCACAGTCTTGGCTTCCTCCTACTTTTCCAGCCTTCCACTTTCCTCCCCCTTGATGAACCCCACCATCTAGCCACACTTACCCACAACACCCCATTGCTCACCTCTGTGACTTTGTACTAGCTGCACCCCATGCATGGAATGTTCTCCCTCCTCATGTCCAAGTGGAACTCGCAGCTTCCTTGGCTTCCTTCAGTACTCAGTTCAAATCCCATCTTCTGCAAGAAGCCTTTCCCAGGTCCCTCAAGTGCTAATGTGTCCAGTCTGAGATTACCTTCCATTCCCATTGGCTGTATCTTATAGGTACGTAGTTGTTTGCATGGTGTTTTCCCCATTAGAATAGGAGCTCCCTGAGGGGAGAGACTATGTTTATGGCTTTCTTTGTATCCTCAGAGCTTAGTACAGGGTCTCACACATAGTAGGCTTGGTGATAGATTGATTGATGGATAGACAACTCGGTGCACAAGGCTACTCTCTAAGACTATAAATTGCAAAGCAACTGCAGTTCCCTACTGGGAATTCTCCACATCAAGTATAAATCCAGTGATTTTCAGTTCATTTACTACACAACTGTACCAGTACAAGCCAGGGAAGGCATGATTAGGCAGCAGCTTGTCTAAAATGATCTGGGGGTTTTAGTGGACTCCAAGCTCAATGTGTGAATTGTGTGTTGGGATAGCCAAAAGTAGCTAGCACTGTCTGGGGCTGACCTGAGAGGGCCAGAGTTTCTAGAAATAGAGAGGTGATAGTCCCACTGTACTATCCTTTCATTTGGAGTACTAAATTCTGGGTACCAGGTTGGAAAGCTGTTAGCAGGGCAGCCAGGAGGGTGATGGGTCTCAAATCCATGTCACCTAAAGATCAGGTAAAGGAACTAGGGACATCACACCTGGAGATAGGGATGGGGGAGGGAGGATGATGTAGTGGATGTTCTTTCAGGGGTATTGTTGGATTGGATGGCCCCCTCCCAACTCTGAAATTCTGTGATTACTATGTGCAAGGAAAGCCCTACCCACCAGGGCTACAAAGTGAAATAAGATTGATCCTGTCTTCAAGGTCTTTATAGTATAATAGGGGAAAGAGGGAATGGACCTGTGGTGTTGGATCATCAAGAGCTTGGCAACGCTTGGAAGAGTTCACTTATCTATCAATGCAAGTCGGCTTCCTTCAACATAGAGTGAGAGGCAGGTCTGGAACCCACGCTTTCCTGGATTGGAGATACAAACAACTAGACACAACCTACTGTGCAAAAGAGAGATCTAGACAAAATGCTCTAAGTCTAAGGGTAGAGGAGAGTGCTCACTCCTAGCTATAGGAAGAAAGAAAGAAAGCTTGAGAAAGAAAGACTGCCTGAGTCTTGAACAGAAATAAAGAAAAGTTGGGAAGGATGTGGTTCAGAGCACTGGGCTTGGAGTCAGGAAGACCTGAGCTCAAGTTCAGCCTCAGAAACTTCCTAGTTGTGTGACTTTGGGCAAGTCATTTAACTTCTGTTTGTGGCAAAAGGAAGTGGCAAACCACTCCAATATCTCTGCCAAGAAAACCCCCTGGACAGTAGAGTCAGACAGAACTGAACAACAAAAGAAAGGGGTGTGGAACAGTTCATTCTAAACACAGGAGACAATTTGGGCAAAGGTAGAATAAAAGTATGTACTGAGATGAGTCTAGTTGGGTTAAACCAGAGTATAAGAGTCCTAGTGTGAGATAAGGTTGGTTAGATTATGGAAGGAGGTCCTTGAACAGTAGGATAGCTTTGTTTGGTAGGTAATGGGGAGCCACTGAAGATTTTTGTGGAAGAGGAATGATGTGCAGCAGGAAGATCAGAGAGGCAAGAGTGGAGGAAACTAGAAAGGGGAGGGCTGTGAAACCTGATAGCTGAACTCGTGGTTATGGTGATAGTGGAGAGGAAAAGACAGGTATTGTGGAGGGGGAGACAGCCCTTAGGAACTGTCTGGATGGGGAAGGAAGAAGGTGGTGAGGGAAGTCAAAAGGTGATTCTGTCACTTTGGGAGGATGATGGTGTCATATTGTAGAAATACTGAAAACTTAGATGGGGGACATCGAGGTACATCCAAGGTGAAGGGTTAGATGTCAGAAGAGAGGCTGGGAATAAAAACTGAGATGGGGGAGTCATATGCATAGCACTCACTGAAGTCATGGGTGCGAATGAATAGTTGAAGGAGAGAATGTGGGAAAAGAAGAGAAGTTGTGGAAGGTGGAGAAGGGAGAGAGCCTGGGCTCCTGAATCAAAGGACCAGGGTTCAAATCCTGCCTCTGCCATTTATTCCCTCCTATGGCTGTGCATCATCCTGGCTAGTTTTGCCAGTAACTTCCAGGTCTCCAGGAAATAGTTAAGCACCTCAGCTATCAGCTCTTGGCAAACTTTTCTCATAGAGCTGTTAACGGCAGGGCCATATCCATCCCCACACAACTGAGCTGGTGCCCTATTTGGGAACACCAAGGGTTCTCCCTTCCCTCACTTCCTTGACTCGTATGGGACCCTACCAATTTCTTGAGCCAGCAGTAGGACAAAACTGGTGCCATGTTGCCCTAGAAGGGAAGTATCCAGGGAGAGAGAACAAAGACAGCATGAAGCATAGTCTGCTCCAGGGACAGACACCTGGACACAAAATCTAGTAGGTTCAAGCCTAGATCTCTTTTTCTGTGTCTATATATCCCATCCTAAGAACCTTGGTGTGGGCTCAGAAAGTGGAGAATACCTCTTAACAGCGCAAGTTCACAGGCAATTTCATTCCAGTTTGGGAGTGAGATCTTCCTAAACACAGGAAATATATACATATTCCTCATTTAATAAAGAAAGCCTTGGAAATAGAAGCATGGGGAGTTTTTGCATTGTATTAATCAGTCTTCTTCATCAAGCTCAGAGGGAAGGGAGGATGGTGCCAGTTAGTTGCAGAACAGGGCATAGAAGCCAGGTACCCTTCCTCCTAGGCCAGTGACCTTTCTCCTTAGGCTTCAGAAGCCATGCCTCTATCTCTCAGAGCACTGGATCCTCTGGTATTTTCAAAAATTTACTGCTAAATGCATGAGTCAGATACAGTGCAGACAAAAAAACCTTCCAGGCAAAGACTGATCTAACAGCATTAGGCTTAGCTAACATCCAGTCAATCTGCTCCCACACCAGAAGGAGGTTCCACCCATTAACAATTTACAAAGCAATAGTCTCAATTCAAAGGAACCTTGGCCTCATAAGGGACAGCTGAACAAAATGAGTGAGGGCTAGGGAAAACTCTAGTTTTGTGGGGTTTTAAAAAATAAGTTTTAAAAGGAAGACCCTTAAAACTGTTTCCAGGCACCCTCTCATTCATGTAAGTTCAATTTTGTTACAAAACTCCACACAAATAGGCTTGGTACTATGGATGGATTTATTTAAGATCTGAGTGCAAACTTTAAAAATACAACAAAACTTTCCATTAGGAATCAACACACCACACCCAATAATGATTTTGCAATCATGCATTTTAACAGAAAGTACAAACGGGCACATATTCGAAAATTAAACATTTCTCCTTAGACCAAGAAAACAACACAATCCTCTCTCTGTTCCTAGTTTTCTAATTCAGAAACACATTACATACATATTCTACGGAGACAATATCAGCTAAGTATTCTAACCCATCTCTGTGATCAAAGGAATGAACACTCTGACCTTGTGAACCATTTAACTATATTTAGTCTCTGGAAAATATGCAATTATACTTCCACATACAACGAAGGTCATGACAATAAACAGTAGAAACTGAGGCAAGATGAGATATTTCAGGTGTGGAAAGCAAAAATCACAAAGGTTCAGTTTAGAATCATACCTATGGGATTGGGTTGGGTTGGGTTTTTTTAATTACAGTTTTTGTGAAATGGCTGGCATAAAAATCAACAGTGAACAATTTATCCACGTATTAAAAAATACGTGGGGTCAATCTCTAAGATCAAATCTCTGAAAAGCACTATCCATGTGGAAAAGACTTGTCTGTGAATGGAAACAAATATGCATTTAGATTAAAAACGAAAGTAGGGCGTAGTGGCATCTCCCTGGTCCCTTAAACGATATTTGGATTTTCATAAAGAATTAGCAGCACCTAAAGTGTTAATTTACTCAATCTAAAGGGTCTATACAATAGATTAGTTGGCAGTGTTCTAGCTTTAGGGAGATGAGAATCAGGGAAATGAAAATCTGAAAGAAAACGTCACACACATTTAGCCAAAGTCACCTTTCCAAAGGTAGCTTTCAAATGGAAAGAAAAATCATTAAGTTAAAAAGTTTAAGAAAAGAGTCCCTAAAGGCCAGTCCCTAAGCAATGGGCCATGAACAGTCAAAGTTGCTGAGTTGTCCACTTAGTAACTAACGCTGGTTGATTTTTACGGGTCAAAGAAGAGCTGGAGATTGGGAGAACATCCACATACACGTATCATTGCACGAACAACTTGCCCAGCATTTTACATCCCTGAACACTAAACAGGTAAAATCTTTACAAAAACCTTCACTCCAGATTATTTTCCTTTTTACCATCATATACATAGCATTTAAATATTTATGAATAGAAGAATCTCTTTTCTTTATAATATAAATATTTTAGAGAAAGGAAAACTATCTTGTAGTGGTGGCTAACATTTTTTTTTAAAAGAAATGCAAGCAACACACACGCACATAACAAAAAATGATCAAGAAAAAAAGTGCAAAGTATAACAGTATTAAGAACGTTCATTTTTTTTTTAAAACAGTAACTATAGTTCAAGTGTGAACAGCCAGCAGGGAAAAAGGAGCAAACAATTTGAAAAGGGTTTAAAAAACAAAAGCACACACACAATAAATTACAGCACAAAAAGTAGATGAATCCTTCTTGAACAGTCCTATGCTCGCGCCTAGAATTTCCAGTTTCTAACTTCTTCCATAAAGAGGAAAAAATAGGATGACAGTGCTTTCTTCCCTTTTAGACCAACTTCCAAAAATGGAACCAAGTTATTCACCCAGAGGACACAGACAAGATCTCTAAGGAAATATTGTGTGCGTTTGTAATCTACTAGAATTAGAGTGAACTGCAAGACTTTCCAAAATGAAAAATACTAAGAATCCAAACCAGCAACAGAAAAGTCTTTTTAAGAAAACCCTGAAAATATATACTTGTTTTAATGGAAATACATTTGGAAATTGACTCCTCAAAGTCATCAAAACAGATTGCAAACATGAGCTCTTCTGAAGAGCTGTGTGTTGTGTGTGGGTCACTACTCTTAGGATGTGTTGGTGCCGTTGTCTTTCCTGTGAGATGTAGCCTTCTACCATTTTGCTTTTGATCCTTTGTTTTCAATTTAAATATTTGATGGCAGACATTTTGCCAGAAACCCTAAAAGAAATGTACTCGCCACTTGTAAATGTCAAAGGAATGTGGTTATTGGATTCATACTTCAAACAAGGATAAAAAACAATCCAGTTTCCCTTTAAATATATTACTCAGTAGCATTTTTTGTCTTAATTTAAACTTTAGGCACTGTAAATATTCACAATATTATAATGATGTACAGATGATACCATCTCTAATGCATGTCTGTAACCTTAATTCTTTATCTTATAGACTCTTTCCAAGAATACGGTATTTCATTTCTATCTATGATGCTATAGCCATGAGTTGGTTTTTGATAACTACATAACACGTATAAACAGTTGGAAAAGGATGTCAAAGCCCCCAGGTGGTGCTGCACTGAGTAGTGAGATCACAGATCTGTCTGTCAAGCCTTACAAGTAAGGAAACTTCAAAATTAAGACAACTGAACCTAGAAAGTACAAATTTTATCCTCTACTCCAACCCTATTTATTTGCTTCGACTTTAATTGGGCTTAAGGAACTAGAAATCAACCTTAGGCAGATCCTGGGAGTTACATTTTTGTTTTATAACTCAAGATGGAGTCAAGAATCAAAATTCAATAAAGTAGCTAGAGGCAAATGACTTCCATCTAGGTTTCATTAGAACAATGTGAAGAAAAGTTAAAGGAGACTCAACAGTCATTTGAATTGGTTTTTTCTTTCTGTTTTGATTTGATTAACTTTAGATTGTAATAGCTATATGTATAGTCTAACAGCCAGAGGCAAAAATAAAAGACTAAAATTTCAAATTGTAGCAGGCATGGCCCAGCTACTTTTGAGAAAAGGCCCAACATTTATTTGCCTCCATACATTCTCTCAATGTCATTGAGGTAATGGTTCCTCAACTCTTTCCTTTTCAACTTGAAAGCATCAGTTACCAAGCCGGTTTCAGGAGTCCAAGGTTCTGGGCTTAAGCAGACTTTGATTGGAATTTCAAAACGCTCCAGTTTCACTAAAAGGAAAAGAATAATGAGAATCAATTAAGTGTTTTTAAGAAAAACAACCAGGCAGAATGATGTACGTCATGTTTGATACTCTCTACACAAGTAATTCAGGAGAAATTGACCCAAGGGGAAATGTTAAATACCTTAATAATAATTCTACCATACATTTCTACTAACACCATTTTACAAGGTGGTTTCATATCTATTCCCTTATTTGGATGAGATTTTTGCCTGTACAGGCTTATATTTATGTACAATTGCACCTTCAAACACACTCTTTCTGGGCATTATGGTAGCTCAAGTACCAAATAGGAGATGAATCCTGAGTCTTCCTAGACAGACTTCATTGAATTGCAAAGAAGAGGGAAAAACTGGCCCTTGATAGTGTGGATTCCATACAAAGAAAAGCCTACAAAAGTTAAATTAGGAAGTTGTTGTTGTTTTTGTCTTTTGTTCTCAAAGAGGACCAATGACATCAAAAAGTTGACTTGCAAGTGAACTGGATTTAAATGAGAGAGGGCTATGCAAGGTCACCAGCCTCACTTTCTCCTCTGGAACCATTTGGGTCCAGTGGCAAGATATAAATCAGGATGACTGGAGATGGCCTGATGTAATGAGAGACCTTGGCCTTTTTAAGCTAAGGTCTTTCCCAGGTCACAGTTTGTCTCAGGCAGCATTCATTCAGTGATTAAGGCTAGGTAAGAAATGAGGCCAAAAAATGTCTTCTTTTACCTATTCAAAAAAAAATCAATCTGGGAGGGGAAGATCCTCAGGGTTTCTAGCTGGAACAAAAACAATCCCTATTTACACTTAGACAAATACCAAAGCACTTTGTGATGTTAATTCTGAAAAACTGCTTTCATGTTGTTTATTATTAATAAAAATTAATGACTAAAGCTCTAAAGGTTTATTCATATTAATCTGCAGGTGATTCCTATTTTATATATTACCAAAGCTTTTCCTTAAAGCTCCATGGTGATCAGGGATGACCTTCTTTCTAAGACAGCCCAATCTGCTTTCTGGGCAGGTGGATAATACTTCCTCCCAATGATTCAAATGGGCCCCTCTCTGCCTTCTATCCAGGTGTTCCAGTGCCACCCTCTTAGGCCAAAACAGTAACTCAAATAGTTGGGGACTACAATAATGTCTCCCCCACCCTGTGAGAATTGCTGAGAACACAGAGAATATGCAAAGAGGAAAGGGATCAGAAAAGAGCCCTGGAGGTCACCAGCACAGAAGGAAGGGGACAAGGAGGATGAACCTGGAAAGATTTAGGAGGAAAATACCTTCTATTTTCTTCTCCAAAGAAAGAAAAATTTAAGAACTAGATGTACTATCCCAATCATTTAAATAATTTGATATCTCTTGAATACTCCTACAGAAATTGAAAAAACCCCACAGTAAGGAAGATTGACGATGGGGTCTTTTATAAGCTCAAGTCATGAGTGTGTGGCTTCTGATGATGCCATCCTACTTACTGGTATTTGCAGCCTCTTTGATCTCCTTAAGTATCTCTGCTTCCATGGTAGGGTTGTTACAGATGTCTGCCCAAGATCCCTCTACTCCTTTCTGCTGGGCCAGAACCATCAATCTTTTCTGATTAGGAACCACAAAACTGATCACATACGACTGGTCACTAAAGGATTGGAAAAGTACATGTCATATCGAAAAGCAATTGATGATAAATGATGACAAATGAAACAGTGGTCAAAACATTTCCAGAGCTGTACTTTTCCAAGTTATTAATTGTCTGATGAACAAGTTATAAGCCCCACAAGAATAACATATACTGACTCATGTAAATAAGTTACAAAGTTCAATGTTACAATTTTCTACATCTTGAGACTAAAACATTTAGGCTACATAGTGTTTAGTCGACAATTTCAGGATGTTCCTGAAGATCTCAGTTTTAAAAAAAAAAACTTTATATGAAATCCTGATGCTGAATGAAGATTGTATTTCAGGAGCAGCAGAAAAAAAAGAATCCTGGAATAGAAGAGCTCAGATAGCTCTTGCCATGAGAACCAATGGTGTGAACTTTCCCTCTCTGTAATTCACTTTCCTCTTCTTAAGGGGTTGCACAACTGGGTTATTATACCCTCAGGAGGTCTTATGGGTATTTAGGCATTCAGTGCAGAATTATTTCAGAGTAAGAAAAAATTAGAAACAAATATGTGCCCAACAAGTGAGTAATGGTTGAAAAATCTAGGGTAGATTAATGTATTGGACTATCGTACCATAAGAAATGTACTTTCTTAAGAAAAGACTGAACTCAAAGAGGGGAAAAATACAGATGTTGTCAGTTGCAGTCTCTAGCATTTGGAACTTGGCTTGCTTTTTTCCCCCTAAGCAGCGGGTGATTCTTGGGAAGTGTTTGTGTCAAAAGAAATAGAGCAAGAATAAGAAAAAAGAAAATGCAATGGCTGGACAGCTCTGAGGTTCCTTCCATTCTATAGCATTCAGGAATGGACACACACAGACACACAGACACACAGACACACACACAGACACACAGACACACAGACACACACACACACACACACACACACACACACCTTGCCTAATTACCTCTGCTCCTCTCAGAAAGAAGTTCAGATACAGAGCATGCTCTGTGGGACACTGACCTTTTGGCGTAGGCACAGATGTTGTCTATGAGTGGGCAGTTTTTCAAGGCAGCCTCCACTTTGCCCAGAGACACATACTCCCCAGCCTGGAGCTTCACCAGATCTTTCTTGCGATCTAGGAAATCATGGAAAACTTTGACTTAGAATTATTTTAGCTAAAAAATTTACTCGTTTAGCTAAAATCTGGATTTTATTTCAATTTCTCTGCCTTAATAGTAAAGATAGAGACAATCTTTCAAAATCTGACTGCTTTTTTACCTTTAATACATTGCCACCCATCATTTTATTTGATCTTTAAGACCCACTAGGAACATGAATATTTCATTCTATATAGCCATATTTGAATCTCAGTTCCCTGAAAAATACTGTGATGAAATTTATTCCTACTTGATAAATGGCAAAAGCCTAAGAAAGAAAATCTGAATGGCCCCAGAGAGCCTGTGGCTTTAAGCATTTAGCCATTTTGGAGCCACAGATAGCACAATGTCAGAGCACAGTGGCACATGAGATACCACTAGAAGCTTTGCACTCAGTGCACCCATGCCCAAAGGCCCAGAAATGGTCTGCAACCACTAGAGAGCTGTACTGTACTGTAAGGTCAAGCAGCCTCCAGGCCCCCCTGCTGGTCTGCTCTAGAAGTTTGGTATTCATTTATGTTCCTGTGAAACTCTTCGAAGCAGCTCAGAACTTGTGGAAGGATCCGAATTCACCTTCCAAGGAATTTTCTGAAGCGGTGTCAAAGCAGGAAGAACATTAATGTAGGCTGGGCCCACAACCAGCACTGTTCTCAGGCCTGACCATTTTCCTCCTGCTCAGTCTCTTATTCTAAGGCCAGCTTTATCCAGGCCCAGGATAGCCAGCTTACCATCCATAGCTGGGCCCCTTTCTGACAATGTCCTTGGTGCTCACTGGGCCTGAAGCCTCAATCCCCATCATCAACCTTGTTTCCAGAGCACCTTGGGGCAAAGGTTCCATGTCAACATAGGGCAGAGTGGTCAGGTGGCAGTGGCTGAAGGCCATATCCCCACTGCTGCCCATGGCTAGAGGCCAAAATGCTCCACTTTGATATCCAACTTAAGGGACCCCACAAAACCAAAAAAAAAAGCCCGAGGCTCACTATTGACACTGATACTTCCCAATGATGAAATCTGGCCACAGCTACAGAAGCTGCAATCCTATACTAAAACATGTCTGTGCTGCCCCTTGGCAATTTGACAATGGGGATAATGCCAGACAAGGGAAAGAAGAGGTGTGGTGAGTTGAGTAAGCCGAGGAGAGGAACCCAGATACATGTTTGTGACAGCGTGATCCTGTGCCCCCTGCCCTCTACTCCTCCACACCTCTCCACACACACACCCTGCTATTTTCACCCAACAGGAGCACCAGCCCAAATCCTAGCACAGCACTTTGCAGACAGGTAGGGACTTCTTAAATGTTGACTGAATCCAGTTGCTAAGGATTTTCCCATAATTACCTTTACAGATACTTAAGTTATCAAAAGCAAATTAAACCTGCAGAAAGTAAAAAATACTGACCTATGATCTGCAAACATCCATCAGGGTGAAACTCTCCAATATCTCCAGTACAAAACCATCTTTGTCCATTTTCATCCACAGAGTAATCTTCGGCCGTTTTCTCTTCATTTTTAAAATAGCCCATGGAAATATTCTGCCCACCGATTACGATTTCGCCCCTGGGGTTTGGCTTATCATGGATGGTATAGCCTCCTGGAAATCATAAAAGCAAATTGACCTATCCTCTAAAAATACAATGGACTTTGCTAATCATTAAAATGATTTTCCTAGAATTAGTTGGTAATCAAGTATATATTTTGCTAAAACATAATTTGCTATAGGGTCAGCCTTATGTGTAAGCTAGAACACATCCTGAATGATAACGGGCCTTGACATCATTCCATTCAAGGAGCAAGTGAAGGAGCTATGGATGTTTAGTTTGGAGAAGAGCTGAATGGGGAAGGAAGGCTGTCTTCAAATCCCTGAATGTCTGTCACATGGAAGACAAGGATTAACCATGTTCTAGTCAGCCCCAGAGGACAGATATAGGAGGAAGAGTTTGTAGTGAAAAGACAGAAAGATGTCCTTGTACATAGAGTGGTTTAGGAATGTTTTCAATGGGCATTGGAAGCCTGACTTACAGGTATAGGAAGTAGGATAATAGGAGCAAAGTCAGGGGAGAAAAGGTATAAAAACAGACAGGTCCTAAGTTTAGCAGTACAGTAAAGACAATAAGAAAAAGCCAAAAGAGACAACGTGGCCCAGCACATAAATAGAGTGCTGCTCTTGGTATTGGGAAGGCCTGGTTTCAGCTCTGCCTTTGCCACATATCAGCTGTATGACTCTCAGAAAGTCACTGAGCCTCTCTGTGCTCCAAGACATAGCAAGACTTATATGTTATGACCAAACTGCTCCTTTGCATTGGCAGAGGGAATTCCCTAAACTGATGAAATGACAGGTTGGGAAGCTCCTTCCCCAATAACAGCAGCAACACAGCGAACAAGCTTCCTTCTACCAGCTCACCTTTAGAGAGCACTAGAGGCCTTGTGAATGGCTTTTTCTCACAATAGCTCTGTGAGACAAAGAGTATACCTACTGTCATGGCCATTTTACAGATATAGGAACTGACAAGTTATATGACTTGCCCTGGGTCATGCAGTCAATGTCTGAGGTGGGGTCTGCTCAGTACTTTTTTTCACTACTTTTTTAGTCTCTAACATATTTAGCAAAAGCTCTTCCATTTTTTGTACTTCAAATCTGATGACAAATTTATGATGTCCTCCATTTTTCTTATAGGCTTCCATTAGAAAATAAGACACATGCTCCCTCGGAAAAGCAATGTGACCTCTGGATAGAATAACAATCTTTTAGAATCAAAGACCTCATTGAAATCCCACTTGTGATGCTTCTTCACAGTGATTTGGATGTTTGCACACACTGCCTGAACCTACAAGGCCTGGCAAAAGACTTACTCTGTAAGTACTCTGCCATATGTCTGGGCTACTCTTCTGGAGATAAGCCCCAGATGATGTAGTCCCCCACCCCACCCACTGGCAGCTACTATGTCCTAAGATTTGGAAGGGTTTGAGCAACGCACCAGGGAATACCTATATTGATGACATCAGAGATTCCCTGAGGAATGAATGTAGTAAGTTTTTTGAGATCTGATATTTAAAATAGAATTATTTGATGGCAGCTTGGTGGTATGGGATGGTGGGATTTGGAACTCAAGGACCTGGGCAGGAAGGCTGGAAAGAATTCTGTTCTCTTGCCTACTGGGTCTGGTTGTTCTAGTGCTGACTGCCAGGAGAGGTAGAAAAGATAAAGAAAACAGCCCTGGGAGGCAAGAGAATGATTTTTTATGGATATTAATGTTTATCAACTTTTTTTTTTTTAATGGTGAGGCCTAGCTTACTTTTCCTCTTCAGGGGCAAAGCAAAAATCGTCAGTAAAAGGAACATCAGAAAAATGGGGATTTTAAAAACAAATGAGCACAATTTAACCACCCAGACGGCACAGGCAAATTGTAAATTACCAAAAGAATTCTCTTATTTATATATCTGCCAAAGCTTTCCAAGTCCAGAGTGAGTATATGCCTGATGGCATGAAGCTTTTCTTCTGGAGAACTCTGAAGGAGTGGTTCAACCCTGAAGAGGAAGCTTAAGGAAATCATCAGCCTAAAGCAAAATGTGCCACCTCAGATAACCTGGCACTATGAATATTCTGGAGCATCGCCATTGCCAACTCAATGACTGTCATGTTAACCTAATTGCACATTTAGCACACCAACCATTAAATGAGTGTTTGTACCCCTCTGCCACCATCACCATGGAACTGTAAAGGGACAACATGGGACTGAGGACCCTTATGGTGTTTGGTTTATCTCATGAGCACCTAGTGGCCCCACCTATCCACACCTGACTAGGCCGCTTCTCAGACAGCTTCAATTCAATAGTCAATAATGTTTATTAAGAATTACACGCTCTGCCTTATGCTAGATCCGGGGAGACAAAGAAGTCTTGCCCTCAGGCAACTTACATTCTATGGGGGGGGGGGGGCTCTGTAAGTACATGGGGCACAGCAAAAGATTCCCATCCCAGGTGAGGCCCAAGTCTTGCCTTGAAGGCAGGTTTAAGGGGCAGGGCAGCAGTGCCTTCCAAACATGGGGAACTGCTTATACAATGGGAGCTGAACGTCATGATGGGGAAGAGGTAAAAGGTCAGACAGATCCCAGAATGTCCAAGGCAGGCTGGGCAGAGCCATCTACAAGTGCCTGAAAGCATCTGGGTTGGGTTCTGGGTCAAGGGGCACTCCATGCCCACTATAAGTGGTCTTCAGTGAGCACTGTCCAATGGGCATGAGACTAGCATACAATTCTTACCTTCTTGCCAATCCTTGAGTTTAATTTCACAGCAAATGAGGGGGGCTCCCACTCGACCAGTGCTGTAGTCAGTAACTGTGAGAGAGAGGGAAAGAAGAGACCAGCATTGACTATGACATTCTAGACCCTATAAGAGAGGAGGAATGACATGAGGCAGAGCATAAGAGAGGAAAGAAGGAAAGGGGATTGGCAGAAAAGGAGAAGGCATCTATCTGGTGTCTGCTCTGTAGCAGGCAGTGTGCCAAATGCTGCAGGGGCAAAGATAAAACTGAAACAGTCCTGTGGTCAAGGAGTGCACCTTCTTTTAGGGGTATAATATATATGCACAGAAATGGATGTTAAGTTGTACAAACTAAAGACTGGGGGCATCATCCAGGAGGCACCAGATGAGCTGAGCTCTGCAGGAAGCTCCTGATTCTAAAAGGGAGAGAGTTCTAAGCACAGAGGTATGAGATGGAATGCTGGACTGGAAGAGAGTGCATAAGGAAGGGGAAGAGAGTGAGTAAGGAAAGGGAGTGATCTGAAATAAACCTAGCAATGGAGACAAGAGTCAGGCTGTGGAAACCTGTAAGTGCCAGGCTGAGGAAGTGGTATGTTATTCTAGAACCCTATGGGGAGTTAGTGAAGACATCAGAGCAGAAGAGCCAACATAGCTGATTTTTAGGACTATCAATTTGGCGGCTGTGTGGACAGCAGATTAAAGGGGAAAGCTAAGAGACCAATTATGCTACTGCACTGGTGCAATTGAGAGGTGATTTAAAAAGGGCAGAGGTTATGTGAATGGAGAGAAGAGGTAGATGACAGAGAAGCTAAGGGTCTAAAAACAATGAGACTTAGTGACAGGTGGAGGAGAGAAAAGTGTAAAGGAAAGCTCTGAGTTTGTGAGCTAGAATCAACAAGAAGGATGGTGGTGCCCACAACAGCAATAGAGAAATTGACAGGAAGGGTAAGGAACATAGCAAGTTTCATTTTGGCTATATTGAGTGTGAGAGTCTCCATGAAGTATCCAGATAAAGATGGCCAATGGGCAGGTGGTGATAAGAGGACTGTGATGTGGGAGTCATCCCAAGGAGATGATGACTGAGCCATCATCAGGCTAGAGGCCCAGGGGAATGCCCATATTGAGTCATCAGGAGCAGGAGCAGGATCATGTCCTAGCAAAGAAGTCTGAGGAGAGACAGGGAGGAGAATGACAAGTGTCACAGGAACCGAGAAGACAGGGTGTGCAAGAGGAAGCTTGTCATAAGCAGCTGGAGAAGTCAAGTAGGAGGAGAATTGAAAAAAGACCAATACTTCAGGTTTAGATTAGAGTTGGAGATGGAGTTACAAGACCACTTTACATCATAAAAATAAGTCATCACACCTGGGAATTTAATGATTGAATTGAAAAAAGAAATACTAAATTCCTAAATTAAAATGTTAAAAGGCAAAACCAAATATTCAAATAGTATATTTTATATGCATAGAGAAGAACTGAAGCAAACGTAGGTCAAAAAGAGTGGAACAACTCTCTGAGAATAAGGTCCCTTCAGTCAGACCCATGTCTCAGGAAGATGCTTTGGGCAGCAGGTGGGAGGATGAACTTGAGAGCAGAGAGTGGAGGCAGGGAGACCAGTCAGGAGACCATTACAGTGGTCCAGTAATTTAGCCTAGAGTAGTTGCAATAGAAAAGAATGAGAAAATACAAGAGATAATTCCTAAGGAAGAAATGACAGGGCCTGGTACCAGGTTAGATGGGACATGGAGGACAATGGAGAGTGAGTACTCAAAGGGACTTTGAAGAGTTCGAGCCTGGGAAACTTGGAAGAATGGTAGTATCACCAACAGAGGAGAGAAATAGGGAAAGGAGGTGACTTTTTGCTAGTAGATCATAAACTTGGTTTTTGGTGTGTTGTTTATACTCATAGCAGTATAACCTGGGGGCAATGTGTTGCTGGCAGTTTGGGATATGAGACTAGGATGTGGGCCTCAGACTCAGGACAGCAGAAATTTAGAGCTCAAAGGGAACTTCTGTTCAACCTTCTCATTTTGCAGATAGAAAAATTAAGGCCCACTGCAATCAAATGTCCCACCCAGAATTACATATGTAGGAAGCAAAGCCTTCATTGTCTCTCACAGAACCTAGCTGGAAACATGAAGCCCTAATTCAGAGACTTTAAAATGGGTGAGAGGAGGGGGAATCTTCCATCTCTCTAGCTCAGGAGCTTTAAGATCTGATCCCTATCACGCAGGAGGTAACAATAAGTATGATATCCCCACTCCACCCAAGTTTTCCAAGTTTATATTCATGCTTATGTACCAGTGGAAATAACTGGAGGGGCAGAATACATACTTAGCATCATTAATCATACAAAAACAACACTGACCTTCAGTAACTGTTCCAGCCCCACAAGATTCTGTTAATCCATAACCCTGGCCAATGGGGCAGCAGAAACAGACGTTCATAAATCGGTGTGTCTGAGGCGAAAGTGGCGCTCCTCCAGAGAGCATCATCCGGACATTCCCACCTAATAGGGCTTTTACTTTCTTAAACAGTAGACTTGATGAAAGGGAAGGGTGGGGAAGGGAAGGAGAAATATTTGAACATTTTTGCTGACACAGAGTTATCTAAAGAGCAAATTAGCGAGAACTGCTTTAGTAAGGATTTCTCGGCTTTGCTTAAGCACCAAAACCTCAGTATTATGAAAGTTAAAAAACAATAACTGTCCAAAGACATTCTTCCTTTGAAAAAGAAGTGAGTTTAGATTTTATGCTCTTAGCTCAGAAGTCATATTAAAAGCTATGTCTAGAAAGGCAAATAAATACTGGACCACAGTCTGGACAAATGTATGTCTGAAAATGATGACCAAGATTAAAGTCATAATGACCACCAAGATTAAAGTCATTATCTCTGAGCATTTATCTCTTTCTGTGGCATGAAATTTCTGATAATGTCATTAAATTTACACACTTGTTTTTACAAATCAATCAGAAACTTCCATGAGGAATGAGTCTAAGACAAAAGTAATCTCTTAATTCAAGTCTAATATAGTGTTCCATGCACCAAGCCATTTTCTGATTGCCAATTCAAAGGTATTCACCTAATTATTAAAATAAAGCGTGCAAGAACTCTATTCTTAACTTCTATAGGCAAACAATGATATTTCTGAGAACCAAAGCACACTGAGTTGACTTGAAATTCACTGATTATTATACGAAAATTGCAAAATTTTGAGCCCAAACTGTTGGTAAAGTTCCTGTTCATTTTTGCCATGTTTATTATGTGACCCAAAGAATTCCAATAATTTTACAAGAAGAAGAAATGGCTAAAAGGGCCAGCATGATAGTAACCCTCAAATAAAGTCGGCTTGCTCCCTGCACCTGAATATTCTGGATCATAGGATGTAGTTCTAGAAGAAAACTTGGTGGTCACCAAGTGCGGCCCTCCCAATTTGTAGATGAAGAAAATAAAGTCCCCGAAAGAGATGTCAGTTGCCCGACACACACTCAAATCCAGGATTCTTTCCATTGCTCTACAATGACCTTTGGAAATAAAAGGTTTCAAGATAACATACAATAGTATTGGAACCAAGAAATGTACTTACAAATTGCACAGAGGGGCATCATATCCTTTTTTAATCTGTTCCAGCTTATAGTCATAGCCTATCTTGAACAGAGTTTTCTGAAAGTAGTTCATCTCTTGAACTTTACTCATGACATTTTTATAAATTCTGTCCATGATTTCCTAAAGGTGAAGAGAAGATTAAAATGACCTCTATGCAACACACATACAGACAGACAGACACACACACACACACACACATTTCACTGAAGACAGTTTTGTTGACAACATTTGGTGAAAATTTTTGGCATATCATACATACTTATTTTCTTTAATATGGAATTGATTTTACTGACTTTGTTCAATTACAGGTGAGAATTAACTGTTTAAAAATGACTAAAGTACGAGATGGGAATTGCTCCTCTTGCATACTTACGCTGAAATAAGAAATGTTATTAAATAAGTGTCAACAACTCATCCAGTTCTTACATAAAGAAATCTTTCATTTTCCTCATCTGAATTTAAATATATTCCCAGGCTAAACAGTTTTAAACATTCCTCAAGTTTCAAACCTTTATATTAATGGCAACATCAGTTACCCGTGTTTGCAAGGTTGGGCATATCTGAGACTGTTCTTTCTTCCTCGTTTTTCATATCCAATCAAGTTGCCAGGTCTAAAGGCCTTTTTTCATCTTTCCTCCTCCTTGACCTCTCCCTCTGCAGAATTTCAAACACTCTCCTTTCGGTTTTCGGGATTCAGCTCTCTCTTTACTCACCTCTCTGGCTGTTTATTCTCAGTCTTATGTGATAGTTCTTCATTTTTCTATGGCTCCCTCATCCTGGGCTGTCTACCAAGGCCCTGGGCCTGATCTCCTTTCCAACTACACTATCTCACTTAATATTATCAGCTTCCATGTTTCAATTATGCTATCAATACAGATGACTCCTGGATCTCTCTATCTGGACCGAGTATCTCTCCTGAGCTATGGTATTGTATCACCAAATGCCTTTTGCATGTCTTGAACTGATATTCCATATAAAAGCATCTCAAATTCAACATATTCAAAATCGAGTTCATTCTCCTTTTCCCCATACCCTCTTTTCTAAACTTCTGAAGTGCTGAGGGCACCACCATACTTTCCAATCACCCAGGCACGTCGGTGGCATCCTTGACTCCTTGCTCTCACCCACCCCACATATCTGTTGACCAATCTTGTCATTTCTGCCTTAGCAACACATCATCCACCTATGTCCCCTTTCTTTACACCATCTTAACTTAGGTCCTTGTTACCTCTACCCTGGATTACTGTGATAGCCTTCTAACTGGTCTCCCTACCTCAAGACTTTCCATCCTCCAATTGGTTGCCAAGGTGATATTCTAAAGTGCAACTCTGACCATCCACCAACCCTCCTTCTTGGAGTCAGAAGACTTGAGGCCATCCTCAATGCACCCCAGTGGCTGCCTATATTACGACCAGGATCAAAACAAAACTCTTCTATTTGACACTGAAAGCTCTCTATAACTTGGCCTCTTCCTACCTCTCCTACCTTCTTATATTCTTCTTCCCTCTACTCCCCACCCCCACAATTACTAGTACCTTCAGCTGACATTAACTCCCATCCATTTTATGTGCTGTCTCCTGTTAGAGAATGGGAGCTCCTTGCAGGCAGACTCCTTTTACCTTTATTTGTATCCTTGGTGCCTGGTCATATTGTAAGCCTTTAATAAATGCTTTTTGATCGATTGATTATCGTGTCCCCTAACTACCTCTCTCTACAGTAACTCTGCTCCTTCCACCACCCTCCTAGGATGGATTCCATCACTTCACACTCTTCCCCATTCATCTCTGATACTTCCACTATTTACTTTTTTTATGCACAGATCAGAAACCTTAATGCTTCCCTAATGCTGATACGCCCTAGTCAATCTCCATCTGGTCCCACCCCACTTTCCTAGCCACCTCACACTTATTAACCTCCATGTGTGTTATGCTCCAACTCAACGGTGTCATTCCTATGTCTGTTCCCCTTGGTCTCTACTCCAGGACCACCCAGAACCGAAAGTCACCTGCTTGAATCCTTTAAGGCCCATCTCAAAAACCAACTCTTCCACTGAATTAAAAAAAAGTGATCTCAAAAGACTGTTAACGTTTTTTTTTAATTGACCTGAACTGCTGATCTCTATAGATAGTCCTATAAATCCTATGTCCCAGAAGACTGAAGTAGTGTTACCTCAATTCAACAGAGGAAAAATGGAGGCCCAGATATGAGAACTTTTACATGCAGGGCCTTTTATATCATAAATGGCAGAATTCGGATTCAGATACTGAACAAAACTACAGACGGCCTCTATGGAGCCACACACGAGTCCAGAGATGAAGAGAGAACAAACCTTGTTGTGGGATGCCTTCTTGTCATCCAAACAGATACAAACCCTGCTATATTCCAGTAATTCAAAGGAATAACGATCACACTTGCAATGCCTTCACATAGGACTAAGACTTCTAAAATCAATATCCTCTGTCTAAGGCCTTGGGTTTGAACCTACCAGGCTTTGTCACTAGCTAGGTACCTGACCTTTAGCAAGTCACTTTCATTCCATACACTTGAGCTTCAGTTACTTCCTCTGCAAAATCAGGGGGAAAGGAAGGGGGGAGTAGACAAGATGACTGTTAAAGTCCCTTCCAGCTTTAGAGATGATGTAGTACTGGGCTACTACTAATGTGAGATATGGTTAATATTCACTGGCTTTAGTCTGAATCCTCATTTAGTGGGAATAAGATTGTATGTATTTTCTGCCCTAGGAGAGAAAAGAAGTTGAGAAAAGACAATTATATCTGATACAGATTGCAACTGTGATAACCATATTTATTTTTGCAGGCTGAAGACTTTCACACTTCAATTCCTTTGGCAAAGCACTTGAATTCTAAACACCTCTAAATAGGTCTTCTAAGACATTATATAAATGTAAGTTATTATCAGAGAAGTAAAAAAGGCACATAAGAAAGAACTCAGAACTTGGAGGTCAGAGGCTCAGAACCCTGGTACTCTGATGCTAATTATGAGTTGTGTCTCCTTTCCAAACCTCAGTTTTCCCAGCTGCAAAATGGGGAGAATTTGCACTACTTACTACACAACATTGTTGGGGAGAGAAATGCTTTGTAAAGCTTAGGAAGCTCTATAGAAATATGAATTTTTTATTGTTACACAGAAAGATTCTATCATGTGAAGTAATTTTATTATCTGCCTTACTGGAGTAATTTTGTGGTCTAAAATTGAGAAGACCACAAATCACAGATATCTTAGAATAGAAGATAAGGATTTTAATTTTCTTAGAGTTAGCATATGAAAAAACTAATATTGTAAGAGATACAGATAAAGATGAAGTTGGAGTCATAAGAATGATAGTTCATATATCTAAGAAACATGCAAATATAGGCAAAGCAGCCTTGATCCTATTTTAGTTTTAGAAAAGTCAAACTGGCAAAAAATCTCATTAACTAGTGGTTTCCGCTCTGTTCAAAATCACTTCCAAACTCTCATCTCAGAAAGGCTATAAAAGTCAACATCCCCCTGGTGAAGAACAGTAGCATGTAAAAGAATAATTCTGAAAACCCAGGCTGCTCAAACCAGATTCCCTCTTATTGGGGATCATTTTTACAAGAGACCTGGGCTCTAATTTTTTGCTGTGTGACCCTGGGAAAACCATTTCACTTCTGGGCCTCAATTTCCTCTTTTGTAAAAATGCAAGGTTACTCTAGATCATCACTTCTTAAACTGTGGGTTGTGACCCCATTTGGGGTCACAAAAAATTTGGCAACAGTAAAAGGTTCCTGAACATGCAACAAGCAAAAATTAATTAAAAATTAAAGGCATAATGGATCCAAGGTGTTTCCAGCAGCGATTGTCCATGTAGCACCACTGCAACCTCACTCTGGCCTTGGTTCTGAACATAAAGCATGAGCACTTTGCAATGTGCATGTTCTCAGGTCATGCAATGCCAATGAAAGCTGCCAAAATACATGGAATAAGTTTAAGAAGCCCTGGCTACATGATGCTTTCCCAGCTGGAGAATCACAGAAGGCTTGACCTGGGAGGGGCCTCCTGAGGTCCACTGTTGCCCAAAGCAGCCAATGCTTTCTGTCTTGTCCCCAAGAGGTGGCTATCCAGGGTCTGTCTGAATACCAGATATTACTATGGCAAAGTACCCTTGATGTGGATACAAACAGTGTCCTAAGAGTTAAAAATAATATTAAGGATTGACTTTGTGAAGTCCCTGGTTTATTTTCAAACCTGAAGGTGCCCTGATGTCTCCCCTTACCACAAAACTTCCCCTTATCCTGGACCATAAAATTCCTTGTTCCCCCTACCGCAATCCTGGGGAATGGGATTCCCTTGTCTCCCTTTTCTTGTGTCATTCATAGTCCTCATCTTGTGTCTTTCTAACCCCTATAAGTATTGTCCTCATCCTGTCTTTATCTTGAAAGACTTACCCTAGATCTCCAACCCCCATAAGGAAACCCTAAAATCATCCTCTATAAGTCTGGTCCTTTTCCTAGATCACTGCCTTTGTTTAGCTCCTTGCTAAATCTTAGGCCCATTGCTTTTGCGTCAATAAAGCTCCCTTTGGCTAAAGAGAAGGTCTAAGTGAATTCTTTCACATTTGAGCCAGCTTGGCCTTCTTTCCTCAATACCCTCACTGGGTTATTTGAAAAAAGTATTACCTTTTTTTTAATCTAGTTTTCAAGTACATATTTAGGAAGTTTTCATTTCTTTTTCTCAAATGTTTGAATGATTTTTGAGAAACTTACTTTTCTTAGGAACTGAATAAAAATCCAAGCTATGGAAATGGCTATCCATGAGTGTTATTAAAAAAAAAAGGCATGTGGCACCTACATTGCAAACCAATTCGTGATCAAAGCTGTTATGCATTGGAAATTGGATTTGGAGCCAGGAGGCCTGGGTTTAAGCCTAGTTTCTGACACCTGGACTTCCTGGATGGTCTCAGGGAAAATCCAATACCCCTTGGAATTCTAGTTTTCTGTCTGCAACATAGGGCCCTTGTGAGGAAAGTGCTCCAGAAATGTGAACCATTATTATTCACTGCTGATGTTTGCCTCTACTTACCGGTACAGCTGCCATAAGTGTAGGCTTCAGAACACTACAGTCACCTTTGCTTCCTTTTTTAATTTTGCTGGACTATAACAAAGAAAAAGTTCAACATGTTATGGAAACAAATCATAAAAAGGTTTAAAATAACTCAGATGCTTTCTTAGTGTAAAAAAGTGTTCAAGTGGCTTTCAAGTATTTCCTGAGCCTATCCAACAAGAGCTACCATACTAGTTCTGTGTTGATGGATCTGGGATTTCTCAACCCCTTCTTGTTGTAGTGGATTTTTCCATAAATTTTCCTCCCTAACCATGGATCGAATGTTCTCAAAGGTTCTGTCCCTGGTCTTCTTCTCTTTCTCTCTATGATCGAGTCAGCTCTCATGGGCTCAATCCTCCTCCTCTCTATACAGATCCATCCCACATCTCTACATTAGCCCCTGGCTCTCCTGAGCATCAGTCCCACATCACCAATCACCTGGTAGACATTTCAAACTGGATTTCAGGTAGGCACCTCAAACTCCATATGCCTCAAATGATCTCCTCCTCAAAACCCACAACTACTTCCTAAATTCCTTCTTTTTGTTGAGGGTACCACCATACTCCCAGTAACCTACGTCAATAACCTTGGAGTCATCCTCAACTCCTCCATCTCACTCACATCCAATCAGTTTCTTAAGACTTGTTGATTCTCCCTCCACATCATGTCTTGGATCTGGCTCCTTTGCTCCATTCATATAGCCACCACTCTAGTTCTGGCCTTGATTACCTCTTAAGTGGACTATCAGAATAGCTTCCAATTTGGTTTGCCTGCCTTAAGTCTCTCCTCTTTCCATGCATCTGTCAAAGCACAAATGTGACCATGTGACTCCCTTACTCAATAAACTTCAATGGCTCCCTTTCACCTCTAAAGATCAAATACAAACTTTTCTATTTGGCATTTAAAGTCCCTTTTGAACATAGTTCCAACCTACTTTTTTAAAAAAATATATTTAGTATCTTATTTTTCCCCAGTTACATGTAAAAATAATTTTTAATGTTTGTTTTTAAAACTTGTGAGTTCCAAATTCTCTCCTTTCCTCCCACCCCTCCTTCATTGAGAAGGCAAGGATTTCCATATAGGCTATAAATGTGCAGTCAAGCAAAACATTTCCATAATTATCATGTTGTGAAAGAAAACATAGATAAAAAAAACTTCAAGAAAAAGAAAGTTTAAAAAGTCTGCTTCAATCTGCCTTCAGCCACCATCTGGTCTTTGCCTGGGGATGGAGAGTATTTTTCATCCTAAGTCCTTCAGGGCTGTTTTGGATCCCAACCTACCTTTCTAAGTCTATACATTACTCCTCCCCTAACCCAACACACACCCTCAGTGGTCCAGTCAATCTAGCCTTCTTGCTCTTCCTCACACACAACATTCCATCTCCTGTCTCTATGTTTTTGTGTAAGCCTGAGGAATGTATTCCCTTCCATCTTCCTTGCCTCAGAATCCTTGGCTTCCTTTCAAATACAACTCATACGGCATCTCCATTCTCAACCTCCCAATACCTAGTGCTCTTTGTCCAATAAAATGTAAGTAAGCTCCTTGCAGTTAGGGAGCATTTTATTGTTGGTTTTCTATCCCTAGGGCACAATGCCTGACACATAAGTGCTAGTCTATTCTCTGAATATCTCACAAATGCTCAGACAACATAGGCTATCCATTGGTCCTTATATTACTGGCCCATCTCTGATTCTGGTTAGCTAAATGCCCAATAATGATGATGCCTTTTACTATCTTCTCAGGTATAAGTCATTACTGGTAATATATCTATCCACCATGCACCTTATCATTGTCCTTCACATTATTTGTAATTTATACTTTTCTGAGATCATAGCATTCCCTGATTTAATAAGGCCATCTAGCATCACTGGAAGCCCACTGATTTTAAAGTGTATCTGATTGTAGAAAATCATATACAAAAGCAAATCTATCCCTTCTAAAGTTTTCATGAAGAACACCTCTCAACCCATATACAGATTACATATACAGATACAACACACATTATAGCACCACCGGGGTGCTGAGCATATTTTATTAGGGTGAAAATGCTGGGAACTGTTTAAAAGGCAAATATTTAAAGCTCAATCATAAAGAATTACTTTTTACCCATCAAGCCTAAAAAGTAACTTTTTAAAATTAACAATTAAAATTTAGAAATATGAACTCAATTAAAAGTGAGATGCAAAACATCAAATTTTTTTGAGATATTACATACATGAGCATTTTGTATAATTTAGGGGAAAAAGGCCCATGGACCGGTAGTTGGGAACCTTTGTCTTTTTGGGTAGAACGCTCATCTATGATCTTTCTCTTCTGAGATCTCCCCTTTTTGAAATAGCCTAAAAACCTTTCCAAGTTTATCCTGCAGAAATTCTATTACTCTTTTCTGACTCCACCTTGAGCACCATTACCGTTACTACTTCATACAGTACACCAACTATCGTATGGTAGGAGCCAAGTCCTAATTTGGTGCTTCTACCACTGTTGCTTATAGAAACATGAGTAGATGTGTCTGTCACAAATATCTACAAATAATCTCAAGAAGGTCTGGCTTAGCTGGCTTTCAAGTCTGCCTGTCATAGAGAACCTTGTTATTCTGTAGATTTGGACATTGCCCAGCTTAAACCATATCTAATAAGAGAAACAGGAAATACGGTCAGGCTCCTTTCAAGGCCTGATATTTCTAGAAGCACTGTTCATGGAAGATATTGTGGCTCCTGGGCTACTCTGATTTTGTCTAGCTTCAAAAGGATGGTGAGATAAGTGGAAAAAAGGTCCACTGGAGGGGAAAAAAGAGATGAACATAACAGGAAAATATGAAGACTTGGGCTATGGGAGAGAAAAGGATGGTTCTTCACGTGCCACCCCCAAGGGCTTGGAGACTCCTGGGGATCAGCAGCTGCTGCAGACAGTGACCAGATTCTGTCAGGCACAGCCTCCCCCCCTTGTGGATTATCCCAAATATGATCACTAGTTTTTCATCGTATTCCCTTTTACAGTTGTTAAAGTACAGCAGAGCAGCACATATTGACCAAGAAAAAGGAAAGTCAGCAGCTCTACTAATTTACTTCTTAAGGGGGAAGGGAGGAGAATGGGAGGGAGATCTGCCTCCACCATTTCATTTCCTAGGGAGTTTTAGAACTTCGGCTTTCTAGAAGGATTAGGGATTCATTATAATACAGCTAACCAATAAGACAAGCATACGTCCCTTAAAGTCTCCTTTATAAAAGGCTTCCACTGTCATACTTAAATTACTGAATGGAAAAAGCCAGGCCATCAACAATTTCAAATTTCTTTGTGTTCCCCAGACTGGAACTATTGTTTCCAGGAAGGAACAGAAGAAATGGGCTACTTGTGGCTGGTTTCCAAACTTCCTATGAGGGAAAACCCTACAACAGTCTTAGACTACTGCAAGATTTTTTTCCTTTTCAGTAACCACAAAACATTATAGGCTTCTTCCCTTTACATGCAGTTATAAATTAAGATTAAAACTGGGAAGAATTTTAATAACTAAAACCCCAAAAGAAAACATGCAGTCATTAACAACTAGGCTCTCAGACTAATTCACCACTACTTTAGTTTCACCAGATGAAGTTTAAGTTTTGTTTCATCATTTACATAATGAAACTAATCTGTCTTGCTTTCCATTAATATTGGAACAGGCTTAAAATTTGATCTTTTAACTTAATAATGCATCTAACTATAACAATATGTGCCTGTGAGGTAGTCCCTAACACAGGTTATATTCCAAAAGTTCACTTGTAAGTATGTATATTGAAAGTCAGAAGACATTTCCACATAGAAACACCATTAGAAAGACAGGTTAGACACCTTGCCTAGTCCACCCCTCCAATTCTTCAAGGGCCTATATTTTTGTCAGTATGGGTACCTTCTTCCATATAACCACAGACTTTAACCCTTCCATAACCATTCTATAAGGGGGTGGTCATCAAGAGTTGTCGGTCTACAAATTTGTTACTTAGGACCAAATTGGTGATGATAGCTGTTCATCTGAAAAAGATCTGAGGCACTCAGTGAACTGTTAGTTCACCATGTCAGCAGTGTGCAATGGCAACCCAAAGGCCAATAAACTCTTAGGCTTCATTGTGCCATTAAGCATAATGGCTAACATGATGGAGCAGATAGGTTCACAGCACCCTGTCTTAGTCAGACCAAACTTGGGGCACTGTGTGCAGTTTGGGATGCCATATTGTAGAAAGGTCATAGATCAGCAGGAGAGAGTTCAGAGGAAGGCAATCAGTCTGGTGATGGGGCTGGAGATGTTTAGCATGGAGGAGAGAAGATAATGTAACAGCTGTCTTCAAGTATTTGAAGGACAGTCACATGGAACTAGCAAGTGGTTTGGCCCTAGAGGAAAGAGCTAAGGAATAACAGATCAAAGTTACAAAGTGGCAGACTTTGGCTCTACATTTTTGGAGAGCTTTGGGAAAGACTTTCTCAAGAGGTGATGGGTTTCCCCTGATTGGAAGTCTAGCAATGAGTGGCTACCTGTGTCAGATGATGCTGGAGCATGGGGGATTTGTGTTTGAAGACAGGTTTGGAGTGGCCGACCTCTGGGATCTGTTTTAACTCTAAGGTTCTATGATTAGCCTCTTTGAAAGTAGCTAGGCTCAGCCCTTGAGTAACAAACTGTTCTCCACTGGGTCCACATTCTACGTCTTTCTTATTTGGTAGAGCCAGGCAAAGACAGTATGTAAGGAATAGAACAGAATCACAGAAATAATGGTGACATCTAAAGGCCTCCTCCGTATGTTCAGTGGATTTCCTGGGGATCCACACATGAAGAAGAGTTATGGGAGATGAAATAGCATGCATGGGTTGCAATTAGCACCAGCAGAAAGAATAACCGCATTGATGAGATCATGGATCCATCAAAATACTCAAGTATAGAAGAGCTATAAAAGGTAGACAGGTTTGATTTCTGAGTTCCCACTCATAATGCTAGGAATTATCTTGTACCTATCGCAATGGGGTCATACCCTGCCCCCTGACTTGGTTTCAAAGGAGGAAGAGGAGAGAAGTTGTGGAAGATAGAGAAGGAGGATGTCATTCCCCTTGGGCAGTAGTACCACTTTTGGACCTAGAAGGCTGAAAAATGTGGTGGAAAGTGGGAGGAGCAGTGTGCTTTGTAAGCCAGAACTGTGTGTGATGAGTTTTCTAGTTGCAGGTTAAACATTCCCTGTCCCTTCAGCTCTTTCTGGATTTCTGATTAATGCTTTTCTACAGTAATATTTACTCTAGTGGGAAAAAAGAGAGAAAGATTAGATTAGATGTATAAGCAGCCACCAGGATAGCTATGTGGTGCAATGGATAGAGTGGTGGATCCGGAATCAGGAAGACTCATCATCTTCCTGAGTTCAAATCCAGCTTTAGACACTTACTAGTTATGCGACCATGGGCAAGCCATTTAAACGCTGTTTGCCTCAGTTTCCTCATCTGTCAAATGAGCTGGCGAAGGAAATGGTAAACCACTCTAGTATCTCTGCCAAGAAAACCCCAAATGGGGTCACAGCAAGTCAGGCATGACTGAAAAAACAACAAGCCACTAAAAGTGGTTTGAGATGTGCTCGAAACTGATGAATCAACTTCCCTCAGGTAGCTGAGGTCAACTGTCAGTTTGGGAACATTGCAAGTTCCCAATCACAATTGCAAGTTAGGAGCTGAGCTGTCCATGTGGGTACATGTTTTAATTCTAGTGCTAGCAGTAGCTTATGGAGGGCATAGATAGGGACGAACCACTCCATCTCTAAGCCATAAGTGAAAGTATCTTATAAGGTTCTTTAGATGTCTTGAATTGACACAAAGATGTATTCCCCCTAAAATGTGTCCACGGGACAAATATCTGAAAATGTCCAACTGCTCTTGTTTCTATAGTCTTGGTTGAAAAAGAAAATTCAAGTGAGTTTTGAAATAATTTAAACATTCATAGAAAAAATCATGCTTTCATAAGTCATCTGTCCATCATACCACAGACCACTAAAGTCATGAGAAGAGTCACAAGAGAAACTTGTTGTTGAACTAGAGTATCTCTTGCTCTCCAATAATGTGTTATTAGCAAAACAAACCAGCTCAAGATAATTGAGCCAAGGAACTGAAAGATTTGTTACCTGATCTGAGAGTGTAAGAGGAGAAGAGTATCCAATTCTGCAGCCATAGGTAAAGCATGATATTTCTGCTGTCAATTCTAACACATGAGCCAAAGGTAAGTAGCCAATGTAGGTGTCCTTTGGGCTGAAAGGGAAAGAAGACTAGTATTAAAATTCTGTCAAGGCATTTCAAATTGGGAAAAAATGAAAATAAGTGTCATTATAATATTGTAATAATATATTATTTATTAATAATATACAATATTTATAATATTATAATACCTTTTATTATAAATAAACTACAAAGTCCCAGGTCTAGTAAATGGCAAACATAATTGCAGGGCTCTTGGTCACACACAGATAGGGCTGAAGAATCCTTACCCGAGCCCAGGAATTCTCTCACACTGGCCCGTCATTCCAGCTATCAGATTGCTGTGATGCATCATCACTCCCTTAGGTCTGCCGGTGGAGCCGCTGGTATACATCACGATAGCCAGGTCAGAGGGAGATGGTCTATTTGGAAGAATGTTTGCTAGAAGACAGAAAAAGAGTCACACTTTCTTCAATTCAAACAGATTATCATGCTAATGGCAACAGGAGAACAAGTTCTAAACGGCACCCTGCAGACCAGATGCACTCCAACTGGCCCAGCCCAGGCCCCATATGACCACAAGATGCCCATTGTAAGGTACTCAAAGGTCAGATCCTCCCTTTAGAGAGGGCTGAGAAAGGGTTGGATATGTGAACCTTTGTTCTGGCTGGCCTTATAATCAGGGACAATTGGTTTCTTTCTTCCGTTCCCTGTTCCCCTCTTCCCTCAACAATCATTTTCAGCATCTGTTTTTCGATACTGCAAACAACAACAACCACAGAACCAGACCCCACAACTAACTGATGGCTCATGGGAGAACACAGGCCATTGGAGCTCATTCTCAGAGATGTGTCTGCCAAAAACTGCTACAAGGCAGGCCCCTGTGACTGCTCACTGAAATAGCTGAGGCCCAGCTCCCCATCTAGGTCTAATCATGAGCTCCAGGCACCAATTCCATTTATGTTCTACCTCAAAACAAAAAGATCCCTAAGTATGCAAGGCAAAATACTTCCTTGGGCCTCAACAAAATCAAATAAACACATCTACTTGGTTTTTCCTTTAAGAGGGGGCTCTTCATGCAGTGGTTGGAAAGAACTTTGAAAAGCTTAAAGGCTACAGCAAGATGCATTACCTGCATTACTTTTATCACACACACACACACACACACACACACACACACACACACACACACACACACACACACACACACACACACACACACACACACACACACACACACACACACCCTTCTCAATGGTGAGATAAATAGCTGGGGAAAGTTTATGGGATTTTTTTTGGTTTTACCCCCATGTACTCTGTAAAACCAAACTATTCCTCCCCTACATTTATATATTATATATGCTATATAATATTTTATATATTATAAATTATATATATTAGTTGATATTAGGACTTATTAGTTCAGTAGCACAAATTACAGAGGAGAGGGCATGGCACACAGCAGGCTCTTGAATGCTTGCTAGATTTAATGAATTGCAGCCAGGGAAGCCAAGGTAGATGAAATCTGTGGGAATAGAGAGGAGAGTGGGGCATCTCACCAGCTAATTAGAGAAAGCCTGGCTGCTAACTCTTTTCTGTTGGCTTGAGACTTTCTCAGGCAAGACAGCTGAGGGTAGCTTCTCTTTCTCATAGCAGGAACCTGTTAATCACCTATTCCAGTCAGTTGCTGCAGGGAAAACCCAATAAATGAGGCCTTGCTCAAGGAGGAGAAGCTGAGTGCTGAGGGTGGGCTGGAGCAAGGACAGAGGCCCTTGTTTCTACTATGTCTGGAAGGCAAGGGGAATCTGGCAGTCATCCTCATCAGAGAAGGACATAAGGCAATGCTGAGTGAATGGAGAGCTGGCCTTGGAACCAACAGGACCTGAGTTCAAGTCTCTCCTCTGATCCAGCCTGGCTGTGAAACCATAGGTCAAGCCCATCCCTTCTGGGTGCTCTCGATGGGTCCCCGAGGCTGTAGAGGCCAGAGAAAGTGCTGACCTGGATTGGGAGGAGATTCTTTTCCAGGAGTTCCCCATATCAATGAAATTACAGGTCCAGGCCCTCTCCCCAGCAGAGAATGTCCTGGGTTTATGTCTCTGCCAGTACTGAGTCATGGCTAGAGAGGTACCAAGTGAAGGATCATTTCCCTTCTAGAGAAGAAGGTGCAGGGCATTGAAAAACCTCCCTCTACCCCAGATTACTAATGAAGTATTCTTCTTCTGTAAAGGGAAGCTCTGACTTTTGTGGGTTGCTAAAGTAGCTTACAATGGGTATCTTGTGTGAGTGTTGGAACTGGTCAGGGCCAACTGAACTGCATCTCATCTGCAAGATGGACAGCTAGGTGGCTCAGTGGACAGAATGCCAGGCCTGGAGTCAGGAAGACTCATCTTTATGAGTTTCAATATGGCCTCAGACACTTCCTAGCTGCGTGACCCTGGGCAAGTTGCTTCACCCTGTTTGCCTCAGTTTCCTTATCTGTAAAATGAGCTGGAAGAAGGAAATGGCAAACCAGTCCAGTATCTCTGCCAAGAAAACCCCCAAAAGGGTCAGACACAACTGAACAAGTGGTCTTCCATTCTTTCAAAAGGGAAAGAAAAGGAATCTCAAGTAGCTGGAGACCCTTTTATCAAGTAGAAGTGGAAGGACACTGTAGCCCAGATGCAAAGGAGGCCCACTGAGCACTTGAAGGTAAGCATGCAGGTTCAAGGCTCTGGCTGTGGAGGGAGGAGCTTGGCCTCACTGGGAAAGAAGCCCTGGGGCCCAAGGATATGGCTTTACTAGGGTTCTCAGGCCAGAGGCCATTTAGTAAATCTGGGCCTCCCCAATAAGGACTTGAGGAAAGGTCTTTGTTGCCTGAGCTGTCTTCCCAGTCTAGATCTGGGGTGTGACTGAGCTGAGACGGCCATTTGAGGACCATGTCTGCTGGGGAACCAGAGAATGTGGGGCCATTTTATCACTGACACAAAACTAGAAAGTGTTGCCAAGCCACAGTTAGTGGCTTCAGAAGGTACAGGTAGGTTTGGGCATGGTAACAGATGACTGAGAATATGGTGGTTAATAGCCCTGGGGTGTCTTGGCATGAGGGAATTCTTGAGAGATAAATGTACAAGGCAACAGCGGATTGGAAATGAAGGTTAGAGAAAAAAATGATGTCCATAAAACATGATTAAAAAGACAAAGCCAGAATAAATAATTTTCTTTTTTTAAAAGGCATGGCTAGGGAAGAAGGGCTTCTTTGCTTCAGTTTTCTTTTAGATTGGAGCTATGATCCACTGTATAGGGAACTATTGGTGAGGAAATCCCACATGCAAATTCTAGGCCTAGAGCTAGGTGGCTAAACACTGAGCCTTTGGGCCACATCCAGCCCAGGACCTGCTTCTGTGCTGCTTGTATGCTTTTAAATGCTCACAGGCCATACAAAACCAGGTGCTCAGCTGCGTTGACCAAATGGACTGTCCTAGAGGGTTACCTAGAACCCTAAGAGGTTAAGCCCAGAGTCAGTACCTGAACCTAGCTTAGGCTGATGCTACAGAAGGATCCTTACCCACTCCATCCTGCTCACTCTCCTGTGAGGATATGGTTGTTTCAGTTATGTCTGAGTCTGTGACCCCATTTGGAATTTTCTTGGCAAAGATACTGGAGTCATTTGCCATTTCCTTCAGCTCATTTTGCAGATGAGGCAACTGAGGCAAACGGGGGATGTGACTTGCTCAGTCATACAGTTAGTAAATGTCTGAGGTTAAATTCCTATGAGGATATAATTTTATTCAAAAGGGACAGACTAGATAAAAGAGATGGTCGCAGATCCCTAAATATTAAAAAGATGTGGAGAAATCTAGGAAAACAACACAGCACATTGTATAACAGCAAGCAAAATGGGATTTGTTTGGAGTTGTTTTCCAGGCTCAGGCTGAATTGTGAGCACCTGAAGGTTCAGTCACCTTTGAACCCTGATAGTTCACAGCTGTGGTGAATATGAAGGATTCAGGCCTACTGACTGAGCCAATAGGTAGCTGAGTCTTTTTGTTATATATACTAAGAGGTTGGTATTTTACTTGGGGGGTTCGCTTATGAGAAGGAACTTGTGATTTCCTGGTGGAGACTCTGAGTAACCCCCCTCACCCCTGACTGCTCAGAAGTAAAGGCTCTCTCATCCAAGAATGCATGTAAAGTGTGTAGCAATGTTGCTCTGATTCAAGCAGTAGAGCCCTGTCTGTTGATAATTCCTCTGTATTTTCTCTGCTGAGTAGATAGGAGGCTTGGTAACTTTGGAAATGTAAAAGATAAAAAGATGTGTCTGAAAGCATTTGATTGAACTAATTAAAGTTGATTGTTGACCACTCAAAAGTGGCCTTTCATTTTATAAATGCAGATCTAAGAACCTGTGATAGCAGGTCCCCTTGGGTATGTTGGGGCACTTACTGATACACACATTCAGATGAGGCCCAACCAAGGGAGAAGCAGGTGACTTCATCATCATGGAGCTAATGCTCCAGGCCACTTAGGAGAGAAAATACAAAAGCAGAAGGATCCCAAGGCTGATGTGGAGCTGCACTATAGGCCTGAAAAGGAACTTCAACTGTCCAAACACCTCTGAGAGCTTTCTCTGCTTTGTCCAAAGTCACTCTGGCTTGCTCATAGACACCCCTGCAGAGGCGGGGGGGGGGGGGGGAGTTGGAGTGGAGTCCGGTACCCTAGATTTGTGGAAGGTTTATTTTAAAATGATTGGAGGAAAGGATTGGTACGATTCTGAGGGCAGAGAACCTCAGCCCAAGAGGTATGAGGGAGTCGTGAAATCCTGAAAACATCAGCAGAAACAACTCTGATTAGGAAAAGAAATGTGGTTACCCGGAGAATTTCAAAAGAGAGAGAGAGAGAGAAACAGAGACAGAGGCAGCTAAGTAGAGATGACTGCCAAAGGGTGGTATGGGGTCTGGTAAGAATAGCATTGGAACCTCTAAAGCATGGGAGCCAGAGCTGGTGACAAAAGTCAAGGGGCACAAAAAAGGCTGGTAAAAAGCTGGGGGAGGGTGAGAGTGAGCTCAAACAAGGAAGATGGGGTCAATGATAACAGACAAAAAATGCCTATTCAACTCAATTTTTCTTCTCTACCAGGGAGAAAGGTCTTTGGGTTAAAAAGGACAGAACAAAAATGGTCAACAGGGATTTAAAACCCTAGATGTAAGAAGATGAAAGAACCTAGCTGCCCTCAATGACTTCAAGTTACTAGGCCTAAGACAACCTACATCCTAGATACTGAAATGTGAGTGCTGAGGTATTTCTGGGAATTTTTTTTTGAAAGATCAAAGAGGCAATAGAGGTACCACAGAAATGAGGAAGATAAAATGCCCCAATTTCCTAAAAAAGGGAAGGATTTATCCTTCTGCACACTAGTGACCATTAAGCTCAGCTTCTATACTTGGCAAAATTCTAGAATAGATTCTAAAGAGATAACGACCACTTAGAAAAGGAAGCCAGCTAGATTATGCCAAACTAACAATTTCCTTTCTTTCTTTTTTGATCAGGACTATTTGACTTGTAGATCAAAGGAATGCTATGGACACAGTATATCTAGATTTCAACATGAAGATGAAGAGATATGTCCTATATGAGCACAGTTTTGTTTTGTTTTGTTTTTTTTTGGCTTTAGACCTGGCTGAATGATCAGCCCCAAAGTATAATTGTGATAATTGCCTTCAAGTATTGAAAGGACTCATGGTGGGGAGAGATAAGACTTGTCCTACTTGATCTCGGATGATTCAAGACCAATGAGTTGAAGTTACAGAAGGTTAGATTTCAGCTCAATGGAAGAAACCATTTTCTAACAACTGGAGCTGTCCAAAAGAAGAATGGGCAGCCTCAGGAGGTAGGGATAGCCCTTGGTGGACCCAGGCCTTCTTTGAGGTCTGTTCTGATATTGACTGGGCTAGGTGACTTCTGATCCAATTAATATTTCTGTGCTTCTTTGATTAGATCACCTGCTACTTGAATTTTCTGGTTAGTTTACTGGGGTCCCATTGAGATTGTGCTGGGTTTTTTTTCCCCTCGGCTGGGAGCATTACTTAAATTATTTGCTGCTCCAAGGAGCCCTGGCCCTTCAGCTTTTGCCTATGCAAATAATACATACATTATATTAACCAAACTTTTACTTTGAAATCTTGTGGTATTTTCTACCAAAGGGGAGAGAAAAAAAAACCCCAAACCCTCTAATTTTATAGTCAGAGATAAGAAGGCAAGAGTAGTTTAGTTCTGTGAACTTGTTTCAAATTAGAAGTAGAGCAAGTCCCAGAATGAAATCTGACGATTATTTTGAGGGCTTGGAAAACTCCCTCATTTCAAAGCACTTAGGGCCTCCAGTTTGGTGGGACTGTCTATTCTATTTTTTTCTTTGTAGAAGGAATGGTTCTCAGGGAGGGTAGGGAGAAGGATATACCAGGAAAGAGGTGACATAAAACCAAAAGATATCGAGTCAAAAAAAGAAAAATCAACATTGCTACTTGAGATTAGTTAATAAAAATCATTTAAAAAATATGTGACTTATCAAGCAGGGGTGAGGGTGGGCGTGGGCGTTAGGTGCTTAGGAAATTTGCCTGAGGAAGCAAAGGGTACCAGGGAAACAAAAACTCAATGAGCAAGAATTCCTAAGTCAGAACATGGTTTTGGTTTTTTTTTTCCTTCCTCCTTTAAGGAAAGGGCAGTTATCTTTCTGAAAGAAGAAAAACAATAATTCCCACGTAGTCTAATTTGTATTATACTAATTAATTTTAAAAGGGGAAGAACTGATCAATCCAATGATCTAAGACCATTCCGAAGGACTCATGTTGGAAAATGCTATCCACCTCCAGAGAGAGAACTGATGAACACTGAGTACAGACTGAAGTAGAATGCTTTTTTTTTTTTTTTTTTTGCAATATGGCTAATATGGAAATGTTTTACATGATTTCACATGTATGCATGTCTTCTTAGGGGCAGGGCAGGGCATGGGAGGGAGAGAATTTGGAACTCAAAATTTAAAAAATGTTTAATAACTAATAAAAGGGAGGGGAAAAAAATCTCATCCCCAGTTTAAAGTTAGACCTCTTTCTGTGTATTTTATACAAATCATAGGGTGTGAAAAGCCCCATTAACTAGATTTAAAAACTCTATTACTTACCATTTTCTGGCTTAGATCCCAACTCTTCCACGGAATGCATGCTATGAATCTCAAATCCTTTAGGGTATTCTGATTTATCAATAGTTTTATTACCCACATAGATGATATGTTGAACACAGTTGATGTCTACCAGCGCGGTCTATGAAATGGAAAGAAACCTTAGCAATTATTTTAAGTACAAGTCAAAATCCTGTCTCAGACATTTACTGGCTCTGTGACCCTAGGCAAGTCACTTACCCTCAATGAACCTCAGTTTCCCCTTCTGTAAAATGGGGATGATGATAATGAGAAAGTATGCAAAATGTTTTGCAAACATTAAAGTCTCTGTTAACTTAGTGTCTATGAGCCTCAGTTTCCCCATTTGAAAAATGGGGATAAAAAAGAAATAAGCTATATAAGACACTCTGCACATATGAAAGTCTATCACTCACTACTTTTGTGACCTCACACAAGTTATTTAACCTTTTGGCCTCCATTTTCTTGCCTGTCAAATGAAGGAATTGGACTAGATGGCCTCTGGAGGTCCTTCCTAGCACTAAATCAATATATGAGCCTATGAACTGTACGTTAAAAATCACTTGATATTATCATTGGATGATTCTTATACTGTAATTCTGATGAGGTAGCTCCTTTCCTTCAACACCACAAATCACAGCCTCTATGACTTACAATTAAGGATCTTCCAGAATTGCTGGGACCAACCACTTCAATGTGGCCACACGAGTCACTCTAGTCCTTCAGCACCAGCCAGAGTGGGGCCCAACCTAAAGCTTTTCATGTGGGTAGTGGGTGCTGCCAGATATGGGCTCATGGGTGCAGCCTTTGAGAAGACAGGATCACCTTTAGTTCAGGCTTCTGTGGAAGCAGATACAACCCAGAATACAAACTGGGAAAGAACATGTAGATTTCTCACTTACCTTAAGTTTGCTTTCTAGAAGTTCAACACTAGTAATCAGATAGGATGCTTCTGATTCGTTCAGCCCATGGATTACAGCGTCTTTGCCAAGAGTTGCATATAGAGTTACAACTGACAGATAAACATAGGGAAAAATAATCAACCAGCAGAACGTTGTAAACAAAGATCTTAATCAACAAACTTTTATAACATGCCAATCATGTGAAGGGAGATATTAAAGTCAGACAAGACTTCTCTATTCTGTGGCTTTGGTAATATTGTCTGATATAAACAAAAATGTTCTGTAACAGAGGAGAGGGAATCTTACTATTACATGGAATGGGAGATATGTCAAGTTTCTTGAAGAAGGTAGTCATGTATTGCACTTTAAAGAAAGAATAGGAATTCAACAGGTCAGAGAGCAAAAGAAGGCATGCCAAGTAAAGACTTGGAATAACATGAGAAAAGACGTGGAGGTGCAAAGACATAGGACACTATTGGATGGGTGTGTGAATCCACTTTATGTAAAGTATAGACATAAAAATAAAGCTTAAAAAGATAGGCTGAGGCCATATTATGGGGGGCCATGAATGATCAGACTGATGTGCATTCTAGCAGCAGTAGGAGAGACAAAATGGGGTTGGGGAGGGAAATAGAGATGGGAAGACATGGGAGGCTACTGTAATAGGTCAGTGAAGAGATGATGAGGACCTGTACTATGGTGGTAAGTGATCAGAAGGAATAGCTTGCCCATGATATAACAGAAAGCATTAGATTGGGAATCTAAAGGCCTGTGTTCAGAATCTTACTTGCAAGTCCCTGAAAGCCTCTGGAGAAGGTCACCCATCTGTACTGATTGGGTCTGTTACAAATTTGTTATCTTACCACAAGTGACCCTCTCACTGCTAATGGCAATCTTTTTACTCTGCCTTGATTGATTCTACTGTGTTTTCCAGAGCAGCTGTTCTAAATTCTCACCTCCTTTACTGAGGAAAGAGGTCATGGATCACATGTTCTCTCTTTTTCCTTATGCTACATCTCAAAACTCCCACTATATAATCTCCAATTTTCTCCTCCTTTGCTCCAATAGCTAATGAAGAGGTGGCCCTTTTCTTTAACAACCATCGGCTTATGCCTTTGGTCCCAATGCCTCAACCATCCTCTGGAAGCTTGCCCCTTTGGTCAGCTCCTCTCCCTCATATTTAGTCTTTCCTCATTGCCTGGCTTTTTTCTTTCCATTAGCACCATGTTCAGGGCTCCTCCATCCTCAAAAACAATTCATTTGACTCTGCTGTCCCCACTAAGCTAGCATCTCATATCTCTCCTCTATTTCATAGACAAATTCATAGAAAAAGTTGATTATACTCATGGTCTCACTTCCTTATACTGTGCACCCCCTGAAATCTGACTTGTGATCTTACCGCTCTACTGTAACTGATCTAAGGTCAAGGGTTCAATCCTAGGACCTTTCCTCAGGGAGGCCTTACTCTCCATAATCCCTCTGCAGCTCTCAACAATCTTGGCCATCTCCCTTATCTCCCCAAACTCTTTCCTCCCTTGGCCTTTTTGTGAGACTGGTCCTTTTCCGTCCCTTTAGTTAGGCTTCCTCAATCTCCTACTCATTAAATGTCTCTCAAGACTTTGTCTCGATCACCTTCCTCTCATATACGTTAGATGTGTGGATATATACACAAAACTCATGTGCAAATGTATATACATATAATTACGTGTATATGTATCCCCTTTTGGTGATCTTGTCAGCACCCATAGGTTCATTTACCTCTAAGCAGAAGATTCCCAAATCTACACATACAGCCCTGATCTCATCTACAAATTCCAGTCCCTCATCTGTCTGCTGGACATCTCCATCAGAATGTCTCAGCATGTCAAATCAGCGTATCTAAAATTAACTCATTATCTTCCACCTATGTTTGCCCCTCCTTCAAACTCCCCTATTTCTGTTCATGAACCTAGAATTCATCATCTTGTTAGCCAGGTTTGTAATATCTGAGATGATCCTTGACTCTTTGATTCTTAAGGATCATATTCACTTGTCAGATCTTGTCAATTCTCCTGCATATGTCCCCTTTTCTCCATTCACACAGTCAACATTCTGGCCATTCTAACCTCCCACCTAGGCTACTGCAACTACTTGCTAATTGGTTGCCCTACTTCCAGTCTCTCCTTTCCAAAAGGGTTTTCACAATGATGATATTGCTACAGCCAAAGTATACTACTTGCTGTTCCCTAAGATCAACATCTGTGTCCTATGACTAGAAGACCCTTCCTCCTTACCTCTGCCTTCTTCAAGATTCTGCTTGGATATTGCTTCCCACAGGAAGGCTTTCTCCATCCTCCTAGTTCTTAGTCCTCCTCAAACTATCATGGAGGTACTTATCTGTCTGCCTGTTGGAGATGCCAGCAGAATGGAAGCTTATCAAAGGTAGTGGCTGCTTTTGCTTTTGTCACTGTGTCCCCAGTGCATGGTGTTTGCTTTTGCACATAGAATATTTTAATATACGCTTGCTAAATTGATTCTGAAGTCTCAGATGGGGCAATAACAGATGATGGCAAAAGTAGAGTTGTTCTATTTCTCCTCAGGAAAATGCCCCACCCCCCCCAGCTGGCAAGGACAGAACACAAATGCCTAACTGGGAGATTATAGGAAATTCCAGGAAAGCAACTAGCCCTTTTCTAGCTACAAGGCCAGGGCACTGAAAGAGTTGCCAAGTGTGACTGATGAGTCACAGAGAATGGGAGAGATACCAGAGAATTAAGGGCACATAAGTGATTTTCGGAAATGGAGTCTGTGTACTACAGGTCAGTAAATGACAGATTCCTGACAAAATTCTGGAATAACTTATTAAAGGGAAGGTTAGTGAACACCTCGGAAAGAGAGAGAATGATTGAATCAAGTACAGGTCAGGACAGACTAACTTCCCTTCCTTTGTTGACAGAGATACTAGACCTTTAGATTGCACTTCAGCGAGAGACTTTAAACAATGAATGTGATAACGACTCTCATGTTATTCTTGTGGACTAGGGAAAATGTTGGCTAGAGTTAAGAGTTCAGTGTATCTGAAACTGTTCATGCTGTCAAGTCAGAGATGAAACCTAAACTTTGATTTATTTTCTCCCTTAGGTCTGTTGCTGGACCTGGAGAAAGATACAGACAACATGCTTGTCAAATGTGAGTGGCACAAGGCTGCCAAGGAGAATAATGTGCTTTCTGGGTGACAGAGTCAGGATCCCAAAGGACCCAACTGACAGGCTAGTTTCACAAAGTTGAAACTGAAGAGGGGTAAATATAAAGTTTTACACTTGGGCTCAAAATCACATCTACAAGAACAAGCCAAAGGCATTGTGGCTAAGCAGTAGGCTTGGCATTTTTGGACTGCAAACCTAATAACAAATGTGATATGGCAGCCTTCTATTCAGAGAGAAGGCATGTTTCCTAGGCAGGTTACATTTCCCACCCCCATCCTCTGTCTGGGACAGAGGGCATTTGGAGAGTGGTGTTCAGCTCAGGGGGTTGCAATGCAAGAAGAACAACCAGAAAAGGGTGTTGAGGCTGATGAACAACCTCATGTTCAAGCCATCTGAGGACTGCTTCAAGAAATAGAAGAATGGGTAGACATTGTAGAAATTCAGATTTAGAAAAACTTCCTAATAATCAGAGCTATCTAAAAGGGGCAGCTAGGTGGCACAGTCCTGGGCCTGGAATCAGTAAGATCCAGGTTTAAATCCAGTCTTAGGCACTAGCTGTGTAACTCTAGACAAATCACTTAACCTGTTCACCTCAGTTTCCTCATTTGTAAAGTGAGCTGGAGAAGGAAATGGCAAAACCACTCCAGTATCTTTGCCAAGAAAAAATTCCAGAAAAGGGGGGTCAACAAAGAGTTGGACATGACTGCAAAATGACTAAGAAAACAAACCAAAAAAAAGTGGACAAGGTTGTCAAGAGTCTATTCAGCAGAAGTCTTTCAGCAAAGACTGAATGATCCCTTCTCAGTAATATTCTATATGAGATTCTCACTGACAGATGAGTGGGATAAGATGAGCTCTGAGATTCCCCCCCCTTCCCTCTCTTTCTTCCTCATGCCCTCCCTCCCTTCTCATTCTGTAATTCTTCCTTCTCATTCCTTTTCCCACATCTAGCCAATGGCCAAATTTTGTTGATTTGAACTCCATGCCATCTCTTGCATCATTTCCTTTCTATCCAATCGCAAAACCACCTCTACCATTCAGGCCCTACTTATCCCTCACTAGACAATTATAATAGGCCCCTACCTGGTATCTCTGCCTCCAGTTTTTCCCCTCTCCAATTCATCCTTTAAATAGCTTCCCCAAAGAAGCTTCTTAATACACAGACCATTCCCCTGCTTAAATGTCTTTAGTGCGGTCCTTTTCATTCTTCACTAGTGTTTAGTAAGTGCCTACTATGTATCAAGCACTGGAGATATAGAGACAAAAGCTAAACTTCCCCAGCTCTTTAAGTGCTTAGAGATCTACTTGCAGGTAGAGGCAGGGGGAACCAGCACATACACAGAAAATTATCTTCTACGGACTTTGTAGGAGAAGGCCTTGGCAGTGGGGAGGGCAGAAGAGGCCTTGGGCAGGAGATACCAACTGAGTTGAGTTTTCAGGGAAGCCAGGGACTCTAGAAGGTAGAATTGAGTCAGAAAGGAGTGCATTTCCATACCAGAGTGGGGTCTGTGCAGAGGCTAAGAGATGGAAGAAGGGAGCTTAGAAAGCATATATTCCCGATTATTTAAAAAGAACGCATTTCTCTCCACAGTCAAGTTGTATTGAAGTGCTTCATCAGAGGGCAGAGGTGCCCCTGGGTTCTCCAACATGATGCCAGAGGACTCCAAACTCTGGCAGGTCTTACTGGGCTGCAACAAAGAGATGAGCTCTGGGGGCCTCTTGTCTGGGGCCCAATCTCCCTAACATCAGAAAGCTGCCACAGCAGCTGCTTTACAACACATTGGCCACAAAAATGTTCAAGTTTTTGGATCACAACTCCTGAAAAAGATTTAGTAAGGCAAAGAGCAGGGGATGATCAGCAGTCAGCGAATAAGTCACCCCTGCCACCAAAACCATAGGTCTTTTGGAAGTACTGAAGTAATTTAGAATTCATCTATCAAACCTCCATTTCCCTCACGAAGGAAATTGAGGGGTCATTGTACAAACGGGAAGAGACTTGAATGTTTTAGAGAGGGATTAAAGCCTCGTAAGCTTATTTATAATATTTATCAACTAATTCTTATGCTCTAAATGGGAGAAAGTTTGGGAACAGCTGCCGTGAAGACTGAGATAACCATAACCTATTAAGAAGGTCTGAGTTGGCCTTGTAGCTTTCAAAAACAGATTATTCACTGAAGAACTCTGCTTCCCAGTTACTATCTTCCATTAGCTTATTCTGCATCCAGAATTTTAGAAATGCTAGCCTTACCCTTCAGCTTCTCCCTATGGTCCACATGTGTCACTTTCCCTCATCTCCCTCTCCTCTGTCTCCCTTTCTTGTTCTCTATTTCTTTATATCATTCTCTCTCTTCCCTCTTTCCCTCCCCCTCTTGTCTCCCTTTCTCTCCCTCTCTTTCCTTCTCCCTCACCTCTTTCCCATCTCTCTCCCTCCTTTCCCCCATTCTCCCCAACCCCATCTCTCTTCCCCTCTATTGTTTTACAGCTAAGAAATCCAGTTCTTGCCAATATCAGAGATGACTAGATGCTGCCAGTCCATGTTCTCAGTCATTTTTGTTCTAGTTGAAGTCAATAGATTTGGCCCTGATGTGGTCTCCCCAGAGCAGTCCATTCTACTATTAACCCTATAGGTACTAGCATATCCATGCAAATTCCAGGTCAGTTCTGGCTCATGGATTCATTCCTTTTGGGAACTTAGTGGGGCTGTCTGGTTCAGGAGTCAGCTCTATGGCAGGTATTAGAAATATCTGACACAGGCAGGTATTATTTTTCTGTAATATAAACTAGCTATCATCAGAGAATCATTTTATTTCTTATATGAATTGTAGAAAGATATTTAAGGATCACAAAACTTTTTTTAAATTTCCTACCTAATACATTTCATGTCAATTCAAGTTTTATCACATGTGTAAGATACATATATGATGAACAGTTAAGTGAACTGAAGTCTTCCAAAAGATTCAAATAAAATCAACAAGCCTTTTTTAGTGCCTTCTAGATGCCAGGCCAGGGATGGGGAACCTGGGGCCTCGAGGCCACATGTGGCCCTCTAGGTCCTCAAGTGCAGCCCTTTGCAGGTTCCTCATCCCTGTACCAAGTAAGCAATGTATAAAATTATGCAGAGTAGTTAATAAGACAAAAAACCTGTTTTGATTACAACTTGGTAAAAGGAATTCAGGAAAAGGTTCCAAGCCAAATGAAAATGCAGCTATAAATCATGACTTTAGTCATGAGAAGAGTACTAGCTTCTTAGGGAATTCATGGATTCTGTAGTCAAAAGTTTAATGCTGTTAAACTGATATGATTTTAGAGAAAGAGAGGAATACATCAAACATAAATTGAAAGACAGGAAAGTTAGGAAGACTGATATAATTATGTCTTTACTGAAAGAGGCCAAAACACTCACGAGGAAAGTTATACTTAAAACAGGTCTGTGCTGCAATCATCCATTCTGCCCTGGTCTCACAGAAGATGGCAATTGTACTCTTTGGTTTCAGGCCTAACGCAGTAAGTCCGATGCCAAAATGATTCACTCTCTGGTTCACTTCGACATAGTTCATCCATTTATAGTTTCCTAGGATTAACTGTTGAAGCAAAAGTCTTAAATTGGCACAGTCACTCAGGCAAGCAAAATACAAAACAATTCAAGGCCAGGAGTATTTTAAAAACCACCCTCCAGTTAAAATATAAACAGTATGAGCATTTCTCTTTTTTCTTTTTGTTACAAACATTTCTAAAAGATCAGGCAAGCTACTTTGTTAACCCAAAGGAAAAGTAACAAAGTTCTGTAACAAAGTAATAGCATGTTTAAAGGTAAGGAAATAATGCACTCTCCTCCAAGGGTAGGGGAACAATCAGACCATCAGACTTGGTGGATGTGGACTGCTTTTCTGAGGTTTCTCCCCACAGTCCCCCTTTTCAAATTCTTTGCTCCAATGAATGGCTCCCAGGGTGGGACATATTCATAAATGGAGGTGATATCAAAATAAAAGATAGTAATAAAATTAAAAGCTCTTACCTTGCTTAAAAAAAAATCACCACCTATCTTTTATAAGCACAAAATCTGAGTTTACCTTTTTAAACACTTTTCCATTGGGTTGCATTTCATTCTCTTCACTTAATAGCTCCCTGGTCCCGAGACAGTCCTTCTTCCCAAACTTAGCTACCGCGTGATCAAACAATTTGTCCAGCGTGTCTGCTCCGGGGATGTCGATCACAGCTAGTGAGTCGAAGTGGGTGACGGAGCGGTATGGACTTCCAGGCTTGTTTGAGGTGGGTTTAGCTTTTATTCGTTTTGCCATAGTGCTTTTCTTCTTAGCATTGGTAAGAAAATACCATGGAATAAATATAAGGGCACTGTATATGTATATTAACAAGTGGACAGGGAGCAAAATAATGGTAAGCATATCTAGCTTAAGTTTCATTGTGGAAAGACTTCTAAAAATGCTGTTTGTCTTTTGTTATTCTTTGGGTTTTGAGTGTTCTTTGAAGAAGGCAATAATGGAAGCAGCAATAAGGACAGCGGGATAGCCAAGGCAGTTCAATTTGAAAGTTATAGATAGAAGTTAGTAATCTTTGGAAGCCGACAATAAAATACACCTGTGGGCGAAGATAAAGGACCAAGGCAGAGGGCAGGGAAAACAAAAACAAAAGAAAGTTAGCCAGGTAACAGCACCATGAACTTCACCGCTTTAGTCCTTACCTAGTCCTATCTTATTATGAAACAACACAGAAAGCTGAAATAACTGGCATGAAAAAAGCATCCCGTGTTTGTTCGTTATTGGAAAAAAGATTTTTTTTAAACTAATTTCAACAAATGCCTATTTTTTCTAGGTTTTAGGGTACACCAATGTTTTTTTTTTAATTTTTTTCTGTTCTGCAAGGCAGTTGAATAATCCTAAACAAAGATTTACATGAGTAAATGTGGTTAAATATGGTCAAAGTTCAATGATTTGACTCTGAAATAATTGCACTACAACCAGAACTCTTAAAACAGTCATAGATGTTGTACCCAAAGAGAAAGTTTCTATTCTATCCAAGGATACTTCTGTGGATGGTTCTTTGAGGTGATCTGTCCTTATTTGTGTCCAGCTGACAGCCCCAAGCTACCAGAATGGCTCGGAGCTCTAAAACAATAAGAATAGAATCCAGTCCTCGGAAACTGAGTCTGCCTGCTACCTTCTGGCCCCAAAAGAACAACCCAAAGCCCAAGTAACTGAGAGGACCTATCTCTTCAGCACTGCCCTGGGGGAGGGAAAGGGCAAACACGCAAATCCGACATCTGAACCTTGGGCTTGCACACAACAACCTAGTTGGAGAGGCAAGTCTGAAACACAGGAAACAAACAAACAAACAAATTACATAATACCCAAGTGTTAAAAGGTGTTGTAGTACTCTGAAGGAGGGAGAGGATCACTAAGGGCTGGACTAGCCAGGGAAAGCTTCAAGGAAGAGGTGGGTTCTGAAAACTAGGTTAGGCCTTTCGATAGGGAGTAACATGGAGGGAAGGCATTCCAGGTGAGCACCCAGCCTGAGCAAATGAGCAAACTGGCCAAGGTGCATAACTGGGGGAGAGGGCAGTGAGTGAGGGTGGGAGAGGTGGTTAGAGTGAGAGGTAGGAGAGGGGTGGTCAGGTGAGAGGTGGGGGGAGGGGTGGTCAGATGACAGGTCGGGAGGGCTGGCAGGGGTGAGAGGTGGGGGTCAGGTGGAGATGAGGGATGGCCAGGGTGAGAGGTGGGGGGAGGGGTGGCCAGGGTGAGAGGTGGAGGGGGTGGCCAGAGTGAGAAGTGGGGGTGAGGGCTGGCAGGGGTGAGAGGTGTGGGAGGTGAGAGGTGGGGGGAGAGGTGGTCAGGTAAGAGATGGGGGGAGGGGGAGAGGTGGGGGGACTGGCAAGGGTGAGAGGTGGGGGGAGGGGTGGCCAGGTGAGAGGTGGGGGGGAAGGGTTGTCAGGGTGAGAGGTGGGGGGGAGGGTTGGTCAGGGTGAGAGGTAGGGGGAGGGGTGGCCAGGTGAGAGGTGGGGGGAGGGGTGGTCAGGGTGAGAGGTAGGGGGAGGGGTGGTCAGGTGAGAGGTGGGGGGAGAGGTGGTCAGGTAAGAGATGGGGGGAGGGGTGAGAGGTGGGGGGACTGGCAAGGGTGAGAGGTAGGGGGAGGGGTGGCCAGGTAAGAAGTGGGGGAGAAGGGTTGTCAGGGTGAGAGGTGGGGGGGAGGGGCTGGCAGGTGTGAGAGGTGGGGTGAGAGGTATGGGTGAGGTGGGGTGAGAGGTATGGGTCAGGTGGGGGTGAGGCATGGCCAGGATGAGAGGTGGGGGGAGGGGTGGTCAGGGTGAGAGGTAGGGGGAGGGGTGGCCAGGTGAGAGGTGTGGGAGGTGAGAGGTAGGGGGAGAGTTGGTCAGGGTGAGAGGTGGGGGGGAGGGTTGGTCAGGGTGGGAGGTTGGGGGGAGGGGTAGTCAGGTGAGAGGTGGGGGGAGAGGTGGTCAGGTAAGAGATGGGGGGAGGGGTAAGAGGTGGGGGGAGGGGTGGCCAGGTAAGAAGTGGGGGAGAAGGGTTGTCAGGGTGAGAGGTGGGGGGGAGGGTTGGTCAGGGTGAGAGGTAGGGGGAGGGGTGGCCAGGTGAGAGGTGGGGGAGGGGCTGGCAGGTGTGAGAGGTATGGGTCAGGTGGGGGTGAGGGATGGCCAGGGTGACAGGTGGGGGTGAGGGATGGCCAGGGTGAGAGGTGGGGGGAGGGGTGGCCAGGGTGAGAGGTGGAGGGGGTGGCCAGAGTGAGAAGTGGGGGTGAGGGCTGGCAGGGATGAGAGGTGTGGGGGGGAGGGCTGGCAGGGGTGAGAGGTGTGGGAGGTGAGAGGTGGGGGGAGAGGTGGTCAGGTAAGAGATGGGGGGAGGGGGGAGAGGTGGGGGGACTGGCAAGGGTGAGAGGTAGGGGGGAAGGGTTGTCAGGGTGAGAGGTGGGGGGAAGGGTTGGTCAGGGTGAGAGGTAGGGGGAGGGGTGGCCAGGTGAGAGGTGTGGGAGGTGAGAGGTGGGGGGGAGGGTTGGTCAGGTGAGAGGTGGGGGGAGAGGTGGTCAGGTAAGAGATGGGGGGAGGGGTGAGAGGTGGGGAGACTGGCAAGGGTGAGAGGTAGGGGGAGGGGTGGCCAGGTAAGAAGTGGGGGAGAAGGGTTGTCAGGGTGAGAGGTGGGGGGGAGGGGCTGGCAGGTGTGAGAGGTGGGGTGAGAGGTATGGGTCAGGTGGGGGTGAGGCATGGCCAGGATGAGAGGTGGGGGGAGGGGTGGTCAGAGTGAGAGGTAGGGGGAGGGGTGGCCAGGTGAGAGGTGGGGGGAGGGGCTGGCAGGTGTGAGAGGTATGGGTCAGGTGGGGGTGAGGGATGGCCAGGGTGAGAGGTGGGGGGAGGGGTGGTCAGGTGAGGGGGGGGGAGGGTTGTCAGGGTGACCGGGTGAGGGGAGGGCTGGCAGGAATGAGAGGTGTGGGGAGAAATGGTCAAGTGAGAGATGGGAGAGGGGTGGTATGGGTGAGAGGTGGGGGTCTGGCAGGGGTGACAAGTGGGGGAGGGGTGGTGAGGTGACAGATGAAGGGAGGGCTGGCAGGGGTGAGAGATGGGGGAGAGGTGGTCAGGTGAGGGGGGAGTCAGGTGGGGGTGACGGATGGCCAGGGTGAGAGCTGGGGTGGCAGGTGGGGAGTGAGGGTGAAAGGTGGGGGAGCAGGTGGGACAGGGGTGAGAGATGGGGGAGAGGGGGGTAGGGAGGGAGAAAAGGAGACTGGCCTGAGCAGAACAGAGCGTTGGGGCCTAGCAAGAAGCAAGCCTGGAGAGGGCATGTCAGGCCTCAAGACAGTCAGAATAATGAGATATGATACATGATAATCAATCTGAAGCTGCTGAGGCTCAGGGAAGGAATAAAGCAGTGTAAAACCAGTGCTGCTTGTGCTAAAATGAGCCTCTCATGCCAAGGAAGGCAAACTGACTTCTGCTATGGCTTTAAGAGAGTTTAAAGCTATCATGATATCATGAACTACTAGTCCATTCCAAGTACAGAGCCCTAGGTGGGCTGGCAGCCTCCACAGTCAACCTTATTTCTCATTCCTTTCCTCCATGAACCTTCAGCTCTGCTCAAGCCAGTCTCCTCATATATACTATACTATAGTTCTCACATAATTACTGGTTTCTGTCTCACAGTCCCTATCCCCACCCCCACCCCCAAATGTCAGATCAAACTTCTCTAAGCCTTGACTTCAGGGCAGCTGGGTGAACACAGGGCTAGGCCTGGAGTCAGGAGGACCTGAGCTCAAATCCAGCCCCAGAAACTTCCTAGCTGTGAGTCACTTCAACTCTATCTACTTGAGTTTCCTCAACTGTAAATTAGAATAGTAACAATAGCACCTACCTGCCAGGGCTGTTGTGGGGATCAAATGAGATAATGTTTGTGAAGTGCCTGGCACAGAGTAGGCACTATCTAAATGCTTATTCCCATCCCTTCCCCCCTTCCCTTCAAAGGCCCACCTCCTTCATGAAGCATCTCCAACAGTCTCTCCCTTTCTGGAATTCCTACAGTTTTTATCCTCTGCTGCACATTCTAGAATGTGACTATGCCATCACCCAGCATTGTCATGGGGTGCTAGGCGCTGGGAACACAATGGCTCCTGGCCCTTATGGGGTTACCACTTGGCTGGGCCCAAAGACTACCCTGGGTAGTTTCTGGACTCAGATGGGCTTTTGCTAAGTACATTTTAAGTTCCTTGAAGACTGGCACCTATGTTTACTTCTGTGTTTTAGTGCTAAAAACATGAGAGGTCCTTTTTGAAACACACATAAACCCAAACCACCACAACTTGACTTGAGCATTTTAAATTACAAAGTTGTTCCCCTTCCCAGGACAAAGAAGGGGACCCAAAGAGGAAAGGCCTTTGCTAAAAGTATTCAGAGTTCGGGGACCCTCAAATGAGATGTTGGGAAGGTACCCTCAGAATGAAATTACTCCCTGCTGTGTAGGAACAGCAGTGAAAAGGTAATAACAGGCAGGGGGGGAAAACTGCTAGGGGGCATGTGTTAGGAGACCAGGAGCTGTAGGGACTGCCTACTATCTTAACCCCTTCCTTCTCCGAGGTTTTTTCCCGTCAAATCTACTGGGAGATTTTGTCCATGGTAACATATCTCTGATATGATGGGGCTGGGGGTGAAATCAATGAAAAGAGAGGATTTACTTTACAAAATCTACTCCATAAAGTGAAGAGTACCCTGCATGTGAAAATTTCGCAATCCAATGAGAACTCAAAAATTCCTATTGATAGAATAGATGGAACGAAATAAACTAAAAGCTATCCTGGAAATGAATATCAAACCAGGAATTAGGTGATCTACTTTCTAATTCCAATTCCACTAATTTATCTATGATAGGTTGGGCAAATTGTTCAATTTCTCTGTCTCAGTTTCCTCATCTGAGAGTTAGGAATGATGATAACAATACCTACACCAATCTAATTCACAGGGTTGTCAAAAAGAACAAACAAGGGGTATGTGTGTGTGTGTGTGTGTGTGTGTGTGTGTGTGTATTCAAATGAACTGAAAATATACGTAACTGATTTGAGGGCACAGTACCGTTATGCATTAAAACCCTATGGACTGGGGGTAGTTATCTAACTTTAGATACTTTAAAAATCTTTTCTTTGTGCCAAATTTACATAGAATCCATTTAACATCTTTGGTTATGCAGGTAAACACGTTACATTGTTATATAAAACTGGAAAAATGTCTGTTGTGCAGAGAAAGTTATAAAAGCATAAGGATTACCCAAGTCCTATGCTACATGAGACTTCTAATCCCTCACTTTAGAATTTAAAAGCAGTTACCCCTTATATCTAAGACAGTGACACTAACAAGTCTCTTCAGCACAACAGGGGTCTTGATAGTGACACAGGGTCTGTCACATTAGTCCTTCCTATTCTCAAGGGATGCATTTTGTGTTCTAGGTGTCCATGTTTATGAAGCTGACTGTATGTGACAGCCTGTGAATGTAGCCATACTGGCACCTCCAGGAGTAGAGGAGACATTGACTGAAACCATTTTGGCATCAATTATCAATACTGATCTTTGTCCTATATATCATGGTATCTAACCCAGAATATTTTTTTTTGTTTTCCTAGGAAATGAATCACTAAATATTTAATTCTCCTTCTTTTCTGTCTTAAAGATAAGTCTGATAGCTAATTCATTCCAGTTACTTCCAATGTTGCCTCTGACAGAGTTTATTAGGTCACAAAGAAAACAAGCATTAGTACTTACTACATGAAGCTCTGGTTAACAGACAACAAAGATTGATTGATCAAAGCTTGGATTTCAAACAGGAAATCATCTCCCCACAAGCATGCAACACACCACCAATTACAGTTGAATGAGAAATTGAAGAAACTGACTGGGTTAACAAAGACATTGCATCCTCAAAGCCAAGAAGATGTTATGTTGTTAAACGTGGGACCTGGCAGTGTTGGTTGCAATTAAACTTTAACTCATTTGCCCTGAATATGACATTTTGCAAGCATATATATAATTTTAAAACCAAGAGTTGAGGATAAAAATGCCATATTTAGAAAAACCAACTTTGTATATATCATATGACCTAAAGTATTTAATTGGTATTCACTCAATTTGAAATGAAACATTATAAGAAGTTGTAAGAGATGTAAGACAGTGATACCCATTTACTTAAACAAATTATGTTGCTAAGTACATGTTGCATCACCAAGAATTTTGTAAAGGGGTGGAGTGCTTAGTTAAAAAAAAAATCACATTTTCTTTTACAAAGCATGGTAAAGATTTTCAGTGGAACCCAAAATATTCAAGAGAAAACTCAACTGCTATATGCAAGAGAAGATTTGCACTCTAAACATACATTCAAACATAGGTGATGTTTCCCAATGGAAACATTCTTCTCTCTGGAAAATCAACTGTGACCACGCCAAAGTAATGAAAAGTATTAACACAAACATATCTACAACCATTAGGCAATGGGTCTAACTGAACCCATCATATCTTGCCAGTCATTCTGTGCTGCTGTTACAGGCAACTCAAGACATTATTAGACTCTAAGGCAAGATTCCACTATAATCTATATAGAAATACCTTAAACCAACATTCTCTCTAATAAAGAATATCACCTTTTTTAAGTAAGAAAGAAAATGCCTAGGAGGAATACATGCATTCCCATAGTGGAACTGGAATCAATACACTACCATACTACTTGTGCCTATAGCTAGTTCAGACTAAAAGAGTCTTACAACCCACAAGATTAACCTAGCCTGTCTGCTTCATCACCTTGAGTGACGTTAATTCCTGAAGTCGCCATCCTGCTAGTTTTTTTCCAGCCTTTCCCAGCAACGAAAGCACTTCAGCAGCCATGTGGAAGGTGGTCTTTCACACTCTGGTGTGAGTCCTTTCCCAGAATGCCTTAAGAATGTCCTCAGGATGCAGCAGATAATGTTGTGTGTGTGTATGTGTGTGTGTGAGTGTGTGTGTGTGTGCATGTGTGTGTATGTGTTTTCTAGGTCAAAGTGGTATAACAAGGAACCTATCTCTATAATGTTGAAATATTGTGGGATGCGGATATGTAAAGTAATAATGGTGCCTACGTGTTCCACCTATATTGTGTACAAGTACATACAGGTACCCAGGCATTCTTTCTTCTAGGTAAAGGCAATATATGGAATGTCAAACTTGCAAAATTTACGTAAGAACACATTATTTCATTTTTATATAAAACAAAGCTTTGCTTCTGAGAAAATTTAAAATGTAAACATATTCAGAAAGCATTTGTTATATTATTCATTAAACATTTATTAGGTATTGAATACATATAATGTGCCATGCTAGGCACCAAGAGATACAAATATCTCCTAACTGCTAGATCCAATGGCCTTTTCTCACTAGTAACCCTGCTTGAGTTCCTTGTAGGTCACCTTCTGCTCTCCCTTTCCTTGGCTTCCAGGACTCTGGTCTCACTTGGATCTCCTCTTACTGACCTGTTCAGACTCCTGTGCTGGCTACCCATCTGCCATCTGCCACCCTTTAACAGTGAGTATTCCCCAGCGATTTCTCCTGTGTGCTTTTCTTTCTTGAGATCATCTGCCCTATAGATTCAATGAATCCCTCTATGTTGATGATTCCCACATATATAGATTCTAGCCAAACCTCTTTTCTTTAGTCTATCTGAACAGTGTTGAATGCCTGTTGGCTATTTCCATTTGAAGATCTCATAAATATCTCAGACTTAACATGTTCAAAACAGGACTTCTCTTTCTTCTCAACATGTTCTCCCACCAAATCTGCATATTTTTGTTGAGTAGCACTATCTTCTAGTCATTCAAATTCACAACCTCAGACTCATGCTGTATTCATTACTTTCCTATGATTATTGATCTAAGACTAGAAGAGACCTCAGAAGCCACTTAGTTCACCTCCTTCATTTTAAATAAAGATACTGAACTCTTGAGAAGCTAAATGATTGGTCCCCAGTCACACAGGTAGTAAGTAGCAGAGATTGGTGTTGAATTTCTGAGGCAATGCTCTTTCCACTGTACCATCTTGCCTTCCTCCCTCATCCCCTAGAGCCAATCAGTAGCCCCGTTTTATTGTGTCAAGATGTCTCTTCCATCTTTCCTCTCCACTCACATGGACACCATCCTAGTTCTGGCTCTCATCACCTCTTGCCTGAACTATTTGTTGTTATTCAGTCATTTCAGTCATGCTGACTCTCTATGATCACATTCAGGGTTTTCTTGGCAGATATACTGCAGTGGTTTGCCATTTCCTTCTCCAGCTCATTTTATACATGAGGAAACTGAAGCAAACAGGGTGAAGTAACTTGCCCAGGGTCACACAGCTAGGAAGTGTCTGAGGCCAGATTGGAATTCACAAAGATGAATCTTTGGCACTCTATCCTGAGCCACCTAGCTGTCCATCTTGCAGATGAAATGCAGTTCAGTTGGCCCTGTCAGTTCCAACACTCCCACAAGATACCCATTGTAAGCTACTTGGGCAACCCACAAAGATCAGATCCTCCCTTTACAGAGGAAAAGTACTTCATTCTCCCTACTAACCTGGGGTAGAGGGAGGTATCTCAAGTCCCTGCACCTTCTTCTCTAGAAGGCAAACCAGCCTGCACTTGGTACTTCTCTGGCTGTAACTAGGTACTGGCAGAGACACAAACCCAGGGCATTATCTGTTGGGGAGAGGGCCTGGACCTGTGATTTCATTGATATGGGGAACTCCTGGAAAAAAATCTCCTCCCAATCCAGGTCAGCACTTTCTCTGCCCTCTATAGCCTTGGTGGGGTTTCGCAGCCAGGCTGCGTCAGAGGGGAGATTTGAACTCAGGTCCTGTTGGCTCCAAGGCCAGCTCTCCATTCACTCAGCATTGCCTTATGTCCTTCTCTGATGAGGATGACTGCCAGATTCCCCTTGCCTTCCAGACATACTAGAAACAAGGGCCTCTGTCCTTGCTGCTAAACTTCTTGGTGAGCAGTGGTCACTTGCCCAGGATCATACGGCTACTAAGTATCTGAGGCCAGATTTTAACTCAGGAAAATGAGTTTCCTGACTTCAGACCCAGTGCTCCATGCACTGTGGCACCACCTAAGATGCCCCTTGGTCTATTACAATAGACCGATTGCCTTTTTTTCTTAATTTAATTTATTTGTTTTCAGTTTTCTTAATTGTCTTCCTGTTTGCACTTTCTTACCTCTACATTTCATCTTCCTCATGGAGGCCAAAATAAGTCTCACCCTACTCAATAATTTTCAGTGACTGCCTCTTGCTTCTATGATAACACATAATAAGCCCTTCAGGAGAGTATGGAAAGTTCTTCCCAATGATTCCAACCTACTTCTCTAGAATTCTTTCGGATAATGCCTCTCTCTTTATATGCTCTACGTTCCAGCCCAAATGGGCCTGCAGCTTGGTATTCCATTTCATCTACCTGCCTCAGCAAAGGCTGTCCCTCATACCCAGGATGCACTCCATCACCCCTGCCTACTAGAAGCCAAACTCAGCAGAGGTACCACTTCCTATGGAAAACTTTTCCCGAGCCTCTCTAGTTGTTTCTTTGTGCTCTTTCCCTTCTCAAAATATCTTGTTTTAACCTGTTACATGTTGCATCCTGTAGTAGAATATAAGCTTCTTGACAATAGGAGTTATTTTTTTTTTTGTATCTCCAGCACCAACCATGACTTCTTATATATATGGTAGATGCTTAATAAATGTTTGAATTAAACTAAAAGATAAATGTCAATTGGTGACACCTACAGGGGATTTGAGACATTACAGCCTAACTCTATTGAACCAATTTTAAAATTAAAAGACAAAAAGGAGGGGGACAAAGTGCTGATGTTTAAAAGTATGGAATCTGGGAATGGATAGGCACTGAAGAAATAGGCATGGTTTAGAAGAGAAGGAAGACAGATGATGGTGGAGAGGAGATACAAGAAATGGGAAAATGAACCAATATGAGAACGAACACACACACACACACACACACACACACACACACACACACACACACACACACACACCTACTCGTAAACTATAATATCCAGCATGCCATGGGGGGGGGGGGGGGGGGGGGGAAGATCTTCATGTCTTTACTGCCATAGGAGCAAGTCAGATTTTATCATGAAAGAGAGCAGGAAAACTGGGGCAATGGAAATTAACTTGATAGGCAAACTGTACGTATTTGCTATGAGAGGAAGCATTCGCTTTCTGGTCATTACATAAGAAGCTAGTTCTCTGCTAGTACAGTTTCCAAAAAAAAACATGATTTAAACTATTCTTTGGGCATCCTGTTGTCACCCACTCCCAGCTAGATGGCGCTATAGTATACAGAGTGCCAGACCTGGGTCAGAACACCAATCTTAGACACTAGCTGTATGACCCCAGGCACTTAATCTCTATGTGCTTCATTTCCTCATCTGTAAAATGAGGATAATGATAGCAAATACCTCCCAGGGTTGTTGAGAATCAAATGAGATAATAATTTTAAAGCATTTAGCAACTATATAAATATCAGCTATTATTATCACCATTGCTGACATCATTATTGTCACTGTTAGCTCAGTCCTAAAGAATTATGTTATGAGAAGTATTTCTGGTGATTTTGTACTGTCATCTAATGTAAAAAAATATGTTTAGGAGTAAGAGCCATTCCCCAATTGATAAATGGTTAAAGTACATGAACAGGTAGTTTTCAAGGCAAGAAGCCTAAGCTACGAATAGCCCTATAAAAAAATGTTCCAGCTCACTAATAATTGGAGAAATGTAATAAACTAAAGCAACTTTGTGGTTCTGCCCCTTTACCCACCAGACTGGCAATATTAACAAAATGAAAATGGCAAATGTTGAGGGGCTATGGGAAAACAAAACACATTGACACACTTTGGGTGGAGCTCTGCATTGGTCTAGTCATTCTGGAAAGCAATTCGGAATGATGCCCCCCTCCCCCCCGACACACACCCGCAAAAAATCACTAAGCTGTGTGTAGCCTCTGACCCAGTATAACTAGTGGTGGGCTTATATCTCGAAGAGATCAAAGAAAGAGAAAATGACTCATATGTACAAAATTATTTATAACAGCTCTTTTTGTAGTGCCAAAGAACTACAGAGTAAGGAAAATGACTGAAAAAATAATGCTATATGAATGTAATACTATAACATGCTATAAGAATTGATGAAAAGGATAGTTTTAGCAAACCTAGGAAGACCTGTATGAACTGATGCAAAGGGAAGTGAGTAGAACCCAGAGAAAAATTTAAATAACAATCACAAGAACACTGCAAAGATAAATAACTTTGAAATACTTAAGTACTCTGATAAAACACAAATCTAGAGGACCAGAGGAAGGACCATGTTACTCACCCTCTACCAGAAAGTGGATGGCCTTGGGGTGCAAAAGGAGGTACACGTTTTTTTTGGCCATGGCAAATGTGGGAACTTATTTTGCTTGACTATGCATATGTTACAAGGTTTGGGTTTTTTCCCTTTTTTTTTTTAGCTGGGGGGAAGGGACAAAAAATTTCTAGTTGAAAAATAGATTTTTAAAAGTACACAAGGGGATAAAAATGAAAAAATATGCCTAAGAAGTGAGGTAGATAAAAGTAATCCAGAAAAATCTTTTATTTGTTAAGAGGCAGAATCTCACACCCATATTCAGCCAATTCTCAATACTAATGGAGAGAGGAACAATGGTACAAATACTCTCAAAAGAGCATTGAAAATTAATTTTTGTACTTAAAATGTCAAAATGATAATGTCCAGCATTCTAAGAATGAACAATTCTTAATGAAATGCAAGGCAATGAGCTGGTCTTAGAGTCAGGTAGACCTAGGTTCAAATTCAGCCTTTGACACATACTGTCTGTGTGGTACTTGGGAAGTCACTCACTTCAGAGTGACCCAGCAACTCACTAAGAGTCTAAACTGCAGAATAGTTGTGGGTCTGCACTGGTAGAGGGATTTTCCTCCCTCAGACTTCCCATCACCAATGAAATCAAAAGTGGACCACCCCTGCCTCTGAAAAAGAAAAAAGTTCACTTAACAAAACCCAAATTAAGACCAAATTTGGAAGAAAATTCAGTTATCCAGATTCTCTACTGTCCCCTCACTCCTTACTGTAGCTGAAAAGTATCAGTTTTGAGACTGTCGATGACTTAACGCCTCAGGAGAGATGTTCTCTCTCTAAGCTCATTGTCTGTCTGGCTCAGGCCTTCTCTGCCTGGAGAAAGTGGCTCCTAGGGAGGGAGGGAAGAGGGATAGGCAATTGTGTGGTATTGTTTAAAAGGCTTTTTTGGTGAGGTGACAGAGAAAAAGGGGAAGATGAAGTTCAAAACCACATTGCAGTTCAAGAGGAGATTAAAAAATCACAGAATGGAAGGGACCTTAGAGATGAAGAACCAAGCCCCTTTGAGTTGCTCAACTCAAATGAGATGTAGAGAACTGAAGAACCAGACCCAAGACCAAGCAAGTGTTGAGCAGCAGAACCTAAATACTCTCCTTTATACCACAGTTTGGGCCATGAAATCCTGTATATAGCAGCAGCTTAATCAAACTGACTTCAATCTTCCTAGAAACCATATGTCTGTGGAGATTATTGTTGCCTTTCTTCTTTGGATATCTCAAGTTGGTTTTCAGCTCTTTATAAGCCCATTCTGGGTAAGTCAACAGAAGAGGTGAGACTCCAAGACTACTTCATTCTGCTGGTGATGGGGAATGAGTTTGAGGGATGTGACCAGCCATGCATCATGGAAGAATTCTAACATCATTTAGCAACTATTCCTAGTTACCAGAACTCCAGCCTGCTGAGGGTATTAAACACATCTGAATTTAATGATTCAAGTATAGCAATCTCAGTGTTGCATCTTGGAACTCTTCTCTATTGGCTCTGCTGAAAAGTTCATGTCTGCAATTCTACATTATGAACAAAAGCACTGAGAGTTAAGCAGGCTCATGTTTGAATTTCTAAAGGTCATAAAGAAGTTTAAACTAACCTGAGAATCAGCCAGTCATATCTGTACCTCCAGCAAACAGAAAGAAATCACCAGTTTCATCTTACTACCAGCATAAGTCTTTATATGTACTTGGCCAAGCCTTTTGCTCTGTAACACTCATGTACAACTTTTAAACAAGTTACAGCAAAGAGACATTTTCACTCTTGGAAATATTGTCAATTGGATAAGCTACCATAAATATCTGGATTACTTTAGATGTTAAAAAAATCATCAGAACCTCTGTAAACATAACTACATTTCTAAAGAGGTATATGAGTCTGAGAACCACCATGTGCTTCAGCGTAGCCCTGGACAAACAGGCAACCTCTGGTGGCTAGACCACCATATGCTTTAGTGTTGCCCCAGAGAAATGCAGAAACAACACCCCACTGGCCTCAGCACATGCCAGACCCCAGCACTAGGAAGTGGTCTCAAACCCAGAAAGAACTCATAGAAGACCTGAAAAAAGGAGCTTAAAAATCCTATAGGAGAGGCAGAAGAAAAACTGGGAAAAGAAATGAGAGTTATGCAAGAGAATTATGGAAAAAAGAGTCAACAGCTTGGAAAAAAAAAAACAATTGCTTAAAAAGCAGAATTGACCAAATGGAGAAGAAAACACAAAAATCCACTGAAGAAAACAACTTCTTAAATACAATTGGCTAAATATAAAAGAAAGTACAAAAGCTAATCAAGGAAAACAACTCTTAAATTAAAAGTTAGAAGTGGGCAAGTACAAGCTAATGACTCTGAGACATTAAGAATCAAGCAAACAAATTCAAAAGAATGAAACAAATAGAAGAAAATGTAAAATACAACTGATCTGGAAAATAGATCCAGGAGATACAATGTCAAAATCACTGGACTACATTAAAGACGTAATCAAAAGGAGGACCTAGACAGCCTCTTTCAAGAAATTATCGGCGGCACTGAGAGGTACAGATCCCGAGCAGGCTTCAGGGACGGGATCTCCAGCGGCCGCACAAGTCCCTCCACCCACAGGTGATGGGGGTTGGTGAGAGAGTCTCTTTGACGGGTTGAGAGGGGAGTGGGGTGCCCCCATAACTCAGGCCCCCCTGGGAGGTAGAAGCTGAGAGGTGGCTGCAGACAGGGGCTCCCCAGGGGGGCGGGAGCTGGATCCATTGGGGAAGGTCTGTGCATAAACCCCCTGAGGGAACTGAGCCTGAGAGGCGGCCCTGCCCTGACCTGACCACCTGAACATAATCCCACACTGAATAGCAGCCCTGCCCCCGCCAAAAGCCCTAAGGCTGGAAGCAGCATTTGAATCTCAGACCCCAAACGCTGGCTGGGAGGATCAGGAGGCATGGTGGGTGTGAGGAGAATATTCAGAGGTCAAGTCACTGGCTGGGAAAATGCCCAGAAAAGGGAAAAGAAATAAGACTATAGAAGGCTACTTTCTTGGAGAACAGGCATTTCCTCCCTTCCTTTCTGATGAGGAAGAACAATGCTTACCATCAGGCAAAGACACAGAAATCAAGGCTTCTGTGTCCCAGCCCACCCAATGGGCTCAGGCCATGGAAGAGCTCAAAAAGAATTTTGAAAATCAAGTTAGAGAGGTGGAGGAAAAACTGGGAAGAGAAATGAGAGACATGAAGTCAAAGCATGAACAGCAGATCAGCTCCCTGCTAAAGGAGACCCAAAAAAATGTTGAAGAAATTAACACCTTGAAAACTAGCCTAACTCAATTGGCAAAAGAGGTTCAAAAAGCCAATGAGGAGAAGAATGCTTTCAAAAGCAGAATTAGCCAAATGGAAAAGGAGATTCAAAAGCTCACTGAAGAAAATAGTTCTTTCAAAATTAGAATGGCACAGATGGAGGCTAATGACTTTATGCGAAACCAAGAAATCACAGAACAAAGAGAGAAGAATGGAAAAATGGAAGATAATGTGAAATATCTCACTGGAAAAACAACAGACCTGGAAAATAGATCCAGTAGAGACAATTTAAAAATTATGGGACTACCTGAAAGCCATGATCAAAAGAAGAGTCTAGACATCATCTTTCATGAAATTATCAAGGAAAACTGCCCTGAGATTCTAGAACCAGAGGGCAAAATAAATATTCAAGGAATCCACAGAACACCGCCTGAAAGAGATCCAAAAAGAGAAACTCCTAGGAACATTGTGGCCAAATTCCAGAGTTCCCAGGTCAAGGAGAAAATATTGCAAGCAGCTAGAAAGAAACAATTCAAGTATTGTGGAAATACAATCAGGATAACACAAGATCTAGCAGCCTCTACATTAAGGGATCGAAGGGCATGGAATAGGATATTCCAAAAGTCAAAGGAACTAGGACTAAAACCAAGAATCACCTACCCAGCAAAACTGAGTATAATACTTCAGGGGAAAAATTGGTCTTTCAATGAAATAGAGGATTTTCAAGCATTCTTGATGAAAAGACCAGAGCTGAAAAGAAAATTTGACTTTCAAACACAAGAATGAAGAGAAGCATGAAAAGGTGAACAGCAAAGAGAAGTCATAAGGGACTTACTAAAGCTGAACTGTTTACATTCCTACATGGAAAGACAATATTTGTAACTCTTGAGACATTTCAGTATCTGGGTACTGGGTGGGATTACATACACACACATGCACACGCACATGCACACACACATAGAGACAGAGTGCACAGAGTGAATTGAAGAGGATGGGATCATATCTTAAAAAAATGAAATCAAGCAGTGAGAGAGAAATATATTGGGAGGAGAAAGGGAGAAATTGAATGGGGCAAATTATCTCTCATAAAAGAGGCAAGCAAAAGACTCATTAGTGGAGGGATAAAGAGGGGAGGTGAGAGAAAAACATGAAGTCTACTCTCATCACATTCCACTAAAGGAAAGAATAAAATGCACACTCATTTTGGTAGGAAAACCTATCTCACAATACAGGAAAGTGGGGGATAAGGGGACAAGAAGGGTGGGGGGGATGATAGAAGGGAAGGAAGGGGAGGAGAGTACAATTTGAGGTCGACACTCATGGGGAGGGATAGGATCAAAAGAGAATAGAAGTAATGGGGGACAGGATAGGATGGAGGGAAATATAGTTAGTCCTATACAACACAACTATTATGGAAGTCATTTGCAAAACTACACAGATTTGGCCTATATTGAATTGCTTGCCTTCCAAAGGGAAGGGGTGGGGAGGGAGGGAGGTGAAGAAGTTGGAACTCAAAGTGTTAGGTTCAACTGTCGAGTAATGTTCTTGCCACTAGGAAATAAGAAATACAGGTAAAGGGGTATAGAAAGCTATCTGGCCCTACAGGACAAAAGAGAAGATGGAGACAAGGGCAGAGAGGGATGATAGAAGAGAGAGCAGATTGGTCATGGGGGCAATTAGAATGCTTGGTGTTTGGGCGGAGAGGGGATAAAAGGGGAGAAAATTTGTAACCCAAAATTTTGTGAAAATGAATGTTAAAAGTTAAATAAATAAATTTTAAAAAATTATCAAGGAAAACTGCCCTGATATCCTGGAACCAGAGAGCAAAATAGGCATTGGAAGAATCCATCAATCACCTCAAGAAAGAGATCCCAAAATAAAAACACCAAGGAACATTATAGCCAAATTTCAGAATTATCAGGTTGAGGAAAAAATACTGCAAGTGGCCAGAAAGAAACAATTCAAATATTGGAGAGTGAAGTGACAGTCAGGAAAACACAGAACTTAGCAGCTGCAACATTAAAATATCAGAGGTCATGGAATATGATATTCCAGAAGGCAAAGGAGCTAGGATTACAACCAATCACTTCCCTGGCAAAATTAAGCACAATAATACATTAAGGCAAAAAATGGCTATTCAATGAAATAGAAGGATTTCAAGCTTTCATAAGGAGAAGATCAGAATTAAGCCAAAAAAACCTGATTTCCAATATCAAGATCCAAGAGAAGCATAAACAGGCAGATTACAGAAAAAACATGGAAAGACTTGTGTGAACTGATGCAAAGTGAAATGAGCAGAAGCAGCAAAACATTGTACACAGTATCAGCAACTCTGCATGATGATCAACTATAAATGACTCAGCTCTTCTCAGCAACACAATGATCCAACACAAGTACAAAGGACTCATGAAGGAAAAAGCTATCTACATCCAGATAAAGACTCTTAATGCAGATTGAAGCATATTTTATTTACTTACTTTATTCTTTTTCGTTTCTTTTCCTTTTTATCTGTTTCTTCTTTCACAACTCTGACTAATATTGAAATATATTTTGCATGATAGCACATGTATAACCTATATCAAATTACCTACCATTTTCAGAAAAGTTGAAGGGATAAAATTTCGGAACTCAAAATCTTGTAAAAATGTTAAAAATTGTCTTGACATGTAATTGGGAAAAAATATTAAATACAAAAAAAAGAAATGATAAGCAGGATGCTTTTAGAAAAACCTGGAAAGACTTAGATGAACTAATATAAAGTGAAGTGAGCAGATCCAGGGGAACATTGGAGACAGTAACAGCAATACTGTACAATGATTAGCCAAATGATTTAATTATTTTCAGCAATACAATAATCCAAGACAATTCCAAAGGACTTATAATGAAAAATACTGTTCACTTCCAGAGAATGCAGATTGAAGCATATTTTCTTTTACTTTTTTTTCCTTGGTTCTTTTTTTGGGGGGGGGAGGGTGGTCTATTTTCTTTCACAACGTGCCTAATATGGAAATATGTTTGCATGACTAAACATGTATGACCTATATCACATTGCTTGGCTTCTCAATGAGGGGGGAGTAGAAAAAGGAAGGGAGAGTATTTAGAACTCAAAATTTTTTTAAAATGAAAGTTAAAAATTGTTCTTCCATGTAATTGGAAAAGAAATAAAATATATTTTTAAATAAAAAAGTAGATGAAATTCTTAATTTGTCATTTAAAAAGGCAAACAGAACATTTAAATAATTCCAATACTTACAGGCCTTCTATTTTAAGATGAATATTTATTTCTTCTGTGATTAAAATCTGCAACAGAAGACAACATGAGTCAACTTACAAAGTGAGGAAAATAACTGCTTTTGGAAAAATCCAAATGTAAATCGGACTATATGAATACCTCAAGTGGTGAGAAGACAGCAAAGGACAGACAAAGAAGAAATGGCTAGAGACATCTATTAGTATTTAGAATATAGTATTAGCATTATAAATAGCAAATATTAGTATTAGAGGTGTGTGTGTGTGGGCGTGTGTACACACACACGCCCACACAGACACACTGTAAGTATTAGGACTCCAAAAAAAGTCATCTGAAGACATTCTGTAAGTGGCAGATCAAACTCTGAACAGATAAAATGTAGCTCTAGTGGGTCTATTTCTCCCTTCTACCCCCACACCTACCCCAGGAGAGGAGGGTAGTCACAGACTCTAAAAAGGCAGGAATGGAGACTATCAGAGTATCTTGAGAGGTCATCTAGTCCAACCTGTCCATAAACAGGAATACCCTTCAATAATCACCCTGAAGAACTGGTAATCCTGCCTCTACTGAATACCACTAGCACTGAAGAATTCATTGTTGTTATCGTTTAATTGTTTAGTCATACTTGACTCTTTGTGACCCTGTATGGGGTTTTCTAGGCAAAGATACTAGAGTGGTTTGCCATTTCCTTCTCCATTGGATTGAGGCAAACAGAGATGAAGTGACTTACCCAGAGTCACACAGCTAGTGAGTGTGTGAGGTTACATTTGAATTCAAGTCTTCCTGACTCCAGACCCAGCGCTTTATTCACTGTAGCACCACCTACCTGCCTCAGAAAATTCATACCTTTTCCTTACGTCAAGTCATACTCTGCCACTCACCAACTTCTCCTAGCTGTTACCTTAGTTCTGGCCTTGGGGGTCAAGCAAAATGAATTTAATCCTTTCATCTAACATTCTATATAGCTAAAGATGGTAATTATGTCCTTCAATTCTTCTCTTCCCCACATTAAATTCCATTCCCCTCCATCCCTTCAACAAATTCTCTTATAGTATTATTCCCCAGGCCTCTGTCCATACTGTTGTACTCATCTGGATGCTCTCTGACTTGGTATAAAATGTGATATTCTCTAAACCAGGGAGCATGGTGGAATTATCACCACCCTTGTTTTTCAAAGGAATCTTCTATTCAGGGAAATTACAGGATCACAGACTTAGAGCTGGAAGTGACCTCAGAGACCATGTCACCAAACCCTCCTCATTTTCCACATGAATAAGGGGGCTCAAGGAAATTAACACAGCTTGCAGCCTGAGGGTGCCACAGGTTTTTTAGTTGCCATGTCATGTTGTGAAATCCAGATCACAGAATCACAGAACACTGCTCTGGAAAAGACCTTGATGTTACCTAGTCTAACCCTTCTCATTTTATGGATGAGGAAACTGGAGGTCACATTGTTACCTGGCCATGCTTCCTTCATCCCATACTTATGAACCAAGTATAATACTTTATACTTTATATAATACTTAATTCCTATTAAATTTTGTAATTTCCTTCTAAATTGAAGCAAGAGACATTATATAGGATTTCTTCAGAAAATTGTTGAGCTCCTCCAAAACAAAACAGGCAGACACAGGAAAGGATTGAAAAATATGGTGCAAAATATGGCTCAGGCTTAAGAAAATGAGGCCAAATGCTTACAAATTACACAGAAGCTTATCTACTTGTGTATCATGCATATCATCATAGAAGAAGTTCTTCCAAAAGATAGTAGAAAGGCAATGGAAATTCAGATGCCATCAAGATGAGAATACATTTAGATGATCTGAATGTCCTGGTTGAATGACTTACCCCAAAGTGTAGTCATCAAAGACACTGATATCAACTTGGAATGAGATCTCCAGTGGTGTCCCAAGGACCTGTGTCTGATCCTATGCTACCTGGATAAAGGTTCTACATACATTCTTATTGAATTCTCAGTTGACACAAAGCTAGAAGAGATGGCTAACATATGGGGTGACAGGATCCAGAAGGATCTTGACAGGCTAATACTTTGGTCTGGAAAATCAATGACAGTATTCATAAAAAATAAGGTAAGCAAGAGGAGACTGACAACTACCAAACAATCAAGATACCTTCCCATTAATAAATGAAAAAGTATTTATCAAGCATTTACTATGTACCAAGCACTATACAAAGCTCTGAGAATATAAGAAATGAGACAGTCCCTGACTTACATTCTAATAAAGCAGACCATAAGTATAGAAGAATGGTGGCCAGGGATAGGAATTTGAGTTTGAGGGAGTCTTATAGGGCAGTCAGCTGACACATCCTTTCCAAAAGAAATGGTACTGTTGATTGCATTACTGTGTCCATAAAGACAAAGAGATAGAAGGGGGCAGCAGGGGTGGGGAACACGACATGCATGTAGTTAGTAGAGCAGATGGCAAGATGACCTGGGAGGGTGGGTGGATGGGATGGGATGGGATGTGAATCATCCTGTCTCGTCTGAGATGGTTTTGTCTGAGATTATAGTGGGTTACGAAAGTTTAAACTCATTCAACGTGGCTCAGCCCCAGGATGAGAGTTCTAAAACTAAACAGAGTAACTTCCTAATAAGGGGGATTTGGGGCATAGATTCTAGAAATCATATGTATACGATGCTACTACAGGTCAGGAGAAGCTGGGTTGCCTGGGCAGATGGCAAGATGACTGTGACAGCAAGCAGAGTACGGATCTTTTGCTGTTTTTGTTTTAGTATAATCAAGTACCTCTGATTGAATAACACAATCTTCCCCACCCATTAATGGTCCTGGGAAGATTTGTAGGAAGGTCCACACCTTTTGTTAATGAGGCACTGGGTTCTCAAGGGTTGTGATGCCCTCTGGCTATAAAAAGTGTATAAAGACTCCGAGATGAGGTTTTTATTTTGGGAACTTAGTTTTGGAAGAACGTTTGTGAGCCAAATGACTCTGGCAAGCTGTTAAGCAGCTCTCCAGCTTTGAAAACCCACATGTTAGTGCTTCCCTCTCTGGTAACTATGTATGTATGGTCAGGCAGTTGCATCTGTCTGTTGATTTGTGATATATGTATTGCTTACTGTCAGGCAGTTTGGAAGCACTGTCTGTTAATTTAGATTTCTCTGTATTTTGTCTGAAGTTCAGAGCGCTGACGTTTTCCCCTGAACTAAATGAATGATACATGTGCTTGATTAAAGTGATTGTTGACCCCTCCAAAGCTGCCTTTCCTTTTAGAAAAGTAGACCTAAGAACCTGTGACAGCAGGTCCCCTTGTGTATGTCAGGGTGCTTACTGTTACAATGACCCAGCTGGATGTCATGTCAATCATCTCTATATGTAACTGTTAGGAGAATGAAGTTGAATCTACGAATGAATGTCAGATCTATTCATTATGGAAGATTCATGAGAAGATATACATGATGGAAAGGCATGAATAGGATCTAACCTAGACGACCAGAAGACCCACATTAGGGAGATCACAAAGTCAATGAGGTCCCAATAGTATCTCAGTGGGGTACCATGAGGCAGGTAAATTGTTCTACTTTATAATGGAGTAACAGCCCTCCTGAGAGTTAATAGTGAAGATGGTTTTGGCTCTTTGAAAAATGTCAGCTCTGGCACAGTATAACCAATGAAAGGAATGAATGAGGTAGTGGATAGTATGCCCCTAGATAAGTCAGTTAGCCTCTGCCTCAGTATATTCACCTGTAATTGCAGTGAGGACTTGAAGTAAGGTTGGAGTAAAGACCTGGGTTCAAATACTGCCTCTGATACATCCTAACAATATGACTATCAATTAACTTCTCTGTGCCCCAGGAAACTACAAAACAAAATGACAGCAAAATTACTCATCTACATCATTAGTGGGGATCTGTGGGGAAACAGATTAAATCACTGCAAGGATCAAAAGAGACATAATGTCACTTGACTATTTTGGAGAGTAGGTGATGAAATTTTAAGGGTGAAAATGGAGAGCATAATAAGTGTCTATAAGCCATTCCCCAATTGATAAATGGTCAAAATACAGAACACACAGTTTTCAAAGGAAGAAAACCAAACTATCAACAATCATATGAAAAGCTCTAAATCATCAATAGAGAAACGAAAATTAAAGCACTACCTGTCAATACCTAACGTATTGACAACAATGACAAAAGAGAAAAATGACAAATGTTGGAAGGACTCTGGGAAAACAAGCACACTGTTGATGGAGTTATGAATTGGTCCAGCCATTCTGGAAAGCAATTTGGATTTATGCCCAGAAAGTTATTAAACTGTACATATTCTCTGACCCTGCAATACCACTACTAGGTCTAGGAACCAAATAAATCAAAGAAGAAAAAGACTGATATGTACAAAAATATTTATAGCATCTCTTTTTTGCTCCCCCAAATTGGAAATAGGAATAGGGCATTCCTGTTGAGGAATGGCTAGAGAAATGGTGGTACATAAATGTAATACAACAGTTACTGTGCTATAAGAAATAATGACAAAGTAGGAAATGGCAAAACCACTCCAGTATCTTTGCCAAGAAAACTCCAAATGGAGTCATGAAAAGCCAGACAAGACTGGAATGACTGAACAACAAAAAAATTTCAAGGCAGCTAGGTGGCATAGTAGGAGTGCTGGGCCTGGAGTCAGGAAGACCTGAGTTCAAATTAGCCTTCAGATACTTAATAGTTGTGTGACCCTGGCCAAGTCACTTTACCCTATTTGCCCCAGTTTCCTCATCTGTAAAATGAGCTGAAGAAGGAAATGGTAAACCACTTCAGTATCTTTGCCAAGAAAACCCCAAATGGGGTCACAAAGGGTTAGACACATCTGAACAACAAGAGAAGTAATGAAAAGAACAATTTAGAGGAAACTGGTAAGAGTTTTATGAAGTGATACAGAGAGGAGTGAGCAGAACCAGAACAATTTATACAATGACAATGATATAAAGGAAAAGAAAATGATATAGAGGAAAAGAAAATTTGAAATGAAAGAAGACATTGAAAGACTTTATAACTCTAATGAATGCAATGATAAGTTGCAAGTCCAAAAGAGAGAATTTGTTTTGCTGGACTATATAGAGATGTATTGAAGAATTTATTTTTTGAGTTGGGGTTTTAAAAATTACCTCAATGCAGGGGCAGAAGTAATGGGAGGGGCAGATTCATTTACAAAAATACTTATTACTTGGGAAAAAAAGTTTTAATAAGATTAAATGTCTTAGTCCTGATTAAGATGAGTGGTAATTAATAATAATCTCCCAATTCTAAGAAGAGAGTATGGTGTTATAAAATGCAGTTGAAGTAATCTAGTGTTTTGATAAACCCATCTAAGCTTTTGAAAGAAGAACTCTATTTGACAAAAACTGCTGGGAAAACTGGAAAGTAATCTGGCAGAAACTAGGCACAGAACATCTAACACCAAGATAAAGTCAAGATGAGTACATGATGTAGACATAAAAGGGTGCTATCATAAACAAATTAAGGGAGCACAGGAAAGATTACCTGTCAGAGCTATGAATAAGGGGAGAATTTATGACCAAACAGGAAATAGACAGGACCATGGGAGGTAAAATGGATAATTGTGATTATGTGAAATTAAAAATGGTCTGCACAAACAAAATCAATGCAGCCAAAACTAGAAGAATAGCAGGAAACTGGGGTGGGGAGGGGATTTCTATAGCAAGTTTCTCTGATAAAGGCCTCATTTCTCAAATATATAGGTAACTGAATCAAATTTGCAAAAAATAAGAAACATTCCCATTTGATAAATGGTCAAAAGATATGAACAGGCAGTTTTCAGAAGAAATCAGAGCTATCTACAGTCACATGAAAAAATGCAAGTTAAAATAATTGAGGTACCACCTCATACCTATCAGTAAGTTGTGAACTGATCTAATCATTCTGTAGAGCAGTTTGGGATTATACTAAAAGGGCTAAAAAAGGGGCATCCCCTTTGACCCAGCATTACCATTACTAGGTTTGTATCCCAAAGAGATTAAAGGAAAACAAAAAGGACCTATTTGTACAAAAATATTTATAGCAGCTGTTTGTTTTTGGTTTTTGTTTTTGTTTTTTTTTTTGTGGTGGCAAAGAAGTGGAAATCAAGGGAATACTCGTTAATTGGAGAACGGCTGAAAAAGTTATGGTATGTGATTGTGATGGAATACTATTGTGCTCTAAAAAATGAAGAGGAGGGTGGTTTCAGAAAAATCTGGGAAGACTTAAACTGATACAAAGTGAAGTGAGCAGAACCAGGGGAATATTATTACACAATAACAGCAAAATTGTCTTAGCTACTCTGATCAATACAATCCAAGATAGTTCCAAAGGACCATGATGAAAAATGCTATTCACCTCCAGAGAGAGAACTAATGAACTCTGAGTGCAAATTGTTTTTCATTTTATATTTATTGCTTTTTTTTTTGGCAACATGGCTAATATGGAAATGTTTTGCATGACTTCACATGTATAATGGGTATCATATTGCTTGTTTTCTCAAATGAGTGGGGGAGGGGCTGGAGGGAGGGAGAGAATTTGGAACTCAAAATTGTTTTAAAATATAAAAAAAAAATTAACGCACCTGAGGGAAAGTCTTCCTGCCTTGTACTGCCTAGAAAAAGCCAGAGGGGCTCATTACAGTCTAGTCAGGAGGTGAATTTAGGGCCACAGCCTGTTGTTATCCAAAGACTGGACATTGTTTAAAAAGAATCAACAGTATTTAATGACAGGTGCTAATAAAGGACAAAAGAACAGGAAGAATTGGAAATTGAGAGGAGTGCCACTAACTGAGGAAAGAAAACAACTCCACATATATTAGACATAATTTTTATGTTATAGAGAAAGTCATGCTCAGTAGAGTGCTAGGCCATTCAGGAAGAGCTGGGTCCAAATCCTCCTGACTGACACTCCCTGACTGTGGGACACTGCTAAGTGCCTCAGAGGAAATAAGAGAGCCTTTGTCATGATTCTTTTTAAGGCACTGCCAGGATTTCTTAGCTGGAAAACAAGACATCCAGGGCCGTTTCTCAAAGATTCCAGGTAAACATACTACTACTAAAAAAGAAAAAGAAATCCAGTTTCTGAGGTGTAAATTTACCCTGTCAATCAGGGGAGGGAGCAAGGGGGAATGGCACTACTGAGGGCATATTAGCACCTCAGTAGAAGACTTTCTAATTCCTCAGTTTGCACTGTAAACCTCCTGGACATTAGCCCACTGTTAAGTTTTACTTGTAACATATAATCTGAACTGTTGGGTGGCACGAAACATAAAATGATTCGACCTAAGGACCACTGACATGTGACAGCAAAAAGTAACGACAGATTGAGTACATGAAGTCAAATATGAAGATATTATGTAAAATTCAGGAGAATAACGTGCAAAAGTCTTCAGTTTGCAAACTGTAACAATGGAGGCTATGCATGTGGGAGTCTCTTTTTAAAAAGATGTATAACATTATGGCTTAGGTCGACATGTAAATACCCAAAATATTATCATAAAGTTCATATTCCAGCCTCATGTTCTTTCCTCAAGAGGAAAAAAAGACCAAAGTAACTTGGTGCATTGAAATTCATTCTCTTTTATCTCCCCAAAGCCTACATTTTCAATTTCTGCATCCTCAGGAGCATAATTCTCTCTCCATTCCTAGGCTTCAAAATCTGGAAATTCAAAATCTTCCATTTCACATTATGTAATCTGTCACCAAGTCCTACTGAATCCTTTCCTCACATATTTTTCAGATCTGCTCTTCACCTGTTTAAGTCCTGGCCTTAATTCCATCTCCTACTTAGATGAGCAGGCTGGAACAATCCCTTGGTTTCTCTAGATCTACGTGGCAGGAAGATTCCTCTTCCTCCTAACCACTCTATTCCCCTTCTCAGAACCAGGAAGTGGTTCCCTACCACTTAATCAGAATTAAAACACTTAATAGTAAACTTTAAGTCTCAGAAATCAATTATGCCAACCCTCCCCCAGTCTCATTTCACATTCTCTCCCCAGTAGGCACATAAATCTTAACTCTGCCGGTAGCCAATTCTTTCACCTCTGAGTCATTCACTTCTCCAGGAAGAAGTTCGTTGTGTTTGTTTCTGGCACTTACGTTCAAATATTACTTACTCTTTAAGGTGAGGAGGATCTGAGAGAGACCTATCTAATGTCTGTGGGGGAAGGAGAAGTCCATTCTATGTCTGAGAAGGGCCTTTGTCCAAATCCTAACTGCCACTTTCTAAATGACTTTCTGGACCTGTTTCCTCTGAGGGAGTACAACTGGATAATCTTTACATATCATTTTATCATCTATAAAGTGAATATTGATTGACAAAGACAAAAAGTAACCAAGAATTAGTGAGTCTTTAATGAACTCCATTATTACTCTAGGTAATAAATAATAAAATAAGTGACCTGCTCAATAGGCTTACATGTTTTTTGTTTTTTTTCCAATTAGGCACACCATAACAGAAAATCTGGGAGGTATGATATCTGCTGATCCAAGGAACTCTGCCACTTAGAGCATAGTGTCAATGGGGCCATATTACAGGTTTGATCCCTGTACATGCCAGCTGGTTACAGGGGTAGAGACTGCTCTCCTGAACAAATTTGGAGCTGGAAGAGACTTCAGAGGTCATGGAATGGAGTCGAACCCAATTCTTTTGTAGATGAGGAAACGGAAACTTGCCCAGGGTCAGAAAGGTAGTAAGTAGTAGGGATAGGATTCTAACTCCCAATCATGTGATCTAGAGGTATCCAAAAATAGGCCTTACTAGGTGGCTGAGCTAGAGCCTTCCCTTTCTGTGTCCAATGACAGACAGCAAAGGGCAGAGATGCTAAAAAGAGGGGTCTGGGTGCTGTTTTCTATGATTCGGGATCTTCATAGAAAGACGGCTGGAAGGAACATTCAAGTATTAGTTCGGGAAGGATTAGGCTTGTTCTGTTTAGCACAAAAGGGCAGAATGAAGAACAAATGAGTCTGTTACAAAAAGGTGGCAGATTTTGTCTTGATGTAAGGAAAACCCTGGAATGAGAGTTAACAGTGCAATGGGGCTGCCTTGAGAGAACAGAAATTTCTCCTATGAGATCTACAAACAGACTAACACTTTGGCCAGGTCCTAAAGGATCTTTGAGGTCTCTAGCACTCAGATACTGTGAGCTATTTAACAAAGTCACACAGAGGATCCAAGATTTCAAGCTGGAAGGGACTTCAATCCACCAATCCACCTGCCTCATTTTACGGTGGAGGAAACTGAGGTGCAGAGAGGGGAAGGGACTGGTCTAAAGATATGCAGGTTATATATCAAGTGGGATCTGAACCTATTCAGGCTTCTTTCCCTAGTACTTCCCTGTTGCCACTGGTGCATCACAAAGGGAACCATATTCAACAGCACTTACACTACTGGGATCAGACACTCACTTTGCTGGCAGATATACCAGAATCTCAGCATTTTAAGGAGCCTCAGAAGGCACCTAGTCCAATTTGTACTTGAAGAATTGTCTCTCTGAGAGTCCATCCTACTTCCGGAGTGCTAATCTTTAAGTTCTTCCTTATATCCCAACCCAAAATCTGCCTTTTGGCAATATACACCTGGTCCAGCTAGCTGCAGCCTTTGTAGCCAGGAAGAACAAGTAGATGTCACACTGAGAGTGTTGGAAGGGGCCTCAGAGACCATACCCCCAAAATAATTCCCACTACAGCATAGCCTACAGACGATTGGTTGTCTTAAGCTCTCCAATGAAGGAAAATACCTGCTGTCCTGGGGCAGCCCAGTCTCTTTTAGACAGCTCAAATTGTTAGGGCATCTTTTCTGACAAAAAGCTTTGATTTGGGGCAGCTAGGTGGCACTGCGGTGGATAGTGTGAACCCTAGAGTCAGGAGGACATGAATTCAAATCAAGCCTCAGACTTGTACCAGCTGTGTGATCCTAGGCAGGTCACTTGCCTCCAAAAAACCCGAAACAAAACCAAATCTTCAATTTATCTCTTTGTGACTTTCACTTCTTGCTCCTGGCTTTTCCCTGTGGGGCCAACTAACTCAAGTCTATTCCCTCTTCCAAATGATAACCATTCAAATACTTGGACACAATTTCAAGTTCCTTTCAAGGCTTCTCTATCCCTGACTAGAAGCAGCAGCAAGCCGCTTTTCCTCGAAAAAAGGGAAATTGCTCTATCAGCAAGCACCTATTAAGAGCCTACTATGTTGCCAGACTGTGCTAGCAGAAGGTAATAAACTATAAAAAAAACAGTCCTTGTCCTCCAAGGAACTTACAGTCTGGGGGAGCCATGGAAGGAGGTTACATACAACACATACACACATATATGTTTATGTGCAGTAAATTCCTTGAGGGCAGAGACTACTTCATTTTGAGTTCATATGTACAAAATAACCACAAGGTAATTTTGGGAGGGGTTTCCCTTTAGCAGCTGGGGAGGAGGTAAATCAGGAAAGGTTTCATTTAAGGGAAAGCACTTGAGCTTACCTCTGAAGGCAGCTGGGAATTCTAAGGGGCAGTACAGAAGGAGCAAGTGCATTCCAGGTACTGGGGACAGGGTGCACAGATGTAAGGACATTTGAGATGGAAGGCCATGTATGAGGAAGAACAAGAGGATCAGTCTGGCTGCACTGAAGAATGAATCAGAGAAGAGCAGTAATACATAATAAGCTAGAAAGAAAGGCCAGAGCCAGACGACAGGGGGCTTTCAATGCTCAATAGAAGACTCAGTAGTTGCTCCTAAAAGTAATTGGGAGCCACTGGAGATTACTGAGCAGGACAGAGACAATGTCAGACCTGCTTTAGGAAAATCACTTTGGCAGCTATGTAGAGAATGGATTGGACAAGGAGGAAATTCAGTCAGGAGGATCAATGAAGCTATTATTGCTCTAGTTCAGGAATTCTTAAACTTTTTCCACCTGTAACCCCTTCAGTGCTTCTTAAACCATGGATTGAGACCCTATATGAGTCTAGTCCAGGTTCAAGTTGATAAAGCCCTATTGTATGAATGGAGACAAGAAGTTAATTCTAGAGATACTATGGAAATGGAATCAACCAGACTTGGCACCTCAGCATATAAATGCAGTGTGTGAGAGTGATGAATACAAGATGACTTCAATGTTTGTCAACCTGAGTGACTAGAACAATGTTCCTGCCTCAAATAGTGAATTAGCAGCTTCTGTTGGTATGGAGGGAAAAAATCAAACTACATGTGTTACAGAGAAGGACTAAATGGAAATTAGCACCTACTAAAATTTCTCCCTCTTTGAAATCAGAGTACAATTAATTATCCCTTCCACATCATGACTTTCCCCATTGTGGTTTTGATATATCAAGCGTTGGCATAAGAAATTATGGTAAATGGGAAGCTAGGGGGAGTTTTGCAGAAGCTACAGAAGACACTAAGAAGGCCAGCAGATAACACAGAAAAAGTTTAGAAATTCAGAAATGCAGAAAATATATGTATAATATAGTTTATCTTATTTAAACATATTTGTTATATTATTATATATAAACATATTTTATCATATATACTATAAACACCACCCCCTAAAAGAAAAAGAAAAACTTCAGACTTCTCTAGTATGAAGGAAAGGCCAAGAATTTTTACAGATTTTCCAGATCTCAGGGGCATCACGCACCTAACTCCCATGATGTGAAAGGGACAACTGTATTGGAATACAGCAAAAAAGTATGCTTTTAAACTAGAGCTATGTATGGGTGGTAGTGGAAATCCCCCTTTGGGCATCCACTTGAACATTCCTCACTTTTCCTCTCTGGGTATCTCTCTAACTTATCACCCAAGGTTGTTTTTCTATCCAGTGCTTCTTAAACTGTGAGTGTTGACCCCATATAGGGTCAGGAGTGGAAAAAATTGAAGAAGCCTTGTTCTATACTATATTTCCTGGAGCAGAAGCTAAGCATAGAAGTGAGTAGCCACAAAAGAATCTGAAACATACTCAATGATGTTGGTATGAGTATAATACTGTGCTGAAGAGCTCATTTCTTTTCTCCACCAGAAAAACATTAAGGTTTTCAGAAAGAGACAATGGTGGCATCCATCATTTTCATAGCATCCATACATCCTATCAGCAGTCTGAGCCTAGCAGAGGGAATGTTAGATAGGGTGAAAATGAGGGCATTCTGGTGAGGCTACTGAACTGGAGCACCATTATAGACTGGCAGAGAATTCATAAAGCAAGGAGCATGATATATGTAATAGAACACTCAGTTGCAACTGGAGGAATTGAAGCTTCCTGAATTCACTCATTAAACATTTACTAAGCAGTGGGCTCCAAAGTATTTTGTGGCTACAAACAAAGAAAAGACATAGCTCTTGCCCATGGGACCTTTCAATTTAGGCGGGGGGGGGGGGGTGGGGAGCAAGAGAGAGTCTCTTTAAAGAGGGGTTGCATTTGAAGCTGTGTCTTGGAAGGAAGAGCTAGATGGGGAGGATATTTCAAGCAGAAGAGATGGCAAGTGGTCCAAACTGTCTGAATGAAGGAGAATAATGGAAGATTGGGATAAGAATACTGAATAAAAGGTTAGGAATTTGAATACCAACCTAAGAAGTTTTGATTTTATTTGATCTACTTATTTCTTTTTTTAAGCAGAGTAAAGTAAGAAGGATTATATGTTCAGAGTTATACTTTAGAAAGAGTCATTTGGAAAGAAATTCCCTATGTTAAACATAGCCTGTTCTATCCTGCTGCCTCCCTCATGTACACACACGCACACACACATGCATGCACACACGTACACACACACACAGTGTACCCTAGGGGGCTGCCCACCTCCTTACCTACCTCTCAAGGACTCCTGGCTCCACTCTAGAGCTAGTTTCTCTTTAAAATGACTCATATAACTATAAAATGCTTAAATGTCTTCTTTTATTATGTAACATTAAAGTTGACAGTAATTCTGATTTTGTAAGCATGTGCATTCAATTAAAAATGAAAATATTCCAAGTTTTTGGAACATTTTCCAATTGGTATAAACTTAGATTCCACTTAACATTTTGTAATCTGTGTAGACATGGTGGGAAACCTGAGCAAACTTTGCAGAACAAATCTCCTTAATAAAAGGATTTGTTCTGTAAAACCTGGACTTAGTCAAAAGACTTCAGTTTCCCCACCCCTGGTATAGACGCTGTCTTTTTAGACAGTAGATAGTCAATGCGTTTGATAAGGTCATTGTAATATCTCCAATTATTTTCATACTATCTCTCTTATATGAGAATATCTTTCTAGGAATTCTGTGGCCTCAAAATGAGAATATCGTTTTTACCAGAGTCTTTCTATACAGAAGCATAAAACCATGTATTTGAAGCTGGAAGGAACTGTAGATGTCTGACCCGTTCATTTTACTGATAAGGAAATGGAGGCTCTTATTACATACGTAGAACAGGGAGGAAGCACCACATTGTAGATAGAGACCTGGAACTGAAATGATGAAAACTTGAGTTCAGATGCTGCCTTAGATACTTCCTGGCTGTGGGACCTCAGGCAAGTGACTGAACTTCTCAGCTTTAGTTTCTTTTTCTGGAAAATGGGATAATAGCACTTCGCCTTACAAGGCCATTAAAGTATAATGTAAATGTTAGTTATTATCATTATTATTATTACAATATCCCATGCTCTCAGTTATCTGTCCAAAACCACCTCACTTTTCAACCTGACCTAGAAAAGTATCCACAAAAGTATTCACTTCTTGTTTATGTTTCCCGCTCTCAGTTTATCCATGGACTCAAGATAGCCTATGTTACAAACTAAAGGAATAGCTATAGAAGGAAGTGGTGGTTACAAAGAGTCAGCATGGCTTCATTACAAACGAGTCATACCAGACCAAACAGTTTTTTTTTTTAACTGAACTCATAGATCAGGTGAATGATATTTATCAAATGGTTTGCTAAAATCTAGGTAAAGTAAATCATACTATTCTGTGGGAAAAAGCAAAGATGTGGCCTAGAGAATATAATTAAATGGATTCAGAACTGGTTGAATGGCTGGACTCAAGTGTAATTCATGGTTTAACTTTGGAAAGAAATTTCCAAAAGAGTACCCCAAGGATCGACACTTAACCTAAGAAGATCCTCATACCTCGCACAGAGCCTCCCACCTTGTACAGAGCCTCCCACATTACAAATGTTCAAGAAATGCTTGTTGGCTACAAATTAAATGTATCAGAGATAAGTGTAAAATTTTACATGGGCTATAAAAAGATTAAGTACAGGAGAGGGGAAGCACAGTCAGATAAAAGTTTGTCTGGAAAAAGGATGGAGGAGGGGAGAGGTTCTTCATGGACTAATGGACATAATGAGCAAGCTCATTATGAATTTAGTGCAATGAGACAGCCCCCAAAATGAATCTTGGATCATACTAAGAGACACAGCTGGAATCAGACAGTGAAGGGCTTTAGAAAGCACGAAGAGATGTTTACATTTTATCAAGAGGGAGCCCTGAGAGTGACATGGTCAGGCTTATGCATAAGAAAAAGACATTTAAGAGGCAACTAGGTGAGTAACAATACTAAACCTGGAATCAAGAAAATCTGATGTCACTGAAGACACTAGCTGTGTGACCTTGGGCAAGTCATAATCTCTCAGCCTCAGATCCCTCATCTGTAAAATGGCAACAATAATAACATCAACCTCTCAGGGTTGTTGTGAGGATCAAATGAAGTAATTTATATTTATGAATCACTTTGCAACCCTTAAAGCATTATATACATGCTAGCTATTATTTTTTAGCAGATATATGAAGACTGACTGGAGAGGGGAGATGGGAAGCTGGAAAACTAATAAGCAAACTCATAACAGTTCAAGTAAAAAAACAACGAAGATCTTAACCAGGGTGATGGCTACGTAAGTGGAGAGAAGGGGACAGATGTAAGATATATTGTGCTGAAATAACAAGACTTGGCAACTGATTAGATGTGTGGGGTTATAGGAAAAAGTAGAAGTTTATCTCTGAGGTTTTGAACATGAGTGACTAGAAGGATAACAGAAATAGGCAATTTAGGGAAAAAAAGTGGGTTTGGGGGGGCAAATGAATGAGTTGGTTTGGATAAGTCAAGTTTGAGATTCCAACAGGACATCCAGTTGGAGGTATCCCAAAGGCAGCTGATGATGGGGAAATGGAGTTCAGGAGACTGGGACTGCATATAAATATCTAGGTGTTGTCTGCATAGAAGTGACAGTTAAATCGGAGAGAACCAATGAGGTCAATGAAAAGGGAGGGACACTTGAGGGACCCTCAAGAAAAGAGGGTCCCTGAGAGAGCCCTAGGATACATATATACCCATGATAACGGGTGAAGAAAGGAGAATAAGCAAGTGAAGGAGATTGAGAATGAGGAGCCAGCCAAGTAGGAGGAAGACTCGAGTTCCTCCCTCACTCCCCGCCCCCCCGCCCTTCTAGGAACAGTCTGGGGATCCTATTACAACTATACCATATATAATGGCTCATTATTGGTAGCAGGCAGTTTCAAAAAGGAAAAAGGGGCATTTCACCACATACTGAAGAACCATCACTGGAATATCCCAGGAAAGTTTCAATTAACCAGAAAGGCAATGGGGAGATTCTTAATGGACATACATGGGTAGCAGCATATTTCTAGGCATAACCTATGCACAAAATGTGCTACAAAATATAGCTTTTAAGAAAGGTGTGATTGGGAAAAGAGGTGGTTTGGTCATGGTTTGAGAGAGCCAAATAATGAGTAAATGAAAAAGCTATGTATTAAGCATTTACTATGTGCTAGGTCCTGCATGCAAAATATAAAAAGAGGCAGATCTTCAACTTGCTGGGTAGATTCGGGAGAGCTATGGGAGAACATGGAGAAGAATCAGACAAGATAAGGTGTTGATGGGTTGAAATTTACACCAATGAAGGCAATACAGATAATCACAGATAACTCACCTATATTAAAGCCTTCCTAACTCCCTCTCTAGGATCCTGAGATCACTTGTCCCACTTATCAGCCAAGTGAGAAATATGAAATCACAAAATCTTCTACCTCATCAACACTTTTGGGAAAATGTGATGCTATCAAAAACCACAAGCAAAGGGCAGCTGGGTGGCGCGGTGGTTAGAGTGCTGGTCCTGGAGTCAGGAGGACCTGAGTTCAAACCTGGCCTCAGATATGTACTAGCTGTGTGATCCTGGGGAAGTCACTTAAACCCAATTACCGCGAAAATTAAAAATAACACAAGCATACCCCATATTCATGCCCCAACCCTAACTTTCTTTTTTATTCTTTGTCACAAAGAATGACTCTGAGTGGGAGAGGGGAAGAGATATATTCTGAAATTAAGCTGATGCAAAAATATGAAGGACCAATAAAAGTTTTTTAAGTATCGGTTCAAAAAAGACTGAAAACGTATCGCCTTTAAGGCCAGGGGTTTTATCCAAATCACTATAACAGTAGCGGTCATTATTCACTACAAAGTGAAACTTGGTGTGAAATTGGATCCCATCCAAGGGGGTTTTAATTACTTACACAGGAAAGGTAGTCCCATAACATAGAACTCTAGGGCAGATTTATAGGTGAGACTCTAGCAGAGTTAACTGTATACAATATGAAAAAGCAAAATACATGCTTGCCCAAATGAAATAAGAATAGTTCTAACAAACATAACCTTTCAACCCAACTCTCATGATAGTCAATTACACCTGAACACTGAACCAAAAAAAAAAAAAAAGGTTTATATTGTCAGACATACCTAAAGAGCTTTTATTTTTGTGGATTTCAATAGAGACAAAATAGGACTATCTACCCAAAATGGGGAGGGGGTGGCTGTTAAGCTCAATTTTAGAAACTCTGCTGAGCTCCAGCTAAATAGCACTCAAAGAGATTTAATGTTAGCTTATGTTGGTTGGTATAATCAAGAAACCAGTCGTGGCTATATCTGAAATTAAATTCGTTTAACCTCATGAAATTTTTTAAAAATTCCTTTGTTTTTTTTTCTTTTTTCTTTCTTTTTTTGTCCCTGCAACTTCAAGAAAAACAAAACGCCAGACTGCCTTAAAACCATTTATTTTAAATGGATTGCAACTTTCTTCTGTCTTTTCAACCAGTCAACCAGACTCCATACATTTTTACCATGTCCTTTCCTCCAGCATACTGGTACTTATTATTGATCCATTTACTATCTATCAAAACAATCAGTTTCCACTTGAAAAAATATGTACTTTTGACAATTAAAAGAGAACTAAAAAGTATGGTTCTAAAATTACAAAAAAGAATGAAACTAAGTAACAATCACAAGATAAAAATCACTAGACAAGACCAATCATCCGCAAGGTAGTGCTTTAGCCTTAAAAAAGCAACATTTCCCATCCTGCTTTAGAAGGAGGGGAAGGGAGGGGACTCCCTCTAGAGCAGTACCCTGGCCCTAAACTACCCTAAATCCTCGTAATTTCAGTGTTCTCCCTTTTAATTAATCAATTATTTTCTATTTATCCTGTATATAGATTGCTTTGTAATAGTAATCAATTATTATAGTACTATTTAACAGTAATTAATTATTAAAATAATTAATAATTATTTTCAATTTATCCTATATATGACTTTCTTTGTAATAGTAATATTATAGTAATTATTATACTAATATTCAATAGCAATTTATTATTAATCATTAATTGTTCAAATAAATAATAAATAATTGTTTTCTATTTATCCTACATATAGCTTGCTTTGTTTGTATTTGTTTCTGTTACCTCCTCCATTAGACTGTAAAGTCTTTGAGGGCAGGGATGGACTTTTTTCTCTTTTTAATCCCCAGTTTTATCTGACACTTAGTAGGCTGTAAACAAATGTTGATGGATTGATGGATTCTCCTAATACTATTCACATACTTTAGAGTTGTGTGGTCCCAGACTTAATCACTAACTACCCTAGTCTGGTAGGAAGTTCTTAAAACCTTTTTTATGCCTGAGGGTGAGGCTTAGAAACCTCTTCTCAGAATCTTTTTAAATGTGTAAAATAGAATGGATAGGGTTACAGAAGAAACTAATTATACTGTTATCTAGTTATCAAAATTGTTAAAACGAATTCAAAAAGAAGTTTACAGACCCCGGGTTAGGAGCGGAGAGCCAAAGCGCAGTAGGAAATGAGGGCTAGTTGGTTTGGTTTTTTAACTATGTTGCTTTACTATGATTTCCTTTCCTCACTAGTTCTCAGGGTTCCCTGATTCTGGTAGGAAACAGTTCCCTACAAAATCTACCTCTCAACAGCTTAGCTCCCTACGAGAGACAAGGTGGTACAGTGGAAAGAGGGTCAAATATGGTGTCAGAGGACCAAGGTCTGCTGCAATGCTACCTGGAGTTCTTGGCAAAACCCTACAACTGAGGTCACTGACCTCTTGGAAAAGTCCATTTGGCTTAGTCAAGGATGAGTCCCACCAGACTAACTTTATTTCCATTTTGGACATGACTATGAAATTGGTCCAAAAATGCAGTGGACAGGTGTGTGCCTGAATTTTACTCATTTGGAAAAAGAGCTAGATGATATAAAAAAAATAGATTCAGAAGTGGGTGAGTGGCCAGACTCCAACAGTTGTGGGGATTAACGGTCCAATGCTCACTTGGAAGTAGGTCTATAGTAGAGTGTCCCAGGCATCTGTGGTTGACCCTGAGCCAACCATTATTACCAAATGACTTGTCTAACGGCATTCACAGCATCCTTATCAAATTTGCAGATGCCACAAAGCTGGAGAGATAGCTCACACACATGACAGACTCAAAAAGACCTTGAGAGCAATGGGCCAAACTCAGATGAAATTTGATAGTGCTAAATGCTTGGGTTAAAAAAAAGATCAACTTCACAAATATAAGATAACTGGACAGTTTGTCTGAAAGAAAAGAAAAAACCCTCTAGGGGGGTTTAAGTGGACTGTATACTCAACATGACTCAACAATGTGATGTGGCTGTGGCAACCAAGACCAGCCAACATCTAGAGTATTTTCGGTTCAGTTCTGGGTGCTGCTGTTAAGAAGGCCATAGATAAGCTGGATAGTGTCCAGAGGAGAGCAATGAGTCTAATGATGATTGGTTGAAGGAACTGGGGATGTTTAGCATGGAGAAGAAGACAATCACATCTATCTTCAAGGATTTGAGAAAGTGGCACCTGGAAGAGGGATTACCTATTTCTGTCCCCAGTGGGGGCAGAACTAGGAATGGTAAGGGGAATGGGGGTGTGTGTGGGGGAATGGGCGAGTTGAAAAAGAGGCTAATTTAGGCTTGATCCAAGGAAAAAAACTTCCTAAGCTTTAAAAACTATGCCAAAGTGGAATGCACTACCCAGTCAGAGTGGACGTATTCAGGCCAAGGCTGGATTGACCACCTGTCAGTGGAATGTTGCAAGAGCAGGAGTTCTTATCTGTTTTTATGCATGGACCCTCTTGCCAGGCGAGTTAAACTCAAAAAGGTTATGGAACCCTTCTCAGAATCAAGTTTTCAAATGCATAAAATAAAAAGACAGAGGATTACAAAGGAATCCAATTATACTGAAATAAAGTTGTGATTATTTTCTCAATCCAAATTCATGGGCCCCAGATTAAGGATCCAAGTTGTCAAATAGATGTATTAAACACACACACACACACACACGTACACATAATAGAATACAGATAATGTGTTTGGTTTTTGAAGGGCCCCCATTTCTATTTGAATTTGACCCCAAATGTGGTGTGGATTGGACTAGGTCACTGATGTTTTCCTAACAGAAATTCTGGGATTCTGTGTTCTTGATTACATTCCACTACTTACTAACTTGGACCAGATACTTAACTTTAGGGGCTAGTTTCCTCCTTTGTAAAATGGGGGGAGAGGGACTCCGGACTAGATAACCTCTAAAATCCCTTAGAGCTAGCTCTTTATAAAGCTAAGATCTCCTAAGACTGAATTTTTTAACCTATGCCTTAGAGGAGATATTTTTTGATCAGATATGGCTCAGAATAAATAGCTCATTATGTCTTTTCCAGGGCTGAGATTCTATGAGCCATTTTTTTAAAATAATCTACCTACTAATATCCAGTGCAATATTAAAAATTCATGCTTTAACCATATGAGGTTTTTAAAATAAATTTACTGATATGAAGGTATCATTAAAACTTCTAGTATCAAAAAATGACTTTTAATCTAATTAAAACTCAGAAAACATCGATTTTTCATGTTTTTCTCATAGCACCTGCACATTAAGTTTTCAAAATAAGAAATTTAAAGAACCACCTTAAAGACATTTCTTTTTAAAAGTCAGGTAAAGTGAACAGTAATTATTCACCTTTGTGTGAAATGTATGAAGAAAAACCATTTTTCATTACTGCATTAATAAAAGGTAGTCTGGTTCTAATTGGTTCTTGGTTCAAAATTCCTTGAAAAAATTTCATTGCATACCCTGTCATAATCGACTACTTTAATTACTGACAATACAGAAACAGACCTTTTTAGTCCATTTGTAAGTGAGAATATATTGTTATGCTTCAAATTGCTAATAAAAAAAAAAAAACCTTGTTAACCAAAGATCTAGTTTTTGCTGAAATAATTTAAATTCAGAAAATGAAACCAAAACAAAAACCCCACTGTCTAGCACAACATTTCTGCCTTTATTTATTGTGACAGCCTAATCAATATTATATTTTAAAAGTATAACAGGCATAGTCTTTTAGTACAGAAGAGTATACATGGATAGCTATGAAAACACTCTGAGGTCTGGGCCTGCTAAAATAAAGAATGCTTATTTGGGATATTATTAAATTACTATTGATATTAAAGACCACAGAACATATGAACAATATTGTCTGCCTCTCAGAAGCCTCTCTCCATCCTTCAAGATTCAACCCAGGTGCTACTTTGAAAGGGTTTTATCACCCCCTCTCATATCCCCTCATATACCCATAAACTAAGCTTTCAACTGCCTCAAATTTCCCCATAATATTTGATTGGGATTCTTTCTTTGTATCCATCTCTCTGTACTTTATATTATACATAATGTATCTTTCTATTATATACACAGTATCTACCTTCTCCCCTATTAGAAAGTAAGATCTCTGAGGGAAAAGGTTTCATTTTTTTTTTTTTTGTAATCTCAGCACCTAGCATTCTGCCAATGCACATGGGAGTCACTTAATATTCATTGAATAAAATTACTAGATCATTTTAAACTAGGAGATAAAAACAAATTAATTCCAAGAGTATAAATTGGCTCTCAAGGTGATGGTAACTATGATATTTCTATGACTCCAAGATTTGTAACTTTTCCTCAAAACCACTCTCCAAAAGGAGTAATGTAAATTTATCAGTCCCATCTTACTGTGGGGAACACTGAGTCTAACAGATTGAAAGTAGTTTAAGCTAGTCAATCTAGATTAAAATCCAGTTATTTTGGACCCCAAAGCATGCCTTCAATTTGCTACCTCAAACTGCAGGAATAAATTGCAGCTTTAAACACAAGAAAGAACCTCAGAGGTTTATAGGATCATAAGATGTATGAGCTGGAGAGGACCCTGGATGTTATACAGTGCAATCTGTTTCATTTTGTGGATGAGGAAACTGAGGTCAAGAAGTTAGATGATGTGCCCAAGATCGCAGAGATAGTTAAGAGCAGAAAGAGGTTTTGCAGCCAGTCCCTCTGACTTTAAATACAGAGCCCTTTACATAGGCAGCACACTACTTGTCATAAAAGTCAGATCTAGTTCAAGGATATTAACATTTCCTTGGAGTTAGGCATAGTAGTCATGGTTTTCCTAGGGTGGTTTTAAGAAAAAAAAAAGTGTGGAAAGAGGAAGTATACAGAGCAGAATGAGGAGTTCATTTTATCAAAGGGAATAATCAAATTATGCGTTTACTTGGTCCAGCCCTTTCTAGTCCTTGGTAAAGTGAGCTGAGGCACTGGATCTGGAGTCAGAAGACCTGGGTTCAAATGTTACTTCTGACATTACTTACCGTCTGTGACCTTGGGGGGGCCCTTTTCTGTTAGCCTCGGTTTCCTCTCCTATTATAGGAAAGAGTTTGATTAGATAGCCTCTGAGGTCCCTTTCAGCTCTAGGGGACCTGAGTTCATGAGTCTGGAGCTGAAAAACATCCCAAGTCATCCCCAAACCTCCTGATTTTACAGAGGAGGAAACTGAGGCCCAGGGAAGGGAAGAGATTTACCCAGAAAACACTAGAGGCCAAGATGGAATTCGGATTTGTCTTACTGACGGCCACTTACTACCTGTGCGACCATGGGCAAATCAATTTACCTCCCTCAGCCTCGGTTTCTCCCCTCTGTAAAATAAGATCACCTCAGTGGTACCTTCCAGCTATGGATTTATGACATGTGTAACCTTGGCCAAGTCACTTCCACCTAGGCTTCGATTTCCCCCTCCACATCCCCGAGAGAGCTGTACTAGATGGCATCATTTTAATCCCATCTCTAGAGATCGGCTCCGAAGGGTGACCTTGGGCCGGTCCCTTGCCCACCCTACGGCCTCAGTTTCCTCCCCGGTAAAAGGAGCCGCCAGCTCCGGAGCCCACGCGGAGGCCCTCTGAAGCCTGTGGGGGCCAGGGTGAGGATGGGCTGTTGCCAGCCCCGCGGCGATGACCCGCAGCCGCCGGGGGGTTGGGGGGGGGCCTCCCAATGCCCGGCTAGGGCAGGGCTGGGCGGCGGTGGCAGCGGGGGGCCCCGGGGCGGTCCCTCCCCGGGCGGCCGAGGCGCGGTTAAGGAGGGGATGCTGCTGCGGCAGCGGCCGGGGGAAGGGGGAGGCCGAGGAAGAGTGGGCAGACGGAGAGATGGGGTGAGCAGCCCCGTGCCCAGACCCGGCGCCCGGCCGCGCCCCTCGCTTGGGGATGAGCTGGGTCGGCCGAGGATGCCGAGCCAGAGCCGGAGCCGCATCGCCGAGCTCTACTCACCTCAGGCGCTCCCGCAGCCTTCTCCTGGCCCGCCAGCCGCTCTCGCGAAGCTTTAACAGGGAGCCGCGTGCCCGTCACCGGAAAGGGGAGGAGGGGGCCGCAGAGGGGGGCCCGAAGAAAGCCACCGAGGCGCGCGCTCCCGCTGCGACCCACCGCCCTACGGGGGAGGGAAAGGGGTGGGGGCGGGGCCGGGCGGCTTCCAGAAACACTGGCCCGGAGGGCGGGGCGAGGCGGGGCGGGGCGGGGCACGGAGGGAGTCAACCTGCCAGGCAGCCAGCCGGTGAGCGCGCGCCCGGGCCGGCATAGGGGGGAGGGGCGGGGGGGGGGGGGGGGAGACCTACCCGGCGGCGCGCACCGCTACCACAGCCACCGGCTCGTGGGCCCGCCCCTTCTCCCTCCCCCCGCCCGCTGGAAAATTCACGCGAAGAGGCGGGGCCTGACTGGGTTCTGGCGGGGGGAGTAAGTCAGTTAACGGCTCCTGGGAGTGATTTCATCTCGTCTCACAGTTCCCGTCCCCCCCGGGCTTGGACAAGCCAAGCCTCAGCCTAGGCCATTTGCATGACTAGCGAAAAAGTCCCCGCTACCCTCTCCCGAGCTTGGCCGCAGCCGATGTGCCCATCACTGGCCCTTGTCATCCCCATCCCCATCCCCATCCCCATCTCCTCAGCCGCATCTGCCTGATCCTCAGGAAGTATCGATCACACTGCCTTCAGTTTCGTCCCATGTCAATTAGAAGAAGCTGGGCTAAGGGGGAGAGTGGGGCAGGAGGGAGGAAGGAAACCAAGGCCGAGTCTGCCGCCAATGACCCACCTTATTTGTCATCGTCCTCTTCCAGGGCTTGTTGACAAGAAGGAAAAGCCGACAGATATCTCCGGCCCATTTCCCTAGCACCGGACTTTGCTCGGGAACCAATAAAAGTTCTACCGGAAATGTCAAGGCAATGCAGAAGCTCTCTGGGGGTAAAATCGAGAAGGTCAGCTGTATTTGTCTGTAGTTTTTAAAATAGCATTGACAAGTCTCTGGTCAGCTCTTTGGGAAGCACCGAGGGCCCACGTTTGCCTTTACCAGTATCTGTAATATCTGGAGGACCTAAGAGGGCTTGGTCCACAACATCCAGGGCCAGGGATGCTCAAAGGAACAAGGAGACAGTAAATTCTAGATGCAAGCAACAGCATCCCTCAAGGATCAGTTGCAAAAGAGAGAGCAAAACCAAAATGGTCTAAAAAGCCCAAAAAACAAAACACAACACAGCACTGCCCTTCTCTCTAGTCTTCTCCTTTATAAAGTCGTCAATTTGCCTTTCTCTAGTAATGGACAAAAAAGAGAAAATTTCCTCCCTTCTGTCCTGCTGAAACTGCCTTAATCACTGCATTAGCATCGATTAAGCAACAAAACATGGTTTGACCTCTCACTGTGTGCCAGGAAATGGCAAATCACTGGGGTTACAGCCAAAAAGCAAACTCTCCGGAACTTCAAGGAGTTTACATACTAAGGGGGTAAGAATAACACCACCACTTTTTGAGTTTGGAAGATAAAAAATTTCCTGAATTAAACTTGGGAAAAACAGAATTAGGAGAAGGGAGTTACCTTAGAGTTGCACATATATCTAGATCTGCTGTGTGTGTGTGTGTGCGCGCATATACCGCACACATATATGTCTATGTCTACATATTTATATCTCCATATAAAGTGTAAGCTATTAAAGTTTTGGGACACTTGTGTATGTATATGTATACATACATATATACATACATCACATATATACAGATACAGATATCAACAACTTTTGTTAGTTCCTAATTTGAGGTTGGGCCATTCATTCGTTTATTTTCTAAACAGTCCATACAAAGAGAATGAAGGAGTTGTTCTCATCCACACCCATTATCCTACTCGATTCACACCAAACTCTTCTTAGGCAAAAGACAATCACAAATTGTCTGTCAATCTGTCTGTCAAGGCACTGAGGTAAAACAGTGATCAGCGCAGCTACACAGTACGGATCAGTTCCAATGACAGTGCACAAGAGTAAAGAGAGGCTTTGCAAACTGGGAGAGAGATGGAATCTTCATTCAACCAAGGAAAGAAGTCTTCTCTTCTTCTCTGGAGGTTCAGGCCCTGATGTGGAGGGATATTGACACCTCCCCACATGTCTATGGCTTGGTTATATATTCAAAGACCAAAAAGAAAGAGAAAAGAAAAGAAAGAAAAAGAAAAAAAAAGGCTATACAGGCTATATTTATAAGTATAGTTAAGGAAGTGATACAAGCATTTTTCTTTTCCAGGATTCTCCCAGAAACCTGAGGACTTCAAACAACAAATTTAATTGTCCTGTATATTTTTTTATGAGATCTCCCTGTAATGCCAGAAAGAGGTAATCATTTCTCAACAAGTGTGGTTACAGTCTCTAGAGCGTTGAAAGCAGTGTGATGGACTCTATGGTTCTAATGAAAAAGAAAGGAAGGCACAGCCCCCCTGCCACTCCCCACCCCAACTCCCAAGAGCTCACTGTTGAGAATATCAAACACAGGCATACAAATGCCCACCTGTTCAACTAAAAAAATTGCAAAATCGATCTATTCCAAATATTGATTGATGAAGCAAAGTCCTCCACCTCCCCAAACCAGTTCTAGATGACCTGAATGGGAAAAGAATTCAAAAAACATCAGCAAAGTAGACAGAGGCACTTGTATACCCTGAGCCAGGTCTGAAAATGGTTGCATTTTGTCTAGGGGAGACTCATGGGATGTAACTGTAACACATTCAACTTCACAGATTACAAAAGAAACATCTCCATGCCAGGAAGAATAGTGTTTTTCTGACAGTTAAAGATTTGTTTGTAGAAGTTTGAAATGAAAAGTCCTTCCTTGCAGTGTCCCCCTGTCTCTCCCACCCTAGACCCCCCCAGTCTTGTTTCCTAGGCAACTGCCAACCTAGTTTTGTTCCGATACAAGATATTTGAGGGGAAAGAAATGAACACATAGCATCCCCAAGAGCTCCTTGTTTTCCCAAGGGAAACTGCTCATTTATCAAATGCCTTATTAGCTCCTTAAGGATTGAGACTATTTCACTTTTCTCTAGGTCCCCATTGCCAAGTACAGTTCTTCAAATACAGTAGGTGCTTAATAAAGTCTCGTTGACCTATTGAAATGGACCATTTGTATTGGTGAAAATTTGAGGGTGTTGATCTTGGCCCATAACCATAAATGCTAGGAGGTGGGAGGATGATGGCATGGAGGGAAGGGAAAGGATTTGGAATCAGAGGACCCAGGTTCAAATCTCACCTCAATCACTTACTATATGTGGATCATGGGCAAGCAAGTCCCTTCACACCTCTGGGCCTCAGTTTCTCTACCTATAAAATGAAGGGGTTGTATTAGATGGTCTCTAAGGTTCTTTTTGACTCAAATTCTAAGATCTTAGGGATATCTTGTTGTTCATATCCCTTTTTTTAAATGAAAAAGGATGGGAGTGAAGGTCAAAAAAACATTAACCTTGTTCTTTTCCAGTAAAAATGAATTGTTACTTGGAGGAGTTTATGTGACTGCCCAAATTAATTTGCCTTACACTAAATTGGCATCATTTTAGAGAAAAAGTGAGAACAAGGAAGAGGAGCAGATGCCCAGGGCATTAATCTATATAAAGAAGGATTACCAGTCTGGCATGTGTTGGCTGCCCACAGTCTTGAAAGCTCTTGGAGGTCATTCAACATAATTTTTGGAACTCTCATTATTTGCCGAGAATAATAATACCTTACATTTATAGGAGACTTGACTGTTTACAAAGCATTTTTACATGCATCCTCTTATTTCATCTTCACAATAACCCTGCAGAGTAAGTTCTATAGGTATCAGCCCCATTTTACAGATGAGAAAGCTGAGCATCAGTTAGAGGAAGTGAGTTGCCCATGGTCAAATTAGCTGCGTTAGACCAATGAGCTACTCGGGGGTCTCCATCAATTCAATTCCAGCATTGATCTACCCTGGCAGTGGCAAAGCCAGGCCTTGAAACTTGATTTACTGACTTTAAAAAGTCATCTCAGGTGGGAACAATACATCTTATCATATAAAACAGACTGGAGAGCATTTACAAAACAGTAGGAAGAATACTGTTTCATTTTTTGCACTTGTATCCCCAGCAATGAGCACAGTGCCTGGCACATAGTAGGCACTCTAGAAATACCTGTTGATTGATTGCTTGTCTGGAGTCAGAGGTTTTAGGTTCATATCTTAGCTCTGCTACTTATTATGTGTGGCCTTGAGTAACTGAATGTCTCCGGGCCTCAGTTTCCCCATGTGTAAAATGAGGAGGTTAGACTAGATGGCCTCCAAGATCCAAGTCTAAGATCCTATGAGTGATCATGGGCTATCCACTTTACCCATGTGAGCCTCAGTTTCTTCATCTGTAAAAAAAATCAGGGAATTGGACTAGATGACCTTAAGAGTTGCGCTCTCTGAAGCATAGTTTGAATGCTTGGCAGTTCAGCTAGAACAAGGACATCAGTATCTGGTACCTTATCCTAACAGGTGATCCCCAGAATCTTCCTAAGACAGTTCAGATGGAAGCGATTCAGTTTTCGGGTATGGTGCTGGTAGACTGTCCATGTTTCACAGGGAGACAACAAGGAGGTCAGCACAGCAGCTCTGTAGACCTTCAGTTTGGTAGTCAATCTAATACCTCTTCTCTCCCAAACTTTTCTCCAGAGCCTCCCAAACACTGAACTAGCTTTGGCAATGCGTGTATCAACCTCATTGTCAATGTGAACATCCATGGAAAGTACACTACCAAGGTAAGTGAACTTATTCACAGCATTCAAAATTTCTCCATTTGTTGTAACCAATGATTCCACCTATGGATCGTGTGGTGGTGGCTGATGGAGCACCTGTGTTTTCTTGGTGTTAATTATTAGGTCAAAATTAGCATAGGCAGCAGAGAATTGATCCATACTTTGTTGCATCTCACCTTCAGAGGCTGCACTGAGTGCACAATTATCTGCAAACAGAAAATCATGCAGCAGCACTCCTTCCACTTTGGTCTTGGCTTTGTAACCTTTTCAAATCGAAGAACTTACCATCAGTACCACAGTTGACCTTGATGCCATGTTCATCTTCACTGAAAGCATTTGACAACATCGCTGAAAACATCATGCTAAAAAGCATGGGAGCAAGCACACGGCCCTGTTTCACTCTGTTGGTGGCTGGGAAGGCACGACAGCATTGTCCACTATCCAGAACTTGGGCAGACATGCCATCATGAAATTGATGTACAATACTGATGACCTTCTCTGGGCAACCAGATTTTGATATAATTTTCCATAAGCCCTTACGACTAACAGTGTCAAAGGCCTTGGTCAGATCTACAAACATGATGTACAGACTTCTGCTCTGTTCCTGGCATTTCTCCTGGAGTTGTTGGGCAGCAAACACCATATCAACTGCTCCTTAGCCTTTTCTGAAGCCACACTGGCTCTCAGATATATGACCATCTTCCAGGTGAAGGATCAGCCTATTAAGAAGGACTCTGGCAAGAATTTTGCCACCAATGATTAAGAAAGAGACCCCCCTGTGATTGTTGCAGGACAATCTATTCCCTATTGTCCATCTCTATGGTGTATAGTCATCATCAGAAGACCAGGTCTTACCTTCAGTAAAATACCTGGTCCATTCTCTAACACCAAAGATGACTGGGAGAATGGAAAGGACTGTATTTGGAGTTGGGAGAGACCTGGGTTCACGGCCTTTCTCTGATGCTTACTAGCTACATAATCATGGACAAATCACTTAGCCTTAATTTGTTAACATGTAAAATGGGAATCAAAGTATTCAGGCCCAGAAAGGGATTCAGTAGCAGAGCTGGAATTTGAACTGAGGTCTTTTTTTAAACTACAGAGTCCATTCTCTTCCCACTGAATCATGTTGTTGTTTGGTTGCAGAGTTCTCTTGAGCTCTCCCTTGTAGAAAAGAAATCCCAACTGAACCAGTAAGCTGGTACATTATTCCAAAGCATGCAACTTTTAACATCCGTCTGCGTCACAAGGTTATTATCAAATGAGATCAGATATTAAGATGCTATATAAATGTCAGTTATTATTAGATCTTAATTAGATTCAATTTCTACTTTTTCCTAATAGCCATCCTTTGATTTTTTTAAAGGATAGCAGGAAAAAACAATGAAGAATTAGAAATTAATGGGGTCTTTTCACCACAGTTTTAGAACATCTCCACCAAAATAAGTAAGGAATAACAAACATTGGGATGGGTATAATTTCTAGTGGACAGCAGAGTTTCATGCCCAAAAGAAATCTGGCACATTCTCAAGATATCTTGCCTTGGGCCTTGGGCCTTGGGCCTTGGACCTTGGGACCCCTTCCAGAACAAAAACAACAACAAAAGATCAGATCAGGAAAGAAAGAACAGAAAGTGTTTGTTACCTCCTTCAGGCCAGTAGGTCACTGGAAGAAATTTCAATCTCAGCTTGTCATTAAATCAGCTAACCTGGGGAATAAACATCACCCAAGCCAGATTCTCCCCTAAGGTTTTTACCTCAAGTCTGGCCCTATTTCCAGGGTCAGGGTAGGGCAAGCCCCTTCTAAGTGTGTTCGTCCTTCATTGCTGAAGAAGACCATGCCATCAGAGAGGTGATGACATGACTTGCACTTGACTTTGTTTTGAGTGAGGGAAGGGCTGTGCAGGTCACCAGCCTCACTTCTCCTCCAGAGCCATCTGAATCCAGTGACCAGATATTCATCAGAATGACTGGAGATGACCCAGGATGAGGCAGCTAATGAGTCACACCTCTCTGAGATGAGATTTGAACTCAGGTCCTCCTGACTCCTGCACTGGTGCTCTAGCCACTGTGCCACCTAACTGCCCCAAGGCAAGCCCCTTACCCTATCTCTGGCTATACATGTTTCTCTCCCTAATTCTTTCTCTTTCACAGACAAGAATATCCATGTTTTTCCAATTCATAAAAAAAAAACAAATTAATTTTTCTTTTATTCAGGTCATCTTTATAATCTTACTCTTCACTTTCAAACCTAAGATCTGAGTTCCAAGTGAGTATGTAGCTGACACCCACTGACTGAGTCCATTTTCTCTCAAACTCAGGCTCTGACGATCTTTAAGCTTCCAAATCAGTCCCTTTGCACAGTGATTACTTAACACAATTATCCTTTCCACATCTCAGGATTTAGGGGCACAGCACCCCGCAATCTGGAAAATCTGTGTATAATGTTTTGCCCTTCCTCCATACCAGAGAAGAGGTTTGATTTTTTTTCTTTTTCTTTTATGGGATGTTTACAGTACTTTATTGTAAAATTTGGGTTAAATATTTGGTCATAGGCCATATGTAGGTCAACATTAAGTAAAAATACCTTTTCTGTGTCATCTGAGGCTTCCACAAAACTCCTCCCAAATTCCCGTTTAATTTCTTAATGGGGAAAGTCGAAATGTAGAAGGGAGAAATGTGAATGCACTTTCAGGGATGATGTCAGTGAGTATAGTATAGCTTCAGGGTACAAAATGAGATCTGAGTGTTTTGGATGTGGATGGTGAGGTAATTTGTTTTGTTTGACTATGCATATTTGTTATATGCTCTTGGTTTTTCTTTTCATTTTTTTCCAGTGAAGGATAGGTGAGAGAGAAACAAAAATTTTGTTAATTGAAAAAATAAAATTTATTTTACAAATTAAGTTATTTTTCATTTTTTTATTCACATATTGTCTTTATTAGAATATAAGCTCCTTGAGGGCAGGGACTTTCTTTTAAAAATTGTACCCATACCACTTTAGCACATAGTAAATGGTGAATGCCTTTTCATTCATTCATGTTACCCTAAAATAATTCTTATAAATGTCTTTCAGGTCCCCATCATGGATTAACACCTCTTTCAGCACAACTATGGATTCATTCTCCTTAGTCCCTGCCTTGCCCCTCCCCGCCCCCCCCCCCCCCCCGCCCACAGCCCCACATTCCCCAGTGAGCCCAGAGCATCCCTTTTCCTCTTTGGTCTGAGATGCTAAGACAATGCCTTCTCCCTTATACCATGTATGGCACCTAGCAGTCAATCAGTCAATGAACATTTATTAAGAACCTACTATATGTTAGGCATTGTGCCAAGTGCTGGGGATAGAAAAAGAGGCAAAAGACAGTGCCTACGCTTGAGGATCTCACAAATGAATGGATAGTATATCATAAAGTAAATGTGCAAACCCATAGTTCCATATTTGGAGAAACATTTACAGTTTAATAAGCAGTTCTGTTCTGCCTACTGACCCTATGATCATACAGGCTGTTATGAAATTGTGACAAGGCCACATTTTATATCTGCTTGCTGCTGTTGTTGTTGTTGTCCTTCTGCTTGCAGATATCTGCAAAAGGCCACTAACACAATCTATTGGAAGGTCATTTCTTTTCGAATTTGGCAGGTCTTCAATATATAGCCTTCTGTTCCAAATTAAATATTCTATATGACTGCTTTTGTTACCACTGAGTAAGAAGAGAGGTAGCAGTATATCAGGTTACAGATCAAATTCTATTTCTGTCTCATTCTGTATCATAATTCTGTAATTGTGGCCATGGGGGAAATTTAGGCTATTTTCTGAAGGGTGGATATAGCAGAAGCAGATGGACAGGTTCTAGTGTCGATAGATTGCTACATTTGGAATGTTATCTGAACCTTGTCCTTCAGTGGGAATTCAAAGAACAAAATTAGAGTAGCAACCTTCTAGAAAACAACCATTTAACTCAAAATATCATTAGCTCATTGATATTACAAACACAGGGCAAAAATAAAGTATTTAAGATCTACTTGTTGAATTGATCACATCATACACTTAAGAATATATTAATCTCTTTAAAATAATAGAATAAGGATAGGTTTGTGAAAAAATTGTTAATGATGATATTTGGTATCTACTGCTTTACTAAACCACCAAGGAGATATTTTATAGCGCTTGGCAAAAAATAATAACAGAATTCACTCGGAGAAGTAAAATGTCTAGAATCTCGAGAGAAATAGTGAAAATAAAGTGGGAGTGGAGGGGGAATAGCACTTTTATGCCTCAGATTCTATTATAAAGGAGTTACCATCACAACTATTTGATATTGGTTTAAAAATGAAAAAGCCAGTCAGAGGAAGGAAATAGATAGGGATGACTCAGGAACAACTAAACTAAACAACCCAGAGTTTGATAAGCCAGAAAACATTTGGTAAGGATTCCCTGTTTGACAAAAACTATTATGAAAATGGGAAAGTACTTTGACAGAAATAAAATTACTTGGGGGTAAGGACTCCCTTTTTGGTAAAAACTGCTAGGAAAATGAGAAAGCAATTTGGCAGAAATTCAATTTAGACCAGCATCTTACATCATCTGGCCATGATAAGCCCAGAATGGCTGAATGAGCTGAATACGAACAACAAATCCGTAAGAAAGGGAAAAGAGAACAAATCAGGTATCTTTCATGGCTCTGGCTAGAAAGAGAATTCTTCATCAAACAAGCAATAGAAACCATCATGCAAGACAAAATTAATCTTTTCATTACAGGAAGCTGAAAAGGCTTTGCACTAACACAATCAATAAAATTAGGATAAGAAGAAAAGCAAGTGATGTGGTGAGGGAGTAAGGGGAAAGCAGAGGGTTAGGGGAAGGCTGCATCCAATATACCTGATAAGGGCCCAATATCAAAGATATTTAGGAAGTAACACAGACATGAAACATCAAGAGCCATTTCCCAGTGGAAAAGTGGTTAAAGAAGAAGAGCTTTCAAAAGAATTACAAACTATTAGCAAACCATATGAAAGATTGGTCCAAGTCACTAATAACTAGAAATACAAGTCAAAGCAACTCAGAGGCTTCACCTCAAGAGCAACAAACTGGTCAAAATGACAAAAGCTGCGAAAAATCAATATAGGAGGAATGTGGAAAGACAAGACAGCTACTTCAAACCATTCTAGAAAGCAATTTGAAATCGCGCTAAAAAAATAGTTAAACTATTCAAAGGGACAAAGATAGAAAAGCATATAATTGTTTTGGTAGCAAAGAATTGGAAATAAAGTAGTTTTCTGTAGATGAAAGAATAATGAAAACACATTGTTGCACATGAACTAATGGGATACTGTAATGCTGTAAGAAATGTTGACTGCAAAGATTACAGAGAGGCATGGAAAAAATTAAAGTGAAGTTAGCAGAACCAGGAAAACAATTCACACAGTTACTAAAACAACAATGGCAAAAAAAATTAAAATTTTAAAATTAAAAATTTATTAAAAAATTAAATTTTATTAAGGTTGGTCCCAAAGACATGAGAACGTGCCTCCCTCTCTTTTTCTGTAGAGGTGGAAGACTGAATGAGGAACGTTCCACGTACTATCAGCCTTGATTGGTGTAGTAGTTAAATTTGCTGAACTGCTTTTCCCCTATTTTCACTATTCTTGTTATGAGGGATAGTTCTCTGTGTAGAGGAGTAGGGAGGATTATATTGGGAAGTGAACATGTTGTAAAAAACAAAATGTATCAAATATCTTTAAAATAATGGCATTCCCAAATAAGTCACTGGACACAAAGCAGTAAGGGTTGTTTGGATGTTTGGTACAAAAAACACAGCAATTAAACCAAATACTATTCCCTGGACTTAAATACCTTTCAGGTTCCATATCAACACTGCTCTCTCCTACTATTCTCCAGTTCCTCTCTTTGATTTTCTCAGATCTTGTTTCTGGGAATTTTGGAAAAGCTGCTGTAAGGTTGAATTTGGGTACATCCAGTCTGTAAATTTCACACACTCTTCAATAATTCAAGGAATTAATTGTTCTTTAAATGTTGAGTAGTATTCTCTTGTGACTCTATCTTACCATGGGATTTTTGCTTAGGGAGTTCCTTGATAGCTTGGTCAATTTCTTTTTTTCTAAAGTGGGGTTAAGTATTCTCCTCTATTATTCTGGACAATTTATATTAGTACAAATATTCAAATATACAAAAGCTATGATTTTGGCCCTCCCTTTGTATCAGAGAAGAACTCTGAAATTTTTGTTTTTTCTTTTATGGGGTGTATTTACCTTATTGTAAAATTTGGTTTAAGCTTTTCTGAGTTTCTAAAACTTTTTCTGTGTCATCTACTGGTCTTCACATGTCATCTGCTGTTTCCACAAAACTCCCCAAACAATTCCCATTTGTAATTTCTTACACTGACTCTAGATATATCAAAAAGCAATGGGGAAATTAAGATGTGGAAGGGATAACTATAGTTCATTACTACCCACAATAGCCTACTAATTGATCTTGCTGCTTCCAGTTTCTCCTTTCTTTAATCCATCCTCCAAACAGATGCTAAAGGGTTAGTTCTAAAGCTTGGGCTACACTGTATTGCTCTTTACATAAAAATCTTGGGTGGTTCCACATTGCCTCCACAACAAGTTTCTTAACCATTTTTTTTGTGTCCTGTGATATCCTTTTGGCAACCTGGAGCAGTCTATGGACCCCTTTTTAGATTCCTATTTTCAAATATATAAAAGTAAAATAGAGGGTTACAAAGAAAACTGATTATATTGAAATTCAATTATCAAAATATTTTTTAAAATAGGTTCACAGACCCATAATCCAGGATGAAATACAAACTCCCTTCTGTTTGGCTTCTGAAACCTTTCACAAACTAGTTCCAGCTTACTGTTTCCAGATTTATTATATGACTTCCTTTCACATATTCTATGTTCCAGCTAAATTAGCTAATTAGTTGTTTCTGGAATTCTCTATTGCCTATACCTGGAATGCATTTCCTTTTCTCCTCGGTATCTTAGAACCACCTGTTTCTTTCAAGGCTCAGCATCACCTAATGTCCTACTTTCCCATGATAAGGCTCTCTGAACTTAACCAGGTGGATCCTTTGATGACAAGCACATACAACCATTTAATAAGCACCTACTATGTGCTTAGACATTGTGCTGAGGATATAAATGAAAAGCAATACACTATCTGCCCTCCTGGGACTCACATTCTACTAGGGAGGATATAATATATATGGAGAGGGGAAGTAGAGACAGCAGTAATAGTGATACCAAAAACAAAAAAAAAACTGAAAAACAAAAAAGAAGAAAAATAAAGAAACATCAATGAAACATTTTTTAAAATACATGAAAAGGATTCCCTTCATGCACAACAAAATAGTTATAGCAATGCTTTGTTGTATCAAAGAACTGATCACAAAGTAGGTGCCAATCAATTGGGGGATAGGTGGTACATGAATACAGTGGAATATTACAGTGTTATCCCAATGAAACCACAGGGCCAGATTCTATCCCTAACTTTTCTGATGATGAAGATTGTGAAAACTTCCAAAAGTTTTTGAATATAAATTAAAATGGTTTCATCACAAGGATATTGCCTCTCCTTTGCTATCATTGTTTATTTCTCTAGTGTAGAAAGAAAAATATTGTCCTGTGTTGGTTGGTTGGTTGCTATCCAGAACTCCTCTGGGTGAGTGGAATTGATCATTTCATGATGTGTTGGTTTCTGACCCACAAAAAGAAAGGTTGCCAAACCAAAATGGCAGTGGCCTTGAAAAACAGTGATCACCTCTTCTTACAGGTCATAGTAGATAAGGAGAAGGTGGAGTCTAACACAAATGTACTTTAGTCTTTATGAAAGTAGATCTCAAAAAGTTCTCTGAAAGGGAAGTCAGCTTTAGATGAAATTCTGAAGAAGCAAAGGTGAACAATCTAATTAAGGAAGAAAAAAGGCAGGTTTTAAAGGAAATGGATATAGTCTATATATAGACATTTCCCAAATGTCTTATTGAAATCTAGGTATACTGAAGATAAGAAGATTGTCCAAGAACTACAAAAATTCATAGATGGAGATTATAATACAACCTTGCATTGTGCCAGATGCCATCAAAGAATAAGAAATTTATTTAAGAGGTAGAGATAAACATGCTTCCGTAGATTGGGTACCCATCAGATACAAACGCCACAGAAAACCTTTGACCTATAATCTAGGCTAGACTTGGACAAATGGACCTTAATCAAAGATCCCCTTAATATTCCAGGTGATAAAAGTGAGTTTTCATGATGAAGAATGACTCGAAGGTGTCAAAATCTCATGAACTCAGAGCCAAATCATGTAAGACAAGTTACTGTAGCAAAAGGAAGACATGTTGTGCCTTTTAAAAAATTTTGAAATATAATTTTATTTTACTAATTCTATGTAAATTCTGTGTAAGACAATATATGTAATTATATGTAAGTTATATAGAAAACAATATATTATATGTAAAACATTTTAGACATTCATTTTTAAAAGTTTTGAGTTCTAAATTCCCTCCTTCCCCTGCCCCTTGATAAGGAAACAATAGGATATTGATTATACATGTCAAGTCATGCAGAACATACTTGCATATTAGCCAAGGACATACCGCATCTTAAAGGGATTTTAAAGATGTAAAAGATTTTAAGATTATTGTCAAAGTCAATGTTTTTTAACAGGGACAAAATCTCAGTGAATTTGCTCATCACTGTATGAAGTATGTAAACTTGTTTAATATATGTATATAGCTTATTTCAATATGATCAGTTTTCTTGGTAATCCTTATTTATTTTCTTTTATGTATTTAAAATCATCATTTGGAGGAAAAGTCCATAGGTTTCACCTGACTGCCCAAAGGATGGTGCAGAACACTAAAAACGCTTAAGGATTCCTGGACTAGGCAGTCTCTGAGGTCCCTTCCAACTCTAGATCTAAGACTGAATGTATGACCATGGGCAAGTCCCTTTTCCTCCCTGGACCTCAGTTTCCTCTTCTGTAAAGTGAGAAGGTTGGACTTAGAATGTTCTCTGAGATCCCTTCCAGCTCTCAAGTTAGGATCCTATGTGTGACCTAGGGCCAGTCACTCAACCCCATTGGGTCTCAGTTTCCTCTTCTGTAAAACTAGAGGGTTAGATCTGATGGCCTCTGAGGTTCCAGCTCTAGAGCCATGATCTAATTTGTAACCTTGGGCACGTTGCCCAAGTTTCCTCCTCTGATTGAAAGTAAGAGCTTTAGAGGAGATAGGCAGATTTGGGAAATGAACAACAGTTCATTTAAGAAGATGATACTTTGGAACAGGATTTGCATTTTTGGACCAGGCTTCAAAAAGAGGATTTCTGGGCTCTTACCCAGGAAAGCAATACACCTAAGGGGAAATGCTAAAAATATCTTTGCAAATCTAATCAATAAGACTTGAAATAGAGAAGGGGGGTAAGGGGCCGGAAAAACTGTACACGTATATTAACCATGTGAGTTATGTTAGACTAGGGTTTCCGAACCTTGGCAGTTTAGTGAAACTAATGGAGCCCTTCTCAGAATAATGCTTTTAAATGCCTAAAATAAAGTACATGAGATTATAAAGGAAACCAATGATATCAAAACAGTTATTAAAGTATATCTTTACAAAAAGTTTACATATCCCAATTTAAGAATCCCTGATCAAGTCCACACTTGAGAGAGGAAAAGACTTGTCCAAGGTCACACGTTGGATAATAGATCTAAAGCCAGAAGGGAGCCAAGAAGTTATCAAATCCAGGGGTTCTTAGCATTTTTGTTTCCTGGACCCCTTTCTCAGTCTGGGAAATCCTATGGTGCCCTTCTCAGAACCATATTTTTAAATGTATAAAATAAAGTACAAAGGGTCCCAATGGAAACCAAAGATTAGTGACAATGAGGATTTAGCTCTTTTCTCAACCAAGTTCATAGATGTCCTGAAATCTACCCATGACTCGTGACACTCCGGAGACCCTAGATTAAGAACTCCTGCCATTGAGATTAGAGATAATGTAAGAAGAACAGCTGTAGAAATGGAAGTTATTATTAATAATGTCATCCTTCAAAATGTGGAAGAAGCAGAGAGAGGAACTGCTACTCTGGACTGGTTTATAACCAGAAGGAGGAACTGGTTGCTAGAAGTCGAGATAATGGGAACCTTGAGGGGGAAATGATACTCTGTCTTAGAATTCATGGTGGTGGAGAGGAAAACTATGAAGTCTCAAAAGCAAGCTGGTATGGAATTCAAAGGATTTATAAAGGAGGGGAAGGATCTCATGGCCTGATTATTTGTTTTCAGGGAAGTCAGCCTAAGAGGGAGGAGAAACTCTCTTGGGGGAATGAAATTCTGAAGATACAAATAGAGACAAAGAAAGGCAACACACATAATAGTAGAAATGATTAGAGCTCTGAAAAGGCAGCTGTCCTTAGGTTAAAGGATTACTATTTACAGCTGGAAGGTTCATGCAGTCCAACACTCATTTTATGGAAGAGGAAACTCAGAGCCAGAAAGGGGCTCAGTAGCAGGGCTGGGATTTGAACTGGGGTCTTCTTTTTTTTTTTTTAACTACAGAGTCCACCTTCTTCCCACCAAACCATGTTGTCATTTGATCACAGAGTTCAGATAATGAGATCCACATCCCTCCAAGGCAGATGGATGTTGAAAGTTGCATGCCTTGGAATGATGTACCAGCTTGTTGGTTCAGTTGGTTTTTCTTTCCTCCAAGGGAGAGTTCAAGGGGTGGGGGTGGGGAGTGGAGAGGCATCAATAAAAGTTTTTTTTTAAATTATTTTCAGGCAACTAGGTAGATAGAAGCACCAGCCTTGGAGTCATGAGGAACTGAGTTCAAATCCAGCCTTAGACACTTACTAACTGTGTGACCCTGAGCAAGTCACTTAACCCCGATTGCCTCCACAAAAGAACAAAACAAGAAAAAATGTTTTCAAAATGAAATGAAGGAAAGAAAGCAGAGATGGTCTAAAAACACCAATGTGAATACACAGGGAGATCATCTGCCATTTGCTTAGATTTTTGAAAGACATGTCTAGAAGATGGAAGTAAGGGCAGCTAACTGAGAATAACTACAAGATAGTATGGTCCTATATGAAATAGTGTGTGAAGGGCTAAACTCCCAAATGTACTGAGACTGGAGATGAATTGTGTGGCCAATAAAAAAGGCTATTGGGTTTGTTTGGGGTTTGATTTTGTTTTGGTTTCTTTTATTTTTTAGCTATGTTGGAAAAAAGTGGAGGGCCAAAGAAGGCTGGATGAGATAACGACAATGAATGATGGTGGGAAGACAGGTCTGCTCAACTCATTTTGTTTCTCTTTTCTCTGTCAAGGAGAATGATACCTGTACTGGAAAGAAGAGGACAAAAAATGATCAAGAGGAACTTGATATCCAAGATAAAGAAATGGAAAATAAAAGAATATTTAGCTGTCTTTAAGGTTCAAGGAACAGTATTATTATTATTCAAGGAACACCCAAGATCCAGCTTCCACCTTCAGTTACCCTGGGGCAGGTGTTCTTAATCTGGTGTCTATGAATTTAATTTTTCAATACCTGCATTTCAATAAAATTGGTTCCTTAATAACCCTCCACATTTTATTTTATGCATTTAATAAAAGGATCCTGAAAAGGAGTCCACAGGGTTCAGCAGATGGCACACAAAAAATCAAGAGCCCCTTGACCTGAGACTCCAATCTGGACCCAAACTAATCAAATGGTATTTCAGAAGACTTCCAGGGCAAGTGGTCGGCCCAGTTGTCTAGATCAAGTCTGGAAGGGTCCCAGAGTAGCCTGAAGCCAACTTTCCTTGAGTGCATGAGTGAAGGTTACACAAATTCATTCATCCTTTTTCTTTTCATTGACATCTGATAATAACAAAATGTTCTCTTAGTCTCCACATTGTTCTAGAGAATGGCTCTTTTTTGTGTATCTGACTTTTGTTATTTACTATTGTGACCGATTCTCAAAGACTATCTACCAAGTTGTAAAAAGGTCCCTGGATAGAGTATCTACGTAGGTCCTTTAAGTAATGAAGGATTCTTGTTATTATTGTACAGTTGTGGTCAATGAGGCTAGTCTTTTGCTTCTGCTTTTCTTACCTCTGCATCACTTCATACAGACCTTCCTAATTTGTCTTCCTCTTCCATGTGCTTGTAACCCCTCCTAACACTGACTCTGACAAAGCGGTCATCTGGTGGGAAGACCAAAGGCTAGAGACGCATGCATTGGACTGGCCAAGCTGTGCTTCTTCCTGCTTCTGTTGGGCTCGAAAAAGACTTTTGAGAAGTCAGGTGGCCATGTTGACAACCTCTCTGGAGGAGAAATTAAATATTATTGAAAGACTGGTTTGGGGAGTACTGAGAAAGGTGAGAGATGACCACCACTAATAGGTCTGTCTTAAGGATCAAGGGAGATTGTGCAGAAAATGCTTAGTAAATCATAAAGCAAGTAAAGTAAATGCAAGCTTGTTACTGTTATTCATTATTTATTATTACTATTAGAAGGCACTTGGGTATAGTGGACTGAGAGTTGACCTTAGAATCACAGAGGAAAACCAAGGTCCAAAACCTACTTCTGATGAATAACTGGGTGTGAAACTGGGCAAGTCACTTAGTTCTCCTGCCTTCTTCCAGAGCTTTGCTCTGATTTATCTTGGATGTAGCCTGTTTCTACATAGTTATTTATAAGTTGCCTCCACCATTAGACTATGAGCTCCTCAAGGGCAGGGACTGGTTTTTTGCCTTTCTTTGTAGCCATAGCTCTTAGCACAGAGTCTGGTACATAATGGGCTCTTCATAAATGTTTATTGACTAATTGATTGACTAACTGATTAATCTCTCACTGTCCCCCAGGCTGTTCCCTAAGGTTGTACGTTGTGGAATGGTTGTCAATCTGTACTTGTAGAGGGAGATTCCTCACGGGAAATTCTCAAACTTTTTGGTCTCAGGACTCCTTTATGCTTTTAGAAATTATTGTGGACCTGAAAGAGTTTTAGTTTCCATGGGTTACATCTTTACCTTATTAAAACATCGATGTTTTATATCCATTATTGTATTGCTTATGTCATTTTGATAATTATTCATTATTATATTATTTAGATATAATTTGTGTGATTTTTATTTATATTATTTATAATCTATAATATATTAATATGTACTTAAAAATGAAAACATTTTAGCATTATTATGAAAATAGTTTTGACCTTTTGGAACTCCTTGAAAGGGTCTCAGGTACCACCAGGGATTCCCAGACCATGCTTCAAGAATCATTGCCCTATCCTAAGGACATCATAAGTCTGTTTATACAATATATTATTTTATCAACAAATGACTGTGATATGAAAACAAAAGACAGAACTAAGACTTTTTAAAACATTTGCTAACAATATTAATCTAGGGGAAGAAGATAGCACGTTACATGATTGAGTCTGGATCCAAAAATATTACAAGTTAGAATGGTACGCTAAATCTAATAACATGAAATTTAATAGGGATCAAGGCCAACGACTACCTCCGTAGTGTGTGGCAAGAGGCAAGTGAAATGTGACAACTGGTAGAAATTTAAGACCAGGGAAATGCGGTCCACATATTAAGAATTTATTCCTGCAAGCACTGCCTGGGATTTGAACATCTTTTTCATTATTCAAATTCCAGTTTTTGTTTCTGAATATCTCTTCCTTTCATAGCATTAGAGATAGGGTCTAGATGTGGGATTTGACTGGTGTAGAGGATTTCCAGGTGAGGAAACCCCGTCTCCCAACAGATCAGCAATTTCTCTGCATTGGACAGCTGAAAACTCATTCAAATATCTGTTTTTAAATTTTATTTCTGTTAGATATATAATGATGTATATAAACATAACTATTCAAGTATTGGGAAAACCACATGAATGAAATTATTTGATTAGTAATAGCTAACATTTATATAGTGCTTTCTAAGCTTTCCTTTGGACAGCAAAGAAATCTAATCAATGAATACTTAAAAAAAAGAACTCTAACTCATTGGAAGGACAATGCTGAAGTTTGGGTGCATCATGGAAAGACAGGGCTCCTGGGAAAAGACCCTGATGTTGGGAAAGACTGAAGGCAAAAGCAAAAGGGAACAGCAAAAGATGAGATGGATAGAGAGTGTCATAATAGTAATGAACATGAGCTTGGATAGACTTTGTGAGGTAGTGGAGGACAGAAAGGCCTGGCATGCTATGGTTCATGGGGTCACAAAGAGTTGGACATGATGGAACAAGGTGCTAGACACTGTACTAAGCCCTTTCTAAATTTTATCTCATTTTGAACCTCATAGTAACCCTGGGAAGTAGGTGCTATTATGATCCTCATTTTACAGATGAAGAAACTGAGGCAGACAGAGGTGAAGTGACTAGCTAGTCAGTGTCTGAGGAAGGATTTGAAATCAGTCCAGTTCTCTATCCACCTCATCACCTAGCTGTGCCAAGAGAATTATTAAAAAAGATATAGCATCTAGACCTAGAAGGGATTTAGAGAACATATAAATCCAAACCCTTCAGTTTTTCAGGGGAGAAAACAGGTAAGAGGTCCAAATAGATTAAGTGACTTGGTCAAGGTCTCTCTCTCTGTCTCTCTGTCTCTCTGTCTTTCTGTCTCTCTGACTCTCTCTCTCTTTCTCTCTCTCTCTCTCTCTCTCTCTCTCTCTCTCTCTCTCTCTCTCTCACACACACACACACACACACACACACACACACACACACACACACACACACAGTTGGGCCTTGGACCCAAGTTAGCTCATTCTAAGGCCAATAGTCTTCCCATTATGAAAGCTTGCCTGCCTCTCCCCTCCCCCCTCCTCAAAAATTCCTGAACTTGAATTAAAAAAATAAACTTTACAGGTAGAAGGTGGGGGAGGCATGGCTTTTTCTTATGAGAAAGACCTAAATCCTTCCGGGTCAAAATGAATTAATGGTGTGACATGGCAGACAGCCTAAATCCTCCTCTAAGGTATGCCTTTCTGGAGAGTCAAAGGCTACACCCCAAGACCAACAGGAATCTAAGCTCTCAGGCTGGTGGACAGAATTCTGGGCCTGGAGTCAAAAAGACCTGAGTGCAAATCTGACCTTGGACACTAGTTGTGTGACCCTGCACAAGTCACTTCATCTCTGTCTGCCTCAGTTTCCTCAACTACAAATAGGGATGATAATAGGATCTACCTGTTAGGGTTGTTGTGAGGATCAAGTGAGATAAGATTTGTAAAGCACTTAGCACAGTATACTTAGCACATAGTAGGTACTATATAAATGCAGACTATTATAATAATGGATAAGAATGTTATCCATTATTATTATTATTGGGGCAGCTAGGTGGTGAAGTAGATAGAATGCTAGACCTTGAGTCAAGAGGATCTGAGTTCAAAACTGGCTTCAGACACTTACTAGCTATGGGATCCTGGGCAAATCACTTCCCTCTGTTTGGCTCAGTTTTCTAATCTGTCAAATGAGTTGGAGAAGGAAATGGCAAACCATTCTGGTATTTTTGCCAAGAAAACCCCAAACAGGGTCACAAAGAGTTGGACAGGACCAATTGACAAATGTACATATATATATGTATATATCATATAATTATGATTACTGTATATATATATATATACAGTATATGTATATATATTTATACAGTATATATATATACATATACATGCATATATACATAACACACATTATATATATATGTAACTGGACTCTTTCTGAGTACTTCCACATTGGGGGCAAGGGTAGGGCATTTTACCATCCCAGAAAGTCCCTGAATTGAAGTAGAACAGAAGGAAGGGTGAAGAATGAACTTTTAGCTAGCTTTTTACCCCAGGGTTGGTCTTCTTCCTAGATTCAGTGTGGGACCAGCCTGCTTTGGAAAGGGGTGGGGCTGATTGGATTGTTTAGATAAATCCTTCAATCCTGGTTTAGGAAAGTTGGATCTGAGAAGGTCCTAATGCAGCTCTTCATAGGCCAAGATTAGAGGCAGTTCAAGCCTTCTGTGGATATAGTCCAGTTTCCAAAGTTGGGTCTTCTGTTTGTTAAGCAACTTTCAAGGCCCCTTAATGCAATGGTCTATGAACACTTAGTGTTTCAGGGATCACTACTTTCTTCTTCTACCAATGTAGATAATAAGTATTAAATTAAATTAAATATGTTGTAAATTTAGTAAATGTTCTTGTATGTTCCTGTGGCTGAAAAATTCATCACTTGGTGGCTGGCTCCTGGCTGATGAGCTTCTGTATGTTAGCTAGTGAGGTCCTCAGGTAGCAGACACATGATTTGCCGGTCATCCTCAAGTTTATTAGGCACAGGGAAAGCCTGTGTGATCTGTGGTCTGCTCGTATAACCTTCCCGTTACTATGATTACTTGGAAATAACTGCTTTGGGGCAGTGTGGTACGGGGAAAGAGTTTCATATTTGAAGTCAGAGGATCTGAGTTCAAATCCCTGCTCTTGACCTATCTGTAGGACCTGGGCAAATTGGAGAGCCCCATGTGACTCTCTGAGGCACAGTTTACTCATCTGTATAATGAGAGCTCAAAGAATTGGATAGTCTCCAAGGTCCTTTCCAGGTCTACATCTATGAGCCTATGGAATTTTAGATCTTCCTTTGATGTTCTATTACTGCTTTCTATTACTGATGTTCTAGTACTCCACTCTGTTCCTGTGAGGTCCTATATACCTCCTTGTTGCCAATAACTCCCCCCCACCTCACCCTCACACCTAGTGAGGTACCCTATTCTGGTTGTATCACATTCTAGACCACTCTTCCTCTTTCTATCCCCCTTTAAATTCTACTGATCATTCATAAACTTCAAGGTGATAAACCTCCTGTAGGATGCTATAATAAGCTCACTGAGTCCAGGACCTGAAGCTGAGGAGACCCGAGTTCAAATCCTACCTCAGACACTTACTAGTTCTATGACCCTGGACAAGTTGCTTAAACTCTTGTAGCCTTAGTTTTCTCCTTTGTAAAGTGGGCATGACAATAATACCTGCTTCCCAAGATTGTTGTGAGGACCTCAGGAGATTACGTATATAAAGTGCTTTAAGGTACTATATTGTTATACAGTGCTTTAAGGGACCATATTGTTATCATAGTTGCTGAGTTGATTCAATCCTGTCCCACTCTCTGTGACCTCATTTGGAGTTTTGTTGACAAAAATTCTAGAGTGGTTTGCCGTTTTCTTCTCTAGCTCATTTTACAGATGAAGAAACTGAGGGAAACAGGATGAAGTGACTTGCCCAGGGTCACACAGGTAGTGTCTGAGGCTGGATTTCAACTCAGGAAGATGAGTCTTCCTGGCTACAAGCCCAGTGCTCTATCCACTGCAGCGCCACCTAGCTGACCTAAGGTACTATATAAAATGTTCCAGAAACCTTAGTTCAATCTTAAGCTTCTAAAACTTAAGACTGTGCTGAGGCTTTTGGGATAACTTGTATCAGTTGCTGGCTACTACAAGTTTACTCACTGACATTTCCATTTGAACAGATGCTTTGGGGATAACAGCTGTGTAACCTAAAGCACAGCCTTTATGGTGGGAGTGTCAGGCGCTGTGGCCAGCTGATAAAGGAGGTGTTTGGGTGGCGGCAGGCTTTTGGTGCTCTTCCCCTGACACCACACAGGTGGCTGCCTCCTACTCATAAGGCCAACCTGCTTAGATTACCCTCTCTAAGCATTTAATTATCTTGAAAGCTGAGCCAAACTCTCATCTGCTTGAATGTATGGATCCAGTTTCCCCAGCAAATATGTGTACAGACTGCTTATTATGACAGCAATAAACCTCCTTTCCTTTCTCCCATAGTAACCCTAGTTTCTGTTTGTAGAGTTGGATTTTCCGTGCTGGCCTTGTTCCCATGAATTTTCTCTAGTGCTGCTGACTTTGGAAGGAAGACAGAAAAGGGAAGGTAGTTGTAGAGGCTGTGGGGGAGAAAACACATCATTGCAATCAGAACTTGGGCCTTGTCTTTTTACTGTAATTTAATAGTGCTGTGATCTTGGGCAAAGCCCTTCTCTCCAGGTCTCAGTTTCCCACAAATAGATACACGTAACAAAGGTAACAGCCTGAGAGGGGGGATGAAAGTACAAAGACCTGGCTTCCTTATCTTTCCTTTTGTTCTGCTCCCCATTACTTTGAAGGTCTCTTCCAATTCTTATGTTGAATCTGAATGATAATCAGATTGTTAGAGTTGTAGCAAACAGTGACCCTGATAGAGTCCCAAACAACTTGGAACTCCGATCAGAGATTTAGAGCTGGAAAAGACCTCAGAGGTCAGTCAGTTAATAAGCATTTATTAAACTCCTATAACGTGCCAGATAGCTAGCTAGGAGGTGCAGTGAATAGAGTGCTGGGCCTGGGGTCAGGAAGACCTGAGTACAAATCTGGCCTCAGACACTTACTAAATTGTGTGACCCTGGGCAAGTCACTTAACCACTGTTTGCCTTTATAAGGAAGTGGCAAACCACCCCAGTATCTTTGCCAAAAACACCTCAAGAAGAGTTGGACATGAATGAATGACAACTACACATGTCAAGCTCCGTGCAAAGAACTGAGGGTACAAAGGAAGGCGATGGAAAATCCCTGCTGTCCCTGGAAAATCTTGTTTTTTGTTGTTGAGTCATTTTTCAGTTGTGTTTGACTCTCCCTGATCCCATTTAAGGTGTTCTTGGCAAAGATACTTAAGTGGTTTGCCATTTCCTTCCCCAGCTCATTTTACAGATGAGGAAACTGAGGCAGACAGGGTGAAGTGACTTGCCCAGGGTCACCCAACTAGTAAGTGTTTGAGACCAGATTTGAACTTAGGAAGATGAGCCTTCCTGACTCCAGGCCTAGTGATCTATCCATTGCTGCCCCAATCTTGAGGGTCATCTGGTTGGTTGTTGTCCTCCATTCTCAAAGAGGACCAAAATGATATTTCCATGATAAAGTGAAGTTTCAGTGTGTCCTACTGTGGCTGATCAGACCAATAGGAGCTCAGAATGCTCTACCACAGATTGGGCATAGATAGTCCACATGAATATTTGGGGTGGCTACTGCAAATTTGGCACATCCTGTGTTTTCTTTGTGCTGTCTCAATGCTGCTTTGCTCATAGAGCACAGCACATTTTCTGATGTAGGCATGCCATGCTGAGCAGTCCTGTTGTCAGTGTCTCCCATGTTACACAGTCAAATCCAAAGTTCTTGAGAGAGACCTTGAGAGTATCCTTCTATGGCTTCTTCTGACCACTATGTGATCGCCTGCTCCATGCAAGCTCTCCATAAAATAGTCTTTTTGGCAAGCGTATATTTTGCAATCAAACAACATGGCCAGCCCATTGAAGGTGCGGTGCGCTCTCTGAAGCATAGTTTGAATGCTTGGCAGTTCAGCTCGAACAAGGACTTCAGTGTCTGGTACCTTATCCTTCCAAGTGATCCTCAGAATCTTCCTAAGACAGTTCAAATGGAAGCAATTCAGTTTCTTGGCATGGCACTGGTAGACTGTCCCATTTTTCACAGGCATACAACAATGAGTTCAGCACAATGGCTCTGTAGACCTTCAGTTTGGTAGTCAGTCTAATACCTCTTCTCTCCCCAACTTTTCTTCAGAACCTCCCAAACACTGAGCTAGCTCTGGCAATGTGTGCATCAACCTAATTGTCAATGTGTACATCCCTGGAAAGTACACTACCAAGGTAAGTGAACTTATCCACAGAATTCAAAACTTCTCGATTTATTGTAGCTGATGGTTCCACTTATGGATGGTGTGGTGGTGGCTGATGGAGCACCTGTGTTTTCTTGGTGTTAATTATTATCTAAAATGGATAGGGAAAGGGGCTTTGATTTGTATCTTGGAGGATGATTCAGTCTTAGCCTGGAGCATCCAGTTTACTTCTGTTGCCCGGATGTAGCAACTAGATCTGAAAAGCTGTCCTCCTGCTTTCCTATAGGAGAGTTACAAGGCACTACACCTTAGTGGAATGGCACAAAGATGGCCAGGGGTGGCCCTAAAAAGATCAGGTCGGGGTGGAATGAAGACCAAGCATTTATTAAACTATGTGCTACACTGTACTGGTTTACACTTTACTTATATTGTCTCATTTTAGCCTCACAACAACCCTGGAAGGTAGATGCTATTATAATCCCCACTTTACAGATGAGGAAACTGAGGCAGACAGCGTTTAAGTGACTTGTCCAGGGTCACACAGCTAGTAAGTATCTGAGGCTGGATTTGAATTTGGGTCTTCCTGATTCTGCACTCTATCCATGGTGTCACCTAGGTACCTCTAGCTGAGCCTAGAGAATGATAGCTGGGAGCAATGCCTAGCAGAGTTATATGCCAGGTATTTACCACCAGAACATTGGAGCACTCACTGTCCAGCAGAGACTACATGCCCAGGGACACCAGGTGCCTAATATTTGTGAGGAGAGGCAGTAATATGTCATGAGCAAGGCTTGAGAATAACCCCCTTCTATGATTGGTTACCTCTGAAATCTACATAAATATTGGAAAAGAACCTGGGACAGTAAAAAGCTAAAAGTCTGCCATGGAAGGTTTGCTTCAATAACCATAAAAAATATTTGAATGGGAAGAAACTTGAGGGATCATCTGGTCCAACTTTTTTACTTTACAGAGGAAGAAACTAAGGAAGGCAGAAAGGGTGAAAAGACTTACCCATGAACACACAGCTAGGAAGTGACAGAGTTAGGACCCAGACTGGGCATCCCAGGACATCTGACTCCTATTTTCAGGACTTTTTCCACATTGTCATTAATTCCCTATTGACCAGGGCTGAGCACAGTGCCAGGCACCAATCAATGCTTATTGACTGACTTGTTGACACACAAAAACTTCTGCAGCCTGTCCATTCAGCAAGTACAGAAACTCACTATATTGAGGCAGCTTTTAGTTTGTTTTGTATAACTGAATACAGTTATCCTTCTCCCACTGTGACTTTCCTCATGAGATTTCAATATATATTGCAGGTTGGCATAAGAAATTAAATGGGAGGGGTGGAGCCAAGATGGCAGAGTAGAAGGACATAGATATGGAGGCTATCCCCACACAGCCCATAAAAAACCTGTAGAGAGAAACTCTCAAGAAACTGGAGAGCAACAGAAGTGGAGAACAACAGAGTGGAGGAGATTTCCAGCCCAGGGTGACGTGAAAGGCCCACAGGAAACGTCTGTTGCACCAGACGCAGAGCGGAGCCTAGCCCAGCCTTGGCCATGTGGCATGGCTTGGGAACAGCTCTTGGGGGCAGAATCTCCAGTCACGGAATCTCCAGTCCCAGCAGCAGCAGTTCCCAGATCCCTCAACCCACAGGCGCCAAAGGTCAGTGATGGGGTATTTTCAGCTGGCCAGGAAGGGAGAAGGAACTTCCCATAGCTCTGGCAGCAGGCAGCAGCCACAGAGGCTGCACAGCAGCCTTTATGGACCACTCCATTGTTGGAGTTAAAAACCCCTGGGGGCACTGAAGAGCTGAGTCTTACCTCAGCCCTGAGTAGAGGCCCTGAGGCAGGTGGTCTTTGTCTCTCACTGAATGATGGCCCTGCCCATTCAGCTTGTCTGAAAATCAGCCCCCAGTGCTGACTTGGTGGAACTGGAGGCCAGGTGGCTGTGGAGAGGAATCTCTGCTAAGATTCTGGGCACAAAAATCCCTCTCTGCATCCAGACCAGTACATGCTTGATCATGCCACCTTGGAGGAACTGAGATCTTACAGATTCCCAGAGTATACCCTACTCTTGACAAAAGACCCAAAAGTCAAGTAATTGGCTGGGAAAAATGCCCAAAAAAGGGGAAAAAAATAAGACTATGGAAGGTTACTTTCTTGGTGAACAGATATCTTCTCCCATCCTTTTGGATGAGGAAGAACAATGCTTACCATCAGGGAAAGACACAAAAGTCAAGGTTTCTGTATCCCAAACATCCAAAATAAATATTCAATGGGCTCAGGCCATGGAAGACCTCAAAAAGGATTTTTGAAAATCAGCTTAGAGAGGTGGAGGAAAAATTGGGAAGAGAAATGAGAGAGATGCAAGAAAAGCATGAAAAGTGGGTCAACACCTTGCCAAAGGAGACCCAAAAAAATGCTGAAGAAAATAACACCTTGAAAAATAGGCTAACTCGATTGGCAAAAGAGGTTCAAAAAGCCAATGAAGAGAAGAATGCTTTCAAAAGCAGAATTAGCCAAATGGAAAAGGAGGTTCAAAAGCTCACTGAAGAAAATAGTTCTTTCAAAATTAGAATGGAACACACGGAGGCTAATGACTTTATAAGAAACCAAGAAATCACAAAACAAAACCAAAAGAATGAAAAAATGGAAGATAATGTGAAATATCTCATTGGAAAAACAACTGACTTGGAAAATAGATCCAGGAGACACAATTTAAAAATTATGGGACTACCTGAAAGCCTTGATCAAAAAAAGAGCCTAGACATTATCTTTTATGAAATTATCAAGGAAAACTGCCCTGAGATCCTAGAACCAGAGGGCAAAATATGTATACAAGGAATCCACCGATCACCACCTGAAAGAGATCCCAAAAGAGAAACTCCTAGGAACATTGTGGCCAAATTCCAGAGTTCCCAAGTCAAGGAGAAAATATTGAAAGCAGCTAGAAAGAAACAATTCAAGTATTGTGGAAATACAATCAGGATAACACAAGATCTAGCAGCTTCCACATTAAGGGATCGAAGGGCATGGAATATGATATTCCAGAAGTCAAAGAAACTAGGACTAAAACCAAAAATCACCTACCCAGCAAAACTGAGTATAATACTTCAGGAGAAAAAATGGTCTTTCAATGAAATAGAGGACTTTCAAGCATTCTTGATGAAAAGACCAGAGCTGAAAAGAAAATTTGACTTTCAAACACAAGAATGAAGAGAAGCATGAAAAGGTAAACAGCAAAGAGAAGTCATAAGGCACTTACTAAAGTTGAACTATTTACATTCCTACATGGAAAGACAATATTTGTTACTCTTGAAACTTTTTTCAGTATCTGAGTAGTTGGTGGGATTACACACACACACACACACACACACACACACACAGCACAGGGTGAATTGAATAGAATGGGATCATATCTTAAAATAATGAAACTAAGGGGTGAGAGAAATATATAGGGAGGAGAAAGGGAGAAATGGAATGAGGCAAATTATCTCTCATAAAAGAGGCAAGTAAAAGACTATTCAGTGGAGGGAAAAAGGGGGGAGGTGAGAGAAAAAACATGAAGCTTACTCTCATCACATTCAACTAAAGGAAGGAATAAAACGCACACTCATTTTGGTATGAAAACCTATCTTACAATACAGGATAGTGGGGGAGAAAGGGATAAGCAGGGTGGAGGGGATAATGGAAGGGAGGGCAGTGGGAGGAGGGAGCACTCTTAGGGAGGGATAGGATCAAAAGAGAGAATAGAAGAAACGGGGGGCAGGGTAGGATGGAGGGAAATATAGTTAGTCTTACACAACACGACTATTATCGAGATCATTTGCAAAATTACACAGATATGTCCTATATCGAACTGCTTGCCTTCCCAAAGGGAATGAGTGAGGAGGGAGGGATGAAGAGAAGTTGGAACTCAAAAGTTTTAGGAACAACTGTTGAGTATTGTTCTTGCAACTAGGAAATAAGAAATACAGGTAATGGGATATAGAAATTTATCTTGCCCTACAAGACGAAAGAGAAGATGGGGATAAGGGAAGGGAGGGATGTTAGAAGGGAGGACAGATTCATGATAGGGGTAATTAGAATGCTCGGCATTTATGGGTGGGGGAGGGGAGAAATGGGGAGAAAATTTGCAACCCAAAATTTTGTGGAAATGAATGTTGAAAACTTAAATAATTAAATTTAAATTAAAAAAAAGAATATATTTATCCAGGGTCTGGATTCTGGGTGCTGAAACCCACCTTCCAAGCTAAGATCCCTCCCTTCTCAGAGTTAAGTCAGGCACATTAACATTGCTGGGAGGGCCAAGTCTCCTGAGGTCCAGCTAATGTTCAAAGGCTCATCTCTCTGGCTCCTCCAGCCCTCTAGAAGAGGACAAGACAGATTTCTTTCAACCTCCCCAACTTCACCCAGCACATTTCTACTACTTCCTAGCAGCAGAGAGACAACTTGATAGCTTATACAATCTACAGATTTAAAGTCGGAAGGGACCTCTGAAGTTAAAAGAGGTCAAAGACAAAGGAAAGATAACATTAATAAAATATTTTTATAGCAGCAAAAAAAAAAAAAAAGAAGTTAAATGGGAATTTAGGGGTTTTTGCAGAAGCCGAAGATGACACATGAAGACCAGGAGACAACACAGAAAAAGTTTAGAAACTCAGAAATGCATCATATATATGAACATATTTTATCTTTTAATACCATAGTAAGGCAGACTTCTCTAGTGGATGGCCAAAAAGTTTTAAGAGGATTTTAAAGATTGTGGTGGGGGGGCCTGTGTCCCTAACCCCTGATATGAAAGAGATAACTATACTTTAGCCATTTCATATGCCAAAGCTAATATAAGAGCTTTTCTTTGATTTTTGCTACTCTGGACCTACTACTGTCTTGCCTGGTTTCAATTCATCCCCATCCTTCAACAAAATGCTCCTTCCAGATTAAGCCCATCATCTCTAATTTCATCACTTCCCCTTCCCCCCATTTAAGCCTTGATTGACCCCACCTCTCTCAGCCTCCCCTTCCTTCTGTCTGGAGGGAGCTCCTTCCAATGTTTTGTTGCTGAGTAATCTGACTCTCTGTGATCCCATTTGGAGTTTTCTTGGCAGACATACTGCAGTGGTTTGTCATTTCCTTCTCCAGCTCATTTTACAGATGGATAAACTGAGGAAACCAGGGTGAAGTGACTTGGCTAGGGTCACACAGCTAGTAAGTGTCTGAGGCTAGATTTGAACTCATGAAGATGAGTCTTCCTGACTCCAGGTCAGGCACTCTGTGCCCTATGTCACCACCTAACTGTCATTTATAAAGGGCACAAGTTGGACTCAGCTCACTCCATTCTGCTTCTGCTGCTCTGCCTACTTTCAACTTTATGGAAGCAGATACCGCCTGGTGTCCCCTCCCCATTCCTGCCTCCTTTTGCACACTATCTCTACCCATTAGATTATAAACTCCTTTAGGGAAGGAAATGTCTTTCTTTTTCTTATGGGTATCACCATCACTTTAGCGCAGTATTTGGTACATCCTTTCAAGTCTCACCTTTGACACATCTGTGTGACCTTTGTTTCCTTGGATCTCAATTTCTTCCTCTGTAAAACAAAAGGATTGGCCTGGATGGTCAGTAAATGAAGGAGATTTATCAGCTTATTTCAGAAAATTGAAGTGTATTTAGTTAATAGTCAATAAGCATTTAGTACGTCAGGCACAGTGCTAAGCAGCCGGGAGTACAAATAGGACAAAAAAATTCCTCCCCCTCAAAAATGCTTACAATCAAATCTGAGAAGGAAATACCCAAAAGGAGCTGAAAAGAAGAGGCGGTTACCTGGCACAGGGGGCCTGCCTATGAAAATATCCTGTTACAATATTGGAAGAGATAAAGTCCTTAGACTGGCATTTAAGGCCTTCCATAAACTGACCTCAATCTAAATTTCCAGGCTTCTTTTTTTTATTCCTTTCCACAATATGTTCCAAGAAGGCAGAGTGAATAGATGACTGGTCTTCTAGTCAGGAAGACCTCACTCTGAGTCCTACCACATATATATATATATATATATATATATATATATATATATATATATATATATATATATATATATATATATATATATATATATATATATATATATACATGTGTATGTGTGTGTGCATATATATGTATATGTATATACTAACCATGTGACCCTGGGTAAATCACTTAATCTCTCTGAGGTAACTCTCAAGGACAACAAGTTATGGAGGAATCACCTGCTTCAATCCCAAAGATTTCATCTCTGAGGACAGCTGGCTGTTCCCTTCTGCATCTCCTGCTCATACAGAGGATACCAGCAGTATGAATTTTGCAGGACTTGGTATATCTGTTTATCTCTCTGGCTGGGTGTATGCAAAGTGACTCAGTTCCACCTTTAGCTATTTGTGATTCCAAAGGCAAAGTCTACTTCTCCAGAGCCTGGAAAATTTCCTATCTCCTTGAGGCTAGTTTTATGTAAGTCATTGTTCCTGAAGTACTTTGCCTATACAGATTTGGAAATATTTAACTCTTTGTTGGAGACTAGTTGAGCTCAAAGTCATCTACATTAGACTTCTCTTTTTAGGGATAACAACATGGAAGCTAAATGATTTGCCTCCTTTCCCAACCTCCCCATCCTCACCCTTCCACCCCTCCACAGCCTCTCAAATCAGACTTACAGGTCCAATCCTGGCCTATAATTATACGCTTAGCATCAAGTACTCAAAAACATTTCTGATTGTTTTAGAGTATTCCAATGGGCCCAATTCTATAGAAAAAAAAGATTGTAAAAGTCCATTAAAAACCCACTTAATGATGAAAAGCATGCTATAAAGCATCCTAGGCCCTAACAAGAATTATGGGCCCCTAGACCTAGGATCTATAGGCTACCACTTACATACATGCACACAAACTGTATATGTACTGATAATATTTAATATCACTTTTGGACTTTAATAAGGGCCAGAGCTTGAATTAAGAAGAGCCTGGGCCTAACAGTCTCTTTGTTCTCTGAAGTAAACTTGGAGAATACCTCTTCCTATGTCAACAAGGCCAGATGGGACTGACTTAGCATTCCTTATGAGACCCTGAATCTGAGACACTATCTTGAATAGTGGAACTTTTTTTTTTATTATCTTGTGGACACGTACTGTGTTATGACATGTTAGTGATAAAGAAAATGTTCTGCATTGTAATTTCAATCAATACCTTGTCCACTCTCTTATCTTATTGTCTTTACAACCTATCCAATTAAGAAATTCCTTTCTCATGTTATCGTTAATCACTCATGGAGACCATAAATCTGAAGGACACAGACAATCTTGGATTGTCCTAAACAGATTTAAGCCTGGTCATTCTTGTATTAGTCAGTCAGAAGTTTTTCTGGCTCCATGATCATGTAACCCACTAGCTTTAAGGGAATAAACAATATGTATTCAGCCTGTTTGCCTTTTTTAACCAAATTTGCAGGTCCACAGTACGTATATATGTGTGTTTATGTATGTACATGCATGTATATATGTATGTATATATGTGTATATGTGTGTATGCACACACATATACACATATAAATAAAACTCCCTCCTTTTCCTAAGGCACAGGATGGGGAATTGACTTGTCCGCGTCACACAGGTAGTTGGCATCAGAGGCAGGATTTGATTTTTCTCTTTTTTGATCAATAGTGTCTAAAACAACAGGCCTTTATTAATGTGCATTTTACTCAAGGGAGGACTTAGGGCCTAACCACCACACTGAATCCTCAGGACCCCCCTCCCCCCATTGCCTTTAGGATAAAATGGAGACAGCCTCTTCTGCTTGCCTTGTAAAATCCCTCCTTCATCATTTGCCTTCCCAGACACATTCTAGCCAAATTGGTCTCTCCCAGTCTTTTTGCCCAAGTGCTCACTCACCTGGAATACACTCCCACCTCATCTCCACCTCTTGGAGGTAGAACGCCTTTCTGGGCTCATTTCAGGTACCCTATACTGAATCCCACTCATGTGCAAGGGTTTTCACTCTCTCCACTTCTCACTCATCTGTGCATAGCACCCCATTCGTTTGTTCTGGGGCATTACAGGCAAACAAATGGAAGCATGGAGTGGGGCAGCTTCCCAGTTTGTGTGATCACAAAGGGGCCTTCCCCCATCAACCTATAGTACTGATCCTGAATGCCTGTGGCCAGAACTAATTTTTGAAGTTCTACATGTTGAATTGGCCACAGGTAGAGACACTATCTACATAGGCTTTGTATAACCTGCCCAACCCCTCCCCAATACACACACTTAGGGCTTAGTCAGCTAATACTCTAAGCAACTGCATGGAAGCCTGGGACAGGGGAGGTAACCCAAGGGGGTGTTACATATGTACAGGTAATAATAGACAAGTATATGTACTAATTATAATAGATTGTAAACTCCTTGAGGAAAGGTCCTGGTTTTTATATATCCTGAGCACTTAGTGTAAGAGGGTCTGGCACTTAATAGATGCTTTGCATTTGAATTTGAATGGAATGAAAAGCACCTGCTTGGGGTAGGAGAGTGGGCAGGAGCTTGTGGGAGGACCACAAAGAAACAATGTACCATCAGATTTGGGGAGCTGACCCTAGAGCCTGGCAGGAGGAAGAAGGGGGAGTGATAGTGGTTGGCAAAGAGCCTTGAGAGAGGTCACCCACAGGTTCAGCACATCTAGCTCCCCAGGGCTCTCCTAATTAGCCAGAAGGCCACCTGGATTGTAATCCCTTCCTGGTAAACAATAGAGGCCACTGAAGGTCATGACTTTCAGAGGAAGGGGACTTGCTGAGGTCAATTTGGTTGGTTTCCTGTTTCAATGCTTAGGTATTGCCTAATGCAAGAGATCTAGCTGAACTAAATAAGGCGTAGGAGCATGGGTTACAAAAATAAGGCAGAAACAGAGGAAGTTGAGTAGGAAAAAGGGGCATGCCCATCATCTAGAGCAGAGGCAATCTGCCTCAAGTCAGCCTTCTGGATCCTAGAGTGAACCATAACCTCTGGCTATCTGGAGATTAACTGAACTCTTGACCTTTCAACCAAGCTTGGGAGGAAGAAACCAGTCTTTCAAGATAGTCTATGGTCAAAATAAACCTCTTGAGTTCTGATAGGTCATAAAAAGAAAGAAACCTTCCACAGAAACCATTTAGTTCCATTTCATCAAAGTTCACATCTAGGATTAATTGAGGAGGGACATCTGGTCTTTCTCTCTGTTGTGAAAAATTTTTGACATTGTTAGAGATGTGCTTGACATACAGAAAGGTATCAAGGAAAATTTATTAAAGAAAAGTTCAGAGGAATTGAACACATTGGTCAAAGCTGACTCCACCCATTTTCAGGAGGAGGGAGGACCTTCTATGTTCAATGTGAATGGGTAGCTTCTGAGTAAGGCTACAGGAAGACTACAACTTGTTCAGACCAATAGAAGCTTTCTATACTGTTCCAAATTTTGGACTTCGTATCCCACCATCCACTAGCCACATGACTTCATATTCTCCTCTTGGATTGGCTTTCCCTCAAATAGCTCATCAGGTCTGTGCACAAGTTTCTGACCTCTAACCTGACCATTCTAGGTCACAACTCTGATCACCCAAAACTGTGGAAACAGAACTTCTTTGTTTCCCACAACATGATGAAAAGTGAATTGGAATAATTTCTCCCAACTCTACCATATATCAGTAACACCTGGGATGCCATTGGTGTGGCCCTCTGAAACCTTTGCCAAACTTGTTTAGGTACTCCGTCTACTCAAACCCATGATTTATAAGCTCATAGTGCTATCAAATCTCATCATTTCATCTAAGCCAGGATGAAATATAACTTCAAAATGTGGCATTGAATCAAGACAAGATGACCAAAACTAATTAGTAATCATTTTCTGCACCCCATTACCCCAAAGTTGCCATCTGAGAATTGTCTCTTGAGAGTCAACTCACCATAACCTATCTGTCTTTCCTATACATCAATCTCTCCCAGTAAATGGCAGATCAAGTATATGCTGCATTTCTTGGATGTGTCCAGCTTCATGGCATAGGCTATAGACAGTTGCATTAACTTTTGTGATTCCTCCAGATGGAACAATCCGTTTTCAGCCAAGACTTTCCCTTTCTTTTTCAATGGTGTTGTGTCTTTGACAACCCTGATTGTATCCAAAACCCCATTCTCATGAGGCTAACGTAGCTGATTTCTGCAGAACCCACACACAGCCTTATGGAGGATGTAGTCCACAGAGAATTTGGAATTAATTCTCACCTGGATGTGCCCTCCTATATATTCATTCATCCTTACTGAACTTTGAGTTCCATGATATTGGGACTTTGTCTTATTTACCTCTTTTGTATGACTGCCTGTGCAACAAGATTTGAATGGAGTTACAACCCTGTCTGCTCAAAGAGATCTCCTCAGAAGTCCTGCTAAAGTTCTGGAAATTTCCACCATTAGGATCATTTTTCTGAGTTCAGAAGACTCATGTTAAACTGCACTTAGGTTACCTGGGAAAGGAGAGAGCTGGGAATACCATTAACATGAATTATTAAATTTATTATTATTTATAATATTTATTCAATTAGGTGAAGCATGAAATCATAGAGTGGTAAAGTTTAATAGAAGACAATCTGGAAATTTCTGGAGCATAAATTACTGACATCATCCAGAAGTGATGCCAAACAAAAACATTTTCTACTTCACGGTTTTGTCTGGGACTAGTCCTGTGCTAACACCAAGAATATGGCAAATAAAGTGTTTGACCTCGAGTTAGCAGGACCTTAAACCTGGAGTCTGTAGGACCTTAACCCAGGCTCAGACACTTACTAGCTGTTTGACCCTGGGCAAATCACTTCACTCTCTGCCTCAGTTTCCTCATCTGTAAAGTGAGGATAATAATAATGCCACCCTCACAGGGCTGTTGTGAGGGTAGGGTGAGATAATACATAAAGTGTTTTGTAAAACCTTGAAGCACTATATAAATACTAGTAGTAATAGCAGCAGCAGCAGCAGCAGTAGTAGTAGTAGTGGTAGTAGTGGTAGTAAGGGTAATAGTAGTGATGAGCTCAGGAAACCATAACATTGAAGCTTGGGATGCTCAGGACCCCAAAATACGGACACACCGGGTCCTGCTGAATGACTTCGACTCAAGCCTTCTTTGAGTCAAAGTAAAACAAAGTTTGTTAAAGATTCGCTATATTAGGTTGACTCTTAAGAAGTCTAACCATTTATGATGCTTATATTGACAAGCAGGCCAGATAGAATCTCAGCTAAACAGAATCAGAGCTAGAGTAAATCTGAGCACCATCATGGAGGCGAGATGGAACTTATATACAGAAAGACCATGGGAAAGATCTAGAGGTGGCCAAGTAGTCTTGAAAGGACTGGGGTGACTGATCAAGGGTGGGAAACAGTTGAAGGTAATTGGGAGATAACAAGACAATGGAGGGCTGGAGTGGGAAGCAGATGGGGATAATCCAGAGGCAATAGACAATGGAGGGCCAGTCTAGGCCAAGGATAACAGATTTGGGTATGAAAAGCAGAATTAATTGGGAAGATTCAAGGGTGTTCCTAGAGTCTGTACTCCATCAGTAGTGGTAGTAGTAGTAGTAGTAGTAGTAGTAGTAGTAGTAGTAGTAGTAGTAGTAGTAGTAGTAGTAGTAGTAGTGGTAGTAGTAGTAGTAGTAGTAATAGTAGTGTAGTAGTGGTGGAGGTGGTAGTGATGGTAGTAGTAGTAATAGTAGTAGTGTGTGTGTGTGTGTGTGTGTGTGTGTGTGTGTGTGTTCATCCTTTGTTGCCAAAGAAGAGCATGCCATCAGAGAAATAATGACATGACTTGCATTTGACTTTGTTTTGAGTGAGGGAGGGCTGTGCTGGTCACCAGCCTCACTCTTCCTCCAGAGCCATCTGAATCCAGTGATCAGATATTCATCAGGATGACTGGAGATGACCCAGGATGAGGCAGTTGGGGTTAAGTGACATGCCCAAGGTCACACAGCTAGTGAGTGTCAAGTGTCTGAGGTGAGATTTGAACTCAGGTCCTCTTGACTCCTGCACTGGTGCTCTATCCAGTGCACCACCTAGTTGCCCCCCCAATAGTGGTAGTGGAGTGGTGCTGGTGGTAGTGGTGGTGGTAATAGTAGTAGTACTTGTTGTTGTTACATTGGTTGGGGCAAAGATCTGCAGTAAATTAGAGAATCACTGAATTTCTTGACTTGGAAAGGACCTCAGAGTCATCCATTAAATACCTACTATGCGCCAGGTACTGTGCTTAGACGTCGAGTCCAATTTGAACCTGACCAAGACTACCCTTTAAAACTTTCACAATAAGTAATCAGTCATCCAACCTTTGCTCGCAGACTGAAGAAATCCTCCAGAAGACCAGGTTATGAAAGACGCACAAGTACAGGGCAGTACACCATCATTCTAGGGAGTTAAACATGCCCATGGGTGATGAGGTGGCATCTCAGAAATGCAGCTGGAACTACCTGACAGGCCTCATCATCAGAGAATCTGCTCTTGACAGGACTAGGTACCTTAATATTTGGGGTGGTACTGATGGGGTGCTTGAGTGCATGTGCTTGGGCCCCAATTCTAAAATCACATTTCTCTTTAAAAATCACATTTCTCCCTAGCCTCAAAACACTATCCCAGGCAGTTTCTCCCCAACCCAAGGACACAGCCTGCCCTAGCAACAACGGTTATCTCCCTTCCTACTATAGTAGCCAGCTGCACCTACAGTACTCATTAGTCTGAACTGACTGAACAGGCTGTGCACTGGGTCATAATGGCATTTACTACTCACTGACCAATCATATGTATCCTAGACTTAGACGGACCTATACTCCCTTACATTTATATTGTCTAACAAGACATTGATGAGAGCAACCTGGTATTTCTGAGCCAGCCCTGACCATTGGTTGACTTAGTGATGTTTCAGGCCTAAAACCACCCTCCAGGTAGTCTCCCCCCTCCCCTCCACCTGGGGCTATTTCTCAATGAATTGTGGGTAAAATACCTGCTCAGTAGATACCAAAAATGCATGTTCCTTCAAGAACTGACCACTCCTTAACCACTCCCTAATCCCACCCCAAAACACCTAGTTGGCATATTTGGCACATGTTTCCTACAGAATATCCTATATAAACTTTCCCTGTACCCCTCTAAGGTTGCAGGTTTCCTAAGACTTCTTGCCTGCTAAAAAGCATAATAAATCTTTACCTTGACCTCAACAATGCTTGAGTCTGTGAATTCTTCTCCAAATGACCTGCCCCTGGTACCCTGGTCATTGTGGGGGTCTCACATTCCCCTTCCGGCCCTCATCAGTACTAAACACTAATAGGCAGTTAGATGGTGCAATGAATAGAGCACTGAGTCTGGAGCCAGGAAGACTCATCTTCCTAAGTTCAAATTTGGCCTCAGGCACTTCCTAGATGTATGACCATGAGCCAGTCACCTAGTCCTGCTTGCCTCAGTTTCCTCATTTGTCAAATGAACTGGAGAAAGAAATAGCCAACCACTCCAGTATTTTTGCCAAAAAAGTCCCAAATGAGGTCATGGAGAGTCAGACACGACTGAAAAACAACAAAACCAAATACTACTTATTGCAAGGCACCAGACCCTGGAGAAGGGACTCACAGATTCACAGCTCTCTCCTCCCTTGTTCTCTGCAGGTCAATATAACCTACCCAAGGACACACCCATTTCTGGACACTTCTTTGCAGGAAACTCAGCCATGCAGAAGTACCATGCACCAGAAACTTGACCTGGATTTTATTTTCTCTACATGAATTATTGATCAACAATCACTTAGTATTTATTAAGTGCCTACTTAATTACTTACCATCAATACTTCCATATATGTGCCAGGCACAGTGATAGGCACTGGAACCATCTGAATCTACTACTACTACTACTACTACTACTACTACTACTACTACTACTACTACTACTACTAGCATTTATGCAGTGCCTTAAGCACTATGTAAAAAACACTTTATAAGTATTATCTTATTTTCTCCTTACAACATCCCTGGAGGTAGGTGCTATTATTATTCCCATTTTACAGATGAGGAAATTGAGGCAGAAACTGAGTCCAGGGTCTCAAGGCTAGCAAGTATCTGAGATTTTCCTGATTCTAAGACTGGTTTAGTCTGCATCACCCTGAAGGCACAAAACAACAAAAGACCAACATATTTAAACCTACTAGTGCTGATAATAGCCCTTCTTTCTTCATAAATATCCTGGGGAATGCAGTCTTCACATTAGCAACCCAGTCCACCTGTAGTGGCTCCCTGGTTTCCTCTCAATCTTCTTTGTTCATTAGAAAAGTTGCTATTTCGAGCAGTAGTGCTGACCACTTCTATAACCATAGTTCTGGGAGGTAAGACTGGGAGAGGGCTGATGGCCATAGAGTCTGGAGACACTACAAAGTGGAGATAGAGATAGGTAACCAAAAAAAGTCAGAGCCAAGGAGTGAGTATACCTATGTATACTAAAGAGGGAGGAATCCAAAGTGAGGACAGGCTATGGCAAAGACAACATGTGCAGAAGAGAATACAGTATCTTGGAACTATAGAATCCCTAAGAGTAAAAACATGAAGACTCTGACTAGAATGGGACAACAGAAGTCATCTAGTTTAATCATCACCTGAGGAACAAATCCCTTTTACAATAGCCCCAACAAAAGACCGTCTAACTTTCACCTGAGAACTTTCTGAAAGGATGAGCCCAAGACCTCTTGAGGCAGTCAGTTCTGCTTAGGGGTAGCTCTAATTCCAATAAATACAAAATCTACCTTCCTGCCATGAAAATATGGCACCCAGAACCAAATATATGTACCACAGGAGATCAAACCAGAAGAGAGGACAGTAAGAGTATCATCTTCCTCATTTTGAATTTGTTGTTCAGTTCTTTTTCAGTCATGTCAGGCTCTTTGTGGCTCCATTTGGGGTTTTCTTGGCAGAGATGCTGCAGTGGTTTGCCATTTCCTTCTTCAGCTCATTTTACAGATGAGAAAACTGAGGCAAACATAGCGAAGTGATTTGCTCAGGGTCACATAGCTATATATGTATCTCTCTCTGTATATATCTATATATCTATATATATATATCTACACACACACATATACACACACATATATCCCCCTATATCTGGGGTCAACTTTGAATTAATTTCAGATGCTATCCCTCATTTAAGAATACAGGTTAGGATCACTTTTTTTTAACTGTCATCTAACACTAACATGGATTTGAAGTCCATGGAACTCTTCAGGTCTCTTTTACAATACCATTATCTGACCATCCTTCCCCTATGCTGAAGAATTGCTTTTTTTGGAATCCAACTATTCATAATTCAAATTTCATTACTTATCATCAATACTTCCATATATGTAAGACATCACTGATGTAAGTACTCCATGTTATAGTACAAATGGCATCCGAACTGAAGTTTCTCAGCTGGTGAGATCTTTGTTCACGTCCTCTCAATAAATTCTCCAAAAAGTTTTTACCCAACAGACTGGGTGATATTTTTTGCCAGTTCTTTTTAATATTTTGTGAATACCAGTATAGTCCATGAGCCATCCATCTGATTTCTTGTATTATTGCCATATGGCCAGCCTACCACTTTTTCCAATTTTATATTTTCTGGATGATGTAAATTTATATAATTTCCCAAGCACAAGTCAGTCAAGTAGCATTTCTTGAGCCCTCACTGTACTAAATCCTCTGGCTACAAAGAAAGGCCAAAACACCATCTTTGCACTTAACGAAATAGTATTTGAATGGGGGAGACACATGCATACCATATTTATACAGTGGAAATGGAAGGTAATCTCAGAAAGGAAGGCACTAGGAAAAAGGAGAAAATGGAGAATAGAATGTATGGGATGACCAAGAAAGGCCTCCTGGAGAAAGTGAGATTGGAGCTGAATCTTTTTTTTTTTTAGATACCACTTAATTTTTTGCTATTACATTTAAAGACAAATTTTAACATTTATTTTAACATTTTGAATTCCATATTATTTCCTTCCCATTCTCAACTCCCCCCTCCCTAAAGCAATAAAGCAATTTGATATAGGTTGTATATATACAATCATGTAAAACATATTTCTATATTAGTCATGTTGTGAAAGAAGAAACAGACCAAAATAACTCACACTCACACACACACACACACACACACAATAAAGAAACTGAAAATAGTCTGCTTCCATCTGCATTCAGACTTCATCTGTTCTCTCTCTGGAGGTGGATCACATTTTCCATCATGAGTCTTTTAGAATTGTCTTAGATTATATATTGCTGAGGAGAGCTAAGTCATTCACAGTTGATCATTATACAGTGTGGCTGTTACTGTTTCAAGATTTACAACCATAACAGCACAACTAGGACAAGATTGGTGTTAAAGATGGGTTTTGTGTCAGGGAACAATTTGAGATCAAGAGCACTGTGCTATTTCCTGAAGACAATCCAATTCTGGGCCCAGATCACTATGCATCTGCAGTGACTTCCTACATACACATACATAAAATGTAGCACATATATGCATATGTAGGTATACACCAAGTATGTATATATACTTGGACTCCCTATCCAACTGTATGTCATAATCTTTTTTCTTTTTTTATTAATGAATTAATTTTTAGTTTTCAACATTCACTTCCATAAGATTTTGAGTTCTAAATTTTCTCCCACTCCCTCCTCTCCCCCTCCCCAAGACAGCATGCAATCTGATACAGGCCCTATATATACATTCAATATAAGCATGTTTTCACATTTGTCATATTTCAGAGAAGAATTTAGAACCAATGGGAGAAACTACAAGAAAGAAAAAACAAAACAAAAAAGAGAGAGAGAGCAGATAGTATACTTCTATCTGCATTCAGACTCCATAGCTCTTTTTCTGGATGTGGATAACATTTTTCCATCATGAGACCTTTGGAGTTGTCTTAGATCCTTGCATTGCTGAGAAGAGCTAAGTCTATCATAGATGGTCATCGTACAATGTTGTTATTACTGTGTACAATGTTCTCCTGGTTCTTCTCACTTCACTGAGCATCAGTTCATGTAAGTTTTTCCAGGTTTCTCTGTGTATGTCATAGTCTTGACAACATACATTTTTAATCCCTTTGGTTTTTCTTTTATGGATTATGCAACCAACCTCTTTTGAGTAATCACAGATTTCATTGAAGAGGTTCTGTGATGTTTTGCAGTTTGATATAATCAGCAAGATATTACAAGCAAACAGGAACATCTATAGGATCTCTCCATCAGTGAGAAATCCTTCTTCTATTTGCAATCCACACAGAATGTTCTCCATGCCAATGGTAAACACTTCTGACATTCTCTTCATTTTATGCCTTACTTGGTATTGATGAAAGACAATGGAGCCTAGAGGGAGAGCAGATGGAACGCTGAACATGGACTCAGCAAGGTATTGATTCAAATCCCACCTCTAAACCTTGGCTAGCTGTGTATTCTCATCCTTCTTAACCTCTCTGTAACCCTGACTGCCTTCCTCCCACTCTTTCCACTGGCTTCTCTATTATTGCCTTTCCTTCCTGCCTATCTGATCAATCTTTCTCAGTCTCTTTGCTAGACTCACTAACTCCAGGTTTCCGTCCTGGACCTCCTCATCTTCTGCCTTTACATTCTCTCGGTGATCTCTTCAGATCCCCTGGATTCAATATCAACTCTATTCACATGACTTTAAAATCTCTATATCCTGCCCTCACCTCTCAGTTTCCTGCAGCCTGCTAAAATTTTCACCTGGATGTTCCATAGCCATTTCAAACTCAACATGTCCAATATAGAACTCATTCTTCTACCCTACCTTGCCCCCATTTCCCTCTACTAAATTTCCCTATTACTGCTGAGGGCACAACTATTGCTCTAGGCATTGAGCTTTACAACCTTCTTGTCATCCTTGATTCCTCTTCTTCCTTCACCCCATACATCCAATCAGTTGCCAAGTCTTGTCAGATTCTAACTTCAACTGACTCCTCTTTACTCAGCCACCACTCTGGTGCAGGATCTCATCATCTCTCATCTGGACTCTTGATCTCCCTGCCTCTAGTCTCTCCCCTCTCCAATCCAGCCTCCACACAGCTACCAAATCGATGCTATTAAATTCCAGTCCTGACCATGTCACTCTCCTGCCCAAGAAGCTGCAGGGGTTCTCTATTGACCTCAGAACAAAATACAGCTGATTGGTTATGGGAGATGAGAGATCTGAGTTGAGGATAACTCTAAGATTGCAAACCTGGCTGACTGAAAGGGTGGTGGTGTCCTCAACAGAAACCAGGAAGGTAGGAAAAAAAAACAGAGTTTGGGGGAAAGAGAATAAGTTCTGCTTTGCACATGTTGAGTTTGATGGGACATCCAGTAATGTGGGACTGAAGCCTAGGAAAGAGACTGGAGTTGGGTATACTGGTGTAAGAATTATCTGAATACAGGTGATAGTTTAATTCAATCAAGTTTCCCAGGAATTTATTTTTATTTATTTTTTGTGTGTGGAGGCAGTTGAAGTTAAGTAACTTGCCCAGAGATATGATGACACGTCTTGCAATTGACACGTAGCTAATAAGTGTCTGAGGACAGATTTGAATTCGGGTCCTCCTGACTCCAGGGATGGTGCTCTATTCACCGTGCCTTCTAGCTGCCCCTTCCTGAAATTTATTGCTTTAGACAAAGCTGACTTTAGAATGCAGTTAAAAACATAGATAATAGGGTTTAGAAAAGGATAGAAAAGGCATATCACCATCTGAATTAATTCACAGAGGAAAAGTTTAATGGTCAGAGCTGTCTATTTGTCTCAGTGGGCAAAGGAACTATCCTCCATCATGGAGTATGGTGTCCTAGCCAGGAAACTCTCTTCATTCTCTCTCCCTAAGGTCCATGTCTATTCCTTTCACACTTGACGTGGGCTCTCAGGGTTCTCTTCTCAAGGGTCCTCCTTGTATCTCTGTGTACATTTTCTCGAAAGAGAAGTTCAAATCTGAGACCATGTCCCTTGGTCTCTCCCAGGAAGGTAAGCAATAGTGTTCTCTGAGACTATTTCCCAAAACTAATGCAGCTAGGCTTCTGCTTCATCCTAAAGAAATAAAAAGCAGGATGCTACAAAGTGGAGGAGAGAATATAGTGCATTCCAGGCATGGGAGACAGCTAGTGGAAAGGTACAGAGATGGGAGATAGAGTGGCATGTGTGAGGAGGTCACTTTGGCCTTTTTGGTATTTGTATAGTTTGTCTTTTGTTCTTGAAAAGAACCATGACATCACAGACATGATGACATGACCTACAATTGACTTTGATTTGAGTGTGGGAGGGCTGTGCAAGGTTACTAACCTCACTTCTTTCTCCTCGAGAACCATCTAGATCCAATGACCAGATATTCATCAGGATGACTGAAGATGGCCCAGGATGTAATGGGATACGTTGGTCCTTTTAATCTACAGTCATTTCAGGTTCATACTTTGAGTGAGGCAACACCCATTTAGTGAACAGGCCTCTTGAAGAAGACAGTCAAGGGATGGCCCCTTTAATTAAAAAAAAAAAAATCAGTCTGGGAGGGGAAGACCCTCAGGGTTGCTGGCTAAAAGTGAAAATTACTATTTACATTCACTCTGAGCCAGGAGGGCCCAAAAAGTAACCATGAAGTGGTGCTCGTGGAGGGGGGCAATGTCCAATGAAGCTGGAAAGAAAGGTTGGAGCAAGGTTATGAAGGGCTCTGAAAGTCAAGCAGAGAAAATGATAGTTGATTCTAGAAGCAATAGGGAGCCACTGAAGTTTATTGAGTAGGAGAGTGGCATGACCAGATCTGCACTTACAGCTTACTTTTTGGACCATGTGTTTTGAAACCCCTGCTGGAGATGAACCTGGAGGGGACACAGGAAAACTATAGCTCTAGGCATGCCCAGAAAACAAGAAAAACCTAAAAGTCTGCATGACTCCCACCTTCTGCTGTTTCCCACTGCACTCCTGGGTGCTGCCAAATTCCTCCCTCAGACCCCACAACCTTGACCTCATTTCAGAGTTTCTTCCTGGGACAGTACACAACAAGTCAGCAGAACATGTCCAGTTGTGTGGCTCTTGGTTCAATCAGGTCAGAGCTGTTTCTAACTTCTGCACCAATCACTTTATGGCTTTCTGGTGCAATTTAAATCCTCTGATGACTGTAAACACACTGTCCAATTGAGTGACAGCAGCACTTGTCCTGGCACCTTTTATTTGGCTCTGTCCTGAGCATGAAGAATGAAGTGGAGGCATGCTGAATCAGCTTGTACTTTTATGCATGCCTCCAACGTCAGAAACACCACCCAGAGAGGTGACAAAATATAGACAGACAGATAGATAGATAGATAGATAGATAGATAGATAGATAGATAGATAGATAGATAGATGGACAGATGGACAGATGGATAGATATACAGACAGACAGATGGACAGACAGATAGACAACCAGCCAGCCAGATAGATAGACAGACAGATAGATGGACAGACAGATAGAAAACCAGCCAGCCAGATAGATAGACAGACAGACGGACAGACAGACAGACAGATAGAGGGATGGATGGAAGGACAGAGAGACAGACAGATACACAGATAGATAGATAGACAGACAGACAGACAGATAGGTGGATGCATGGACAGACAGACCAGACAGACCAACAGACAGACAGACAGACCGACTGACAGACAGACAGACAGACAGACTGACAGACAGACAGACAGACAGACAGATAGATAGATAGATAGATAGATAGATAGATGGACAGATGGAAGAACGGATAGATAGATAGGTAGACGGATGGATGGACGGACAAACAGAGAGACAGATAGACAGATAGACAGACAGACAGACAGACAGACAGACAGATAGATAGATAGATAGATAGATAAATAGATAGATAGATAGATAGATAGATAGATAGATAGATGGATGACTGGACAGATAGATAGACAGATGGACAGATGAATGGATGGATGGACAGACACAGACAGACAGACAGACAGATAGATAGATAGATAGATAGATAGATAGATGGACAGATGGAAGAACGGATAGATAGATAGGTAGACGGATGGATGGACGGACAAACAGAGAGACAGATAGACAGATAGACAGACAGACAGACAGACAGACAGACAGATAGATAGATAGATAGATAGATAGATAGATAGATAGATAGATAGATAGATAGATAGATAGATAGATAGATGGATGACTGGACAGATAGATAGACAGATGGACAGATGAATGGATGGATGGACAGACACAGACAGACATACAGATAGATAGATAGATAGATAGATAGATAGATAGATAGATAGATAGATAGGCAGATGGAAGAACAGATAGGTAGACAGATGGATGGATGGACGGACAGATAGATGGACAGATAGATATATAGACAGACAGACAGATGGACGGGTAGATGAATAGATGGATGGATGGATGGACGGATGGATTGACCAATGTATGGACAGACAGATAGATAGATAGGTAGATGGATGGATGGACAGACAGATCAATGGACAGATAGACAGATAGATAGACAGAAGGATGGATGGACAGATAGATGGACAGACAGATGGACAGATGGATGGATAGACAGACAGATAAGTGGACAGACAGATAGACAGATAGGTAGACAGATGGACGGATGAACAGACTGATAGACAGATGGGCGGACAGATAGATGGACAAACATATTTATGGGCAGACAGACAGATAGATAGATAGACAGACGGATGGATGAATGGATGGATGGATGGATGGATGGATGGATGGACAGACAGACAGCTAGATGGATAGATGCATGGATGGATGGATACATAGATAAATTAAATATAGGTGGGTGGATAAATAGGAATAGTTATAGAGATAGATGATTAATAGACAGATGGACAGATAGATTAGATATAGGTAGATGATAAGAACAGATATAGATACAGATGACAGATAGGTTAGATAGGGTAGCTAGGTGGTGCAGAGGATAGAGCACCAGTGCAGGAGTCAGGAGGACCTGAGTTCAAATCTCAACTCAGACACTTGATACTCACTAGCTGTGTGACCTTGGGCACGTCATTGAACCCCAATTGCCTCATCCTGGGTCATCTCCAGTCATCCTGACTAATATCTGGTCAGTGGATTCAGATGGCTCTGGAGGAGAAGTGAGGCTGGTGACCTGCACAGCCCTCCCTCACTCAAAACAAAGTCAAGTGCAAGTCCTGTCATTATTTCTCTGATGACACACTCTGATGACACATTGCTTTCACAGGCAATGAATGACAAACACACAGATAGGTTAGATATAGGTGGATAATAGATAGGAATAAAAATAGAGATAGATTGTAGATAGATGAATGGATAGTTAAATACAAAGAGATAGCTAGAGAGAGAAAGTCAGTCAGTAAATAAACATTTATTAAATGTTTCCTATGTGCCAGGCACTATGCTAAGTTCTGGGGATACAAAGGAAGGCAAAATGAAAGCTTGGTCCTCGAAGAACTCATAATTTAATAGATAGAGATAGGGTGCTAGAGGGAGATAGATCTATAAAAGCAGAGACATGGATGGAGATAGAGAGATAGACAGACAGATAGCTAGGTAGTACTTTTGCAAGAAGACCAATGATCCTTCTTGCTACAGAAAAATTATCAAGGTAAAAGAAGTTCCCTTCCTCAAGGAACTTACATTCTATTACCACATATGCATATGATTAAATGTAGAACGTGTACAAAATAAATACAAAGTTGTTTTGAGTGAGAGAGAGGGAGGGAAGGAGAGAGAGAGCGAGATAGGCAGATAGATCGAGAGAGAGAGAGAGAGAGAGAGAGAGAGAGAGAGAGAGAGAGAGAGAGAGAGAGAGAGAAAGGGGAGAGAGAGAGAAAGGGGAGAGAGAAAAGGAGACAACAGAGAGAGGAGAGAGAAACAGAGAGATATAGAGAGAGAGGAGAGAGAGAAAAAGAGGGAGAGAAAGGAGAGAGTGAGAGAGGAGAAAGAGAAGAGAAAGAGGGAGAAAGGGGAGAGAGAAAGAAGGGGGAGAAAGGAAAGAGACAGAAAGAGAAGGGAAGAAAGGAGAGAGAAAGAGAGAGACCATCAGTTGGGGTGGGGGGAGAAACTGAGAGCCAGCATCCTAAGTTTGTAGGACAGTCTTTATAAGAGATGGGATGTCATGGGCATAATGGTGAGAAGACCAGTTTGACTGGACCAGAATTTAGCAAGAGGAGCAATGTATAATAAGCATGGAAAGCTAATACCAAGCAGAGAAGTTTTCATTTGATTGTAGACACATTTGAGATGCACTGAGGTTTATTGAATGGGGGAGTGACATGGTTGCTGTTTTATGTTTGGCCTTTGTTTTTGAGGAAGATCCATGACATCAGGGAATGATGACATGACTTGCATTTGAGTGAGGGAGGGCTGGGCAAGATCACCAACCTCACTTTCTTCTCCAGAGCCATCTGGGTCCAGTCACTAGATATTCCTCAGGATGACTGAAGATGACCCAGGATGCCATGGGAGACCCTGGCCCTTTTAGACTAAGGCCTTTTCAGGTTCTTACTTTGAATGAGGCAACACCCATTCAATGAATAGGCCTCTTTAAGTAGTTACTCAAGGGATGACCCCTTTAATTAAAACAAAAAATAAAATTGGGAAGGGAAGACCCTCAGGGTTCCTGGCCTGGTCAGAGCTTGAGAAAGAATACTCTGGTAGCTTGTGGAAAGGATGGATTGGAGAGAGGAGAGAGTGGGGGCAAGGAGACCAGTTAGTCATTGCAATAACCCAAGGAAGAGATGATGTCATCCTGAACTAGGGTTATGGCCTTGCGAGTGGAGAAAAAGGGATAGATAGGAGAGACATTGTGGAGGAAGGCTAGAAAAGATTTGGTCACTTGGGATCATGTGGAGTCAGGGAGTAAATCATCAAGGATGACTCCAAGGTGGTGAACATAGGGGAGGAGGGCAAAGGGAGTTTAGAAAAAAGGAAGGTTTTAGAGAAAAAATAATGAATCTATTTTGGACATGTTGATTTTAAGATGCTTTTGAAACATTTGGCTGCAAATTTCTAATAGGCAGTAAGTGAAGAGGGACCCAAGTTCAGAAGACAGACAAGGCTATCTAGACACATCTGGGAGTTATCTGCCGAGAGATGGTAAGTGGACTTATGGGACCTGATGAGATCACCAAGTGAGGTATTATACAGAGAGAAAAGAACCAAGAAGAGAGCTTTGAGTACATCTATAATTAAGGGGTTATAGATGACCTTAAAGCAGTGGAAATTAAGGACTGGTCAGATAGGTAGAAAAGAGAAAATATAGCAAAAACCTCGAGAGTAGAGACTTTCCAGGAGGAGAGGACCAAAGGCTGCAGAGGTAAAATAGGATGGAGAAAAGGCCTTTAGATAGGGTGATTATAAGATCACTTGTGATTTTGGATAAAGCATTTACAGTTGAGAAATGATAACAAGAACCAGTCTTCAAGGTGTGGAGTGGGATATGAAGAAGAGGAGGCAAAGTATAGACAGGTTTTTCTAAGAATTTGACTGTGAAAGGAAGGAAAGATAGAGGACAATAGTTTAAGAGGATGTAGGATCTAGTGAGGTTTTTTTTTTTCTTCTAAGGTTGGTGACTTGGGCATGTTTGTAAATAGCAAAGAAAGAAAGCAGTAGAAAGGGAAAGATTAAAAATTCTAGAGAGAGCAGGAATACTTGTAATGTGACTGTGTAATGAGACTACTTACATGGCCCTGGACCTCATTTTCCAGATTTGTACAATCAGCATGCTGGACTAGATGATTTTCATGGCTCTTTCCAGCTCTAAATCTGTTATGCTACAGAGTTGCCTCCTTTCTACCCCATTAATCACTTCACTACCACCTTCACAAACACACCTAACGTCCTTTTTCTTGTCTCACAGACTTCTTCATTGAGTCTTTCTAAATTCCAATTTCTAATTCTTCACAAGTCCCAAACTCCAAATCTCCTTCTATTCTTTCCCTTGCACACTAGAGTCCAGCCATAAAAATAGGACTCAGGACAACGAGCTGAGGGGAAAACTTTCTGTTGTTAACTTTCTGTTAGCCCCTTGATTCAAAACAGGCTTGTTGCTTGGAAAGGAGGTTGAGGGACACCACTACTGACCTTAAGAAATGGCTCATCTTGGAATTCAGAAGGCATAATGTTATCTCTAATCCCCAAGTAGCTGAGCAGATGCATGACTAGGACCATGTGACTGTGCCAGAACAGAAGTAGTGGAAGACTAGAGACTAGAGCAGGGGCCCTTAACCTAGAGTCCCTGGACTATTTTTTAAGTTTCTTATTTTATTTTTTTTCTCAGATACATGTAAATTTTTTTAAATATTCATTTAAAAAAATCGAGTTCCAAATTCTCTCTTTCCCTTCCTCCTCTCCCCCCTCATTGAGAAAGCAAACATTTTGATAACAGTTATACATGTGCATTCATGCAAAACATTTCCATATTAGATCCATTGCAAAAGAAAATGCAGACCAAAAATCAAAACAGAGAATAATATAGCTTAAAAAGTATGCTTTGATCTGCTTTCAGACTTCATCAGTTGTTTCTGTGGAGGTAGAGAGCATTTTTATCGTAAATCTTTTGGAATTGTCTTCCATCATTGTATTGATGAGAAGAGCTAAGTTATTCACAGTTGTTCATCGTACAATATTGCCTTTACCATGTACAATGTTCTCCTGGTTCTGCTTACTACACTTTGGATCCGTTCATAACAGTGGTGATAATGAGCATCCTTGCTCCGTTTCTTCTCTTATTGGGTGCGTTTCCAGTTTATACCCATCACAGGTAATGCTTGCTGATGATTTTAGATAGATACTACTTATTGTTTCAAAGAAAGCTCTATTTATTCTTATGCTTTCTAATGTTTTTAATAGGAATGAGTATTGTATTTTGTCAAAAGTTTTTTTTTCTGCATGTATTGAAAAAATCCTATGATTTTCATTCGCTTTGTTATTGATATGGTCAATTATGCTGATAGTTTTCCCAATATCGAATCAGTTCTACATACTGGTATAAATCCCACTTGGTCATAGTGAATGATCCTTGTGACATATTGCTGTAATCTCCTTACTAGGATATTTTAAAAAAAATTTTGCATCAATATTCATTAGGGAAATTAGTCTATTTCTAAAGAAAGTTTTCTTTCTCTGTTTTTGCTCTTTCTAGTTTAGGTATCAGCACCATATTGGTGTCAAAAAAGGAATTTGGTAGGGCTTCTTCTTTGTCAATTTTTCCAGACAGTTCATGTAGTATTGGAATTAATTGTTCTTTAAATGTTGGAGTCATTTGTGAGCCTATGGATTTTTTCTTACGGAGCTCATTGATGGCTTGTTCAATTTCTTTTTCTAAGATAGTATATTTAAGTATTCTATTTCCTCTTTTGTTAATCTGGGCAAATTATATTTTTGTAAATATTCATTCATGTTATTTAGATTGTCAGATTTATTGGCATATAATTGGGCAAAAGAGCTCCTAATAATTGCTTTAATTTCATCTTCATTGCTGGTGAATTCACTCTTTTTATTTTTGTTAATGGTAATTTGATTTCCTCCCCCCTTTTAAAAAATCAAATTAAGCAATGGTTTAGCTTTCTTACTCACTCCCCATAAAACCAGCTCCTAGTTTTATTTATTAGTTCAATAGTTTTCTTACTTTCAGTTTTATTAATCTCACCTTTAGTTTTCAGGATATATTTAATTGGGGATTTTAAATTTGTTCTTTTCCTTGTTTCTTTTTAAGTGCATGCCGAATTCATTGATCTGCTCTTTCTCTATTTTATTGATGTAAATATTTAGAGATATCAGTTTTCCCCTAAGTACTGCCTTGGCTGCATCTCATAAATTTTGATATATTATCTCATTGTTGTCATTCTCTTTAGTGAAATTATTGATTGTTTCTATGATTTTTCCTTTGACCCACTTATTCTTTTTTTAAATTATTTTATTTGTTTTCAGTGTTCTACAATCACTTCCATCCATCTTAGATTTTTTCCCCTCCCTCCCTCTCCTTCTCCTCTCTCTCTCCACTCCCTCCCCGAGACAATGTGCAATCTTATATAGGTTCTACACTTACATTCCTATTAAATACATTTTCACCTGAGTCATGTTGCACAGAAGAATTAAAATGAATGAGAGAAACCATAAAACAAAACAAAACATAATATAAAAGAAAATGGTCTGCTTCATTCTGTGATCCAATTCCATAGTTCTTTCTCCAGGTGTGGAAGGTGTTTTGCCTCAAAAGTATATTGGGAATTTTTTTAAGTCCTTGCAATGAAGTACTAAGTCTACCAGAAAAATTCCTCGCACACTGAGGTTGTTGCTGTGTACAAAGTTCTCCTGGTTCTGCTCCTTTCACTCAGCATCAGTTCATATAAGTCCTTCTAGGCCTCTCTGAAGTCTTCCTGTTCATCATTTCTTATAACACAATAGTATTCCATTACCTTCATATACTTGTTCAGTCATTCCCCAATTGATGGGCATCCCCTTGATTTCCAGTTTTTGGTCACCACAAAGAGAGCTACTATAAATATTTTTGCACATGTGGGACCCTTTCCCATTTCTATGATCTCTTCAGGATAGAGTCCCAGAAGCAACATTGCTGGGTCAAAGAGTATGCACATTTTGTAGCCCTTTGGGCATAGTTCCAAATTGCTCATGGTTGAACCAGCTCACAGCTCCACCGACAATGAATTAGTGTTCCAACTCTCTCACATCTTCTCCCACATTTATCATTATCCTGTTTTGTCATGTTAGCCAATCTGATAGGTGTGATGTGGTGCCTCAGAGTTGTTTTGATTTGCATGACCCACTCATTCTTTAGGATTATAATTTTTAGTTTCCAATGAAGTTTTAATCTCCGTTTCCACAGCCAGTTATTAAAAGTATTTTTTTTTTGCATTGTGGTCTGAAAAGGGTGTATTTAATATTTATACATTTCTGCATTTAGTCATGAGATTTTATGCCCTAAATCATGGTTAATTTTTGTGAAGATGTCATGTACAGTTGAGAAAAAGGTACACTTCTTTCTATATGCATTCAGTTTTCTCCAGAGGTCTATCATATATAACTTTTCTAAAATTCTATTTGCCTCTTTAACTTCTTTCTCATCTTGTGGTTATATTCAGCTAGTTCTGAGAGAGAAAAGTTGAGGTTTCCCACTTGTATAGTTTTACTACTTCTTCCTATTACTCATGTAACATTTCCTTTAAGAATTTTGATGCTATACCAAATGGTCATATACGTTTGGTATTAATATTGCTTCGTTGTTTCTGGTATCTTTTAGCAAAATGTAGTTTCCCTGCTTATCTCTTTAAATTATGCCTATTTTTACTTTTGCTTTGTCTGAGATTATAATCGCTTCCTCTACTTTTTTTTAACTTCAGCTGAAGCATAATAGATTCTGTTCCAGTCCCTTATTTTTACTCTACATGCCTCTCTGTTTCAAGTGTGTTTCTTGTAAACAACATATTGTTGGATTGTTGTTTTTAATCCATTTTTCTGTCTGTTTCCATTTTATGGGAAACTTCATCCCATTCACACTCACAATTATTATTACTGTGTGTTTCCTTTCATCCTATTTTCCCTGTTTGTCCTTCTCTCTCTCTTTGCCCTATCTCTCTTTTTTGCTTCTGACCACTGCCACCCTTAATCTGCTCTCCCTTCTATCAGCCCTACCCTTTATCCTCCTACTTTTTTGGGTAAGATAGAGTTCTATACCCAACTGATTGTGTATGTTCTAATGAGAGTAAGGTTCATCATTGCCTCCATCTTCCCTTTCACTGTACAAGCTCTTCCTTTTGCACCTCTTTTATGTGATATAATTTCCCCCATTCTACTTCTCTCTTCTCCCTTTACCAAGTGCATTCCTTTTTCTCACACCTTCATTAAAAAAAAAAAAACATCCCTTCATAGTCAATTCACATCAGCATCCTCTGTTCCTGGGGCAGAAGGGGCAGTGTGCCAAACTTCAGATTTTTATGTTGTAAATTTTGGAGCTGGTTCTGGGATTCTGTAAGTTGTCAGTGCTTCCAAGTTGTATGATCTAAATAGAGGTGTGATCACTGCTATCCTGGCCCATGCTCTGGTCTTTACCTGGGAAGGGACATTGTTCCCCTGAAACTTTGAATACTGAAAACTTGCTCCCTGCAGCTACAAAGTGCTGCATTCCTTTCTGCCTTGGAAATGAGACCAAGGTCCCTATTTCCTAGTGAGAGATCACAAGCACTTTTTTCCTCCCTGGAACTGTGACTAGGACCCTTCCTGTGCTGCAGTTGCAAGCACTAATAGTCTTTTTTTATCTTGGGATTGTGACCTAGAACTACCTATGGTTAGTACAACAGGCTTCTGAACCCAGTGCCAGTAAGGGATCCCATGTAATCTCTTTTTGCCCAGTTGTGCAACTGAGAGCTCCCAAAGCTGCTGTTGCTACTGATGCAGCTATCTCCAAGGCCTGTGGTTGATATTTCTGCAACATGGCCTGCACTTTCACTGTGCTCCAGGCCAGAGGATAACCCCAGTGTGACAGACCTTTCCTGCTGAATTTCTAGGTTGTCTTGGACTAGAAAATTGACTTTTTGTTGGCTCTGCTCCTCCAGAATCCATTTGAGGCATTAATTTAAAGTTGTTTGGAGGGGAATTAGGGAGAGTTCAGGTGAGTTCCTGCCTCTACTCTGCCATCCTGGCTCTTTCTTTAACACCCTGCATTATTCTCAAAACTATTTTGATGACTAGATTTCAATATAATAAGTACCCTTTGTAATCTTATGTAATAGGTACCCTATGTAATCATTTGTAGACATGATTCTGAGAAGGGGTCCACAGGCTTCATCAGACTGCCTGATGAAGGGGTTCAGGACACTCCCCAAAAGCTAAGAAATTCTGGTCAACTCTTCTTGAGTTCTCTTTTTATTGGTCAGGGGAGACAATGTTGTCTTCTCGCAATGTCTCTTTTTCTTAGTCATGTAGCCCCTTTGGACCTCAGTTTCCCATTCTGTAAAATGTTAGCTGTTTTGCTTTTCTCTAATGGTATCATGGAAAATCCTGAAGGGGGAGAGGGCTAGGAGACATCCATTTTCATAGTTGGTAATCCATTTTCATCCTCCTTTCAAGAATGTTGGTATATTTCCTATCTTTAAAGTTAGGTATCATTAAGGAATATATTCTCAGTTTAGCCTGAGTTTGTATGTTTCTACTGAGCTAGTAACTTCTCCAATCATCCATGTACTTTCTCATATTCATTAAATTTTATTCCTCCTCCTCTTCTCTCTCTAAGGACTTTTAACAGATAATTGAAAGTGAGCTCACTGAGGAAAACAGTACTTTAAAAATTAGAATGGAGCAGATGGAAGCTAATGACTTTATGAGAAACCAAGAAATTACAAAACAAAACCAAAAGAATGAAAAAATGGAAGATAATGTGAAATATCTCATTGGAAAAACAACTGACCTGGAAAATAGATCCAGGAGAGACAATTTAAAAATTATGGGCCTACCTGAAAGCCATGATGAGAAAAAGAGCCTAGACATCATCTTTCATGAAATTATCCAGGAAAACTACCTTGATATTCTAGAACCAGAAGGCAAAATAAATATTGAAAGAATCTACCAATCACTTCCTGAAAGAGAGCCAAAAAGAGAAACTCTTAGGAATATTGTAGTCAAATTCCAGAGTTCCTAGGTCAAGGAGAAAATATTGAAAGCAGCTAGAAAGAAACAATTCAAATAATGTGGAAATACAATCAGGATAATACAAGATCTAGCAACTTCTACATTAAAGGATCAAAGGGCTGGGATATGATATTCCAGATGTCAAAGGAACTAGGATTAAAACCAAGAATCACCTACCCAGCAAAACTGAGTATAATACTTCAGGGGAAAAATGGTCTTTCAATGAAATAGAGGACTTTCAAGCATTCTTGATGAAAAGACCAGAGCTGAAAAGAAAATTTGACTTTCAAACACAAGAATCAAGAGAAGCATGAAAAGGTAAATAGGAAAGAGAAATAACAAGGGACTTACTAAAGTTGAACTGTTTACAATCCTACATTAAATGATAATATTTGTAACTCTTGAGACTTTTCTCAGTATTTGGGTAGGTGGGGGGATTGTACACACACACACACACACACACACACACACACACACACTCTCTCTCTCTCTCTCTCTCTGTGTCTATCTCTCTAGAGAGAGAGAAAGAGAGAGAGACACACACAGAGAGAGACAGAAACAGAGAGACAGAGAGCATAGGGTGAATTGAATAGGAAGGGATGATATCTAAAAAAATAAAATTAAGGGGTAAGAGAGGAATATATTGGGAGGAGAATGAGAGAAATGGAATGGGGCAAATTATGTATCATAGAACAGACAAGAAAATGCAGAAGGTGAGAAGGGAAAAGTGAAGCTTACTTTCACCACATTTGGCTCAAGGAGGGAATAACATGCACACTTAATTTGGTATGAAAATCTTACACTATAGGAAAGTAGGGGAGAAGGGGATAAGTAGGATGAGAGTGATGATGGAAGGGAAGGCAAATGCGAGGAGGGAGCAATTAGAAGTAAACACTCTTGGGGAGAGACAAGGTCAAAAGAGAGAATAGAAGAAATGGGGGGCTGGATAGGATGGAGGGAAAGGTAATTAGTCTTATACAACATGACTATTATGGAAGTCATTTGCAAAACTACACATATATAGCCTATTTTCAATTGCTTGCCTTGTCAGTGGGGATGGGTGGGGAGAGAGGAAGGAAGAGAAGTTGAAACTCAAAGTTTTAGGAACAAATGTTGAGAATTGTTTTTGCGTACAACTGGGAAATAAGAAATACAGGTAATGGGGTATAGAAATTTATCTTGTCCTACAGGACAAGAGAGAAAATGAGGATAAGGGAAGGGAGGGGTATTAGTAGTGAGGGCACACTGGTGGAAGGAGCAATCTGAATGCAAGGCATTTTGGGGTGAGGAGAGGGGAGAGATGGGGAGAAAATTAAAATTCAGAGTTTTGTGGATATGAATGTTGAAAACTTAAAATAAATAAATAAAATAAATTTTAAAAAATTAAAAAAAAAAGAAAATTGAGAAAATCTGCAAAAATGCAAAGACTCTTGACATTGACCTGTACTTTGACTTTTGTGGACTGAGAGAGTGATTGTAGCAGCTGGTAGCTTAGCTACTTTGGCATTTCCAAACCACCCCTGGCAGCATGCTCTTTCTTCTCTTTGGATTTAGAGCTATAGTTTTAGTGAGAAAGAGAGGAAGAAGGGAAGGAAGGAAGGAAGGAAAAAAGAGAAAGAGAAAACAAGGAGGAAGGAAGAAAGGAAGAGGAAAAGAAAGAGAAAGGAAGGAGGAAGAAAGAAGACAAAAAAAGAAAAAATAAAAAAGAGAAAGGAAAGAAAGAGGAAGGAGGAAAGGAAGGAAAAAGGGAAGGAGAGAGAGTAAAAGGAGGAAAGGAAAGGAAGGACATGAATTATTTAAAAATTGACATAAGAGGGCAGAAGGGAATACAAACAAGCAGGACAATGTTATAACTCCCCATGATATTTAATATATATTAGATTTCATGACACCTATGTGTATATATTTTATATATATATATATAATACGCACACACACACATCTACACCTACAGCTACACACATATGCACACACATGCATATATACAATTTTTAAAGGGATGAGAGAAGTATTTGGGGATAAGGCACTGACATCTCTTTGGTTTTGATGTGGGAAAGGCAGACTTGCCTGAGCTCAGTATGCCAGCCCACATGAATGATAAGGTTGAATTGAATGGAAAATGCTTAAGAGCAGAGCTTGTTCTGGTTTCAGCCTTGATAGCTGCCCTCTAAGTACAGGGCCTGGTACATAATGTAGTCAGCGCTCACTAAACACTTGGACTGTGACCAAGGAGCACTTGGAGGCATGGAGAGTTGGGGCCAGACTTCAGCCCAAAAGCAGATCTGAACAAATGACTGAAGAAGAACGGGAACAGTGCTTGAGAATGGGGCAATTTCAGAGCTGGTTACATCATGGCCAAGGGCTCTAGAGGATATGAAAAATAAACAGAGAATTCATGCCCTGGATTTAAATTCAAAATATGTGGGACTTGGCCACCTTCAGAGGTGCCTTACCTTGCTCTGGGGTAGCTCCAAGGCCCCTTTTCTGACAGAAGGCAGGAGGCCAGGAGCAGCAGCCACACCTAAACAGGAATTTTAAAGGCACTCCTCCCACAAGGGAGTTGGAATCCTGACAGAAACTCAATTCCACTCAAACTAAACATTTACCAAGTGCCTGTTGTGTGTAAAATTCAGCAGCAGCTGTTGGAAATACAAAATTGAAAAATGATAGCCCTTGCTCTCTCAGAGCTTCGAATTTAATAGATTGTCTGTGTGTATTTGTGACATTCACACAAATACAGTTCAAGGCAGAATGCTGTCTTCGAAGTTTCATGAGAATGGAGAGATTGTTTTTATTTACTTTCCATCCCTGGGTCTCAGTTTCCTCCTCTGTTAAATGATGGGGTTGCACTCAGCTGTTCCCTGTCCTCTTCTTCCCTGAATATGATCCATGATCCTATGATAAGGAAGGCTTAATGAAAAAGGTGGCATGCAAATTGGGTCTTTAAGGAAGGATGGGCCAAAAATGGCTCCTAAATTATGAACCTGGGGGAGGGGAACAATGGTGACACCATCCACGGAAATACGAAGGATGGAAGGAGGGCTGGATTTGGGGAAGGGCATAAGTTCAGTTTGATAAATGTGAAGTCTGAGGTCCCAGTAAGGAATTTAAGCAAATGGCCCTTTTTGTCTCCTTTACCCTCAGCCAAATCCTGTTGTTTCTACCGCTGAAATATATCCATTCTCTTCTTCTATACTCCTGAGGATCACTCCTCCCCCCACCCTCAGGATTCTCATCATCTCTCCAATCGCCTAACTGTCCTCCCCAAATCTAGAATCTCCAATTCAACTCAGATGCCAACCTTGCATTGAGATATAAAACCTTTATATTGAGATATAAAATGATGTCACTCTCCTGTTAAAAAACCAACCAAACAAACAAACTTTTTATGGCTCCCCATTGCCTATAGGATAAAAACAGACTCCTTAACCTGGCATTCAAGGCCCTCCACTACCCACCTCCAACCTTTATAGCCTTATTTCATATTACATGTCCCAAGCAAACTGGGCCACTTTCCAACCCCCGTTCTCCTGCAGATGGGGAGGGCTTCTCCCTTCTCTATTCCTTTGCTCATTTCTTCTCCCATGCCTAGAATGGCCTCTCTTTCCCACCCCTCCTGTAAATTCTCTAGATTTATCCAATAAATTAAGGACCTTTCTCTAAAACAAAGTTTCTTCACCATTTTGTGTGTGTTGTAGAACCCTTGGGCTCTCTGGTGAGACCTACACTCCTTTAACAACAACCTTAAAGATAGGAGTCCCACCAACATTCCTAAAAAGGATGAAAATGGATTTTATTGTTCAGTCATGTCTGACCTTTCGTGACCCCTTTGGGGTTTTCTTGGCAAAGATCCTGGAGTGGTTTGCCATTTCCTTCTCCAGGGGGTCCATTTTATTGGTCAATCAGAGGTCAAGTGACTTGCCCATGGTCACACAGCTAGGAAGTATCTGAGGCTGGACTGGAACTCAAGTCTTCCTGATTTCAGGTCCAGTGTCCCATCTACTAAGCCACCTCAAAAATGCATTACTGACTATGAAAATGGATTATCTTTCCTGGCCCTACCCTTCCCCAACAAGTCTCCCATGCTGCCATTGGAGAAAAGTAAAAGTACCAGTGTTTTACAGAACAGGAAACCAAGCCCAGGAGGCTAAGGAGACCAATAAAGAGTTCCTGCGGAAAGTTAGCTTACAGCTGAATCTTCAGGAAAGCCAGGAAGGAGATGATTCTAGGAATAAGGGAGAGCCAGTGAAAAGCCAAGAAGTGAGGAGTATTATGCATGGGACTCAGTCAGGAGGCATGCGCTGTTGCATTGTAGGATATGTGAAGAGGAATAAATATAAAACTGGAAACAGAGAAAGGGGTCAAGTCAGGAAGGGTTTTTAAGGTGTGTACAGGTAAATGTTTAACAACCAGCTCTTTAGAAAGAAAAAATGTGCAGGTGACACAATTTAAAATTTAATTGGCATCATTAACATTTTCTCCATCACTTTCTTAAGTTTTAACAATCAACAAACCAATAAATCAAGCCCTGATTTATAAATATTGCTGATTCTTGAGGTGTAAATGCTCATGCTGAACATTTAACAGAAAGCTGGTTTGAGGTGGCTCCGGAACAATCTTGATTTTAAATGGCTGAACACTTTATACCTGATCCTAGAAGTATTAGAGGAAGCTAGGTGGTGCTGTAGTGGATAATGCCAGATCTGGAGTCAAGAAGACTGCTCTTTGTGAGTTCCAATCTGACCTCAGACACTTACCAGCTGTGTGACCCTGGGCAAATCACTTCACCTTCTTTGCCTCAGTTTCCTCATCTGTAAAATAAGCTGGAGAAAGAAATGATGAACCACTCCAGTATCTCTGTCAAGAAGATCCCAAATGGGGTCATAAAGAATCAGATGGGACTGAAAAATGACAATAAAAATAACAAGAATTTATCAAGTAGTGGAAGGGATGGTCAGACACGATCAGACCTGCCCTTTAAGAAAATCACTCTGGCAGCTGAGTGGAGGATGGACATGAAGGAGGAAGGGAGGGAGAGAGAAACTTGCACCAGGGAGACCAACCAGCAAGCTCTTGCACTAATCCAGGCATGAGCAGACAAGACTTGGACCACATTGGATATGTGGAGTGGGTGTGAGAGGACAGTTGAGGATGCCACTGATAATTGTTAGCCTGTGTGACTGAGGTGAGGCAGAGAGTGATAATATTAGCAAATGGGAAACTTAATCCCTGTTGGTGCCAATGCTCTAGACCATCTGATGTGACTGGTCTGGATGAGAAAATCCAAATGTAATAGCTTTCAAACAGATGAAGACCCTCCTAGCAAGTCAGTGTATAAGTAGCCCTTGGAGAAGTGTATTCCCTGTGAGCATCCTATCTCACTTTTCTGGTGAAATGACTTCATTGTGTCTGACACTCCGCCTAGCCGAATCCAGTCCAACCCAGCCCAGCCATGGCTTTTGGTTGCTTCCTTGGGAATAAAAGATCTTGGCTTGGTTAAGGAATTCCTTTTCTCCTACAGATCAAAATTTCTTATCCCCTTTTCTTCAGGTTATCTGATGGTCAAAATGCTATGGGGTCTAAGAGCAAAGATAGAGCCATGGGGCAGCTGTCAGCTGTTCCCTGGACCTTAGGGGTTAGTGCCTATGACAGCTGCATGAGTCACTTCACCATAGAAGCAAAAGGGTAGAGGTGAGGGGAGGTGACTTTGTGGATTCAAAATTCTCTGAGAGCAACAAAATCCCTTAGTGCAGGTCCTGCTGTCTCCTTACTTCCCTCATCATAGAATCATCATAGACCTAGAGCTAGAAATGACCTCAAATATCACCTAATCCATTTCCCCTCCTTTGCCCACACCTGGAATGCTCTCCTCATCTCTGGTTTCTGGCTTTCTTCAAGTCTCAGCTCAAATCCCACCTTCTACAGCAAACCTTTCTCAAACCCTCTTCATTCCAGTGCCATTTTCTATTAATTGTTTTCTTTCCTCCCTTATACATTGCTTGTTTGAATATAATTCTTGTCTTCTTCATTAGAGACAGTTAAATGGCACAGTAGAGAGGGTTCTGGGTCCGACCTGAGTTCAAATTGGACCTCAGACACTTCCCAGCTATATGACCCTGGGCGAGTCACTTAACTACTGCTTGCCTCAGTTTCCTAAACTGTAAAATAAGGATAGGGATAGCCTCTACCTCTCGGGGCTGTTGTGATAATCAAATGAAATATTGTTTATAGATTACCTACTGCAGTGCTTGGCACTGAATAAATAATGATTTGACTACTGGACAGGGTTGTGCTGGCAAATGTTTAACAAGCAGCTCTCCCAAAACTGCTTTTGCTTCATTTGCATCCTTAATATTTTCCCCATTGCTTTCTTAAGCCTAGCCAATCAACAGTACAATAAATCAAGCCCTGATTAGAGCATTTGCTGATTTCAGAGGTGCCAATGTTCACACTGCAAAATTTAATTACTGAGAAATCAGAGTCCCCAAGCTGACTCTAGCACACTCCTGTCTAAATCTTGGTGGGGCGGGGGAAGTGGACAGTAAGCTTACTGTGTGCCAACAGTGTGATATGATAACTGGTGCTGTCCTAGGCAAGATCAAGTGAGGCCTAGCATCGAGAAGAAGGAAGGGAAGAGGCATTCACTATTCTCTGCTCTGGTGGGACTCAATCTAGAGCACTGGGAGCAGTTCTGGGCGGACCTTTCTAGGAAAGATAAGAACCCTCTGGGTACCCCAGAAGAAAGATGCTGCCCAAGAGAACTAGAGAAAAAATTGTATGAACATAAGCTGAAGGAACTGGGGGTGTTTGCTCTGAGATTTATAAGGGCCCTGAGAGCTGTCTTCAAGGGTTTGAGTGGCTGGCCTGTGGAAGATGCCTTAGACTCTTTAAGCTTGGTTCCAGAGAGCAGAACTAGTTGGCAGCTGCAGAGAGGCAAAAACTTCTCTACACAATGGCAAAGTGAACTGGGCTGCCATGGAGGTGGGGAAGGAAACAGGCTGCCCCATTGATAGAGCTAGATGGTTATTAGTCATGTATGTTGTAGAAAGGATTCTTGGTCGGATCTAGATTGCCTGGCCCATTTCCCACCAGCTACCCTGCTTTCAGACTTCTTTGAACCTCTCCAACATGCCTTCCTTCCCCAGCAAATTCATCGCTGGGAAATGATTACCCTGCAGGAATGAATCTGCCTGGGTACTTTCATCCCCTCAGCCTTCTATGCCCCTCTAACTGGATCCTCAGACTGGAGGAGAGGGTCATAGGCTCCAGGGCCTCTATTTAAGGAGAGACCTCAACATAATCTCCCCATTTCCCACCAGCTACCCTGCCTTTGAACTTCTTTGGACCTCTCCAACATGCCCCCAGTCTGCGTTTCTTTCTCCTCCCCTACTCCTTCCACACAGCCCCCCTTTTCAGATTTCTTTGGTATATTGTCATCCTCCATTTATAAACTCCTTGGGGACAGGGACTTTCTTTGTTGTAACTTATATTCCCAACCCTTGGCACAAGGCCTGGCACACAGTAAGCACATATTAAACACATTATTCACTTAGAGATTCTGAGATTCTGGGTGAGGCTATGAATTAGATTTGATCTCATCCCACTCGTCAGAACTCGGTATTTTCCAAAGTTCTTTAGCTACTTTGAAAGATGCCCAACTGGGAGTAGGGAGGGAAAAAGGTCATCTAAGATTCACTGCCCCACTGAATGACAGTTCCATGACTCAGGAGATTGGAGCATTATTTGTGGAAGGAAGTATTCCTGTAGTATATATAATTCTAAATCCTAGTTGGCCACTTGGGAACCACCTCCTACATACAAAGCATGGGCTGTGTGCTGGCCAGACTGGTTACACTTTATCTTGAATTCTTGTAAATAAATTACTGAACTTTGTGTGGCAGCAAAAACTCTGAAACAAAGTCAATACTCAACACTTTGCCCACTGGGGGAATAGCTGCACAAATATAAGTATTATAGCACTGTAAGAAAAATGGAATAAGAAGAATTCTGAGCAATGTGAGACTTGTATGAATTGATGCAGAGCGAAGGAAATAGAACCGGAAGAAAAAGCTACACAATGACTATAAAAACACAAATGAAAAATGCTAGCAATAGGCAGCTGAGCTCAGATTCATTGAAATGACCACCTTGGTTACAGAGAATAGAGAGGTGGGGGGCTATAGGAGCAGAAGAGTATACATAGCCGACTGTCTACATTGTTATTCTTCAGTTCTGCTTAACTGTTTTTGTTCCAGGGGATAGTTCTGTGGTAGAGGTGGAGGAAATAATCAGGAATTAATTGTGGCATAGTAATAAAAAAAAATAACAATAATAACAGCTGACATTTGCATCAAGTTTACTACTTGCCAAGTACTGTGCTAAGTGCTTTTTATAAATAACTCATTTGATCCTCACAACAACCCCGGGAAGTAGGTGTTATTATGCCTATTTTACAGTTGAGGGAACTGAGGTAAACAGGGGTTAAGTGACTTGCCCAGGGTCACACAACTGATAAGTATCTGAGGCTGAATTTGAACTGAGTTGTCTTGACTCCAGGCCCATCTTCTGTCTACTGAGCCACCTAACTGCATAAAAAACGAAAACATCAATAAAATCTTAACTAAATAAATAACTTTCTGAATACCACTTATTCCCTCAACTCAAATACAAACACACACGTCCTCTTCATTCAGAGAGTCCACATGATATCCTCTGCATATGAAAACAATACTTCCTGATTTACCATTAGGGGATACATACTTCGAGTTACTTGTTTGGCGTCCAGTATTTGAGGGCTGACTCAACCACTGACTAGTAGTGGGACTTTAAACAAGTTGTTTTCCTCTTTGGACCTTGGTTTGCTCATCTGATGTTAGGGGACTCTGAGCCAGTTTCTTCTAGGACTTGGGGCTCATAGAGATAAACAGTTCCCCTTAGCGTTGAGAGCTATGTAGGACTGTCATGATCTTTGAGCTAGAAAGTAATCTTGGGTCATGTGTGGGAGATTTTTCTTTTTAATTTTTATTTTGAGTTCCAAATTCTCTCTCCCACTGAGAAGGGAAGAAATATGATACCCATTATACATGTGAAGTCACGCAAAGCATATTTCCATATTAGCTATTTTGCAAAAGAAGAAAGGAAAACAAACACCAAGGAAAATAAAGTGAAAAAAATATGCTTCAATCTGTATTCAGAGTTCATCAGTCCCCTTTTTGAAGGTGTGTAGCATTTTTCTGGGAGTTCTTAAAGGGAACTTGCATGTGAGGAAGGAGTGGGAACTTCAAGGACTGAGCAGCTGAAGCAGTGGGGGGATAGTTTCCTCAGCTCTGCCCAGGACTTAAAATAAACTGAGTCAGAATCAATGGTAAAGGGGCAGCAGGTAGATGGAGAAAGTGAAAGATCAGGACTGATCCATGGCAGAGAAGGGAGATCCAAGTTCATCGTGACTGGTCATAAGCCTCTTGGAACTGAAGACTCAGGCTGAAGCTACCAGTTGTTCACATCTTTGTAAGGACTGAAGGAACAGCAAAAAAATCTGACCTTACTCCAACTTCCTTTCTATGTGCTTGTCTAGTAGCATACGCTGTAATATACTCTGGTTGCTTCTTTTTCCTAAATGTTTCTGGTTTCTGATTAGGGTTAGCTAGAGATCAACAAAAATATCTAATTAGGGCAGAGAGGAAAACTTTTGTCTGAATGTTGGGAATTTTCCTAACTGGGGGCTCTAAACTATTGTGATCATAATAATTTATCTTTTGCTATAAACTCTATAAAATACAGAAAGGAGCCACATAGGCCTGAGGGCCCTTATATTGTCTCTAGGATAAAAAGAAAGGTAATTAATATAACAAGCTGTGGCTGATTCAATTTCCCAGGGAAAGGGAGCAGGGAGGAAAGGGTGGTGACCAGATAGAAGATCATACCTCCCAGGAAGGAGACAGGAAAGGCCTTGGAAAGATTCACCTCTATCCATTAAGGAGGAGAGAGTAGAAAGGACTGTGTAAGCGGCTGACCATCTAGACATTCCACAGAAATACCCAACCGTGTTACATGGAAAATGAGAAGATTGAAAGATATGATTGCTAAAGTTCCTTCTAGCAAGCTTTAAAATTCTATGGTTGTTTTCAAAGAGTGGAGAGGTGGTACATTGATGCAAGACTCTCTCTCATTTCCCTAGAGATCAGTAGCATTAGTCAGCCAGCTAGGATTAAGGGGAGACAAGTAAACAAATGTAAGTGATCATGACCTTAGCTTTGCCAGTATTGGGCTCTAACCAACCATGCTAATGGAGCCGTAGGTGTTTTGTGTAGAAAGCTTGCAGGGAGTAAAGGCCTCTCCATCTGGGAGCCAGCTAACCCATTCACCATTCACCATTCAGTTTCAATGATGAGAAAAAGATGAATGAATGGAACACAAACAAGTTTGTCCCTTCCTTTCAAGTGATTGTTTTCTTTTCAGAAATCAAACAAGGGAAGAGGTGTTTGTGTTTTGACTGGAGGGTAGAGAGTGGGAGAGTCACTAAGAGGGATAGAAGTTAGGATGTGAAATATTCTTAGCAGTTTTCTCAAACTGTCTGCTTCCTTTCCCGCCACCTCATGAGCATTTAATTCTAGGTTCAACCTCAGTTGGTTATCCTACAACGAAAGGCAAAGAGAAAAACACTCAAGAGCTGTGGAAGGGGTCTTTATAAAGAGACCACTTTTTCCACTCTCCTTCATTTTACAGATGATGCCCATAGGGGAGATATAACTTGTCCAAAGTCACACAATCAGGCAATAGTAATAGTAAAAGCTACCATTTCAATACCCCTTTAAGATTGGCAAGTTACTTGGCGTATATTGCAGTATCTCATCTGATTCTCACAATAATCCTGGGAAATAGGCATTATTATCCTCCCCACTTTACAGGTGAGAAGACTGAGGCTGAGCAGTTAAGTGAATTGCCCCAAGTCACAAAGTTAGTAAGTGCAGGATCCAAACTCTAAGCCCAGCATCCTATTCACTCTACCACCTGGCTACCTTTTTGGGAGGCAAAGAGGAGGCTGGAAACACAACCCTTATGTCTCTTAATCTTTAGGTTCTTTTTATTATATCCCACCCAGTAGCCTCATGGCAGAGTGAGACAGAGTTCTAAACACTTCTCAGAGTTATCTTCAAGGGACATCCTAGGACTTTCTAGTCAAGATGGTTGAGTTCAAGGGAGCCAAGTTTCTTCCACACCCTTTGGAATACAACAGAGACACAGAAGAGAAGGACAACAGCTTACAAAATGCTATAAGATAATATAAATATAACCAAAAAATAAAATAAGTTAGTAGAACAATAAGGGGTACATTCTCCCCTAAATGCTCCAAAGTAAAATAGTCAAAGCATTGGTGTTTGTAGCTGGAATTGGAAGTCAAAAAAGACACTTGCAGACCCCTCAGATGGATTCATAGACACATGCATTTGAATTAGAGGGAAGGAGCCAAGATGGCAGGAGAAAAAGACAGAACTGCTTTAGCTTTCCTCCCATAGCCCATAAAATACCTATAAAAAATAACTCTAAACAAATTCTAGAGCAGCATAAGCCATAAAACAACAGAGTGAAACAGATTTCCAGCCCAAGATAGCCTGGAAGGCTGACAGGAAAGGTCTATCACACCAGGCTCAGAGCAGAGTACAGCCTAGTGAGGGCCATGCAGCATGACATGGATAGGACTGGAGCAGGCTTCAGGGCTCAGAATCATGGGTAGCAACCTTAGTTCCCAGATTTCTCAACCCACAAACACCAAAGACAGCTTCAAAGGTAAGTAAGAAAGTTCTTTCACCTGGATGAGAGGGGAGCACAGTGTGGTCCTATCCCCAGCCCCAGGGTGGCAACAGTGTCCACTTTTGGAGCTCTCAGCCTAAAGACCCTGGGGGAATTGAGCATCTGATCTGGGTCTCAGTTCTCAGCGGCAGTCCTGGAGTGAGGAGGACTGCTGATGTGGTGGAGCTGGTGGTAGCTGTGGAGAGGGAATCCTACTTGCAGATCCTGAGTAGAAAAGAGTCCTTGTGGTTACTCACAGATCAGAGTGCAGGCCAGGAGAGGAGTAAACTCCTCTCCCTTGATTGTGCCACCTTGGAGGAACTGAGAACTTACAGGTCCCTAGAATATATCCTCCACTTAAAAGGACTCAAGTAACTGGCTGGGAATATGTCTCAAAAAGGGGAAAAAATGAGACTATAGAAGGTTACTTTCTTGGTGAACAGGTATTTTCTTCCACTAGAGGAAGACATCAAAGTCAAGGCTTCTCTATCAAGTCAAGGAAAACTGCCTTGATATTCTAGAACCAGAGGGTAAAATAGAAATGGAAAGAATTCACCAATTACTTCTGAAAGAGATTCCAAAAGAAAAATTCCTAGGAATATTGTAGCCAAATTTCAGAGTTCTCAGGTCAAGGGGAAAATATTACAAGCAGCCAGAAAGAAACAATTCAAGTATTGTGGAAATACAATCAGGATAACACAGGATTTAACAGCTTCTATATTAAGGGATCAAAGGGCTTGGAATATGATATTCCAGAGGTCAAAGGAGATAGAATTAAAACCAAGAATCATCTACCCAGTAAAACTGAGGATAATACTTCAGGGGAAAAAAATGGAATCTCAATGAAATATAGGACTTCTAAGTATTCTTGTTGAAAAGACCAGAGCCGAATAGAAAATTTGACTTTCAAATACAGGAATCAAGAGAGTCATGAAAAGGTAAACAGGAAAGAGAAGCCCTAAGGAACTCATTAAAGTCGAACTGTTTGCATTCCTACATGGAAAGATGTTATTTGTAACTCATGAGACCTTTTTCAGAATTAGGGTAGTTAGAGGGAATATATATATATATGTGTATATGTATATATATATTCTGTCTAACTACCCTAATAGATAGATAGATAGATAGATATAGATAGATATATGTAGGTGTGCATGGGTATGTATGTATGTATTATATATTATATATGTGTATGTGTATGTACATGTGTGTATATGTATATGTGTATACACATACATATATACATACACACATATATACACATACATAGAGGGCACAGAGTGAGCTGAATATGAAGGGAGAATACCTTAAAAAAATTACTCTTGAATGGAATGTACTAGGAGTAAGAGAAAGGGAGAGGTAGAATGTAGCAAATCATCTCACATAAAAGAGGGAAGAAAGAACTTTTGCAATGGAGGGGAAGAGGGGGGAGATGAAAGGAAATAATTGAGCCAAATCTCTCATGGGATTTGGTTAAGGAGGGAATAACACACACTCAATTGAATATGGAAATCAATTTCACCCTGCAGGAAGGCAAGGGGGAAGGGGATAGGAGAGGGAAGCTAATAGAAGGGACAGCAAATTGGGGAAAAGGATAATCAAAAGCAAACACTATTGTGGGAGGACAGGTCAAGGGAGAGAACAGAATAAATGAAGGACAGGATAGGACAGAGGGAAATGCGGTTAGTCTTTTACAATATAACTATTGTGGAAGTGCTTTGCATTGTTACACATGTATGACCTATATTGAATTGCTTGTTTTCTCAATGAGGGTGGGTAGGGAGGGAAGGAGAGAATATGGAACTCAAAGCTTTAAGAATGAATGTTAAAAATTGTTTTAGCATGCAACTGGAAATTAAGCTATGCAGGCAATGGAGTATAGAAATCTATTTTGCTCTACAGGAAAACAGAGAGGAAGGGAGGATAGACTGGAGGAAGGGGTGGATGGGTGCATGCTGTCCTGGGGTGGGGAGGTGGGGAGAGATGGGGAGAAAATTTTGAGTTCAATTTCTTGTGGAAGTGAATGTTGAGAACTGAAAAAGAAATAAATTATTTTTAAAAAAGAATTTGAACAAGATTTAATCCTGGGAAGAACCTAAGAAAAGGTAAAAGGAGAGCTCAGAGAAGTGTGTTTTTTGTTTGTCGTGAGAGGAAATGAAACTAAGAAAGAGAGGGAGGGAATGATTATCAAAATGACCAACATGGGTAATATAGAAGAGAAAAACCTGAAAAAAATCCATGAGAAGCAACCTGCTACAGCAGAGGGGAACGTGTGAGATGATACAGAACAAGTACAAAACCAGGTGAAGGAAATAATGGAGGAAATAATGAAATGACTGCACCCAAGGTCAGCAGGGGTTTCCAAGGGTTTGCAGCTTTGGGCAGCCCTCGATGGCCAGCCCTTGAGTATTTTCCAAACCTGCTTCAGAGCTGAAAGTAGGTCCAGGACTTTCAGACTAGGCAGGCCTTTCTAGTATCATCAGATACTGATGCTAATGACAGGATGTTGTGGTTGCTGCTCTGTTTTGTTCTGTTTATCCTTCATTCTTGAAGACGGTCATGGCATCAGGGAGATGATGACTTACAGTTGACTTGGATTTGAGTGAGTGAGGGCTTGCCTCACTTTCTCCTTCAGAGCCATCTGGGTCCAGTGGCCAGATATTCATCAGAATGACTGAAGATATCCCAGGATGCCATGGGAGACCTTACCCTTTTAGGCTAAGGTCTTTTCAGGTTTTCACTTCGAATGACAGGTGGAATTTGTGTATTTGCGTCAAATGGAATCAAAGGCTGGACCTTAGCCTATCAGCTCGAGCAATTTGTCCTTTGTCACCCCTACTCTTCTGAATGTAAATTCCATTGCATAGAAAAGATGTAAATGCCACAGAAACAGTCTCTAGAGTTATCCAGGAGGTTTACAAAAAGGAAACACAGAAGGCCCCAAATTGAGTTGCTACTGTTTTCTGCATCACCCTCCCCACCTTGAAACAAGCTTGGAAATTTTCTTTGGTGAATTCCAACAACTTCTTCTCCACCCACCTCAAAGGTGTTTTTAGCTATTTTTTAGGCTATTTGTATTTTTAAAGAGATTCGAGAAGATAGAAAAGTCTTATAGATCCAAAGGAATGATTTAAAAAAAAACCCAGATATTTAGAGGACTACCTGTATGACCTTGGGAAATAATTGAGTGAATGAAAAAAACATTGAATAAGTATTTATTTTGTGGCCAGGCACTGTGCTAAGTACTGAAGATACAAAGAGAAAACATGAGACAGTCCTTGATCTCAAGGAGCTCACACTCTAATTGGGAGAGATAATGTATAAAAGGAAGCTGAGTTGCAGGGCAGATAGCAAGACCCCAAAGTCCTAAGGAGACAGTGTGGAGGGGGATGGTAAGGCACAGATGTCATTATGTTATATAACTAGGTCAGATGACAATGGGGAGGTGAAAGATGCAGGGTGTACAGGCAGGGCAGATGGTAAGACTTGATGAGCCTCAGTTTCTCTATCTGTGAAATGAAGGAACTGGACTTGATGCTCCCTTCCAGATTTAGATCTAGGATCTTTTGATCCTATTTAATACACACACACATACACACACATACATATGTATATGTATACATTATATATATATATATAAGTACAATTTTATTTTTTCCAGTTACATGTAAAGACAATTTTTACATTTAAAGAATTTATATTTCATTTCCCCAATTAAAATGTAGACAACGTACACAATTAAAAACAATTTTGACGTTAATTTTTTTCAAATTTTGAGTTCCAAATTCTCTCCCTCCCTTACCTCCTCCACTCTCATTGAGAAGGCAAGCAATTTGACATATGTTATACATAACTTTAATTTCAACAATTTTTTTGAGTTCCAAATTTTCCCTCTCTTTCCCTTCCCCCCCAAGCCAGTAAACAATTTGATAACATATGTTCATCTTGTCTTCTCTAAAGGAATTGTCCCATTTTTGTCATTGTGATGCAAGTATGTAGCATATTTACCTGGCACATTTGTTGTTTGGTTGTGATCCATGGACCATAGTTCACTAGGCCCTTCCAACCTGAGGGGCTCATCTTCTGATGTCATGTCTTCTTTTTGGAGAGGGGAAGGCAAGGCAATTGAGGTTAAGTGACTTGCCCAAGGTCACGCAGTCAGTAAGTGTGTCAAATGTCTAAAGCCAGATTTGAACTCAGGTGCTCCTGACTCCAGGACTGGTGCTCTACTCAATGCACTACCTAGCAGCCCCAGATGTCATGTTTTTTAGCATTTCAAAAATACTGTTCATGGGGTTTTCTTGGCACAGATATTGGAGTGGTTTGTCATTTCCTTCTCTAGCTCTTTTCATAGATAAGGAAACTGAGGCAGACAGAGTTAAGTGACTGACCAAGGGTCACACAGCTAGTAAGTGTCTGAACTTGAATTTGAACTCTGATCTTCCTGAGTCCATGCCTGGTGCTCTAGCTACTGGTGCCACCTAGCAGCCCCACCTGGCAGAAAGTAGGGACTGGTTCAGTCTGGCAAGTGCTTGATAAATACTTCTTGATTGATGTTCTAATACATAAAAAAGAACAAACTAATTTTACATGATGCCACAAATTTTCCTTGAGTTTGAACTGAATATTCCAGAGTGCCTGCTCCAGCAGTGATGACGCTTAAACTTGGACAATAGTTATCCTAGTGGGTGTCTTTACCATAGTGCTCCAAGATTTGTTACGTGCTTTATTATACACTATCTCTCTGGTATGATAGATATTATTATTCCCATTTTACAGATAAGGAAACTGAGATTCAGAGAGGTCAAGTGACTCTTCTGTGTTTACTGTAGAGGCAGAGTTCTAATCCGAGCCTCTCCTGACTCCAACACTGGGGATCTTGCCACTAGATCATGATGGGTGGCATCATTACCTTGTGGGTAAGGCATTCCACTCTGTGGACCCCAGTTTCCTCATCTGTGAAGTAAGGAGCCTGTCATGGAAGAGATCTCTGAAGTCCCTTCCTGTCCTTTGACTACACATATCTGATATGCAGCTCTATTATGGGGGTTCTTTATCCAAATGATATCCTTCTGGGATTTTGCTACCTGAAATGTCAGGGAGAGGCTGTTCAATGATCACCTGGGTTGGGATTTAAAATCTCTCTTTCTAGCACCATCAAACTGTTGGGGGCCCCTGGTCAAGGCCATGGGGAATTTTAGGAGCAGGGGGCATAGGTAGGGACCCTAGGGATGGACTCGGGGGTACCAGAGGGAGGGAGGTAACCACTAAACAACAAGAAGAGTATTGACAACAAATTCTACTGTTGACTAGTCATAAACTAGTCATGTTCCTGATTTCCTTAATAATCAGCAGGGAATCAGGATGCGACAGTGGAATGAGAGCTGTGTTAGAGTCAGAGGTCCTGGGTTCAAATCTCTGTCACAACCTATGTGATCTTGGGGAGATCACTTCCCTTCCCTGAGCCTCAGTTTCCTCTTATGTAAAATGAGAGAATTAGACTACCTACCCTCAGAGGTCACTTCCAGCTCTAGTTCTAGGATCCTACGTATGACCTTGGGCAAGCCTTTTCATTTTTATGGGCCTCAATTTCCTCACCTGCACAATGATGGAGTTGGACTAACTGGTCTCTGAGGTCTCTTCTATCCAAAATCTCATCTTTTGCAAGAAGCATTTCCCAGTGCTTTAATACTGAATGCTTGTTGATGCCTTCTATCACTCAACAAGCATTTAGAAAGACTGAACCAGTCCCTATTTTCTAGTTTCAGATCAATGCTCTAGGATTCCTAAGTCTTTTTCACCTCTAACTCTAGAATCCTGTGATTTTGAATAGAAATGCATTTGTTCTAAAGGCATAAGATACTGCATCTCCCATGTCCAAGCATTTGCACTAGCTGTTCTCCAAGCATGGAATGCTCCCTCCTCATCTCAGCCTCTTGGATTCCTTGTCTTCTTTTAAGTTGCAGTAAAAATCTTACCTCCTGAAGGAAGCCTTTCCTGGTCCCTTCCCCCTCCCCCATTCCCCTTAATGCTAGGGCCTTCCCTCTGAGAGGATCTCCAGTGCAGCCTTTCTATAGCTTGTTTGTACGTGGTTATTTTCATCTTATCTCTCCTATTAGACCATGAGCTCCTTTCCTCTTTTTTTGTAACCTCTGCCCTTAGCACAAGGAAGCACTTAAATGTTTACTGACTGACAATTCATGTTTTCCAGTCACGGCAGGATGGGAGATTTGAACATGCCATCTCCTTGACTTGATCTAGAGATACTCATCTGCTGTGCCTCTGGGACTTTCCCGGGTTGGAACTTACATGTTTGGGCCATAGCTGGCTGCTTTTACCAAGTTCTCATCCCATTCTGGCAGTTCTCCTACGTCGTGTATACACAGACATAAAAATACTGAGGGGAGCCTCAGTCCTTTTCCTCACTATGAGTCACTGGCCTAGTGAGAGTTCCCACAATTTACGTTGATGTATCAGCCGCATGAACAGGCTGTTTTTGCAGTGGGGATGGAAAGGAAGTGGTAAATTGGGCAAACAAAATAGGCCACAAGCCAAGGGTATGTGTGAGATCCTTGGTTTTTCAAACTTGGTCCCCCATCGAGACCAGGGAGCTGTCAATGGAAAGACGGCTTTCTCTCTCCTCCCTGATTTGGTTTCCCTCATGCTTTATGCTCAGTTTATTTGCTCCTGTTTTAAGAGGGGAGCACTTCCTGGGGTTCTAACAAAGCCCAGGACTCTTCCAAAGAAGATTCCATATATTAGCCTTGCAAGAATAGAATGTATATATTGAGAGCTAGAAATGAACTCAGAAACCACCTAGACCAGCTGCCTCATTTTACAGAGAAGGAAACTGAGACCTAGGGAGGTGTAACAGCAAGGACCCTGACATACACCGGAGGGCCTGCTGTGTAGGTTCTTAGATCTGCTTTTCTAAAAGGAAAGCAACTTTTGAGAGGTCAGCAGTCTACTTTAATCAAGCACATATATCTTTCACCTAGTTCAGGGAAAAAAGTAAGCATCTTGAACTTCAGACAAAATACAGAGAAATAAAAACCAACAGATAGGACTTCCAACTGTCTGGCCATAAGCAATACATACATCACAGATCAAGAGACAGATCCAACTGTCTGACCATACATACATAGTTATCAGAGAGAGAAACACCAACATGTGGGTTTTCAAAACCAGGGGTCTCCTTGGTGGCTACCCAGAGCCTCATCTGGCCAAACAAACATTTCCAATGAGTAACCCATAAAGTAAAACCTCACCTCAGAGTATTTATACCCTTTTCAGAGCTGGAAGGCAGAATATTCTGACCCAGTGCCTCAGTTAACAAAATTAACAAAAGTTATCGAGGCCTATTAATGGGTGGGGAAGATCTTTAACTCTTCCCCCACCCACTACTAACCTTATATTAACATTACAGGAGGTGAAGGACTTATTGAAGGTCAAATAGAGATTGAGAGTTGGAAAGGTCAATTAACAGGTCAGATATGGCCTCAGACACTTACTAGTTATATAACCCTGGGTAAGTCACTTAACCTCTGTTTGTCTCAGTTTTCTCAGCTGTAAAATGGGAATCATAATAGCTCCTACCTCACAGGATTGTCGTAAGGAACAAATGAGATAATATTTGCAGAGGGTTTAGCACAGTGCCTGGCACATTGTAGGTGCTCAATAAAGGTTATTATTGTTGCTAATGTGGAGCTGGAAGGGAACTCAGAGGTCACTACCTCCTTGTTTCCAATACAAGACATCTTGCTTGGTTTAGTCATATGACTAGATGTGGTGGCTTTCTGTGAGGTGCTGAGTCCTTTCTGCCAGGAGCCTGGGATGCTAACACTCTGTTTAGGAAGCCTTAGAACAGAAGGCAAATGCTCTTCTGGACTTGTCCATTCAGCTGCTTTTAGGATCATAGAATCAAGGCATCAGAGACCTAGAGCCAGAAAGGATCTTGGAGGTCATAGAGTCTGATTCCCTGACTTTACAACTGAGGGAACAGAGACCTCTCCCCTTCTGATTCCCCACCAGATATGGGAATCTCTGTATAATTTTTACTTTGAGGTAGTATTTTAGAAGCTGCTAACTTTTGACTTAGGAGGGAGAATCATGGGGAGAGGCTGAGAGTGGGGAAGTCACTCAGAAATGAACTTCTTTCAGATGGTCAGAACATTCTGTTCAATGCCTTCAACTGCTGATGGAGCAGAGACTCTGCTATCATCTCCATCTTCCCAAAGAAAAATTTAGACAAATTATCTGGGGTGAGTGTCGGGGCCTCCCTTTGTTCTCCCTTGCTGGGTGGGCCATAGCCAGCCTCTTCTCAGTTGGGGACTGTGCAAAGCCATCAAGTGAGTACACCTCCAATGGAGGATGTCATTGCTAATTGTACTGCCCAGAAACCATATTTAACAGAGAAATGTTAGGGCAGAATCACCAACCTAGGGCTCTTGGAGTATAGGCCATTTGTGAAACAAAACAAAACAAACAAATAAAAACAGTGATCACTGAAACCCAGTAGTCAGGTAGGGTTACATGAACAGCTGAAATGAAATAAGCTGGCTGGGCAGAAGAAAGTATTCAAGGATGTTTGATGTTGTTGTTCAGTCATTTCAGTCATGTGTGACTCTTTGTGACCCCATTTGGGGTTTTCTTGGCAAAGATATTGAAGTGGTTTGCCAATTCCTTCTCCAGCTCATTTTATAGATGAGGAAACTGAGGCAGACAGTGTTAAGTGACTTGCCCAGGGTCACATAGCTATCAAGTGTTTGAGGTCTGATTCGAACTCTGGTCCTCCTGACTCCAGGGCCAGTGCTATATCCATTGCAGTGCCATCTAGCTGCCCCTTAACTTTGTACATCTTGAAATGCCCAGCACAAGACTCCAAAACATGGCAGTTGTTTAATGAATGTTGCTTGGTAACACTGATATTTAAGCAAAAGATGAGGGGTGAAGAAAAATGAGCTCATGGAAAAGTTAAGATCATAGTGTTGAGTGGTGAGAAGAGAGCTGGCCTCAAAAACAAGAAGTCCAGGGTCCAAATCCTATCTTTGACATATATTGACCATCTGACGCCGGGCAGGTCCACTTGATCTCCCAATAGGTGTCATACACAGACAGCCCACAACATCCCCCAATGTGACCAGAACCAGATTACAATGGAATTGGGAAATATCTAACAAAGAAACATAGATGACATGATTTTTGGACCATTAAAAATTAGTAATATTTTATTTTTCCCAATTATATGTAAAAACAATTTTTAACATTAATTTTTACAAGATTTTGAGTTCCAAATTTTTCTTCCTCCCTCTCTCCTCCTCTCCCCTCTTCCTAAAATGGTAAACAATTTGACATAGGTTATATATGTGTAATCATATAAAACGACTTTCCATATTAGTCCCAGGATAACATTTTAAAACTAAGACAACCTACAGGGGATCTTATGCATGGATTGTTGCTGTTTAGTTATGTCTGACCTTTCGTGAACTCATTTGGGATTTTCTGGGCAAAGATATTATAGTGCTTTGCCATTTCCTTCTCCAGTAAATTAAGGCAAACGGATGTTAAGTTACTTGTCCTGGGTCTCACAGCTAATAAGTTTCTGAGACCAGATTTGAACTCAGTTCTACCTGATTCCAGATCCGGCACTCTAAGCATTATGGAACCACCTTGCTGCCTCCTATGTATGGATTAGTGGTCCCCATTTCAATTTGAATTTGATTGAGTCACAGAAAAAGTGCTGGCCTTCATTGATAGAGGACTTTTTCTCATTTTGTGTTCCCTGTTCCAATGAGATCATAGGTCTAATTTCATTTCACAATCTCAGCATCTCAAAGAGCCTCAGAGGCTACTTAGGAGAATCCATTCCTGGGCAAGAGTCTTCTCTCCAACTTTTAACCTCCTGCTTTTGTCTGAATATTACAAAGGAGGAAAAAACCATTCTTTCCCTCAGCAGCTGACTCTAATTATTAAGGCATACAACTGAAAATAGGATAGGTGCTCTTGAACTTGAGAGAGCGCAAAAAACTTGTACCCAAATCTATGCAGTCAAGACAGCCTTCTCCTCCTCCCCAGGGGCCTCTGCCTTCCCCAGAACCCTCCAAAATTACAGCAGCAACCTGAATGGCTCCACATACAAGAAAAAAGGACTCTGGGTTGCTACAGTCAAACAACCTTCTCCCATATAGCCCTTTCTACTTAGAATCTTGCCCTGAGTTGAGTCTCCTTCCCACTCTCCTTAGAGATTCCCTTCTTTAGCCTCCGGTGGATCTGTGTAGTTCCTTGGAGGGGATGAGCACACACACACACACACACACATACACACACATACACACACACACACACACACACACACTCCTCCCTCTAGGGGTCCCAGTTGGTGCTTGGGTGTGGTCCTGCTCCTCTCTGCATTTCTCTTTCTAGGATGTAGTTCTAAGATAGGGTTATGAATCTCCCACCTCTAGGATCCTCTTTAAAGGACAAATCCAAGGACATACCTCATGCTTGTGAGCTGATCAGAAACTTTATCAAAAATACATTATCATTGGGAATGGTAGGCCTAAGACAAGGAATGTTTGTATCTTGACAGAGTTCACACATTTTCCTGGGAACATCCACCCCTCTTCAGGCGGTAGTATCTTGAGTGAGGAGGGTAGCACTCTGGGCTCTATCTAGGCATGTCTGCTACACATCTCTCTAGTCTAAACACCCCTAGTTCCTCAATGGTCCTCAGATGGCATGATCTCTAGATCTTTCACCATTCTGATCTCCTTTCTCAGGATTCTTTCTAGTTAATTAATACCTTTTTAAAAATATGGCACCTTGAAGTAAACACAATACTCTATATGTGGTCTGACTGAAGAGTACAGTGGGACCATCAGTCACAGTATCTGGGCTCAAATGTGTGTGACTTTGGACAAGTTACTTCCCCTACCTAGGCCTTAGTTACTCCTTCTGTAAAACAAGGGAGTTGGTTTCAGTGACCTCTGAGTTCTTTTTCAGATCTAGATCTAGGATCCTATTTGTGACCTTGGGTAAATCCCTTCTCCCTGTGCCTCAGTTTCCCCCTCTATAAAGTGAGAAAGTTGGACTAGCTGGCCTCTGGAGTCCCCTCCAATTCTAGATCTAGGATCCTATGATCTAGGATCACCTGCTTCACTTGTCCTGTTCCCTACACTTCTCTTCCTTGCAGCAGAACGTTCCCTACCTTTGCTGCGGTCCGTCTTCATCCCAACCCTCTTTCTCACTCTCTAGGCTAATGTACTGACAAAGAGGAGACTTCTGATGGGATCTCTAGTCACAGGAAAACTTATCTCTACCATGTTGAATGAGTAAGGAGGTCAAGAGAAGGCCTCCTAATAGTATGGAGAAGGGCAAGATAGGAAGCTCCCTCCTGGTGTGGGGAGGGGGCTCCTTTTACCAGACTGTCTCAATGTTGTTGTTAGAACTACTTAACATAAGTGCTGCTTTTGGAAAAAAGAGTAAGGTTTTGTCTACACCCATTGCATTAGCCATGAAGAAATCCCCGATTCTCATCTCCCCATATCCACTTATGCCAACCCTGAAAAGCACATCTAGTCATACTGTTCCGGTTTTGTGTCCACAGATTTACAAACATTTTTGTTGACATGTTTTCTTTTTATGTCCTCTTCACTTTCAAATAGCTCACTTCCTCTCTCTGACATAGAGAATGGTCACTTGTGACAAAGACTAAAAAGGGGACCAAAAACCGAAAGCAGTTTTGTGGCACTTCCCTACACATGAATGAATCTGATTGTATAGACGTTTCACATTGGGCAAGTCACTTAATCTTTGCCTCAGTTTCCTTATTTATAAAATGGGGATGAAAATATCACCTACCTCCCAGGATCATTGAGGATCAAATGCAAAGTGCTACATAATAAAATATCACATATAATACAATATATCTGATATATTATAATATCACATACAATAATAGCTAAGTTAGGCAGAGGTAACTATATGACAGGTGCTGTTTCGAGTACTTTACAAACTGGTATTATAGGTGGGAAGGCAGTTCATTTTTCCTCTTTTCTTTGGATCTGAGCTTAGCCATTTTCAGTTGTAATTAAAATATCTCAAAGAGCTAGTACTGGAAACTGAAAGCATTGGAATCTCCCATGGGATTGCCAATTGGGATCAGAGAGCGTCAGCCTCCTCTGGCTGCCTGCTCCCCCTTTTCTCCAAGGCATAGACTACATTTGGGTCATGAGGAGAAAAGCGAAGGGAGCCTAGGTGAGGTTCACTTGTGTTCTTTGGCCCCGGGGCTTGGTTTTTGGAACCTCATTGTGCAATCAGCATCTAACAGTTACTGTGTGGGGGTGGCGATCACAAGCACAAATTCCAGGAAGAAAAGATTGCTTTCGTCAGAAGGAAGTTCACTAAAATAGGCTCAGAGAGGCAAATGCAGTCATCAAACAGAGGCTTCTGGACTACTTCTGGGTTTATGATGAGTCAACCTACCTATGCGGTGACTTCACATTGGCTCACTCACTGGTTGGTGGACACAGTAGCAGTCAGAGAGGCCAGTTGGATCATAAGATCCAAGATCTAGAGATGGAAGAGATCTTGGAGGCCCTCTAGTCCAGACCTCTCCCTTTCTCTCCATTTTACAGAGGGAGAAACTGAGGCCTAGGGAGATGACATCAATTACCCAAGGCTGCATGTAGACTCATAGATGTAGAGCTTTAAAGGACCTCAGAGGCCACTGAATCCAGCCCCCTCATTTTACAGAGCTGGACGCTGACTCCCAGGGAGGTAAAGTGACTTGCCCAAGGTCACATAATTATTAAGCAGCAGAAGTGAGAATTGAACTCTTGTCCTCTGACTCCAGAACCAGTGTTCTTTCAACTGATGCATACTGATGCCCTTGTACTTCCCCATCATTCCCACCCCCAGCAAGTCTAGTGCTTGTGAATGGATTACTTTGGGGAAAAAAATCCTTAAGATGATCCCTAATATAGTTTGGATCCATTTGTCCTTATTAGTTACACAACCCTATGAACCTGAGCTTTTGGACCATTTTAAATGGAAAATCTCATGATGTGTAGTACCTGTGTAGTATCTTGGGCAAGTCATTTCCCTGACCTTCAGTTTTGTTGTTGTTTAGTCATTTTTCAGTCATGTCCAACTCTCTATGACCCCATTTTTGGGGGTTTTCTTGGCAGAGATACTGGAGTGGTTTGATATTTCCTGCTCCAGATCATTTTACAGATGAGGAAACTGAGGCAAACAGGGCTAAGTGATTGGTCCAGGGTCATACAGCTAGTAAGTGTCTGAAACCAGATTTGAACTCAGGAAGATGAGTATTCCTGACTCCAGGCCCAGCACTCTATTCATGACACCTAGCTGCCCCGTGTATCAGTTTCCCCCTCTGTAAAACAAGGGGATTGGATTAGCTGGCTTTTGAAGTCCCTTCAAGTGTGGAGTTAGAATCCTGTGTGGGACCTTGGACTAATCACTTCTCCTCCTTGGGCCGTGGATGTATGTGTGTGTGTATGTGTGTGTGTGTGTGTGTGTGTTCTGAATTCTAGTACTTCCATCTTTTCCATACATCCCCTGATTTCCACATAATCCTGTGATACTAGCATCTATGTCATACATTCGTCTAGTCCTCAGCATATGTTCACCTAGCATCACTCTGAGTAGAGCTAACCTTGCCAAGGGTAGATGTCTTAAATATGGCTTCCTCCTCTATAACTGGCCTCACCCACGACTCCACTGACTGGACATCAGCCAGGAGCAGATGCTGGACCCCACCTACCCTTTTCCTCTTCTATCTTACAGACTGATGCTTAAATCAACATTACATTACCTTTGCTACTGTGAAGGACTGCCCTCTGACGCTGCTCAGAACCCCTGGAATTCTAAGTCATGGACTCCCTAGACCATGCCCCCCTTCCCTGGTCACTTTTCCCTGCCCCTTTGTACTCAAGACATGCTAGACCATCCTTCTGCTATATCTTTCTCTCTCATATCTATGCTTTCATGTGCCCTCTGCAATTCTTGTTCTGTTAACAAACTACCCCTTACCTTGGTAAGTACTTTGTACATATTTTGTATTTATTTACTCATTTGGGTGGGTACTTGATGTATCCCTGCCCCCTTCCAGTGGAATGTCAGTTTCTTGAGAGCAGGGACGATTTCATTTTGGCTATCTCCAGTGCCTAGCACACATGTTGAAGCTTAGAAAATGAATGGACAAACTATATTATATGAAAATAATCAAATACTCTTGGGCCATTGCTTCTCAAATATTTGTTGAATCTACCAGAGTTGAATTGAACATTTCAGGGAGCCTGTTTCCACAATGGGCAACTTTGCCATAGTGCTCCAAGGATTGCAAAGTGCTATTATATACTATCTCTCTGGACCTTCTCAACCATGTGGTGAGGTATGATAGATATTATCATTCCCATTCTACAGATAAGGAAACTGAGGCTCATAGAGGTCAAGTGACTCATCCATGGTTACAATAGAGGCAGAGTTCAAATCCAAGCCTCTCCTGACTTTAACACTAGGATTCTTGCCACTAGATCACAATGCCTTGTGGGTAAGGCATTCCACTCTGTGGGCCCCAGTTTCCTCATCTGTGAAGTGAGGAGCTTGTAGTGGATGGGATCTCTGAGATCCCTTCTTGTTCTTTGACTTTATGTTATCTTTAGGCTTTCCAGACAAGAGGTTTGAGGTTGTAGGTTATACAAAGCAGAATAAAGGTACCAAAGGTCCAATCAAATGAAAGTCTTAACCATCTGAAAGAGCATTGGAGTATTTTTCTTTCCTTGTAGAAAACCAGGACACTTTTGAATCTCATTTCCTTCTGGTTGCCACCATTCCACCCAAGGGTAAAACAGAGCCAAAGGCAAATCATGTTATAGAAAATGACAGTTTCAGAGCTGGAAGGGACCCTATAGGTCATCAAATCCCTCCCCAGAGGAAGAAATTGAGTTTGCAGGAGAAGGAAAGTACTTGTCCAAGGTTCCATAGTAAATTTCATGGTCTTCCTTCACCTCCTGTACACCTCCACCATCTTTATCCAAGTAAAGTCATATTTCAATGAACATTAAGAGCAAAATAGAGGAGAGGTCACTGAAGGCAACACACAGTCCATGGTGGATTATGGAAAGAGGAACAGAGTAGTATTTGTCAAGCAGTCAGGCTCAATTTTGGGCTGTTTGTACAAATATAACCCTTGTGTCAGAGACTTCTTCCTAAGAATTAAGGGCCTAGATAGAATCTGGCTAACCTCTCATTTTTCTGACTCATGGCCTCTATGTAGATCTGAGAACTTATATATTTGACATACGTCCCCACCCCCACACCAGGATGCATAGTCATTAACTCCCCTTACAAGCACACAGATTCACAAAACACCAATATGTCCTTTTGTAAGTCAAGGAGAACAAATAGAGCTCATATTAGAGCCTGGAAAATAGAACCCACCAGTGAGTAATCTTCCTACAGAGGCCCATATTGTCTGAAGCTTACATAGTAATGTCCATTCTAATCATCCTCTGTGGCTCTGTAGTACATTTATCCCATTGAGGCTATTGTGGTCTCTCTTCTGGCTGTGTCACATATAGTAGATCATTCTATCTACAGTTTTCCTCAGTTTCCAGCAGATGGTGACTGATGTATTGCTTAGCTCAGGGCAATAACCCTTTCTATCTTGCCCCTGGTAGTACTCCAGTAGTTATATTCCATAGAGGTCAAATGGAAAAGGGATTTCCTATAGATGGGGAAGGGCCAGTGTGCCATTTATATCACATTCTAAAACGTGTAGCTTCCTAAACGAGATCTCTAATCACACAAAAGCATGAGACAGTTCCTGAAACTTCTGATGATTCATGTTTCCCTTGCCATTTTCAATCCATTCTATTTTTTTTAAGTCTTAGTGATGCTTTTTTTATTTTTTTATTTCCCAATCATAGTTTCCCCATTTGACCTTCTCTCATAAAAAAGCAAAACAATTTAGCAAAACTGACCAAAAAAAGATTGCATCTGGCAGCATATACAGCATGTTACTCACATAGTCCTCCACCTCTCTAATGCATTTCACTATCTGTTCCCTGGAACCCAGATGGGCCAGTGCAATTAAACAGAGTTTTAGCATTACTTCTGTTTATACTATGATAGTTGTGTATATAGCTCTCCCAAGTCTATTTACTTCATTCTGCATCATAAAAGTCTTCCCATGTTCTCGAAATTCTTCATTTTTATCTACTATGATGACTCAATAGTATTCCATTACTTTCATATAATACAATTTATTCAATTAATCAGTAGGCACCTACTTGACTTTCACTTTTTTTTTTAACAACCATGACCTGATACAAATATTTTGGTATATAGGCATGAGACTTTTCCCTCTGTCTTTGACCTCCTTGGGATAATATGCCCAGTGGTGAGATTACTGGCTCAAAGAATATGAACAATTTAGTAACATTTCTAGCATAAGTCTAGATTGTTTTTCAGAGCAGTTGGACCAACTTACAACTCCACTGACAGCATATTTGTGGGCCCATCTTCCCACATCACCTACAACATTAATTATTTCCAACTTTGATCATCTTGACCAATTTTATGAGAATGAGGTGAAACCTCAATGATGTTTTATTTCTGTTTCTCCTCATGGTAGTGATTTGGAACAGTTTTTTTCATGCATTTCTTTTTTGGAAACCTATTCCTATCCTTTGACCACTTATCTCTCAGAGAATGATTCTTTAGTAAAATATTTGTATTGATTACAGAAGAATAAAGTTGGAACATGCTGCTCACCTTCTTCCAGAGAGGTTACAAAGCTAAAATGTGGGAAAAGGCACACATTTTCAGGCTTGGCCAATGTGGGCATTTTTTTTTACTAGATTATACATGTATTATTATTGTTATTTTGGTTTTTTTTAATTCATTTGGTTAAAGAGCAGTGGGAGGGACAGATTATAAATGCATGTAAAATAAATTGATTTTAAAAATATCATATTTGTCAACTTATACATATATATATATATATATATATATAGGCTATCAGATTTTCACCAGAGATATTTGTTACAAAGATTTTTTTCTTCTTGAAAAGTTTCTCTTTTTTATTCTAACTGCATTGATTTTGTTCATGCTAAAACCTTTTCATTTTTTATAACCAAAGTGCTCTGATTTGAAAGGCTATGACATGGAGGAAGGATTTAACATACTGTTTGGCCCAAGAGGCAAAATTACAAAGAGAAAAATTTCAGCTTGAAGTCAGGAAAAGCTTCTAAAAGTAGAATGACAGGTAGTGAGCTCACCCTCATTGCAGGGTTTCAGACAAAGCCTGGCTAGATGTTCAGGAATAGAGATTCTTTTTCAGGGATGAGTTGGATTGGATAGCCACGGGTCCTTTCCACCTCTGAAATTCTGTGATTCTGTGCTCCCTTCTATCTGCCTCCCATTTTCTCATCATGAGATCTGTTATACTCTGGTCTCACAATAAAATTCTAGATCTAGACCTGGGAAGGATCTCAGAGGCAAGTTAGTCCAACCTCCTTATTATACAGAGGAGGAAACTGAGACCCAAAGAGAGGAAGTGACTTGTTCATGGTCGCACATAAGCTCGTAGATCTCCAGCTAGAAAAGCCCTCAGAGGACATTGAATCCTATTCCTTTATTTTACAGAGGAGAAAACTCAGGTACAGGGAGAAGTGAAATTACTAGCCCAGGTCACACTGGTAGCAGTCACAAGAGAGGAGATAGTGTTCTTTTCACTGTACCAAAGCACTCCAGATTCTCTACTCAATCTTCTGCCAGAAGCTACTTTTATAGAAGAGCTGTACATGCTAAAAGACAGGGCTAAAGTTATAGAGACTGAACAGTTTTCCACAGACAAGCAGACAGACAGACCAGGTGAATGAATGAATGAATGAATGAGTGCCTACTATGTACCAAGCACTCTGTTAGGTCCTGAGGATAAAAAGACAACGTGAAATGGTTCTTAGCCTTGATGAAGGTCCATTCTAATAGGAAAAAACAGTGGGGCCAGAGAAGGGAATCCAAGTCCAAGGGAGTCCAAGGAGGTCTCACTCAACTCATGTGCTAAGAGAAGTGGGACAGTGTCTCATATCCTCCTCCAATCCTATGCCCATCAGAGGACTTTTCATGGGAGAGGTTCCCACTCTGCCTTCCCAAGTCTCTGTCCCTTCCTGCTCAGACTCTATCCATCATGCCTGCCAACAGGCTGTGATCCACAACAATGGCTACCAGGCATTGCTTTGCCCCAACACTACCCACCTCAGGACTCACTACCCATTCTAAGATGGGCTAAGCCCCCATCTGAGAATTCATTCAGTGCTAGAGCTTGGATGTTATGGGTGATTTTGGGCAAGTCCCTTCCCCTTCCTAAATCTCAGTTTCCCCTTCTGTAAAATGAAGGGGTTGGACTAGAAATACTCTGAGATCCTCTCTAGTTCTAAAACTAGGATCTTAGATTGTTCTTGAAGTGCAGGGCTTTGAGCCTCTGTCCTTTTTGGCTCAGCTTAGCAAGCGGGTACAGAGGCCTGGGCCTGTGACCACACAGATAAAGCGCTGCAAGGCAGGGGTGAGCCACACAGGAAATCACCATGAAATGACGAAGCTTGAAGTAAAGTTTGTTTCAGACAGTCAGTGCTCGGACACTTCCTGTATCTTGTTTGCTTCCTGGGCAATATGCCATGATCCTTAAGCAGAGGGAGCAGAAAGATGGAATTACTTTGATCCCTGAGAATTCAGGGATCCTTGAAGAGGGGGAGGGAGCAGGCATCTAGTCAGCCCCTACTATGTGCCAGGCACTGTGCTAAGGACTTTAGAAATATGATCTCACTTGATCTTCACAACAATTTGGGCATGGAGGTGCTATTATTATCCCCATTTTACAGTGGAGGAGACTGAGGCAGACAGAGGTGAAGTGACTTGCCCAGGGTCACACAGCTGGTAAGTGTCTGAGGCCGGATTTGAACTCAGGTCTTCCAGACTCCAGGTCCAGCTCTCTAGTCTCTATGTCCCAACTGTCTAAAGAAATTCATTAGTCTCTAAATGAGACAAGACTACTTGGATCACAGAGGGAAAGTGATAAGAAGGAAGAAGAAACTGACTTTGTAGTGCCCCTGTGGGGTCTTTCAGAGGAGTACCATAGTGTTTATATATGTTTCATGATTCTGTAGTTCATGTTATCTCCTACCTACAGATATTTGTACAGGCAGGTCACCCTGCCTGGAGAAGCAGGATGGGAATAAGCATATTTGTCTACCACCTACTATGTGCCACGTACTGTTCTAAGGGCTTTCCAAAGATTATCTCATTTTCTCATTTCCCTGTCCAGAATGTCCTCCTTGCTCATCTCTGCTCCTTAGAATCCAAGTTTCTACCCATAAGCCCCCTCCTACAGGAGGTCTTTCTTGAGGCCCCCAATAGCTAGTGGTCTCATTTTCCTAAAATTACTTTTGTACTGACTCATGAAATGGTGAGTGTGTCTGTTACAGGCTGCATCTCCCAGAAGCCTGTATATGGGCTCCACAGTATGGTGAGCAGTTACCCAGCACGGACTCTGGTTAGAGAAGCAAAATTTCAGCACATGCTTTTAAAAAAAAAAATTAAGCTTTATTCATTTTGCTTACATGAACATTTACATTTTAATCCTCTATAGAGCCCAATGAATATAAGATATTCATTGTTAAACCCGTGTGCCAATACTCATATGTCCTTAGGAATTTGTCTAAAAGTTCTCTTGGAACAGCATCCACAGACACATAACGATCGTGTTCTTTCTCCTCACTGCCTTCTACTTGAAGACCGTTAAGGGAGGATTGTTACTGAGTGGGAATACTAAAGGCATTTTTAGATAAAAGTATCTTTTAAAAAGTATTACACAAAAGAGCTGGAAGAATGTAATTTTTGCTTATTTTTTGAATTAATTAATTTTTCGTTTTCAACATTCACTTCCACAAGATTTTGAGTTCCAAATTTTCTCCCCATCTTTCCCCTCCCACCCCAAGATGACGTGCATTCTGATTATCTTCTCCCCCGATCTGTCCTCCCTTCTATCACTCTTCCCCTTCTCTTATCCCCTTCCCTTCTATTTTCCTGTAGGGCAAGATAGAGTTCTATATCCCATTTCAGCACACACTTTGATAGACTTAGCTCTTCTCGAAATACAATGATGTAAGACAATTCCAAAAAACTCATGATGGAAAATGCTATCCACATCCAGATAAAGAACTGCGGAGTTTTGCAGATTGAAGCAGACAATTATCTCTTTTTTGTTGTTTTTTGTTTTTTCCTTTCTCATGATTTCCCTTTTGTTCTGATTCTTCTTTCACAACATGACTAACGTTGGAAATCTGTTTAATATAATTGTACATGTACAGCCTATATCAGATTGTATGTCACATTGGGGAGGGTGGAGAGGAGGGAGGGGGGAAATTTAGAACACAAAATCTTATAAAAGTGAATGTAGAAAACTAATGATAAATTAATTGATCAATCAAAAATATTTCTGCACACACAACTTAAAAAGAGAACAGGAATCTCACTGGATTCACTGGTCATGGTGCTAGAATAGAGTGGAAGCAGAAAGGGGAGGCCACCTACATGACCCCCAGATTGGAATAGCCAGCCCTCATCTCTCTTCTGAGCACCTGTCCTGGATCACTATGTACCTGTTGGACAATTCGAAATTGGCTATCCATGGCATCATTGCCAAGTCCCATGTTGATCAATCCAACAAGCAATAAGCATTATTAAGTGCCTACTATGTGCCAGGTCTTATGCCAAGTCCCAGAAGAATCAGGATGTATATGTATTTTTATACTTTGGACAAAAGAACAAAGGTGGTAATGAATATTCTAGATCCCAAGCCCAAGGTGCCCTGGACTGTCTTCTGTCTCTGAACATCTTCAGCCTGTTCTCTCAGGTCCCTAAGGCAAAGGAAGGTAAGGAAAAACATGGCCTTCATCTGCCTAGTACCAATTTGGGCCCATACCCCAAGGGATTTCTGGGGCCACACCATTTTTCAAAGACTCATGGAAAAGGTAATTAGAGGTCTCAGCTACTTGGAGATGTTGGGGTTTCTTCATGATTTGGTCCTATTTGGAAAGGAAGGAAAGCATTTACTAAGTGCTTATGATAGACTTAGCATTGTGATAAGCACTTTAGAAATGATAACTAAATAATGATAATCACTAACATTTATAGACCTCCTCCCCTTCTGGATCTTTGTCTTTCCCAAGAAAATCCCACAGACAGTATTAAAATGATAAAGGAGATGACATCAGAATGATGATCCCCTTAGGTCGGGAGCTGTGCAACGACCTCCTGGGGAAGAGCAGAGGACAGCTACAAGTAGCTCCAGCACTAATGAAGCAGCTGGGCCAAAGCCGAAAACTGCAGATGTGTCTGGTGACCAAAGCAAAGTCCGATCAATGTTGCACAGGAACCTGGAATGTAAGGTCTGTGAAGCAAGGTGAGCTGGATGTGATCAAACAAGAGATGGAAAGATTAAACATCAATGTCAGTGAACTGAAATGGATGGGAATGGGTGAGTTTTCATTGGTGATCATAAAGTGATCATTATATACACTACTACGGTCAAGAATCCCTTAGAAGAAATGGAGTAGTCCTGTGCTGAGTATCTCATTTGATCCTTACAACAACCTGTGGAAGTAGGTACTATTGCTGTCCGCATTTTTCATTATCCCCATTTTACAGACAAGGAAACTGAGGCAGACCAAGGTAAAGTAATTTAACCAGCATCACACAGTTAGTAAGTGTCTGAGGTCACCTTTGAACTCAGGTCTTCTTAAGTTCAGGGCCAGAGCCCTCGACACTGCGCCACCTAGTGACCTCTAAGGTGTAGGAAGAGCATAGTTTGGAAAGGCTGATGGTGCTACATGAACAAAGCTGTCAATGGATAAAGAATCTGGTTTGCAAGCCCCTGCTAAAGTCATCATCTCATAGGGTCTTACCTTGGAGTGAGTGGTGATCCAGAAAAATTGGAATCCTTTACCTGGCAGTGCCTGAAGAATTTTTGAAAGCTAAAGACTTGTTTAGGATCAGGGTTCACTGGATCTAGAGATGAAAGGACCCTCAGAGGCCATGTAGTCTGACTCATTTTACAGATGAGGAAACTGAGACCCAGGGAGGGGAAGGGACTTGTGCAAGTTCACACATAGGATCTTAGATCTAGAGTTTGAATAAAAATAACAATAATAGCTAAAATTTTTAAAGCACTAAGTGTTTTACAATATTTCCCCATTTGATCTTCACAACAACTCAGGGAGATGAGTGCTGTTATTATCTCCATTTCACAGATGAGGAAACTGAGGCAGAAAAGTTCATTGACTTGCCCAAGGTCATACAGTGTGGTGATGAGATTAGAGGTGACGAGCCTCACCTGAGAGGGGGCATTTTGCTGAGCAGAGATGAAACCAGGCAAAGTAGCAGATAGAAAGTAGAGTGAAGTGGCTGTCTGGGTCTGGCCTCAGTGCAGACAACAGTAAGATGCTTCAGTTCCTTGTCAGAGCCTCCAATCAGAGGACAGAGTCCTGCTGGGAAATACTGGAGTCCAAGGGAAGCAACTCCAGACCAAGTCCTTGAAGAGTTAGAATCTGTGCCCAATGGCTTAGAGAGTGACTGGGGTCCTGAAAGGACAATCCCTCACTACCATACACTGCCCAGAATAGAGTCGGGCAGAGTCTCTGAGGAGCTGCTATGGAAAGGAGCTTTCCAGAAAGTCCTGTCCATTGGTTGTGGATGGACTGCTGGAGACAGATGATCACTCATACAAAGAGGACCTGTATCCTGCTTGCATGAAGATGAAGTACACACTGCTACATTCTGGAGGCTCAAAGGAAACCTGGTGAGACTGCCTTGGACCAAAGGGGACTGGTACCTGGATTGAGAGGGAGACTTAAGTCCAGAGGTGGGTCAGGCCCTAAGGTAGGGGTGGGGAACTTCTGGCCTCAAGGCTATATGTGGCCCTCTAGGTCCTCAAGTGCAGCTCTTTGACTGAATCCAGACTTCTAATTTCTATATCTGGTTTCTAGTAGATGTTTAGATTCAGTCAAAGGGCTGCACTTGAGGACCTAGAGGGTCTGTTCTGTAAAGTTTGAATTCAAGCAAAGGGCAGCACTTGAGGACCTAGAGGATCTGTTCTATGAAGTTTGGATTCAGTCAAAGGACTGTACTTGAGGACCTAGAGAGTTTGTTCTGTGAAGTTTGGATTCAGGCAAAGGGCTGCACTTGAGGACCTAGAGGGTTACATGTGGCCTTGAGGCTGCAGGCTCCCACCCCTGCCCTAAGTGAACATAAGCCATCTCTGCAGAATGACTCATTAGGGATTGGGTCATCATTCATGATCTCAGGACTGGGATTGGAAGTTGATGGGTCTGCCAGATGGAGCTTGGCATGAGCTCAAGATTGGGACTTCAGGCAGTTTTGTTATTATTCAGTCATTTTCAGTCATGTCCAACTCTTTGTAATCTCATTTGAGGGTCTTGGCAAAGATACTGTAGTGATTTGCCATTTCCTCCTCAAGCTCTTTTTACAAATGAGGAAACTGAGTCAGGCATGACTAAAACTGAATAACAGTAATGAAGGGGAGATTAAGAGACTGTAAGTTCAGTAGAATGAGTTTTCTTGGGAGGTGGTAGGTTCACTCTCACTGGAGGCTTTCAAAGATGGCCACTTGCTCAAGATGCTGCTGAAAGGATCCTTATTGGGGGATGGTTAAGACTCATTATTTTCTGTTGCAGCCCACCTGGAGCAGGGCTGCCATATGCAGTGGTTAAGGCAAGGATAGGGGAACTGGATGTAGAGGCAGAGACTCAGGCCGGGGGCAGATACCTCTCCAGGAGTCAGGATACAGCTCATGAGGGAAGTCATAGGCCAAGTCACAATGTGTTGTCAGTGAGAAGGCCAGGAAAAGGCGTAACTGGAAGAAAGGGAAGAACCAATGTCAATCACAGGACAAACAATGCCATGTGTTGTTCTCCTCCCAGCAGGATGGACGAGTATATGCATGTGTGTGCATGTATTCATTGTCTATGTATGTATACACATGGGCATACAAGAATTCACATACATCTGGAGCAAGGCTGAGAGGAGTACATATATGCATGTAGCACATGTGCACATGTGTACAATACATGTGTGTATACAAGCATACATATACATTTCTGGAGCAAGAGTGAGGGGAGCACACATGTATGTCACATGTCTGTACACATGCACAATGCACATGTATGCATGTATATGTGTGCACACACATTGACACATCTGGAACAAGGCTGAGAGGAACACATGTGTGTGCTGCACATGTGTACATATGCACAATGCACATGTATGTATATGTGTGCACACACATGCACACAACTAGAGGAAGGCCCAGGGGAGCACATATGCATGTGTAGCATGTGTATATATGTGCACAGTGCCTGTGTGTGTATATGTATGCACACACATGCACAATCTGGAGCAAGGATGAGGGAGTGTGTATGTCTACATGCATGCATACATGCACCATTTATATATTTGTATGCACACACATATGTATATGCATTTATACATGCACATCTGGCACAAGGCTGAGGGGGTTTGAGCATACGTATATGTACACACTTGTATGTGTGTGTGCATATGTATATCTACCTGGAACAAAGATGGAAGTGTATATATTTACAATGTACAATATATGGTTATATGTTTATATTGTGTAAATGCATGCGTGTACACATACAGAGAGCAAGGATGAGGGGAATGTATGTATGTATACACACATATATTCTATTTACACGTCTCTATATACATGTGTGTACTATCTACATATGTATCATATATGTATATATTATTTTATAGGCATATATTGTCTGTATAAGCATACATATATATCTGGAACAAGAATAAGGGGAGTGTGTGTACATGTACAAATATACATATACAGAAGTAAATATAATAGATGTGTTTATGTATATTGTTGTATACGTATATATAAAAATGACATTAAAGCAAAAGGTATAAACATTTCTTATCTCCTCACAGTGTGCAAGGTTCAGCTGTAGATGAAGATAAAGGGAAAAACCAAAAGCAATCCCTGCTCTCAAGGAGCACATGTATGTATTCTCTGTAGGGTATACAGAGGTACACAGATCATTTGAACCTGTGATTCTGAGCCCCTATCACTGACTTCACATGGATCCAGTTCTTTTTTGGGGGAGGGTTCCCCCAAATCGCTCTTTGGCTTGTTCTATCATCTATCTGTCTCTTCATACCGACCAAGTCAAATGCCAAATGAATTCAAAGCAAGGACTGTGTTGTGCAGTTAGCCCTTCCATAGAATGACTCTCCCCATTGTGGTTTCTATAAGGTATAGTGGGTCAGCATAAGAAATTAAATGGGACCTTAAATGAACTGATGCTGCATGAAGTGAGCAGAGCCAGGAGAACATTGGACACAGTAGCAGCCACAGGGTCTGATGACTTTTTCTGATAGACTGAGCCCTTCACACCAGTGCAAGGACCTAAAACATTCCCAATGGACTCTTGAGGCAAAATACCTTCCATACCCAGAGAAAGAAATACGGAATTGGAATGCAGAATGAAGTAGACTATTTTCTACTTTGTTATATTGTTTTGGTTTGGTTTGTTTTTTCCTCATGGTTTCTCCCATTCATGTTAATTTCTTCTATGCAACATGACTAATGTGAAAATGTGTTTAATAAGAATGTATATGTAGAACCCATATTAGATTGCATGTCATCTCAGGGAGGGAGGGGGAGAAAAATTTAAAACTTATAGAAGCGATTGTTGAAAACAAATAAATTATTTATTAACAAAAAAAGAAATTAAATGGCAATTTTGAAGGAGTTTCTCAGAAGCTGCAGAAGACACTCGGAATGCTAGCAGATGACACAGAAAAAGTATAGAAACTCAGAAATGCCTAAAATATATCTATAGTATTATGTAATATCAGCATATTTTATCTTTTAGTACCATAATAATTCAGATTTCTTCTCTGGTACAAAGGGAGGGCCAAAAAATTTTACATGGATTTTCCAGATCACGGGAATGCTGTATTCATAACCCCTGAGATATGGAAGGGACAATTGTAATAGCAAAGCGAGCTAGTCACAAGAGTTTGCAGCAATTATTAAATGCTCTGCTGTATTAAACAATTAAATGAATTCCCAGTGACTCTAGCCCACAAGTGTCTCCCAGGAGTTCTAGGTCCCTCCCCATGAACCTCTCTGTCTTTCCAACACAGTGGGAGAGGAGGAGAAGATCCTCTTGGGAGGGTGTTAGATTAGGATCTGTGGTCCCTGGGAGCCCTGGGTGTTTCTCTGTGACTGACGGAGATGCCTCTTACCACATGTGTCCCTGTGGTCACTGGAATTACACTTTTTTTGGCACATATTGAGAGAGCCCAACAATAAGCAAAGGTTGGGAACCAATGTGAGGAAAAGACTTCCTAACAATTCAAGTTGTACAAAAGTGGAACAGGCTGCCCCCAAGAGGTAGTGGGTAAAGAGAGGGAGGAAGGAAAGAAGGAAGGAACAAAGGAAAGGAGGGAGAGATGGAGAGGGGGAGGGAAGGAAGAAAAAAAGAAGGAAGGAAGGAAGAGGGGGAGGGAGGAGGGAGAGAGGAAGGAAAGAAGAAAGGAAAGAAGGAAGAGAAGAAGGGAAAGAGGAAAGGAGGGAGGGAGAGAGGAAGGAAGGAAGCATTTAGTAATATGTACAATGCGCCACACTAAGTGCTGGGGACACAAATAGAAGCAAACAGACAATGCCTACCCTCAAGGAACTTTCATTCTGGTCGGGGAAGATAATACATAAAAAGGAGCTGAAAATTGGCAGTACCCACCATGGGGCATGTTTTTGAAGTCTGAAAGTCAAGAACAAGGCCAAGAGGGAGATGAAGGCCAACCTGGGCCTCTCTACAAAGTGAGAACTCCAGAAATCACCAGTGGGAGAAGAGGGCAAGTCTGGCAGATGGATATTTTAGGGTCAGAAAGGCACAGGGATGCTTGGATGATCCAGAGTAAGAAGGCCTTAAGCGTTGAGAAGAATTCGAAGATGAGACAGCAGCAGAGACATGATTTGGAGGTACAAAAGTCAAAAATAGGGTTGAGAGGGGAATGGAGGCTGGTTTGGAACCCTTCATGAAATGAAGACCCCAGGAGGAATTCACCAATGCAAGAAGAGACCTAAAGCTTCCACTGGAGGCATTTACCTGAGGCTAACAGTTATGTAGAGGGAACTTTTTCAGATATGACTTTGACTAGATAACCAACACTCTCCTAATTCTCAAAGTCTGAGTTCTGTGAGATTTTGTAATAATCTCTAAAAAAACGGGGCAGCTACGTGGTCCTGGGCCTGGAGTCAGGAGGACCTGATTTCATGCACTAGCAGTTGCACCCTGAGCAAGTCACTTAACCCTGATTGCCTCCAAAAAAAAAAAAAAACAATCTAGGAAAGATGTGATAAAGGCTAGGGTGGCAGCTGTATGAATGAGGCTGATGACTTGGCCTCACTTCAATTCAATTCACTTGAGAGTCACAACATGACTCCATGATGTCATGGGTCCTCTTTGAAAACAAAGTATGAACAACACAACTTGAGAGAAGGAGATGGAGGTAAGAAATACTGCAGAGGGGGCCTTGTCAACTGATTTGATATGAGATGAGAAGGTGAGATCTGGGGAACTGGACTAACTCCAAGGCTATGAGCCTGGCTTGATTTCTAGGAAGATAATGGTGCTCTCACCAGAAATGGCAAATCTGGAGGAGTCAAGACTTCAAAGCAGAGGTGGAGAACCTGGGGTCCCTGGTTCAAGGGATAAGAGACTGAGATCAGTGTTGGACAGGTTCAGTTTGAGAAGCTGATGGAGCATGCAGGTAGTGATGTGGGGGAGTAACAAATACTCCAGGCACAGGGACAACAGAGATCATGTTCATGGCTGCCATTTACATCAAGATTTACAAAGAACTTTGCAAACATCTCATTTGATCCTCATAGCAACCGCTTAATATGGAACATCCCACATTGCTATTGGGGATATAGAATACAAACTGTTTATACCCATTTGGCAAATAGAGACTGATATGAATGTGTTGTGGATCTTTAACATCTGTAGCCTGAAGATAACTGTAGTTGGGGGAAGAGAGCAAGCGTTTATTAAGCACCAACTGTATGCCTGACACTGTCTTAAATACTTTACAAATATCTTATTTGATTCTTGCAATAACCCTGGGAGGATATGTGTTTTCATGACCTTCATTTTAAAGTTGAGGAAACTGAGGCAGTGGTTAAGTGACTTGCTCAGGGTAACACAATTAGTGTCTGAGGTTGGATTTGAACTCAGGTCTTCCTGACACCAGTGCTGTATCCACTGTATCTAGCTACCTGTAAACTATTGTTAGTTGAATTTGTATGATTTTTGTATTTGAGGGTGATAATAATCTCCAGGTCTACCAGTTGGGGCCAGGAGGGGCTGAGGTGGGGCTCTAGATTTTCCAGTCTAGAAATTTAAGCCTTCTTCAAGTCCTATTAAGTGATTTCTTCAGAACTCAGTTTACTTTTCAATAGCAAAGAAAACTTGAATTGGGGGGATGGGAAGTTGTTGCTGTTTGGGGTTAAAACAGCTTTGGTAATTTTCCCTGCAGAAAAAGACAAAAACTGAAGCTTCTCCAAGCTTTAAGGAAATTATGGGTAATGCCAATTTGACATGAATGCTTCTTGGTAATTTAAAAGAACTGACTTTTGTTACTGTGAGATTTGTGTGTGAATAGGGAAGGGACTATTTGGTTCAGGAAAAAGCAAAAACCCGTCCTGCCGGAACTGGGGGGTGTCATTTTGGTGACATTTTAGAGGCCACCGGGAGCTTTCCCACATGTTCGTCTTTCAGAGAGATCCTGGGGAGTCACTTGAGAGGACAATGTTTCATCTTCCCTAAGACTCTTAGACTTTTTTGTAACTGGGGTTGTGGACAAATGTACCCCATGACATATAGGGTTGCATCATTTTGAAAAAAGAGACACATTCACTCTCATTCTGATATTGTGATCTCTCTGTGTTTCTTTCTTACTTCCTCTCTCTGTCTCTCTCCATCTCTCTGTTTCTTTCTGTCTCTATCTCTTTCCCTCTCTCATTCCTACTGAGGGATGGGTAAGAAGCTTCTGTGGAGCTCAGACCCCAAATACTCTCCCCTCCCTCAGCAGAAATGATGACTGCTTGGACATGGCAGACAGGACACATATACTAGCTTAAAGGAGCCTCTGGCTTTTTGGCTTTTTGATTTTGCTTTGTCTCTTTCCTTAAGCATAGGGAGGTGAGCCTGAACCCGACAGTTCTAGTGCTAGAGGCAGCCAACTGAGTTCCAGACATCAGGAGCTCCTGGATTTCTCAGTAAGGACTGCCAGGCAGCTTGAGGAATTTCTTATAGTAGACGGAAAAACCAGACACAAAAGGGGAGACCCAAACTCTGGCCTAGTTGGCCCAAACCTCTCTGAGATGAGTTGTCCAAGCCATCCTGACCTCAACAAAATGATGGAGCAGCCAGAGGCAGCAATGTGCTGACTTTTGGCAATACTCCTGCCCTGACAGTGGAGCAGTGGCAACACTCAGGCTCTGGCACAGCAGGACATTACCAAGCTCTGGAACAAGTAGGGAATGCTTGTTCCCAGGAGCAGCAGCAGCACGTAATGATGCTGGCCCTAGGGGGAGTGGCAGCAGGCAGGGCAGCAGCGCTAAATTCCTGCTGCCTCACTATAGATAACTCCAATCCATGATGAAGATCTATGACTGACTCGGGAAAGGTCATTTTCTTCACCAGATCCCTGATGCTTCTGGTGCTGCTGGTCACCTCTGTGAACTCTGTGAACTGCAAAAATGGGCATGCTCCCATGGACCAGGTTACTTGGATCTAGGACTAGGTCCTTCCAAAGTGAGGAGGCAAAGCTTTGGATTTCTGGCCTTCTTTCTTCCCTTTTCTGCTAATCTTTTAGGAAGCTATTACAGTAGAACCTTGGTTTATGAGTAACATGATTTACATATGCTTCGCTAGATGAGGAAAATTTTTTCACAAAATTTGTCTTGCAGGATGAACAAAAATTCACAGTACGAACATCATGTTTGGACTTGAACGACTCACGAAGGGATGAGACTCAACTAGGGCAATGTTTTTTGTTTGTTTGTTTTAGTCACTTTTTAAAAGTACAATTCCAAATCAAAGCAGCTATCTTTTGAGAGTTCCACCCCCCTCTAAAAATGTCAAAAACAAGTGTCGGTAGATAGATTCCTAGTCAGAAGCAAACATAAAGAAAAAACCAATGAGTCAAAACATGAAAGTGATTCTAAAAAATGAAAAATAAGTGAAGACAGTAGTGTTAGTCTTGCTTTTAGTGAAAGCAGTATAAGAGAGAACACTGCCAACATTGAAATTCCCGATGTCCTCTTAGAAGGAGATTCTGCTTCCAAACAATAACCCTTCCTCCTCCTCTTTCCTCTTGTCTCCCTCATGCCAGCCATGACTCTTCTCAAAGGCAAAGTGTAGGTTAATTTATTTTATTTTTGGTTTATATTGTGTACTAATCATTATTATTGCATTTCAGGCACATTAGGGACAAAAAATTTACTTAAATTATAATAATTACTTTTATATGAATATTTTTGGGGATGTGGTACCAATCATCCGACTTAACATTATTTCTTATAGGAAAATTCACTTTGCAATATGGACAAATTGCATAGAATCTCAGAATGAATTAAATTCATAAACCAAGGTTATACTGTATATAGCTTGTTGTCTTTGTTGTTATCTCTCCAGCTTAGTTTTTCTTCCTCTACTGCTGCCTATTTCAGTCTTCTTTTATTATTATTATTATTAATTTATTTAAGTTTTCAACATTCATTTCCACAAAATTTTGAGTTCCAAATTTTTTCCCCATTTCTCCCCTCCCCCCAACCCAAAACGCCAAGCATTCTAATTATCCCTATCACCAATCTGCCCTCCCTTCTAACATCCCTCCCTTCCCTTATCCTCATCTTCTTTTTTGTCCTGTAGGGCAAGATAACTTTCTATACCCCATTACCTGTACTTCTTATTTCCTAGTTGTATGCAAGAACAATACTCAACAGTTGTTCCTAAAACTCTGAGTTCCAACTTCTCTTCCTCCCTCCTCCCCACCATTGTGAAGGCAAGCAATTCAATATAGGCCATATCTGTGTAGTTTTGCAAATGACTTCCATAATAGTTGTGTTGTGTTTAAGACTAACTATATTTCCCTCCATCCTGTCCTGCTCCCCATTTCTTCTATTCTCTCTTTTAACCTTGCCCCTCCCTAAGAGTGTTGACTTCTAATTGCTCCCTCCTTTCATTGCTCTCTCTTCCATCATCCCCCCCACCCTGCTTATCCCCTTCTCCCACACTTTCCTATATTGTAGGATAGGTTTTCATACCAAAATGAGTGTGTATTTTATTCTTTCCTTGAGTCAAATGTGATGAGAGTAAGCTTCATGTTTTTTCTCTCTCCTCCCCTCTTTTTCCCTCTACTGAAAAACCTTTTAATTGAAGGGGAGGAGCCAAGATGGCAGAGTAGAAAGAAGCACATATGCTAGCTCTTACCCCACAGCCCATAAAATACCTGTAAAGAAGAACTCTCAATAAATTCTAGAGCAGCAGAAGCTATGGAACAACAGAGTGGAGGAGATTTCTATTCCAGAGAGACCTTAAAGACCTACAGGAAAGATCTGTTGCACACTGGATGCGGAGCAGAGCCCAGCCCAGCCTTGGCCACACAGCACTGAAAGGAGCAGATCCAAGCAGGCTTCAGGGACAGAATCTCTAGTGGCAACACAGATCCCTTAAGCCACAGGTGCCAAAGGTCAGTGAGAGGGTCTTTTTAGCTGGCCAAGAAGGGAGCAGGGTGTCCCCATAACTCAGGTCTCCTCAGGAGGCAGCAGCAGAGGCAGCAGCAGACGGGGCTCCCAAAGCAGGCAGTAGCCTGCATCCATTGTTGAAGGTCTCCTCATAAACCCCCTGGGGAACTGATCCCTGTATAGTGGCCCTGCCCCCTCCTGAGCAGCTGATCTTAATCTCACACTGAGTAGCAGCCCTGCCCCCGCCTAAATCCCCTGAGGCTTTGGAGCAGCTCATCTGAATCTCAGCCCCCAGTGCTGGCTTGCCATGTGGGTGTGGAGAGGAAACTCAGAAGTCAAGTAACTGGCTGGGAAAATGCCCAAAAAAGGGAAAAAAATAAGACCAAAGAAAGTTACTTTCTTGGGGAACAGGTGTCTCCCCCCCATCCTTTCAGATAAGGAAGAACAAGGCATACTGTCAGAGGAAGTCAAGGCCTCTGCCTCCAAAAGGAACTCAGACTGGGCTCAGGCAATAGAAGACTTTAAAAATCAAGTTAGCAACTTAATAAAGGAGAACCAAAAAAATGCTGAGGAAAATAAGAGCTTTAAAAAGAGGCTAACTCAGATGGAAAAAGAGGTCCAAAAAGCCAATGAGGAGAAGGAGGTTTTAAAAAGCAGAATTAGCCAAATGGAGGCGAAGGTTCAAAAGCTCACTGAACAAAATAATTCATTGAAAGAGAGAATTGAGTCCAGGGAAATGAATGACTTTGAGTTAAACCAAGCAATTAGTAAACAAAACCAAAGATTTGAAAAAATAGAAGATAATATGAAACATCTCATTGGAAAAACAACTGACCTGGAAAATAGATCCAGGAGAAATATTTTAAAAATTGCAGGACTACCTGAAAGCCATAATCTAAAAAAGAGCCTAGACATTATCTTCCATGAAATTATCAAGGAAAACTGCCCTGATATTGTAGAATCAGAAGGCAAAATAAATATTGAAAGAATTCACTGATCACCTCCTGAAAGAGACCCAAACAGGGAAACTCCTAAGAATCTTGTGGCCAAATTTCAGAGTTCCCAGATCAAGGAGAAAATACTGTAAGCAGCTAGAAAGAAACAATTTGAGTACTGTGGAAATACAATCAGGATAACACAGGATCTGGCAGCTTCAACATGAAGGGATCAAAAGGCTTAGAAAGGGATATTTCAGAGGTCAAAGGAAATGGGATTGAAACCAAGAATCACCTATCCAGCAAATCTGAGTATAATACTTCGAGGGAAGAAATGGTCTGAATGACTAATGATATGGACAACTTTCAATCATTCATGTTGAAAAAAAGACCAGATCAGTATAGAAAAATTTGACTTCCCAAGACAAAAATCAAGAGAAGCATGAAAAAGTAAACAGGAAAGAAAAATCATAAAAGATTCTCTAAAGCTGAACTGTTTATGTTACTACATGGAAAGAAAATATTTTTAACTCTTGAATTTTTTTTTCAGTATTTGGGTAGATGGAAAGATTGTACATGTGCACACACACATACACATGGATAGACAGTGAGTATAGGGTGTGTTATATCAGAAGAGATGATATCCACACAAAAAATAAAATAAAATAATAAAATAATATAAAAATTAAGGGGTGAAGGAGGAAAATTCCGGGAAGAGAAAGGGAGAAATGGAATGGGGTAGGCTATAACTCCTAAGAGATAAGAAAAATATTATTCAATGGAGGAGAAAAAGGAGAAGGAGAGAGGGAAAAATGAAGCTACTCTATCCATATGTGGCTGAAGGAGGAAATAACATGCTCACTAAATCTGATATGAAAATTTATATCACACCACAGGAAAGTAGGGGAGGAGGTGACAAGTGGAGTGAGGGGAATGTTAGAAGGGAGGGCAAATGGGAGAAGGGAGTCACTAGAAATAAACACTTTCAAGAAGGGACAAGGTAAATTGTAGGGAAAAAAAATAAGGGGGGATAGAGTAGGACAGAGGACAATATAATTAGTATCACACAACATGATTAGCATGGAAGTCTTTTGCAAAACGACACATATTTAGTCTGTATTGAATTGCTTCCCTTCTCAGTGGGGCTGGAGAGGGAGGGGAGGAGGGAGAGAAGTTGGAATTCAAAGTATTAGCAACTAATGCAGAAAATTTTTGTTGCATATAATCGGGAAATAAGAACTACAGGGAATGGGGTATAGAAATTTATATTGCCCTGCAAGAAAAGTGAGAAGAAGGTGATAAGAGAAGGGTGGGAGTGTGATAGAAGGGAGGGTACATTGAGGGAAGGAGTAATCAGAATGCAAGGTATTAGGAAGCGGGGGGGAAGGGGAGTGATGGGGAGAAAAATTGGATATGTTACAAAGTGAGGTAAAAGCAATTAGTATTAAAATAATTGACTGAGTTAATTACTGAGAATAAATCAATGACATCTTTAGTTTGGGGAAAAGAATTTCAGTCCAAATTTCCTAGAAGAAGGTAACCTTGGGTAAAATTTGGCATTGATGGAAAAGTTAAGGTTTTAATGGTAAATTTGATTTTATGATTGCTATTTAATCAGGACCCAGAACATGTATAGAAAGGCATGTAAGCCACTTAAGACTTGCCTCAAAAGATGTTTCTTAGTCAAAGAGAAATTATAATCATATTTGAAACCTGGTTATTGGAACTTGCCATTTTTAGATGTTATGGGACTATTAAGTGACTGTTATTCTGAGTCTAACTGTAGGTATGGGTAGCAAGAAAGGCTATTTGAGCCTCCAATCCATGATGCCAGTAAACTAGTGAGATGCTGGTATGAGCTGCAAAAGGTGATCTCATGGGAAGGATGGGCTGTTCAGCCTGCTCTGAGGTAAGATTCTCCTGACTCAATTTCCCCACTGACACGTGGCAGACTTTAAGCCTGAATGAATGCAAGTGGACAATCTAATCCTGCCTGGAACTGACATGAAGTTGGGGAGATATTGTATCCCTGCATTGTCCCTACTCTCGGTGGCAATTTCCTATAGTCAAAAGGTTTGTAAGCTTAATACCAGATCTATTCAATTATAGATTATTGGTAGGGGAACATCCGAGGTTAAGTTTTAGGCATAGGACTTTAGATGAACAACAATAAGTTAGGGTACTTTAATTCTTAGTAATACTATGGAGACAATTATGTCAAGAGCTTGTGAAGTTAGCAACATTGCCAGGCCTAGAGGCCTGAGGGCTACCCGAGTCTTACCTTACCTCTATCGCAGGTCTTCAGCTGGCCAAACCGGATAAACGTATGAGAGAAGAGACTTTCCGGAGTCGAACAAGGGTTAGGCTTTATTCAGGGTCTCGGTTACATGTGCAGGGGAAGCTCTTCCTTAGGAGGGAGAGAGAAAATGTCCCAAGGAGGCAAAGATCTTATAATAAGAGATTGGAAGCAGAAGTGTAAGTGGGGAGAGAGGGGGAGGGGAGAGCGAAGAGAGGAAAAACGGAGCCTTCTGTCCTGTAAGGGGCCCTCCCGAGCTTAAGCGCGCCTTCAGGCTTTCCTGATCCTAATTAAGCTCTCCGGCCGCATAGTTTGCACCTGAATACCGTGCCTGTTAGATAACAATAGGTGTGCCCAGATCCGGGACAGTCTCGAGGGGGATGCTCCTCCCATCACGTTTCTCACGGGAAGAGGCAGAAATACACGAGATTGCTCGGTCTCACTCCTCGATTCCCTGCTGTTTTCTGGGGGGCCTCATGAGAACTCTAAGATTTAGAAGTTCCCACCTTTACCCGCCCGAGACTGTCCACATGGAATTGAGCTTCCACCCCCAACACAACATAAATATTATTTGTGCCTCAGATGGTTAATGTTTAAAAAAAAATTCTTTTGTGGTCCATATTGTAAATGCTTTAAAAAGAAGTATCACCTGACCAAAAGTTTGAATCATCTGTTATAAACTGTGTTAAAAATTAAAAATTAATATTAAAACAAAACAAAAAAGTCTTTTACTTGCCTCTTTTATGAGAGATAATTTGCCCCATTCCATTTCTCCCTTTCTCCTCCCAATATATTCCTCTCTCATACCTTAATTTCAAATTTTAAGATATGATCCTATCCTATTCAACTCACCATGTGCTCTGTGTGTGTGTGTGTGTGTGTGTAATCCCACTAACTACCCAGATACTGAAAAAAGTTTCAAGAGTTACAAATATTGTCTTTCCATGTAGGAATGTAAACAGTTCAACTTTAGTAAGTCCCTCATACTTCTCTTGATTCTTGTGTTTGAAAGTCAAATTTTCTTTTCAGCTCTAGTCTTTTCATCAAGAATACTTGAAAGACCTCTATTTCATTGAAAGACCATTTTTTCCCCTGAAGTATTATACTCAGTTTTGCTGGGTGGGTGATTCTTGGTTTTAGTCCTAGTTGCTTTGACTTCTGGAATATCATATTCCATGCCTTTCGATACGTTAATGTAGAAGCTGCTAGATCTTGTGTTATCCTGATTGTATTTCCACAATACTCAAATTGTTTCTTTCTAGCTGCTTGCAATATTTTCTCCTTGACCTAGGAACTCTGGAATTTGGCTACAATGTTCCTAAAAATTTCTTTTTTTGGATCTCTTTCAGGTGGTGATTGGTGGATTCTTTCAATACTTATTTTGCCTCCTGGTTCTAGAATCTCAGGGCAGTTTTCCTTGATAATTTCATGAAAGATGATGTCTAAGCTCTTTTTTTGATCATGGCTTTCAGGTAGTCCCATAATTTTTAAATTGTGTCTCCTGGATCAATTTTCCAGGTCAGTTGTTTTTCCAGTGAGATATTTCACATTATCTTCCATTTTTTCATTCTTTTGGTTTTGTTTTGTGATTTCTTGGTTTCTCATAAAGTCATTAGCCTCCATCTGTTCCATTCTCATTTTGAAAGAACTATTTTCTTCAGTGAGCTTTTGAACCTCCTTTTCCATTTGGCTAATTCTTCTTTTGAAAGCATTCTTCTCCTCATTGGCTTTTTGAACCTCTTTTGCCAATTGTATTAGCCTATTTTTCAAGGTGTTATTTTCTTCAGCATTTTTTTGGGTCTCCTTTAGCAAGGTGTTGACCTGCTTTTCATGATTTTCTTGCATCTCTCTCATTTGTCTTCCCGATTTTTCCTCCATCTCTCTTATTGATTTTCAAAATCCTTTTTGAGGTCTTCCATGGCCTGAGCCCATTGAATATTTATTTTGGATGTTTGGGATACAGAAGCCTTGATTTTTATGTCTTTCCCTGATGGTAAGCATTGTTCTTCCTCATCTGAAAGGATGGGAGAAGTTATCTGTTCACCAAGAAAGTAACCTTATATAGTCTTATTTTTTCCCCTTTTTGGGGCATTTTTCCCAACCAATTACTTGACTTTTGGGTCCTTTCTCAAGAGTATGGTATACTCTGGGAATCTGTAAGATCTCAGTTCCTCCAAGGTGGTACAATCAAGCGTGTACACTGTTCTGGGAGCAAGTAGAAATTTTTGTGCCCAGAATCTGAGTAATAGAATTTCATCTTCATAACCACCTCACCTCCAGTTCCACCAAGCCAGCACTGGGGGCTGAGATTCAGATAAGCTGCAGGGGCAGGACCACCATTCAGTGTGAGATAAAGCTCAGGTGCTCAAATGCCTCAGGAGTATTAGGTAGAGGCAGTGCCTCTACACAGGGCTGAGGTAAGAATGAGCTACTCAGTGCCCCCAGGGGTTTTACGATCCAACAATGGAAATGGGCTGCTGTAGGGGCTGCTGTGGAAGCTGCCATTCGATGCAGCCTTTTGCTGGAGCTATGGGAAAGCCTTTCTCCCTTCTCAGCCAGCTGAAAAAACCCTGTCACTGACCTTTGGTGCCTGTGGGTTGAGGGATCTGCAAATCACTGCTACTGCGACTAGAGATTCCGCCCCCGAGGCCTGCTCACATCCTCCTCCCAGAGCCAAGGCTGGGCTCAGCTCCGCTCCACCTCTGGTGCAAAAGACATTTCCCATTGGCCTTTCAGGTCACCCTGGGCTGGAAAGGTCCTCCACTCTGCTGTTATGTGGCTTCTGTTGCTCTAGAATTTGTTGAGAGTCTTTCTTTATGGGTATTTCATGGGCTGTGAGGGGAGAGCTAACATATGTGCCTCTTTCTACTCTGCCATCTTTCAGTGCTGATTTTATTCCAGTCTTCCTGCATCTATGAAGTCAGAGTTATGTAGTAATAGCCATGTACAGAGTCATTTAAAGGGTGGAAGTTTTGTATTTTCTTTTTTTTTTTTTTATTTTTTTTAATTAAATTTATTTATTTAACTTTTAACATTCATTTTCACAAAATTTTGGGTTACAAATTTTCTCCCCTTTTATCCCCTCCCCCCCAAACACCAAGCATTCTAATTGCCCCTATGACCAATCTGCTGTCTCTTCTATCATCCCTCTCTGCCCTTGTCTCCATCTTCTCTTTTGTCCTGTAGGGCCAGATAGCTTTCTATACCCCTTTACCTGCATTTATTTCCTAATGGCAAGAACATTACTCGACAGTTGATCCTAACACTTTGAGTTCCAACTTCTTTACCTCCCTCCCTCTCCACCCCTTCCCTTTGGAAGGCAAGCAATTCAATATAGGCCAAATCTGTGTAGTTTTGCAAATGACTTCCATAATAGTTGTGTTGTAGAGGACTAACTATATTTCCCTCCATCCTATCCTGTCCCCCATTACTTCTATTCTCTTTTGATCCTATCCCTCCCCATGAGTGTCGACCTCGAATTGCACTCTCCTCCCCATGCCCTCCCTTCTATCATCCCCCCCCACCCTGCTTGTCCCCTTATCCCCCACTTTCCTGTATTGTGAGATAGGTTTTCCTACCAAAATGAGTGTGCATTTTATTCTTTCCTTTAGTGGAATGTGATGAGAGTAGACTTCATGTTTTTCTCTCACCTCCCCTCTTTATCCCTCCACTAATGAGTCTTTTGCTTGTCTCTTTTATGAGAGATAATTTGCCCCATTCAATTTCTCCCTTTCTCCTCCCAATATATTTCTCTCTCACTGCTTGATTTCATTTTTTTTTAAGATATGATTCCATCCTCTTCAATTCACTCTGTGCACTCTGTCTCTATGTATGTGTGCGTGTGTGCATGTGTATTTGTGTAATCCCACCCAGTACCCAGATACTGAAATGTTTGAAGAGTTACAAATATTGTCTTTCCATGTAGGAATGTAAACAGTTCAACTTTAGTAAGTCCCTTATGACTTCTCTTTGCTGTTCACCTTTTCATGGTTCTCTTCATTCTTGTGTTTGAAAGTCAAATTTTCTTTTCAGCTCTGGTCTTTTCATCAAGAATGCTTGAAAATCCTCTATTTCATTGAAAGACCAATTTTTCCCCTGAAGTATTATACTCAGTTTTGCTGGGTAGGTGATTCTTGGTTTTAGTCCTAGTGCCTTTGACTTCTGGAATATCCTATTCCATTCCCTTCGGTCCCTTAATGTAGAGGCTGCTAGATCTTGTGTTATCCTGATTGTATTTCCACAGTACTTGAATTGTTTCTTTCTAGCTGCTTGCAATATTTTCTCCTTGACCTGGGAACTCTGGAATTTGGCCACAATGTTCCTAGGAGTTTCTCTTTTGGGATCTCTTTCAGGCGGTGTTCTGTGGATTCCTTGAATATTTATTTTGCCCTCTGGTTCTAGAATCTCAGGGCAGTTTTCCTTGATAATTTCATGAAAGATGATGTCTAGGTTCTTCTTTTGATCATGGCTTTCAGGTAGTCCCATAATTTTTAAATTGTCTCTACTGGATCTATTTTCCAGGTCAGTTGTTTTTCCAATGAGATATTTCATATTATCTTCCATTTTTCCATTCTTCTCGCTTTGTTCTGTGATTTCTTGCTTTCTCATAAAGTCCTTAGCCTCCATCTGTGCCATTCTAATTTTGAAAGAACTATTTTCTTCAGTGAGCTTTTGAATCTCCTTTTCCATTTGGCTAATTCTGCTTTTGAAAGCATTCTTCTCCTCATTGGCTTTTTGAACCTCTTTTGCCAATTGAGTTAGGCTAGTTTTCAAGGTGTTATTTTCTTCAACATTTTTTTGGGTCTCATTTAGCAGGGAGCTGATCTGCTGTTCATGCTTTGACTTCATGTCTCTCATTTCTCTTCCCTGCTTTTCCTCTACCTCTCTAACTTGATTTTCAAAATTCTTTTTGAGCTCTTCCATGGCCTGAGCCCATTGGATGGGCTGGGACACAGAAGCCTTGATTTCTGTGTCTTTGCCTGATGGTAAGCATTGTTCTTCCTCATCAGAAAGGAATGGAGGAAATGTCTGTTCACCAAGAAAGTAACCTTCTATAGTCTTATTTCTTTTCCCTTTTCTGGGCATTTTCCCAGCCAGTGACTTGACCTCTGAATATTCTCCTCACACCCACCATGCCTCCTGATCCTCCCAGCCAGCGTTTGGGGTCTGAGATTCAAATGCTGCTTCCAGCCTTAGGGCTTTTGGCTGGAGCAGGGCTGCTATTCAGTGTGGGATTATGTTCAGGTGGTCAGGTCAGGGCAGGGCCGCCTCTTAGGCTCAGTTCCCTCAGGGGGTTTATGCACAGACCTTCCACAATGGATCCAGGCTCCCGCCCACTTGGGGAGCCCCTGTCTGCAGCCACCTCTCAGCTTCTACCTCCCGGGGGGGGTCCTGAGTTATGGGGGCACCCCACTCCCCTCTCGACCTGCCAAAGAGACTCTCTCACCAACCCCCGTCACCTGTGGGTCGAGGGGCTTGTGCCGCCGCTGGAGATCCCGTCCCTGAAGCCTGCTCGGATCTGTACCTCTCGGAGCCGCGGCTGCCGCAGGTCTGAGCTGGGCTCCGCGTCTGCAGCATGACGGACCTTTTGCGAGAGGTTTGCAGGTCCCTCTGTGAGTGGAGGGACCTGCGTGGCCACTGGAGATCTTGTCCCCGTAGCCCGCTCGGATCTTTTCCTCAGGGTGTCGCGGCCGCTGCAAGGCTGCCCTCTGCTCCCAGTCCCGTCGCCCAGTCCGCAGCGCGAAGGACCCCCCGCGAGAGGTTTGCAGGTCTCTCCGGAACAGAAATCTCCCTCGCTTCAATGTTCCGTGGCCCCCTGGGTGCAGAATTCGCCGTGAGTTACTTCCCTGTAGCTGTTCTATGGGTTGTGGGTTCGGAGCTATGTGTATGTGCGTCTTTCTACTCCGCCATCTTGGCTCCGCCTGTATTTTCCTTTAAGACCTCATTATCCAAAGTATTGGAAATTGAGGAGTTGCCCATCAACTGGGGAATGACCAAACAAGTTGTTTGTGATGGGATACTATTGTATTATAAGAAATAATGATCAGGATGCTTTCAGAAAAATCTGGGAAGACTTACACAAACTGACACAAATTGAAGTGAGTAGAACCAGGAAAACATTGTATATAGTAACAGCAATATGGTATGATGATCAGCCATGAATGACTTAGCTATTCTCAGCAATACAATGATCCAAGACAACTCTGAGGGAACTGTAATGAAAAATATTATCTATCTTCAGAAAAAGGACTGATGAGGTCTGAATGCAGATCGAAACATGCTACTTTTTTACTTTTTTTCTTGTTGTTTTGTTTGTGTTTTTTTCAGAACATGTCTAATAATAAAATATGTTTCCTAAAACTCAACATGTATAACATTTATCAAATTGTTTGCCTTCTCAATGAATGGAGAAATGTCGGAGTGTGGGAGAGAACTTGCTACTCAAAATTATATTTAAAAGGTTAAAATTTGTTTTCACATGTAATTGGGAAAAATACAATATTAAAAAAATTTTACTTGGAAGAAAATGACTTTGCCATCAAGGGGTGCAGTGGGGTAGGAGGAATATATATATATATATATATATATATATATATATATATATATATATATATATATATATATATATATATATATATATATATATATATGTATATATATATGTATATGTATATATGTATATATGTATATGTGTATGTATGTGTGTATGTATGTAAATGTATACCAGAGTCCCTTGCCATGGATTAGTTACTTCTTTTTTTAATATATAATTTATTTATTTTTCATTTCTGAACATTCACTTCCACAAGAATTTGGATACAAAATTTTTTCCCCATCTCTCCCCATCCCTCACCCCATCCACCCCTTCCTCCGGTTTGTCCTCCCTTCTATTACCCATCCTTTTTCCATCCTTCTTCCCTTCTGTTTTCCTGAAGGGCAAAACAGATTTCTATACTCCATTGCCTGTATAGCTTAATTTACAGTTGCATGCTAAAACAGTTTTTAACATTCATTCTTAAAACTTTGAGTTCCATATTCTCTCCCTCCCTCCTCACCCACCCTCATTGAGAAAACAAGCAGTTCAATATAGGTCATACATGTGTAACAATGCAAAGCACTTCCATAATAATTATGTTGTAAAAGACTAACCACATTTCCCTCTGTCCCATCCTGCCCTTCATTTATTCCATTCTTTCCCTTGACCTGTCCTCCCACAATAGGGTTTACTTCTGATCATCCCTTCCCCCAATTTGCTGCCCCTTCTATTATCTTCTCTCTCCTATCTCCTCCCCCTTTGCCTTCCTGCAGGGTAAAATAGATTTCCATATCCAAGTGAGTGTGTTATTCCATCCTTAAATCAAATCCCATGAGAGATTTGGCTCAATTATTTCCTTTCATCTCCCCCCTCTTCCCCTCCATTGTAGAAGCTCTTTCTTCTCTATTTTATGTGAGATGATTTGCTACATTCTATCTCTTCCTTTTTCTGACTCTTAGTACACTCCATTTGACAGTATATATTTTTAGGTATTCTCCCTTCATATTCAGCTCACCCTGAGCCCTCTGTCTATGTATGTATGTATGTGTGTATGTGTGTATATATGTATATACATACATGTATACACACATATATACATACACTCATGTACATTTACATACCTACACATATATAATATACATATACATATATACCCATACCCATACACACACACACACATATTCCCTCTAACTATCCTAATACTGACAAAGGTCTTATGAGTTACAAATAACATCTTTCCATGTAGGAAGGTAAACACTTCAACTTTAATGAGTTCCTTAAGGCTTATCTTTCCTGTTTACCTTTTCATGTTTCTCTTGATTCGTGTATTTGAAAGTCAAATTTTCTATTCAGCTCTGGTCATTTCAACAAGAATGCTTGGAAGTCCTCTATGGGCTACGGGGAGAGAACTAGAGTAGGTCCGTCCTTTTAACCCACCATCTTGGCTCTCAGATTAGTTATTTCTTTCAAAGATTTTTAAAGTCATCTTTAAAAATTCATTAACTCAGGGGACTAAAGGTTCAGATCATTGACATTGCTCTCTGGTCACCTGAGTACAAAAGCCATGAGGAACCCTAGAATCTCACTGATGCTTGACCGATAACCCTGGGTTCCTCAGAGGCAGAGGAGCTTCACTAAGCTAAATCAAGTCAGTAACCTTGTGGAATATCATTCCCTTACTGTGGTTAAGTAAACATCCTTTGGTAAACTGTTACATGGACTGTAAGTGTCTCATTTCATTCCAGTCTTTACCCTAATATACCAGGTGACTGGCCTGGTCAGGTCTGGCCTTTAACAAAAGGGTTGGAGCAGATAGACTCTCTTGTTTTTCAGAATAGGGAGCTAAGGTCCAGAGAGGACCTCATAGCAAGTTGGTGGAAGGTCTAGGATTATTATATAGGTCTCTCAATTGCCATTGGACTGATTACCCAGTAAATTGATGATAAACTTGAGAGAGAAAGGGGAATACCACTTTTAAACAAATGCTACATATATGTTTAGAATACAGATACTACCAATTGGAAATGCTTAGTTTACCTCCTCACCCCACTGAATTTGCAACGTTTAAAAAACATTAGTTTTTCCTTTGATTCACAACAACATATCCATTACTTGGGTTTCTGGCTTGGATACAAAGATGAAAGGTCTTGAAAAATTGCCAGGTGTTCTAGCCTCAGGAAATGTGAGACCACCACAACAGGAATTTCACCAGAGCTCCTAACCCAGACTACCTGAAGGGGTCATAATCAGCTTTGATGTAGAAAGTATAATTTTGTAGGTTGCACTTAGTGATTTCTGAGAAAAAAGTCATTAGGGGTGATATCAATTATTCAATAAATTCTTTTTATATTATCCTTACAAAGTAGGTCAATGTTTGGGAGAGTTTTCAGAGGTCAAAAGAGTTCAAGTTTCTCTTGAACTTCAATCTTCAAACCTCTTCAAATAAACTTTCTAAGTACCCAGCACAATGCTGCAGAGTACTGGCGGGGGTGGGGGGGAGGGAGACAAAGGCAAACAAACTTGAGAAATAGTCCCTTCTTTTAAGAAGCTTATAATGAGGGGGAGGACAATATATCATGTACACAGAGAAGAGAATAAGAAGTATTTTGAGAAGAGGGAAAAGAAAAGAGGGAAAGAGAAAAGAAGAGAGGGGAGAGGAGGAGAAGAAAAGGGAGAAGATGGAGAGAGAGAGATGGAGAGGGAGAAGGAGAGAGAGAAGTAGAGGGAGAGGGAGGAAAGGGAGAGGGAGGAGAGAATGGATTACCAACTGGGGATCAGGAGACGTGCCACCTGATCTGAGACTTGGAGAAAATTCAGAATTCTCTAAAGGGAGGTGACACTGCTGTGCCCTGCAGCACTGCGGCCATGGAGTCACCACATTTAAAGGCCCAGAGGTAGACGCTCATATGCTGAGGCTGGGGAACAGTAAATATGTTGGTTTCCCTGGAACATAGAAGGCATGAAGGTGAGTTGATGGGACAGCCTGGGAAGGAAGACCAGAGCCAAACTATGAAAGATCTCAAACATAAAGGTGAAAATGCTTATTTTATCTTGCAAGGCAATAGGGAACCACTGAAAATAATTGAGCCGGGTAAGGACGAGATCAGACTTGTGCTTTAGGAATGTTAATTTGGCACATATGTGGAGGATGGGTTTGGAGAGGAGGAGAGACTGGAGGCAGGGAGATCAAATGAAGAGACTAGTCCAGAGGGAGCATAGCTTAGTGAATAAAGAGCCAAAGACAGGAAGGCCTGAGTTCAAGTCCCAGCCATGACCCATCCTGGCTGTGTGACCCTCACAGTGTTCTAGGAAAGTCTCTAAGAATAGAAATTTCAGAGAGGGTGGCAGCTTGCACTGGTAGAAGGAATTTTCTCCACTGGGAGTTCTCTACACCAATGAAATCACAAATTGACAAGTCCTTAACAACTGATTAAAAATCCCTGAGATTAAGAACCTGAGTGCCTGAGAGAATGGCAGTGCCCCCAACAGAAGCTAGGTGGATTGAAGGAGGCCTGGAAGACATCCAGCTGGAAATGGCCACTAGACAATTGGTGATGTGGGACCTGGGCTCTGGAAACACATATCTATCTGTCATATCTGACTCTTCATGACCCCACTTGGAGTTTTCTTGATTAAGATAGTGGAGTGGCTTGCCATTTCCTTCTCTGGCTCATTTTATGGGTGAGGAAACCAAGGCAAACAAAGTTAAGTGACTTACTCAGGGTCACATAGCTAGTGAGTATCTGAGGCCAGATTTGAACTCACAAAGATGAGTTTTTCTGACTGTAGGCCCAGTGTTTTATCCACTGTACCACCCAGCTGCCCTAGGAGAGACATTAGTGGCATACATATAGATTTCAGAATCATTTCCTCTCTCCCTCTCCATCTCCTGCCATAGAGATGATAATTGTGTTGTGGTTTAGGGGTGCTAGGAACCCCAAAATGCAAGGATATAGGGTGCAGGTCTGGTTCAAAAGAATTCGACCACTCAGGCCTTTCAGTTCAAGTAGCAAGCATGTTTATTTGTGAGGCCAAAGCAAGTGGGCCAGTTGAGAAAAGTGAGGCAGATGGATGCCAAGGGTCACATAGCTAGTAAGTGTCAGGCTGGATTTAAACTTAGTTCTTCCTTACTCTAGGCTCAGGACTCTATTGAAGGTAAAATAGAGAATATGATTAAGGGGACAAACTCTAGAAAAATGGAAGGCGATGAGATTAAGGCTATTGATAATGGAGTGAATTTTGGAAAATTAGGAAGATTATGTCTTCTATTGAGTGAAGGAGGAGAGAAAGGGGATGCTGCAGAAGAGTTTTGGAGTGGGGGGTTTGGAATAGGGGAGATGTTACACTTCTTAGTAGATGGTCTCTATTTTTTTCAGTCAAGTTAGAAGGAAAAGGTCCTTTGCTGAAAAGGAAGGAAGAAGGGGAGTGTAGGGTGCTTGAGAAGATTTGGTTGGAACTGTGGTTTCTGGGAATGCCATAAATGACTTGCTGTTCACCTCCTTGAGCCCCATTGAGATTAGTTAACATTGCATTTGTAATAGAGGCTATCAGCATTGTTGGGTAACTTCCTCCATTTTCCTTCAGCTGTATTTGAGTAGGAGCAGAGAAGCTGGATGTTGGAACAACCCAGTGTTTCCCACACTGAGTAACAAAAGAACAAGGGAAAAAAGGATTCAAGGGGAGAAGACAGTGATTAGTTGAACTAGTCAACCATGGGGTCAAGACAGGTGAAAGGAGAAAAGTAAAGCAGTAAGAAAAGAGTAAAGAAGGAGTAAAGAAAAAAGTAAAAAAAGAGTAAAAACAACAGACCAGGAGAAGTGGAAGGAGTGGAGTCATGGTCAAGATGAAGAAGAGATTTAGGAGTTGTCAGGCAGAGGAAGAGAAGGAATTGCAACTCGTGTGTTAACTGAGCACAGCTGGACCAATTTCAGTTTGAGAGGTATCAATAATAATATTGTGTTCTATAGCTTGTTTCCTCACCCAGGGCTCTGATAGGAAAACCTAACTTTGGTTTGTTTTTGGAGTTGTGTTGATAAGCTGTGTTCATCCTTTGTTGCCGAAGAATACCATGCCGTCAGAGAAGTAATGACATGACTTGCTCTTGACTTTGTTTTGAGTGAGGGAGGGCTGTGCAGGTCACCAGCCTGACTTCTCCTCCAGAGCTGTCTGAATCCAGCAACCAGATATTCCTCAGAATAACTGGAGATGACTCAACATGAGGCAATTGGGGTGAAGTGACTTGCCCAAGGTCACACAGCTAGTGAGTGTCCATTGTCTGAAGTGAGATTTGAACTCAAGCCTTCCTGACTCCTGCACTAGTGCTTTAACCCACTGCACCACCTAGTTGCCCCTGGAGTTATTCAGTTCAGGAACACCTTCAGTTTCTTTGTCAATAACAAGGTGTGGAACATAGAACAAACTTACTAAAAACAAAAAGAAACCATACCTGAGCCCCTACAGTCCAGCAGCTCTCCCCTCTTGCAACTCCTATCTTTCTTCAGGACCTAAACAGTACATATGACTCACGGTACCGATGAAGGGAAAGGTTTCGGTTTGTTCCACATCGGGACTCTGTGCCTCATTACTCCCTGGCTCTGCCTCCCACACCTCTTTGGTATGATCTAGTAATCGCTTCATCCCTTCACTTCTGCCTCTTCCCCTGCTGCTACTATGGCTATCGTGACTGCGTTCCATGGCCACAACTTCTGTATACTTCCTCTAGCGATTACGATCACTTCCTCAGGGAGGAATCATAGCTCTCAACTGCATGTACACAAAACAATTTTTTAAACATTCTTTAAAATTTATTTTGACTTTAATATTCTCTCCCTCCCTTTCTTCTCTTCCCCCTCCTTGAGAAGAGAAGTAATTTGATACAGACTATGCATGTCCATTGATGCAAAACATTTCCATACTGAAAAAAGAAAACAGACCAAAAGGAAAAAAAAAGAACAATAAAGTTTAAAAAGTATACTTCAATCTGCATTCAGACTCCATTAGTTCTTTCTCTGGAGATGGATAGCATCTTTCATCATAAGTCCTTCAAAATCATCTTAGATCATTGCATTACTGAAAAGAACTAAGTTATTCACAGTTCATCATTGTATGATGTTGCTGTTAATGTGTGTCATGTTCTTCTGGTTCTTCTCATTTCACTTTGTATGAGTTCATAAAGGTTTTTTTTAACCCATCCTGCTCATCATTTCTTATAGCACAATATCATTCCATCCCAATCATATACCACAACTTGTTCAGCCATTCCCCAATAGATAGACATCCTCTCAGTTTCTAATTCTTTGCCATTCCAAAAAGAGATGCTATAAATATTTTTCTACATATAGGTCCTTTTTCTTTTCTTTTTCTTTGATCTCTTTGGGATACAGGCCTAGTGCTTGGTCAAAGGATATGCCGAGTTTTATAACTCTTTGGGCATAGTTCCATATTGCTCTCCAGAATGGTTGGACCAGTGCATAGCTCCATGGGTGGTGCATTAGAATAAGCCTCAGGACTAGTCAACACACTTCTAACTCTTTGTTAGGACATTATCCACACTGTGTTAGAACATAAAAGGGCTCCTCAGACAGCTAGTGCTTCAGGCTCATCATTTGCAGTGGAAATTCTTCAAATCTTTTTGTTTTTCAGTCTTTTTCAGTCATGTCTGCCTCTTTGTGACCCCATTTGGGGTTTTCTTGCAAAGATACTGGAGTTGTTTGCTATTTTGCAATTCATTTTACAGATGAGGAAATTGAGGCAGAGTTAAGTGATTTGCTCAGGGTTACCCAGCTAGTGTTTGAGATTGAATTTGACCTCAGGCCTTCCTGAATTTAGACTCAACATGCTATCCACTGAGTCACCTAGATGCCCTCTTCTGATCTTAGATCAATTAAATTCCATTCACCTCCTCTTAACCTCAGCAGGTCTATATTTTCCCCTTTTCCTTTTACCTCCCACTTTGTCTTTTTGAAACTAAGGATAAACATTATTTTCAATGGAAAATATCTTAGATTTATATGAACTGGTGTAAAGTGAAGTGATCAGAACCAGGAGAACATCGTATACAGTAAGAACAACATTGTATGGTGATCAACTCTGAAAGACTTGGTTCTTCTTAGCAATACAATGATTTAATATCATTCCAAAGGACTCATGATGAAAAATGCTGTCCACTTCCAGAGAAAGAACTGATGGAATCTGAATGCAGGTCGAAACAAACTTTTAAAAAAATTTTTCTTTCTTTTTTATCTGCTTTTTCTTTCAGAACACAGCTAAGGTGGAAATGTATTTTGCATGGCTGCACATATACAATCTATATCAAATTACTTCCCTTCTCAAGGAGGGGGGAGGGGAGGGAGGAAGATAATTTGGAACTCAAAATTTAACAAATGTTAAAAATTATTTTTACATGTAATTAGAAAAAATTTTTTATAAAAGAAAGAAAATGTCTTTCCTCTTCTTGTCATGCCTTCTGGTGACTAGTGCCTGAACATGTAAACTTCTCTGAAACTCAGATAAGCCTCAAGAAAGTACACTGGATGTGCAAAAACAAGGGGGCTAAATGCTGACAGCAATCCTGCCATCACAGAATGTTCCCATTATAGCAAGATAAAAGATTATGATAGACATCCAAATTCCAATCCAGCCTCTCTGGGCACATCACTTCACCTCTGTCTGTTTCAAATTTTTCATCTGTAAAATGGGGGTAATAAGAGCACCTACCTCCCAGGAGTGTTGTAAGGCTCAAATGAGATAATATTTGCTAAGAACTTAGCACAATGTGAAATGTAAAGCATGTAGCAGGTGCTAAATAAATATTGATTCTCTTCTTCCCACTCCCCCAACCCCAATTTACCATTAAAATCAGAGAGGATTCATTAGGTTAAGGTCAAGCTTAGTTGTAGGTATTGATGATCTGAGATGTAATCATCACTGAGAGCAGCTGAGGTGAAATAAACGAGGTGGTCATGTGATTTGAGGAGGCGGATGAACTAAGAGGCCAGGGTATCTGAGAAGCTATCAATCCATCTATCAATCAAGTATCCAGGCAGAGGCTATGGTAAGAAAGTCAAACAGTAGTAGATGGCTCTTTGTCAGTTTCAAAGGACTTTGCCTCTGCCACATGTGTGACTTTGGGTTAGTCATTTCAATTCCTCAGACCTTAGGTTCTTTCTCTGTAACTTGTTAAATTAGCAAGCATTTATCAAGTGCTTACTATGTGTTAGGCACTGCACCAAACACTAGGGATACAAAGAAAGGCAAAAGCAGTCCCTGCCCTCTGGGAGCTCACAATCCAATGGGGGAAAACAATATGTAAAGAACTATTGTTACGAGGGGATTGGCCTTATTCTGTTTGACTCCATTGGATAGAACCAGGGGAAACCCAGGGAGGGTTGCAAAGAGGAAAATTGAGGATTGGTGCCTGGAAAACCTTCCTACCAATGTGTACTATCACAAAGTGGACTCAACTGCTTTGGGAGATGTGCAGATTCCCCCTCTTGGGAGACTGTGGAGCAGAGGCTAAATGAGGTTTTCAAAAGGATTCTTTTTTGTACATAGGCTGGACCAGAGGCCACTGAGGTTGGAACTCTGAAATTCTGTGCTCCTGGGAGGTGTCAAGGAAATCTGAGAGCCAGGCGCTAAATTCCTTGATAAAGGAAGAAGAGGGACCTAGAGGCTGGTAGGTAAACAGCCACCAGGATCTGGGTGGAATGATAAATCTGGATAAGGGGAACCTTAATGAAGGTGAAATTTCTGAGTGCTCACTGCAAAGGTACATTCTGGAAGTGGTAATAGGGAGCAAAGGCTATGCTCCCTCACTATGTTGGGGAGCATAAGAAAAGGAGACATCATACTGGAAAGGCACGGGGCAGACTTGTGATGTCTTCTGGGATCCAAGCTTCCATATGCACAAAATGATGGAATGAGGGTTTGGTACAGAAGAAGGAAAACTGGCTCTAAAATCAGAGAATCTGAGGTCAAATCTCACCTCTGCTGCTTTTACAACCTATGGCCTTGGGCAAGTCATTTAACTTCTGTGAGCCTTACTTAGTTTCCTCACCTCTGAAATGAGGGAGTTGGGTTCAATGGCCTTTGATGACCTTTCTAGCTCTAGATCTGGGATGCTATGTATGATCTTGGTCCCATTACTATTACTTTCTATGGGCCTCAGTTTCCTTCTCTGTAAAATGAGGGGCTGGACTAGTTGACCTCTGAGGGTCTGTCCAGCCATAGAGCCATGATACTATGTGTGACTCTATGATTTCTTTTTTTTTTAAGGACCATGCCTTAAACCCAAATCACTCTGATCTCATTGATTGACCAACAACAGGTCCCAACCCATCCCTCGTTAGTGAGGCTCTGATGGCTCAGTGAGTGTAAATAGCAACCATTTATGTTTTGGCCAGAAACCCTGGGGGTCTTCACCTCCCAGATTGTTGGTTTTTTTGACTAGGTAAAACAGGTCATTCTTTGCCTCATTTCTTGCCTATCCTTAATCACTGAATGGGTGTTGCCTCAGATAAACAGAGACCTGGGAAAGACCTTAGTTTAAAAAGACCAAGGTCTCCTACTGCATCCAGGGACATCTCCAGTCATCCTGATCTACATCTTGCCCCTGGATTCAGATGGCTGTGGAAGCGAGAGTGAGACTGGTGATTTGCACAACCCTCCGTCACTTAAGTCAATTCATTTTCAAGTCATGACATCACTTTCTTTGATGTCACAGTCTTCTTCAAGAGCAAAGGACAAACAATGAATGACCTTGGTCAAATCTTTTGCCCTCCATAGGCCTCAGTTTCCTTCTCTGTAAAATGAAGGGATTGGATTCAGTGGTCTCTGAGGGCCCTGCCAGCTCTAGCACTATGATGCTATGTGTGACTTTGAGCAAGTCACTTTCCAGAATCATAGACTCTCAGAGTTGGATGGTTCAGAGGCAACGTAATCTAACCTGTACCTCCACGAGTTTCAGTTTCTTCATCTGTAAAATGATGTTGATTTAGATAATCTTTTTAGTTCTGTCAACCTCAGTACATTGTGACTTGAGACATCCTCGGCATCACAAATGATTTCCGATATGAAATATGTGTGTTGTTGCCTTCAGCTCTCTTCATTTTTCTCTCCAGATTTACACTGGACCTCCTCCTCCTCACTCCCCTTTCCTTTGCTATCAGTACATGATGTTTGGGAGCACAAAAGTTATCAAGTCTTAAAACTCAAATCCCGAGTTCTTCAAGACACCACCCCTAACTATCTGCCCAATGCTGCTATCCAAATTTAAGATTGCAGTGGTTTTAAAGCTTGAAAACCAGAAGCCATCCAACTCAGCTTCATTCCCCAGCATGCTCCTGAACCTTCCCAGTTCTTTTTTTCTTCTTGTAGGGATGTTGCAGTGTTCCAATTTTTTTTTTTTTAATTTGGCATCAAAGAACTATAAATGAACAACAAATTAGGATATTGAACATATAGAAGTAAATTTCCTGTTGTAATCAAAATTTATAACAAAGTTGAAATCAATACTTACTTAATGAAACACATTGGTTATTGTGCTTCTTGGTAATTTAAAGAAATGAAAAAGAAAGTTTACATAAATGATTTTAATTAGGATCACAGGAACATAGAACCATAGATTCAGAACTTAAAGGAATCTTGAGGTCTTTGAGTCCAACTCACTTATTTTATAGATGAAGAAACTGAGGTCCCTTACGTTAAATGCTTAAAGTCACACCTAGGATGTATTTTGCTGTGTTGTTGTTGTTGTGTTCTTCCTTAATTTTCAAAGAAGACCATGACATAAGAGAAATGATGACATGACTCATACTTGACTTTGTTTTGAGTGAGGGAGGGCTGTGCAGGTCACCAACCTCACTTTCTCCTCTTGAACCATCTGGATCCAGTGATCAGATATTCATCAGGATGACTGGAGAAGGACCAGGATGCAATGGGAAACCTTGACCTTTTCAAGTACTCACTTAGAGGGGGGTAACGCTCATTGAATGAATAGGCTTCTTTAAGAAGTAGTCAGGGAATGACCTTTTTAATGGACAAAGGAAAAAAATAGCTAAATCATGCTGGAAGGGAAAGAGAAACTGTTACTATTGATAATCACTCTAAGCCAGCTATTAAGTAGAACTTGGGCAGGGACCTATTGCTGTCCAACCTATGGCCTTCAGAGTGCACTGGGTTTAATGTTTTGGGAACCACAAGAAAGGAAGGAAAGAAGCAAAGAAGCAAGGACATCTAGCCAGTAAACCCCAAAGGAAGGGGAGAGGGAGACAGAAGTGAGAGGATGAGCCAGGTTACCAGTGAATAGGCCTCTTTAAGAAGTTGTCAGGAAATGGCCCTAAAATTTTAATGGACAAAAGAAAAAAAATAGCTAAATCATGATGGGAGGATGTATCTAAGACAAGACTCGAACCCAGCCCTCCCTGACTCTAGGTCCAACACTCCATCTGCAACATCACACTTTGGATTACTATTATTTTTAGACTGCCAAATAAAGTTTGATTTTTATTTTCTCACTTTATTAATCTTCTTGTCTCTAGAATCAGTATTTTTTTTCAGTAATTTCCCTTTATATGAAGTACTATTTAATTATTATATCACATACACACACACACTGTGGAATGTGTAGTAGTAGTAGTAGTAATAGTAGTAGTAGTAGTAGCAGTAGTAGTAGTAGTAGTAGTAGTAGTAGTAGCAGTAGTAGCAGTAGTAGTAGTAGTAGCAGTAGTAGTAGTAGTAGTAGTAGTAGTAGTAGCAGTAGTAGCAGTAGTAGTAGTAGTAGCAGTAGTAGTAGTAGTAGTAGTAGTAGTAGTAGTAGTAGTAGTAGCAGCTGACATTCATACAGCTTTGTAAAGTACTTTACATACATACACACCAACACACATCACAGAATACCATTTGGGCTTTCAGAGCTCATACGGAAGGTCAGTAAGAAACCTGCAGTGACATAGTTAAATATCTGTCCCTTCAGGAGCTAGGTTCCTATGACTCTGAAAATCAAAGGGTTAGCTTCTGCCTGTCTCCAAGGGATAGCAGTGATTCTTTCTTTTCCCCAGAAGTCTCTGGAATGTAGTTTCTAACAATAATTTTTCACAGGGCTGCACACCCTGGAACCAACTCATATTGACTTAATCAGCTGATTGGTAAATATTTGGTGTGACCATTTATACTTCAGAAACTGGCAAATCAGGGCTCACCTTGTTGTTTAGTTGTTCATCTAGAGACTCTAGATTGAACAGAGTGATACAGATACAGATGCAGCTTAAAAGTGTGTCATGCATACTTGTTTTTAAAATTATTTTTTAAATTAATTTATTTTAAACTTAAATACAGAATAAGAAAAGAAAAAGAAACGTTATAAACTTAAATATTAAAACTTAAATACAAAACAAGAAAAAATAAAGCATTGGCATGTGCACAGCAGAATGTAAGAGAAGATTCAAAATATACAGCAATAAATTCCCATGTCAAGAAAGCCTGTATAAAGAATACTACACATTGTGTTCAGAGCTGTCCATCTTTGCTTCCTTGTAAGTTTTCTTCTGTTTTCGGCTGTGCACTTTTCACTTTGTTCTTTTTTCCCCTCTTCCACCTCTCCCACTAAAAGGTACAATTAAGCATGGATAGACACACATATATATACACATACAGACACAAAGATATATACATGCATATATACATACATATGTACACACACATATACACACATACACATATGCATATGTATATACACAGACAGATAAAAAGATATACGCATACACATGTATATACATATATACACATACATATACTTAGATATCTATAATCATACTCATATAGATATATAAATTCATATTCATCTATGTAAGACCATGCCATACTTTTTGTCTTCTGTTTCTCTGAGGGTAGGTAATATCTTCCTTCATAAGTCCAAGTCTTTCCATATTTTTCTAAGTCCACCAATTTGTCATTTCCCATACCACAGAAATATTTTCACCTTATTCTGTCTAATTAGTTTAAATAGTCTAAAACAATATTGATTAATATGGCTGACGTGTAGTGTAATTTCCCTATTTTCTTTTATGATTAAATTTATTTTAGTTTTAACTTTGTCTGAGATCATAGTTATTACCCCTGCTTTTTTCGCTAATAAATTCTACTCCTGATCTTTATTTTATGTTCATGCATATCTTTTATTTCCTATTCCTCCTGACTCCTCTTCTTTACTTCTACCTGCTGCTTTGCCCTCATATTACCTAACCTACTCTGCCTCCAAGGATCCTGCCCTTATCCTCCCATACCCTTTAATCTGAACATCTTTCTATCATCCCCCCCTTATCTTATTCCCTCACCCTCCCCTCTAAAAATCTCTCCCTTATCTTCTCCCCCTCTCTATCCCCTTAGCCTTTTATTTCTTTCTGAATTTAGAAGACTTTTATACTCACATACATATGTGTGGGTGACTGTATTGTTCCCTCTTAAACCCATTCCCAATGAAAGTAGGGTTCCAGAACTACCAGCCTTCATTCCCCATCTAATTCCTTTGTGTTAGCTCTTCCTCTAGAACCTCATTTTTATAAGATAATTACACTTTTTATCTTTTGCTGAACAGTTTTACTTTTTAGAATTATATCATACTCAGGTCTACCCTAATCTCTCTTTCATACTACCCAATTACTAATATCAATCTTAGACATATGTTTTACATTTCTTCATATAAAAGATAAACAGTCTGTTCTTATTCTGTCCCTTGTAATTAGTTTTTGATATGTATTATTTCTCTTGGGTTTTTTTTTTTTAAACAAAATCCTGAAAGTCTAACAATTCATTAAATGTCCATTTTTTAAAATTCAGGATTATGCTTAACTTTGTTAGGTATAATATTGTTGGTTGCAACCCCAGCTCTTTTACTCTTTGATATATAGTGTTCCAACAGTCTTTTAGTATCACTGCTGCTAGGTCTTTTGTGATTCTAACGTGGCACTGCCATATTTAAATTTTTTTTTCTTGTTGTTCATAATATTTTCTCCTTGAGCTGGGGGTTTCAGAATTTGACTATGATATTCATGTAGATTTTCCTTGTAGAATCTCTTCCAGGTGGTGATGAGTGAATTTTTTCTATTTCTATTTTCCCCTCCTGTTCTAATGCTTCAGAACAATTTTCTTAATTCTTGTATTATTGTATCAAGATTCTTTTTTTGGTCACAGCTTTCAGGTAGTTGATTCATATGTTTTCTCTTCTTGATCTGTTCCCCAGATCAGTTGTTTTTCTTATGAGATGTTTCACATTGCCTTCTATTTTTTCATTCTTTATATTTTGTTTTGTTATTTCTTGGTCTGTTATAACTTCACTGACTTCCCCTTTCCCAGTTCTGATTTTCAAGGAGTCATTTCCTTTCTCAAGATTCTGGATCTCCTTTTCGAATTGTTTGACTTTCTTTTCATAATCTATTTGTTTTTCTTGGATTGTTCTTATTTTTTAAAAAAAAATTTTTTCAATCTCTCTCATTGATTTTTAAAGTCTTTTTAAAGTTCTTCTGTGAATTCTTTTTCAGCAGGTGATCATTTGATATTACTCTTTGGGGTAAGAGAGGCTTTTTTCGCTCCAGTATCCTCTTCTGAAGATGAACCCTGGTCTTCTCTATTCCCATTGTAACTTTCTATGGTTGGATTCTTTGTCCTTTGCCTGCTCATTTTTTTTCATCTGTTTTTTGTAATCACCTCTATTCCTGGGCTATGGGAGATGTTGCCTCTGGCTTCAGATCCTCTTTCAGTTCTTCCCTCCGGCTTGGAAGCAAAACCAATAACTCTGCCCTCCTGTAAATGCCCACAGCCAGTGGTGTCCCTGCTCCACTGCTTCTATACCCAACAGGTGTGTGCTGGTTCCTTCTCTCCCAGGGCCACATCTTGGCAGCACAGCAGGGTCTGGTGTTCCTTATTAGCAGAGATTTGCTCAATCTTCCCCAGTTCAGACACCCAATTCCCAACACTGTCCAGGAACTGAAAGTTCCTGTGGCTGAGGCCAAGGCTACCTCCCAACCCAGCTAGCCTCAGGGCTCACCACTTGCTGTTTCAGTGGAACTAGCTTGGAGGTGTTTATTCTTCACAGGGACCAAACATTGGATTTTTCTTCGGATATTCTGCAATTGTCCCAGAAGGACCACTGCTCTGCCCCAGCTTTTGTTTGTTTTTACTGTTCTACGTTCACCCTGAGGTGCTATTCTATCTTGTTTGTGGGGGAAATCTAGAGAGTTTGGAATTTTCTGACCTACTCTGCCATCTTTCCAGAATCCTCTCTTTGTTAAACATTTGTTAAACATTTACCAGCACCCCATTGGTTCTCTAGGAATATTCTTCCTTCTTTCCAACTAGGGAAAGTCCTTTTCCCTTCTCACTTTGAAGTGTTTGAGGCACCAATGTTACTAAGTCAAAGGGGGAACTTCAAGCTCACTAATCTTATTTTGCCATCTTAGCTCAAACACATCTTCTCCTAGCAACAATAGAATGGGAATCAATCGTTAGAACCATAAAATAAGCCAATGTGTAGTATGTTTCTATAATCACATGATTGAGCCAAAGAACTATATGTACCTAAGAACCTTAACCTGAAAAGACAGAAGTAGCTGATAGAAGAAAGCAAAAGGTGTCCTTGTTGCCCAGGAACTATCTTCTCCCACCAGCATCCATTTGCACCTGATACTCAAATCTATGCAATTGTATAATCTCAGAAATTTTATCAACCCTTTTCTTTCTACATGAATGCCAAACTCAGAAAAACTCCATTAATGACACATCAGCTGCTGTCTTATCATCTATATTTTAGTTTTTATGTTGGTAGATATGAGATGAGAGATACGTATAAGCCAGATATTGGCAGATAATTGGATGGGTAGCTAATTGTATCAGTCCATTAATACATATCTCAGACAAATGTTGCCAATGGACGATGAGCTGAAACCTGCCCAATTCTGATCTTTGTCAGTTAGACAATGAAGCTTACATCATACTCCCCCAAACTTGCCCGTGCCACATTGCCTAAGGACTCTGAGCTACTTCTGGCCTTATCTGGATTAGTACATATTTGGCAAGTTAGTACAGTAACCAATTGTACCCAGTGCAAAGCTCTGCCCTGCACTGCACCCCCCTTCACCCCCTGTCCATTATGTGCTGAGTACAGAACACACTTATATTTCCATGGAGCACATTGTAAATGTTTTTTTTTAAGAGGAGGCCACTCTAAGGAAAGATTCAACTAAGTATTTGACCAGAGTCTACTCAGAACCTTCCAAAACACTGCTTCTGATGTTCTTAACATGAACTTTGCCCCAAGTATTCTGATGGATACCAAGCCCTATCAAAAGGGTGCCAAAAGACTAACCTCTGCATACCCCAAATCAAAGTGCTTACATGCATGCATGTATCCATTTATTTAACAAACATCTGTTAAACTATCATAGTGTACCAAGTACTATGTTAAGTGTTGGGGACACAAAAGCACCTACAATAATTTGAATCCCAAAGTAAATCTCAGAGTCCCTGCCCTCCAGGATCCCACTGGGGGAAAACCAATTTGCATACATGTAAGTAAATGCAAAATACGCAAAAGTATTTTCAGGGGGAGGACAGATCAGGATAGGCCTCCTGGGGGATGTGATCCTTGAGCAGAACTTTGAAGGAAGCCAGGGAGTCTATAAGGTAGTGGCCAAGTAGAAGTGCATTCCAGGTATTTCAGGGCAATCTGGGTGAAGATGTGGGAGTAGGAGATAAGCAGTCATATACAAGGAAATGGTAAGCAATCCAGTTGGGCTAGAACACAAATTGTATGAGAGAGGGTATTGGGAGAAGCTTCGTAACCACATACCCTGTGGTGTAGTAGAATAATGTCTAGCAGTGACCACAAGGTGTGGCAGAAATTATACACCACACAAGACCAGCATGGATGAGGCCCGAAAGGAACAGCTTGATGAGATCATCAAAAGACATTAATGGCCCTGTAGTTTGAGGACAACATAGTTGTCCCTCTGCATTATTATTTATTATAATTATGCAAGTGATGTTTTCAGGTGTCTGTGTACATTTTGGTGAATAAGTGTGTCTTTTAAGTGGTCAATAGGACATCCAGTTCAAGTTGTCCAACAGGAATAGCCAAGAAATCAGATACCTCTTTCATGTAACCGCACATTAAATGCTTAAGGATAGCTGTCATAACCTTAAATCTTCTTTTCTCTAGTCTGAATATCCTCAGTTCTTTCAAATGGTTTTTCTACCACCTGGTCCCAAAGCCTCTCACTATCTTGTATGCCTTCTTCTGCACACTTATATTTCCTCAAATTGGTGTTCAGAATCGAACATAATACCTTAGATGTTGAGCTATTCAGGGACAGAGTAGCACACACACTGGATTTGGATTCAGAAGACCTAAGTTTAAATCTCACTTTGCTAAATGCTGTCTGTGTGATTTTAGGCAAGTGAATCCATTTCTTTTTTTCCCATATAACATTAACTAAAAGTAAGCATTTCTTTTCATTACAGTTAGGTCTCTATTAGTGTGAATTCCAATTCCTCTGTTGAGGTCGCATTATTCAAATTAAGACTGCAAATTTCCACTGGGTTAGAAACAATGACCATATTGTATAGAAAGTCAGTTTGCTTCCCCAGGGCCTCAGTTTTCTGCTCTATAAAAGGAGGACTTGGATTTGATGGCCTTTGGGGGCCCTTCCATGCCTAGATCAGTCTATGTGTAACCTTGGGCAACTCACTTCATTTCTTTTTTTTTTAATTAAATGTATTTATTTAACTTTTAACATTCATTTTCACAAAATTTTGGGTTCCAAATTTTCTCCCCATTTCTCCCCTCCCCCCCTTCCCCAAAACGCTGAGCATTCTAATTGCCCCTATCACCGATCTGCCCTCTCTTCTAACATCCCTCCCTTCCTTTGTCCCCATCTTCCCTTTTGTCCTGTAGGGCCAGATAATTTTCTCTACCCCATTACCTGTATTTCTTATTTCCTAGTAGTAAGAACAATACTTGAAAGTTGCTCCTAAAACTTTGACATCCAACTTCTCTTCATCCCTCCCTCCCCACCCATTCCTTTTGGGAAGCAAGTAATTCAATATAGGCCATATCTCTGTAGTTTGGCAAATGACTTCCATGATAGTCATGTTGTGTAAGACTAACTATATTTCCCTCCATCCCATCCTGCCCCCCGTTTTTTCTATTCTCTCTTTGGATCCTATCCCTCCCCAAGAGTGGTGACCCCAAATTTCTCCCTCCTCCCATTTCCCTCCCCTCCATCATCACCCCCACCCCTCCTATCCCCTTCTCTCCCACTTTCCTGTATTATAAGATAGGTTTTCATACCAAAATGAGTGTGCATTTTATTCCTTCCTTTAGTCGAATGTGATGAGAGTAAGCTTCATGTTTTTCTCTCACCTCCCCTCTTTTTTCCTCCACTGAAAAGTCTTTTACTTGCCTCTTTTATGAGAGATAATTTGCCCCATTCCATTTCTCCCTTTCTCCTCCCAACATATTTCTCTCTCACTGCTTAATTTCATTTTTTAAAGATATGATCCTATCCTATTCATTTCACTCTGTGGTGTGTGTATGTGTGTGTGTGTGTGTGTGTGTGTGTGTGTGCGTGTGTGTGTGTGTGTATGTAATCCCACCAACTATCCAGATACTAAAAAGTTTCAAGAGTTACAAATATTGTCTTTCCATGTAGGAATGTAAACAGTTCAACTTTAGTAAGTCCCTTATGACTTCTCTTTGCTGTTTACCTTTTCATGCTTCTCTTCATTCTTGTGTTTGAAGGTCAAATTTTCTTTTCAGCTCTGGTCTTTTCTTCAAGAATGCTTGAAAGTCCTCTATTTCATTGAAAGACCAATTTTTCCCCCGAAGTTTTATACTCAGTTTTGCTGGGTAAGTGATTCTTGGTTTTAGTCCTAGTTCCTTTGACTTCTGGAATATCCTATTCCACGCCCTTCAATCCCTTAATGTAGAAGCTGCTAGATCTTGTTTTATCCTGATTGTATTTCCACAATACTTGAACTGTTCCTTTCTAGCTGCTTGCAATATTTTCTCCTTGACCAGGGAATTCTGGAATTTGGCCACAATGTTCCTAGGAGTTTCTCTTTTGGGATCTCTTTCAGGTGGTGATCGGTGGATTCCTTGTATACTTATTTTGCCCTCTGGTTCTAGAATCTCAGGGCAGTTTTCCTTGATAATTTCATGAAAGATGATGTCTAGGCTCTTTTTTTGATCATGGCTTTCAGGTGCTCCCATAATTTTTAAATTGTCTCTCCTGGATCTATTTTCCAGGTCAGTTGTTTTTCCAGTGAGATATTTCACATTATCTTCCATTTTTTCATTCTTTTGGTTTTGTTTTGTGATTTCTTGGTTTCTCATAAAGTCATTAGCCTCCATCTGTTCCATTCTCATTTTGAAAGAACTATTTTCTTCAGTGAGCTTTTGAATCTCCTTTTGCATTTGGCTAATTCTTCTTTTGAAAGCATTCTTCTCCTCATTGGCTTTTTGAACCTCTTTTGTCAATTGAGTTAGCCTATTTTTCAAGGTGTTATTTTCTTCAGCATTTTTTTGGGTCTCCTTTAGCAAGGTATTGATCTGCTTTTCATGCTTTTCTTGCATCTCTCTCATTTCTCTTCCCGATTTTTCCTCCACCTCTCTTATTGATTTTCAAAATCCTTTTTGAGGTCTTCCATGGCCTGAGCCCATTGAATATTTATTTTGGATGTTTGGGATACAGAAGCCTTGATTTTTATGTCTTTCCCTGATGGTAAGCATTGTTCTTCCTCATCTGAAAGGATGGGAGAAGATATCTGTTCACCAAGAAAGTAGCCTTCTATGGTCTTATTTTTTTTTCCCTTTTGGGGGCATTTTCCCAACTAGTTACTTGACTTTTGGGTTCTTTGTCAAGAGTAGGGTATACTTTGGGAATCTGTGAGATCTCAGTTCCTCCAAGGTGGCACAATCAAGTGCATATTGGTCTGGATGCAGAGAGGGATTTTTGTGCCCAGAATCTTAGCAGATACCTCTCCACAGCCACTTGGCCTCCAGTTCCACTAAGTCAGCACTGGGGGCTGGTTTTCAGATAAGTTGGATGGGCAGGGCCACCATTCAGTGTGAGACCAAGACCAGATCCCCCAGGGCCTCCACACAGGGTGGAGGCAAGACTCAGCTCTTCAATGCCCCCAGGGGTTTTTATGCTCCAACAATGGAGAGTCTGTACAGGCTGCTCTGCAGTCTCTGTGGCAGCTGCCTGCTGCTGGAGCTATGGGAAAGCCCTTCTCCCTTCTTGGCCTGCTGATTAAACCCCATCTCTGACCTTTGGTGCCTGTGGGCCGAGGGATCTGAGGACCCTCTACTGCGACTGGAGATTTTGCCCCAAGGTGTCCTCCTCCCAGAGTCTCATTGCACCGTGCTGCTTGGCCAAGGCTGGGCTGGGCTGGGCTCCGTGCTCGGCTCCATGTCTGTCACAACTTACTTTTCTGGGGGTCTTTCAGATCACCGGGGGCTGCAAATCTCCTGCACTCTTTTGTTCTCCACTTCTGCTGCTCCAGAATTTGTTGAGAGTCCATCTCTACAGGTATTTTATGGGCTGTGGGGGGAGGCCCTGCGTAAGTGTGTCTTTCTAGCCCACCATCTTGGCTCCACCCCCCCCCCACTTCATTTCTTGAGGTCTCAGTTTAAATAGCTGTAAAATGGGGTGATTGCACTTGATGAGCTGTAAATTTTTTTCTCCCCTAAATATGTGATTCTGTATGGTCTGACTAGGGAAGCCCAAAGTTCAGGGGCTTTTAGGAACCCTGAGTCACAATGCTGACTCCTTTTGGCTTTTGGGTCATGTTGCACCATGAACCATCTGGAATTCTTTCAACATAATTATTGACAACATTTGACTTTTCCAAATATTTTGTATATTTTATTGGTGTTTTGTAATCATTTTGTATTTTACTGATGATCTTTTGTTGATGACATTGCTTTATTTTCTTTTTGAAAATGCTTTTGATCTCATAGCCATTTCCCACCATATCTCCCTTTTGATAAAGTTATTCAGTCAACAAGCATTTATTAAGCACCTTGATTTTTGTCCTTTATTCTCAAAGAGGACCAAAATCACATCACTGTGTTGAGGTCAAGGTACAGTGTGTCCAACTATGGTTGATCACACCAATATGAGCTTGGAAGGAAATAGTCCATAAGAAATTAAATGTTTGTTATGTATTAGGCACTGTGCTAAGTGCTGGGGGTACAAAAAGAGTCAAAAGACAGTACCTGCCCTCAAGGAGCTCATAATCTAATGAGAAGGCAGTAGACAAACATATGTACAAGAAAGTGCTATGAAGGATAAATAAGAAATAATTATCAGGGGGAAAGCACTAGAATTAAGGGGAGTTGGGAGAGGTTTCTTGTAGAAGGTGGACTTGTAGAAGGTGGACTTAAAAGAAGTCAGTAGTTAGAGCAGAGGAGGAAGAGCATTCCAGGCATGGGGACAGATAGGGGGAATGCCCAGAGCTGAGAGACAAAGTGTCTTCTTCGTGGAACAGACAGAAGGCCAGTGTCACTGAATGAAGAGTATGTGGCAAGCTATAAAAAGACTGGAAAGGTAGGAGAGGGCTAGGTGATGGAGGACTCTAAATGGGAAAGAGCATTTTATATTTGATCCTGAAGGTGATAGGGAGCCATTGGAGTTTATTGAATAGGGAAGTACTGTAATGGAAAGTGTGCTTTAGGAAAATCACTTTGGTGGCCGGAGGATGGATGCCAGTAAACAAACATTTATTAAATACATGTTTCAGGCCCTGTGCTAAGGCTGGAGATACAAAGAAAGGCAAAAAAGAGGTTCTGTGATCTTGAGGAGCTCTGTCTAATGGAGGAGACAACATGCAAGAAATTATGCATAAACAAACTATGCAGTGCAAATGGAAGGTAATGGGGGGTGGGAACCATAGGAAAAGCCTTCTTCTGAAAACAGCTGCACAAAAGCCCTTGAAGCTAAGGATGGTGCCCCCTCCACCCCAGAAGCAGAGCTCCACTTTAGCATAGAGTTAAAAGTCAAGAAGTAGACTAGAAAATGAGCAAGGAGCAGAAAAAGATCCTGATTATAGAAAGTTACTATGGTGACAGGGAAGATCAAAACACAAACTCAGAAGAAGATAACAGTCAAAACTGCTACATCCAAAACCTCGAAGAAAAAATTGAATTTGGCCCCCAGGTCATAGAGTTGGCAAGTCAGAGGTCATTGGTTACTTTGAAGATAGTTGCTTCATTTCATTTTTGAGATTGCAAGCTAGACTGCAGAGGGTTTAGAAGAGAGTGAGAGGAAAGGAAATGGAGGCAGCAATTGTAGCCAGGTTTCTCAAGTAGTTTAGCCTAGAAGGAGAGGAGAGATGTGGGTTGACAGATGGAAGGAGCAAGGAAGGAGCCCATGGAGGTTGAAGATTCAAGAGAGAGTGGAGCAATCTGATAGAGAAGATGAGATGAAGTGTAGTCAAGGTGAGTATAGAAGAATTTGCCTTGACAAGGAAAAGGGACAACTCTTCATGTGAGACAGGCAAAAGAGGAGAAAGATGCAGATGCATACAAGTGACTGAGATGAAGTATAGGGGAGAAGCTGTTGATAAATAGCCTTCATTTTTAAAGAGGAGTATGAGGCTACATCCTCAACTGAGAGGGTAGAAGAAGAGAGTGCCATGGGAGACTTGAGCATGGATGAAAAGCTTTAGAACAGCCATAATGCTGAATGCAATCATGAATCTAGTAAGAATGTGTAAAAGGATTAATTGCCTTGCTGCAGTGAGGGCCCAGTTGAGGTTACATAGCATATATTTCTAGTGCACCAAGGCAGCATGGATTCATGACTTTCTCCACCTCTATTCAGCAGCAAGTGAATAGATGAGAAGACAGTAGATGATGGGAATACTCCAAAGTTGAAGTTTGGTCAGGCATGATTTGCTATAGGACAAGGGGTGGAGGGGTTTGACTGTGGAGGAGAGTGGAGAGGGGATAATAGAACTGACTCACCAGGGGTTTGAGATAAGGAAGGGAAGAGTATGTGATGTAGTCAATGCAAGGCTGACTCATGGAGAAGAACTGAGGGGCAGAAGGATCAGAGGTCACAGTAAGGACAAAGCTGGGCTCAAGTCATAAGGCAGAGGGAAAGAAAGAACGATGAAAGATTATGATCAGATAAAGAATTTCAGACTTTGTGAACTGTATAGTAGAACACTCATGACTGATAGAATCTTCAAGACTCTGACCATCTCTGTAGCTGGGAGAGACTGGTAGAGTCAGAAGTAGACTGATGAACCAAGAAGCTAGGGTATCTGAGGGAGCATTAAGATGAGACAGTTGGAACTCTGAGGGTCTAGGACTCTACCTAATTCTGTATTTCTTCTTTCTGTCCTCAACTTGGTTGTATCCTCTGGGTATTACTCCATATAGCCTTGGGTTTGTTTCTGCTTGTACTCGTCCTGTGTCCTTTGACCTCAGCAAGCCCTCCCTCTAACAAGAACCTGGGAGCTCAGTTCCTGTGAAGATGTGTGGCTCCATGTCAGGCCCCTGAACATCCTGAGCCTTACCAGGTGAGGTCTCAGCCAGGACAAGACTGCCTTCTGGTCTTTGCTGCAGCTGCAAACCGCTGTCAGTCACCCTCAGCCATGGCTCTGACACCTTGTCCTTTACACTTGGGCCAGTTTCTTCTCAGAAGCTTGGGAGAGGGGAGATCCAGGTGACCCACAAATCCTTCTTCAGAATGAATGCAACAGTGACACTGTTTTTGTGGTTGTTTTGTGAGGACCATACCAACCAATATGGAATGTTGCATCCACTCCATCCATTTACACCCAGATAGGTGCCCAGGACAAGCTGCAGCTTCATGATGGCTCCCCCAGAGATGTCTTTGCCAGCATTTCTTTCTTCAATCTTGTTTTGTTTCACTCTCTTTTTAAAAAATAATCTTTTTATTGGTATCTTTTGTTTTGACATTTCCCTCATTTCCTCTGGATTCCTCTTATGCAGAGAGCCTTCCCTGGTGACAAAGATTGTGAGAAAGAATAAAAAAATAACCCAGCTCAGTCAAACTGGCCCACACATCAGCTGGGTCTAGTAGTGTATCTAATATTCCACAGCCCTAGTCCCCAACCTTGAAAAATCAACTTTTCTTTTTTAAAAAAATTTATTTATTTTTAATATTTGATATTTACTTCCATAAGTTTTAAATTTCCTCCCCCTCCTTCCTCTTCCCCCTCCCCAAAATATAACCTGATATAAGCTCTACATATATATATATATATATTCCTATTAAGCACATTTTCACATTAGTCAAGTTGCATAAAAGAATTAGAATGAATAGGAAGAACCATGAGAAAGAAAAACAAAGCAAAACAAAACAAAATAGTCTGCTTCACTCTGCATTCAGACTCCATAGTTCTTTCTCTGGATGTGGATGGCATTTTCCATCTTGGGTCTTTTGGAGTTGTCTTAGATCTTTACATTGCTAAGAAGAGCTAAGTCTATCAAAGTCAGTCCTGGCACACTGTGGCTGTTACTGTGTACAATGTTCTCCTGGTTCTGCTTACTTCACTCAGCATCAGGTCATATAAGTCCTTCCAGGTTTTTCTGAAGTCTGCCTGTTCATCATTTCTTATAGCACAATAGTATTCCATTATATTCATACACTGGAAAACTACTGCAATGTGGTTCTTAATCTTGACAGGTTAACCTGGTACTTCCCTTTACAGCATGAACCTTCTGCATTTTGATTTGTATAGTCACCCTGATCAGTGCCAAAGTCTCTTAGAAGAGCATCCCTGACATAACTTATTCATTTTCACAAGGTATGACTCTGGACTTTAGGCTTGGTTTTGATCATCAAATGATCCATGTACATCAATGATAAAAGGGCAGCTAGGTGGTGCAGTGGGCAGAGCATTGGGCTTGGAGTCAGGAAGACTTGAGTGCAAATACAATCTCAGAAACTTCCTAACTATGTGACCATGGGCAAGTCACTGAGCTTCTGTTTGCCATTGGAAAAGGAAGTGACAAAACCACTCCAGTATCTTTGCCAAGGAAACCCCATGGATAGAGGTCCACAGGATCATGAAGAGCCGGATGTGACTTAAACAAATGACAACAATGAAGCAGGCAGTCAGGCCATTGCCCTTTGGGTAAGGTTTACAATAAAGGCCTATGGTCAAATGACACGGGCTGGGCTGTCACCCTGGCTCTGGAAAAAGTACCTTATGGCCACATTGGGTAAATGAGTATACAGGGGTGGGCCAGAATGACAACTTGACCTATGATTCCACGGAAGAATGTAAACTACCTTGAGTAAATGTAAACAACCAAAGAATCTCTGACTATCCCATGGGAACACTTGCATGTAACCCTGGGCCATTCTTGGCACTAGGCCTTCGTTGTTCTGTTTCTATAGAACAGCTGGGCCTGGGGTTGACCTGGCTTGGGGTTGGTGCAGGCATCCATCACACCATTCTATCCTCCTGCCCCCAAGGTAATCCCCAACCAACTCAATTAACCTAATATACCCCAACAGACCCACATCCATTTACTACCAACCTGGTATGGGCCCCCCTTTCTTGGGTATTGTCTGAGAGGGTCTATGCCCCTACACTTGGCATATTGGGCCAGAACAGATCAGTCCCCTTACAATTGGTGCAACTGGAAAGACAGTCTGCTTGCCCCCTAAAAATCTTGTCTTTACAGTGAGGGCACCTGGGGGGTGACTAGAGGACTTCGGTTTTTCCATCACAAGGGCATCAAAGAAATGAAAGGCTGATTGGGTCCAATCTCAGCTCTGCCAATAGATGAGTGACCTTGGGCAAGTGTCTTCCATTCCCTGCATCTGAATTTCTTCATCTATAAAGTGAGGATGTTAAACTACACAGTCTCTGATTCTTTTATCCTATTGTTAGAGCTGATCTCTCAGAAGTGAAACCTCCTCAAAGAGGTGTTTCTTGTATTATTAAAATACACTCCCTTGAACATCTGCAGCTAACTAACCTTACAGAGAAGCATGCTGCATAACTTATCTTGTACTGTGCCCAACTCCCCTTTCCTTCCAACCCTGTCTATGTCCTACACCACCACCTCTGCTTCCCTTCTTTTTTTTTTTTACTGAGCAAACAGTTCCCTGTTTCACGCCTTTTTGTCATTTGTTCTTGAGAAGAAGTTCCTTTGTTTAGACTGAGTTCTAAGGTGAGGAAGGGGAGTACCTTTTCTCATGAGAAAGCAATAAACTCCTTTTTGGCTTTCCTAAGACAAGTCTCTGACTGATTATTACAAGGGGATAAAAAATGCCCCACACAGTTTGGAGGCTCATCCCAAGATTCTCCCTTATTTGTAGAGGGATCTCCCAGCCAGTCTTAGGACAAGCACCTGCTGGCCATTTGCCAGTGATCTTGAACCAGTCCTGGACTGGTTTGGGGATTCCTTTTCACTTTTAAGGAATGGACCTACAATGAGAGATCTTGAAAGATAAAAAATGAAAGTAAAATGGAACTCCTGACCATACTAGCAAGTCACCTTGGAGGAGGAGAGACTGAATCAGGAAGGTCATGTGAGCTTTTGCACACAGATCCAGGTAAGCAAGATCCATGAGTGCTTTTAAGAGGAGATTTCCAGTCCAAGGCAGCCTGGAAGACTGACAGGAAAGGTCTATCACACTGGTCTCAGAGTGGAGCACAGCCCACAGAGTCCAGCCCAGTCTTGGCTGCATGGCACAGCAGGGACAGGACCAGAGCAGGCCTCAAGGGTTGGAATCCCCAGTAGGAGCTACAGTTCCCAGATTACTCTACCCACAAATGCAAAAGACAGCTTCAAAGATCAGTGAGAAAGCTCTTTCACCTGGGTGAGAAGGGAATGCAGTCTAGCCCTGATCCCAGATGGCGACAGAGTCCATTTTTGTAGCCCTCGGCCTAAAGACCCTGGAGGAATCGAGTGACTGATCTGGGTCTCAGTCCTGAGTGGCGGTCCTGGGGTGAGGAGGAGGGCTAGCCAGTGGAATGGGTTGTGGATATGGAGAGGGAACTCTGTTTGCAGATCCTGGGAAGAAGAGTGTTTATGGTTGCTCCCAAGCCAGACCACAGGCCAGGAGAGGAGTAAACTTCTCTTTCTTGATTGCACCACTTTGGAGGAACTGAGAACTTACAGGTCCCTAAAGTATACCCTCCACTGGACAAAGGGCTCAAAAGTCAAGTAAAATGCCCAAAAAGGGGAAAAATAAGACAATAGAAGGTTACTTTCTTAGTTAACAGATATTTTCTTCCATCCTTTCAGATGGGGAAGAACAATGTATACCATCAGGGGAAAGCATAAAAGTCAAGGCTTCTGCATCCAAAACCTCCAAAATAAATATGCAATGGTCTCAGGCCATGGAAGAGCTCAGAAAATATTTTGAAAATCAAGTAAGGGAGGTGGAGGAAAAATTGGGAAGAGAAATGAGAGTGATGCAAAAAAAATCATGAAAAGCAAGTCAACAGCTTGCTAAAGGAGACCCAAAAATGCTGAAGAAAACAACACTTTTAAAAATACACTAACTCAGGGGCAGAGCCAAGATGGTGGACTAGAAAGACACACTTATGCAGGGTCTCCTCACACAGCCCACAAAATACTTGTAGAGAGGGACTTTCAACAAATTCTGGAGCAGCAGAAATGGAGAATAACAGAGTAGAGGAGATTTCCAGCCCAGCGTGACCTGAAAGGCCTACGGAAACATTGGTTGCTCTGGATGCAGAGCAGAACCTTGGCCATGTCTCACGACAAGACTCTGGGAGGAGGACACCTCAGGGGCGGAATTTCCAGTCGCAGCAGCAGGTCCTCAGATCCCTCAACCCATAGGTGCCAAAGGTCAGTGACAGGGTTTTATCAGCTGACCAGGAAGGGAGAAGGACCTTCCCATAGCTCTGGCAGCAGGCAGCTGCCACAGAGGCTGCATAGCAGCCTGTACAGAATCTCCATTGTTGGAGCATAAAAACCCCTGGGGGCACTAAAGATCTGAGTCTCACCTCAGCCCTGGGTGGAAGCCCTGGGGGAGCTGGTCTTGGTCTCACACTGAATGGTGGCCCTGCCCATCCAGCTTATCTGAAAATCAGCCCCCAGTGCTGATTTGGTGGAACTGGAGGCCAGGTGACTGTGGAGACGTAACTGCTAAGATTCTGGGCACAAAAATACCTTGCTGCATCCAGACCAGTACACGCTTCATCGTGCCACTTTGGAGGAACTGAGATCTCATAGATTCCCAGAGTATATCCTACTCTTGACAAAGGACCCAAAAGTCAAGTAACTGGTTGGGAAAATGCCCAAAAAAGGGAAAAAAATAAGAACATAGAAGGTTACTTTCTTGGTGAACAGATATCTCCTCCCACCCTTTCAGATGAGGAAGAACAATGCTTACCATCAGGGAAAGACATAAAAATCAAGGCTTCTGTATCCCAAACATCCAAAATAAATATTCAGTGTGCTCAGACCATGGAAGAGCTCAAAAAGGATTTTGAAAATCAGCTTAGAGAGGTGGAGGAAAAACTGGGAAGAGAAATGAGAGAGATGCAAGAAAAGCATGAAAAGCAGGTCAACACCTTGCTAAAGAAGATCCAAAAAATGCTGAAGAAAATAACACCTTGAAAACTAGCCTAACTCAATTGGCAAAAGAGGTTCAAAAAGCCAATGAGGAGAAGAATGCTTTCAAAAGAAGAATTAGCCAAATAGAAAAGGAGATTCAAAAGCTCACTGAAGAAAATAGTTCTTTCAAAATGAGAATGGAACAGATGGAGGCTAATGACTTTATGAGAAACCAAGAAATCACAAAACAAAACCAAAAGAATGAAAAAATGGAAGATAATGTGAAATATCTCACTGGAAAAACAACTGACCTGGAAAATAGATCCAGGAGAGACAATTTAAAAATTATGGGAGCACCTGAAAGCCATGATCAAAAAAAGAGCCTAGACATCATCTTTCATGAAATTATCAAGGAAAACTGCCCTGAGATTCTAGAACGAGAGGGCAAAATAAATATTGAAACAATCCACTGATCACCTCCTGAAAGAGATCCAAAAAGAGAAACACCAAGGAACATTGTGGTCAAATTCCAGAGTTCCCAGGTCAAGGAGAAAATATTGCAAGCAGCTAGAAAGAAACAATTCAAGTATTGTGGAAATACAATCAGAATAACACAAGATCTAGCAGCTTCTACATTAAGGGATCAAAGGGCATGGAATATGATATTCCAGAAGTCAAAGGAACTAGGATTAAAACCAAAAATCACCTACCCAGCAAAACCGAGTATAATACTTCAGGGGAAAAAATGGTCTTTCAATGAAATAGAGGACTTTCAAGCATTCTTGATGAAAAGACCAGAGCTAAAAAGAAAATTTGACTTTCAAACACAAGAATGAAGAGAAGCATGAAAAGGTAAACAGCAAAGAGAAGTCATAAGGGACTTACTAAAGTTGAACTGTTTACATTCCTACATGGAAAGACAATATTTGTAACTCTTGAAACTTTTCAGTATCTGGGTAGTTGTTGGGATTACACACATACACACACACACACACACACAGAGAGTACAGAGTGAATTGAATAGGATGGGATCATACCTTGAAAAATGAAATTAAGCAGTGAGAGAGAAATATATTGGGAGGAGAAAAGGAGAAATGGAATGGGGCAAATTATCTCTCATAAAAGAGGCAAGTAAAAGACTTTTTAGTGGAGGGAAAAAGAGGGGAGGTGAGAGAAAAAACATGAAGCTTACTCTCATCACATTCGACTAAAGGAGGCATAAAATGCATACTCATTTTGGTATGAAAACCTATCTTACAATACAGGAAAGTGGAGGAGAAGGGGATAAGCAGGGTGGGGGGGATGATGGAAGGGAAAGTAGTGGGAGGAGGGAGCAATTTGAAGTCAACACTCTTGGGGAGGGACAGGATCAAAAGAGAGAATAGAAGCAATGGGGAGGCAGGATAGGATGGAGGGAAATATAATTAGTCTTACACAACACGACTAATATGGAAGTCATTTGCAAAACCACGCAGACATGGCCTATATTGAATTGCTTGCCTTCCCAAAGGGAATGGGTGGGGAGGGGGGGATGAAGAGAAGTTGGAAGTCAAAGTTTTAGGAACAACTGTTGAGAATTGTTCTTGCTACTAGGAAATAAGAAATACAGGTAATGGGGTATAGAAAGTTATCTGGCCCTACAAGACAAAAGAGAAGATGGGGACAGGGGAAGGGAGGGATGTTAGAAGAGAGGGCAGATTGGTGATAGGGGCAATTAGAATGCTTGGCATTTTTGGGTGGGGGAGGGAAGAAATGGGGAGAAAATTTGGAACCCAAAATTTTGTGAAAATGAATGTTAAAAGTTAAATAAATTAATTAAATTTAAAAAATACACCAACTCAAATGTCAAAATAGGTCCAAAAAGCCAAAGAGGAGAAGAATGCTTTAAAAAGCAGAACTAACCAAATGGAAAAGGAGGTTGAAAAGCTCACTGAAGAAAATAGTTCTTTAAAAATTAGAATGGAGCGCATGGAAGCTAATAACTCTATGAGAAACCAAGAAATTACAAAATAAAACCAAAAGTATGAAAAAACAGAAGATATTGTGAAATATCTCATTGGAAAAACAATTGACCTGGAAAATAGATCTAGGAGAGACAATTAAAAAATTTTGGGACTACCTGAAAACCATGATCAAAAAAGGGCCTAGACATCATCTTTCATGAAATTGTTCAGGAAAACTGCCCTAATATTCTAGAAGCAGAGGGTAAAATAAATATTGAAAGAATCCACTGATCACCTCCTAAAAGAGATCCAAAAAGAAAAACTCCTAGGAATATTGTAGCCAAATTCCAGAGTTCCCAGGTCAAGGAGAAAATATTGCAAGCAGCCAGAAAGAAACAATTGGAGTATTGTGGAAATACAACAGGGTAACATAAGATCTAGCAGTTTCTACATTAAGGGATCAAAGGGCTTGGAATATGATATTCCAGAAGTCGAAAGAACTAGGATTAAAACCAAGAATCACCTATCCAGAAAAACTGAGTATAATACTTCAGAGGAAAAAATGGTTATTTAATGAAATAGAGGACTTTCAAGCATTCTTGATGAAAAGACTAGAGCTGAATAGAAAATTTGACTTTCAAACACAAGAATCAAGAGAAACATGAAAAGGTAAACAAGAAAGAGAAATCATAAGGGACTTACTGAAGTTGAACTGTTTACATTCTTACATGGAAAGATAATATTTGTAACTCTTGAAATTTTTCTCAGTATTTGGGTAGTTGGAGTGATTACACACACACACACACACACACACGTCTATAGACAGAGGGCACAGGGAGAGTTCAATAGGAAGGGATGATATCTAAAAAAATAAAATTAAGGGATGAGAGAGGAATATATTGGAAGGAGAAAGGGAGAAATGGAATGGGGCAAATTATCTCTCATAAAAGAGGCAAGGATAATCTTTTTCAATGGGGAGGAAAAGTGGGGAGGTGAGAAGGAAAAAGTGGAGCTTACTCTCATCGCATTTGGCTTAAAGAAGGAATAACATGCACAGACAACTTGTTATGACAATGTATCTTACACTACAGGATAGTACAGGAGAAAGAGATAAGTGGGGTATGCAGGAGATGATAGTAGGGAAGGCAAATGGGAAGAGGGGTAATAAAAAATAAACACTTTAGGGGATGGATAAGATCAAAAAAGAGAATAGAATAAATGGGGGGGCAGGATAGGATTGAGGGAAATATCGTTAAGCTTTAACAACATGACTATTGTGGAAGTCTTTTGCAAAACTAAACATACATAGCCTATTTTGAATTGCTTGCTTTCTCAGTGAGGATAGGTGGGGAGGGAGGAAGGGAGAGAAGCTGGAACTCAAAGTTTTAGGAATGAATGTTGATAATTGTTTTTGAATGCAACTGGGAAATCAGAAATACAGGTAATGGGGTATAGAAATCTATCTTGCCCTACAAGAGGAGAGAGAATATGGAGATAAGGTAAAGGAGGAGTGTGACAGAAGAGAGAGCAGATTAGGGGATGGGGTAATCAGAATGCATGGTATTTTGGGGTGAGGAGAGGGGAGAGATGGGGAGAAAATTTGGAACTCAAAATCTTGTGGAAATGAATGTTGAAAAGTAAAAAAAAGTAAATAAAATTTTAAATACCACATTCCATTGAACATCTGCATCTAGCTAACCTTGTAGAGAAGCACGCTCTGTATCATAACTTGTACTGTACCTGACTCCCCCTTTGTCCCGACCTTGTCTATGTCCTCACCTCCTCCACCACCTCCCCCTGTCCTTCTTTTTTTGCTGAGCAAACACGTCCCTGTTTTTCACCTTTTTATCCTTTGTTCTTGGGGAGAAGTTCCTGCGTTTATACTGTGAGCTCTTACACCCAGTCAATGGGAGAAGGAGCCAGTGGATGGGTGAGGGTTCCATGTTAAGGACTATATAAACTTGCTTTGAGCTATGCATATTTGTACTCCCTGGCTGGCGCTATTAGGGTGACTAAGTGGGATACCCTTTCTCATGAGAAAGCAATAAACTCCTTTTTGCCTTTCCTAAGATAAGTCTCCGACTGATTATTACAAGAGGATCAAAAATACCCCACATAATATGATAGACATCTCAAGTTTCCCAAACAAATAAATAAACAAGAAGCAACCCTACCCTACAAAACATGCTTTTTTTCTGAATAAGCATGTATATTTATATATTAAAAGTCTTTTTAAAATCTGTTAGAAATGTATTTAGCAGAGATGAAAAACCCTGACGGAACAAAAGAGAGAGAGAGAAAGGCAGCAATAGCAAAGACAAACTTTCTATTTAAAATAAAAGAAGTGTCAACAAAAAACCTCCCAAATCCCATATGCTTCATTCAGTCATCACAGAAAATGCCCTTGAGGAAATCCAACACTCATTTATGATAATGGCACACAACAGCAATCAGAACGGTAGAAGATCAACCATTAATGGAGAAAACTGGTGTTTCAAATGTTATTTTTAAATTGTTGTTTAAAGAATTTATTAAGTGCCTGCTATGTGCCAGGCACTGCACCTTAAAGAACTGAGATAATAAAACAGAGACAGAGAAATAATGAAAGCATTTCTCCTGGGGGGAAACAAACAAACAACTTATTTAATTTACTTTAATTTAAAGGAACATTGGGAATTGTAGTAATTGCAAATAGACAGGGAAAAAAGATATTAGTTAGAGGGATTAATACTGGAGACAAAGGGAGTCAAATAGCAATCTTTGCAGATGACAAGATAGTTTATCTAACTGTCTTAAAGAACATCCAACTGTCTTAAAGAATAAACTCATTGGGTCAGTAAATACATTTGTTAGCATTGACTTCTGTGGGATGAACCCAGGTAAATCATCCTCAACTTAATTTTCCTTTTGTGTCACTTAACCTTTGGGCATTCGTGTGTAGATTTTGGAGGCCATGAATTTTCCTGCTGATTGGCTCTTGCCCTGGATTTAGCCTCCTTGGAACTTCTGGGAGTCTCCATGTTTTCTCTCTCTTCCTTGTAGCTTCTCTTTAGGCCAGGGAAAGGATTCTTAAGCTCTTTCCTGTTGTGGATCCCTTGGCAACCAAGGGGAAGCCTAGAGCCCCCTTCTCAGAATCATATTTTTAAATACATAGAGTAAAATACAGAGGAAATCAATTCTATTGGTATACAATTGTCAAAATTATATATATGTGTGTTTGTATATGTATTATGTATGTATATATGTACATATATACATACAACCCCCCCACATACATATAGTCATGATGCCCAAGCTAAGCCCCCCTGCCCTATGGTGTCTGATTTGACAGATCTCTATAGGCAATTTCCTCTCCAATTGTTTTAGAGGAAGTGACTAAAAGTTGATGACATTTATACCTGGAAAGTCATTTCATTGAGAGTGGCTGCAAAGTCAGTTGAGTAGGTTGTATTGACATTTAATATTAAGTTTATGATTGATCACTGAAATATACTAGAAATTCAGAGTTTTCCTGTGCCAAGTAATAGAATGACCATGTCTTTGTAAATAGGTGCTCATATCCTAAAATGAAAGGACATCTGCCTCCCTGACTCTGCTGTTGGAATCATTAGGTGGGAAGCAGATCTACCTGGCTTGTCGATTTTTGGCCAAAGACCTTTTCAAAGTCCTTCTGTGCCTCCAAGTGGAACTGACAGTGTGTCCTGCCACAACATGGAGAGCCATTCATTGGAACCTGGCATTTTTCTGCAGTGCAGGTGAGAGGAGGCTGGATGGAACAAAGGGAAAGAAGGAGGCAAAACTACAGCTGTGAGATGAGTCTAGGGGTGAGTGCATCTGGGTGATGTCAAAGGGTCTTCCCAGCTCTAACCCCTGGAAGTTTGTGGTCTGAGGACCCTATTTCCTTGGTTGAAAGCAATATGCTGAGAATTGGAAAGGTCATCTCTTGAGGGAAGGAAGGAAGGAAGGAAGGAGGGAAGAAAGGGAGGTAGGGAGGGGAAAGGAGGGAAGGAAGGAAGGAGTAAAGGAAGGAAGGAAGGAAGGAAGGATGGAGAGAGGGAAGACTCTTCAGATATCTCTTCCCACTCCCCACTTCCATATCCAATCTATTGCCAAGGACTGTCAATTTCACCTGTATAATGTACCTCCCATTCACCCTCCTCTCTTCTAATACTGCCACCACCCTGGGCAGGACTTCCTCATCCAAACTATTGCAATAGGCATCAGATTGTTCTCCTCACCTCAATTCTCTCTCCACTCTAGGACATCTTCCACTCAGCTGTCCAATTAGTCTTTCTAAAGTGCAATTAAAAAAAAACGGGGCCATCTCCAGTCATCCTGATGAATATCTGGTCACTGGACCCAGATGGTTCTGGAGGAAAAAGTGAGGCTGGTGACATTGCACAGCCCTCCCTCACTCAAAACAAAGTCAAGTGCAAGTCATATCATTATTTCTCTGATGGCATGGTCTTCTTTGGCAATGAAGGACAAACACACACACACCTCAGTCATGTCCGATTCTCCATGACCTTCACTTGGGGTTTTCTTGGCAAAGATACTGGAGTGGTTTGTCGTTTTTTTTCCAGTTCATTTTAAAAATAGGGAAACTGAGACAAACAGGGTGAAATGACTTCTCAGGATCATACAGCTATTAAGTTTCTAGGGTCAAATTTGAAATCAGGTCTTCCTGATTCCAGGCCCAGCACTCTATCCACTGCACTGCCACCTAGTTGTCCCTAGACTAGTGCCCAGTCTGTAGTAAAAATTAATGCTTGTTGCACCAAATTGTACATACCCTTTGACTCACTTCTAAGCCTATACCCCAAGGAAATCAAAGACAGGGGAAAAGGAAAAGGACCTACACATACCCAAATCTTTAGAGGAGCTCTTTTTATGGTAGCCCCCAATTGGAAACTAAAGGTTATTCTTCTTTTGGGGAATGGCTAAACAAATTATGATGCTTGAAGATATTGAGCCATAAGAAATCATGACATGGATAATTTCAGAGGAGACAGAGAAGACCTTTATGAATTGATATGGAGTTTAGTGAGTAGAACCAGGAGAACGATTTATACAATGATAATAGCTTCATCAAGAAAAATAATTTTGAAAGACTCTAGTCTAGGGGTAGAGAACCTGCAGCCTCAAGGCCACATGTGGCCCTCTAGGTCCTCAAGTAAGGCCCATTGAATCCAAACTTCACAGACACAAGTTGGAGCTTATATACAGAATGACTGTGGGAGGGATCTGGGGGTGGTCTAGTAGTCTGGGAGGAGGGGTCTAAAGAGGATCTTGATGCAACTGGGGCTACTTACTGATCAAGGGTGAGAACCAGCTGGAGGCAATCGGGGGGTATCTGACAATGGAGGGCTCAGCTGGGAAGTAATCCAGGATGGGAAGGAGCCAAAGGCAATTTGGAGGCAACAGACAAGGGAGGGCCAGGCTAGGTTAAAGGTAACAGATTTGGGTATGAAAAACCAGATTAAATGAGAAGATTCAAGGAGGTTCACTGGGACCAGGGACCATTACCTGAACTGTTTTATCCTGGGAGTCTCACAGAGCATGGGATTTGGCACACAGTGGCTGCTTAATAAATTCTCATTAATTGAAACAGAGATTAGATAACCCCCATCAAGCCCAGGTCAGATCATACCACCCTCAGGCTCCAGAACAGTCAATGGCTCCCTATTGCCTCTAGGAAAAATTACCTCCTGCATGTTCCATGAAGTTTGGATTCAGTCAAAGGACCACACTTAAGGTCCTAGAAGGCCACAGGTTCCCCACCCCTCCTCTAGTTAATGCCACAATATACCACAGGCCAGATTACTGAAGATGAATTATGTCATTCACCTCTTGCCAGTGTTAACAGGCCCCTTGAAATTATCTTCTTGAGTTGCTATATTTTCCAGTGTGAAGTTATAATTTCTGGTTGACACCAGGGAGATGGTGAAATTCACATGCAGAAAGAGACGAATACTTCTTTACATGGCCAATATGGGAATTTATTTTGCTGTATCATGTATGTATATGTCAAAGGTTTTATTTTTAGTTTTGCTTTATACTAAATGAGGGGGAGAAAGTGGTGATCCATAAAATAAATAAACAAGAAACCAACCAAACAAATAAATGAATAAAAGGAAAAAATAGTTGAAAATAACTATGAGTAGTTTTGTGATCAAAGAGACCATGTTTTGAGAAATTTTGTACCCCAAAACAAGCCTACTGAATACATATATGTTGTCATGGTTATTTAATGTTGTAAATATTTATGTATGTTCAATTATTTTCACATTTAATATTGGTGTATGTGTTAATAAGATTATAATCATTCTAAAAAATAAAGGACAGGGCTCATGAGAGAAAAAAAAATGAATTAAAACCCACCAACACAATCACCATTTCTGACAGCATAAATGACGTTCTCCAGGTAGAGCCTCCCACCTCCCTACTAAGAGCAAAGAGTGTGTTTTACCATCTGGTTTTCTGGACCACAATTGGACCAAAGAATGAGTTTTGGAGAAAAGATAATGAGTTCTATTTTATACTTGTTGAGTTTAATATACCTAGGGGCCTCTAGGTGGAGATGTCCAGCAAGCACTTGGTGATATGAGACTGGAACACAGTAACATGAGATTAAAGGTCATCTGCACAGAGATAATACTCACAGCTTGTTTAAATCAGTCTGGTTGAAGTTGCCTCTAAGTATATACTGTGTCTTTTCATTTTTATTTTTTCTCCCAATCTTGATGTTTGTTCTAATGGATCAATAGTCTGACTTAGATAACTGCTTTAGATATGACTTCTGGCTATTTCCTGGCTTGGGTTCTTGTGCTCAGTGGATTGGATTCAGTGATTACTAGGTTCAATACCTTCTGACTCTTCAAGAAAATTATTCATGATAAGTATAATGCCAAACAGAATTTTAGGTTTGATCCTAGAGGGGATAGGGAGTCATTGGAGTTTTTTTAATTGGGGGAGAATAGTCCTATCTGCACTTTAGAAAGACTAATTGGACAACTGAGTGGAAGATGTCCTGAAGTGGAGAGAGACTTGGGGCAGGGAGACCAACTGGCCGCCTATTGCAATGGTTCAGATGAGGAAGTCCTGCCGAGGCGGGTGGCAGTATTAGAAGAGAGGAGGATGAATAGGAGGTACATTATACAGGTGAAACTGACAACCCTTGTCACACCTGAGTTGTGACACCTGGGTTGTGAGTGGGACACTCTGTGTGTGTGTGTGTGTGTGATCTCTAGAATCTCCCATTTCTTTCTTAAGAACCATGTTTCCCAACATTTCTTTTCATTATCGCCCCCCCCCCCATGTTTCATCAAATGCCCAATATTAAAGTATATATTGCTTTAATTTGGAGGGTCTTTTTGAGTTCTTCATAGAATTTCTCTATCTATCTATCCCCTGCAACAGACATTGGCACATAAGCTGAAATTACTTTCATGGTGGTCTTTTTGCAAATACTAATCATGAGTACTGCAAAAAGATATGAACAAATATCCCATGAAATTGTTTTTTGTTGACTTTGTACTTGTAACACCTGTGGCCACCCCTTAACTTACAAGAAGAAGTCTTTTTGCATATAACTACCCAGATTCAAGGGTCATATCCCTTAAATTCTTAGCTTATGAGCCCCCATTGATGTATTTACCTTTAATAGTAAGCCAAAAGATACTCTTGGTTCAAAAAGAAGGCACTTAAAAAATGACATAGCACGAAAAGTAACAAAACATTTCTCCTATAAAATTGAAACAGTTTCTCTCAATACTTAGAACATCAATGGAGAAGCACACACATAGGAAATACATTTGGCAAGGATGTAACACACAGAGGAGCACATACACAGGGAACAGACATGAGGAGGTATAACTGCTCTAATACTGAAGGATTCCTGATATCTTCTAGTGATGTCATCATGCTTTTCCCATCAGGCCTGCTCACCAGCAGTCTATTAGTATCCCAGCCAGACATTATGTTGTACATGCTCTCCATCAAGACCTCCATGACACTCTACTGCTTCCAGCTTATGACTCAGTTGGTATCTTTGGTCCTTTCTTCTTCAAAGAAGGAGGAGGTGCTTCCATGCTTGTTGAGCTTAAATATAGTAAAGGATTTTTAAAGCTCTGTTTGAAAAGGCCTTTGAAAATACCTGCCTAAGACCAAAAAAGGGAGTTGGCCAGATCTAACCGTAATGTATGTGTGACCTTGGGTAAATCACTTCTCTTAGGATTTCAGTTTTCCCATCTGTAAAATGAGGGATTTGAACTAGCTGACCTCTGAGGTCCCTTCTGGATCAGGAGCTAGGGTCCTCTGTATGACCTTGGGCAGGTCATTTCCCCTCCCTGGGCCTCTGTTTCCTTACCTGTAAAATGAGGGAGTTCAACTAGAGAAAGAGAAGCATTCTCTGCCCTCTTTTCTGCCACTCTGCCAACACTGCAGAAGTGGTGGTGATGGTGGAGGGGTGCTGGGAAGGGAGGGCATTCAGGATTTTTTGCCTGTTAGTTTCCCAAGTTGCCAAGGCCAAAATTCATTCCCAAAAGGGATGAATACTGGCTACAAGAGCTTCTCCACACTTAACTAGGCTGCTCCCCACTAGCCAGGCATAGTCTGTTGCTGGGACTACAACAAAATCTTTCCAAAACAGTCAGATCAACCAGAGCTTGTTCCAACAGGGTCTTCAAGAATCTAGAGTGCCTTCCCCTCTTCCTTCCACCCTTGCCATGATGAGGCAGCAGCATAGGCCTTTATGGAATTAAGGTTTCTTCTTTCCTATATGGAGCTCTCAATCTGATAGGTCTTCTCTCCTGACACACTAGCTCATGGAGAGAGATACATCTCAGAGGCCAGGTAGCAATCTTGTCTGAGTTAACCTGGACTGTGACTTCCTCTTGAAGCAGGAGGGTGCAGCTAGCTGAGGGTTAGCTAAGCTAGGCCCGCTGAGGGCCACTAATACTTCCTGGATGGGGCAAAGATATGGAGGGTTCTGGGATATGGCCAAGCACAGGAAAGAGGTGACTTGAGCTGTGAAATGTGTCAAATGCCAAAGCCTGCACTGAGTCAATACTAATGTGGTATCCTAGGGACAGGAGATGCCTAAGTGGGGAGATACAAATAAAAGGAAAATCAGAACTGAGTACTCTGTAGGAGCTTCAACAGTGTACAAAGCAGTGGAATAGGGACTGGGGGAGGTATGAAGTATAGTTAGGATGTGGTTGCATGATAGCATAGGTGGCACAGTGAATAGAGTGCCTAGGCTTGAGTCAGGAAGGCCTGAGTTCAAATTGAGCCTTAGGTACTTATTTAGTAGCTATGTGACCCTGGGCAAATCACTTGACCCTGTTTGCCTCAGTTTCCTCATCTGTAAAATGAGATAGAGAAAGAAATGGCAAACCACTCCAACATCTTGCCAAGAAAGCCCCTAATGGCATCACAGAGAGTCTGACAAGACTAAGCAATAATAACAGGTACCTCCATTTAGGGGTAGCTACGTGGTACAGTGGATAGATCACTGGGCATGGAACCAGGAAGATTTACTTTCCTGAGTTCAAATTCAGCCTCAAGCATTTATTAGTTGTGTGTCCCTGGGCAAGTCACTTCACCCTGTTGCCCTCAGTTTCCTTATCTGTAAAACGAGCTGGAGAAGGAAATAGCAAACCACTCCAGTATCTTTGCCAAGAAAACCCCAAATGGGATCATGAAGAGTCAGACATGACTGAACAAGGAGAATGATGAGATGAGGAGTTCCATGATTCTGCTACCAAAATCTGGTTCACCCCTCTAGTCATTCCTGTGAAGTATCCAGGATGAAAAGAGAGAGGAGGAAGGTAGACATTGATTCTATTTCTTAAATATTTCTTCCCATCATGCTAATTTTCAAATGTATTACTCCTTCCTTCTTTCCCAATGAGCCATCCCTGTAACAAAGAATATGTATAATAGAAAGGGAAGAAAGCAAAGGAGTGAAACTATCACATGAAGCAAGTCTAACAGTGTGTGCAGCATTCCATGTCCCTAGCCCCCCACCTCTGGAAAGAAGGGCGGAAGGCATATTTTCCCATCTCTTCTTCAGCACAAACTGTTTCAGTTTGGGAAGTCCTCCCCACCCAAGCAATGGTCATAGATGCTTACAGGATTTTGGTGATTAGACAAGAATGAACCTTTAGTCTAAGAGTTCTCAACCTTTTCTGTCCTGGACCCTTTTGACAATCTTGTGAAGTTTCAGCATTATTTCTTTAGATGCATAAGATATTTAAGATTACAAAGAAAGTCAATTATGTTTAAGTCAGTGAGTTGGTCAATAAACATTTCTTAAGCACCTGTTATGTGCCAGGCACCGTGTTAAGCCCTGGAGATCCAAAGAAGGGCAAAAGATAGCCCTTGATCTCAATGAACTCAATATGCAAGCAACTATATACAAGTATGATATAAACAGGAAATAATCAATGGAGGGAATGAATATGCAAAAGTGATATAAACAGGAAATAATGGAGGGAATGAATATGCAAAAGTGATATAAACAGGAAATAATCAATGGAGGGAATGAATATGCAAAAGTGATATAAACAGGAAATAATCAATGGAGGGAATGTATATGCAAAAGTGATATAAACAGGAAATAATCAATGGAGGGAATGAATATGCAAAAGTGATATAAACAGGAAATAATCAATAGAGGGAATGAATATGCAAAAGTGATATAAACAGGAAATAATCAATGGAGGGAATGTATATGCAAAAGTGATATAAACAGGAAATAATCAATGGAGGGAATGTATGTACAAACGTGATATAAATAGGAAATAATCAGTAGAGAGAATTAAGAGAGATTGGGAAAAGCTTCTTGTAGAAGGTAGGACTTTCCAGCCATTCTGGAGAGCAATTTGGAACTAGCCCAAAGGGCTAGAAAACTGTGCATACCCTTTGATCCAGCAATACCACTACTAGGTCTGCATACCAAAGAGATCCAAAAAAGGAAAAGGATCCACATGTACAAAAACATTTATAGCAACTCTTTTTGTGGTGACAAAGAATTGGAAATTGAAGGAATGCCCATCAATTGGGGAATGGCTGAACAAGTTATAGTATATGAATGTAATGGAATATTCTTGTGCTTATAAGAAATGATGAGCAAGATTCTTTCAGAAAAACCTGGAAAGATTTACATGAACTGATGCAAAGTGAAGTGAGCAGAACCAGGAGAACATCATACACAGTAACAGCAATATTGCATGATGATCAACTGTGAATGACTTAGCTCTTCTCAGCAGTGCAATGACCCAAGACAATTTCAAAGGACTCATGATGAAACATGCTATCCATCTTCAGAGAAAGAACTGATGGAGTCTGAATGTATATTAAAGAATACTTTTTTATTCTTTCTTGGTCTCTGTTTTCTTTCACATGACTAATATGCAAATATGTTTCATGTTGACCACACGTATAAAATCTATATCAAATTACTTATTGTCTCAGAGATGGGGAAAGGAGGAAGAGAATTTGGAACTCAAAATTTTAAAAATGAATTTTAAAAATTGTTTTTACATGTAGTTGGTAAAAGTATTTTTTAAAAAAAGAAGGTAGGGTTTTAGTTAGGACTTGAAAGGGGCCAGGGAAGCCAGGAGGAGGATTTGAGGAGAGAATTCCATGCATGGGAGACAGCAAATGAAAACATGCAAAGTTGGGAGGTGGAGTATCTTGTTCAAGGAATGACAAAGAGGCCAGTGGCACTGGATTGCAAACTACTTCGGGGTGAGTAAGATGTAAGAAGACTAGCAAGGGTTATGAAAGTTTATGAAAGGCTTAGAATACCAAAAAGGTTTTTGCATTTGATCTTGGAAGTGATAGGGAGCCACTGAAGTTTATTGAGTAGGGGAGTGACATGGTCAGATCTGTGCTTTATGGAGATCACTTTTGACAGCTAAGTGGAAGATGGTCTGGAGTGGAGAGAAACTGAAGCAGGCTCACCCTCCAGCAGGACAATGCAATAGTCCAGGGTGAGGTAATGAGGGCCTGCATCAGAAGGTAGCAGTGTCAGAGGAGAAGGGGGTGGTTTATTTGAGATATTACAAAGGTAGACATCATAGGACTTTGCAACAGATCTGATATGGGTGTGTGTGAGAGAGAATGAGTGAGTGCGACACCTAGCATCTAAGCCTGGGAGTCTGAGGGAATAGTTGTGCCCTCAACAATAATAGAGAAGACTGGGAGTGTGGAGGGCTTGGGGGCAAAGATTCTGAGTTTGGTTTTATACATGTTGAATTTCAGATGCTGACCTTCCAATTTGAGATGTCCAACAGTGGGTTGGGTACGCAAAACTGGAGGTCAAAAGAGATGGCAAGGCTGGATAAATGGAGCTGAGAATATCAGAGGAGATGATCATTCAGTCCATGGGAGTGGATGGTATTACTAAGTGAAAGAGTATAGAAGGAGAAGACACATGCTGGTTCAGGGGGCCCAGGACAGAGTCCTATGAAAGTCTCAAGGTTAGAGGCGACCTACATGAAGATCTAGCAAAGGAGACAGAGAAGGAGTAGTCAGAGAGGCAGAAAGAGAACCAGAAGACAGGAGAGTGGAAGTGTCCCAAAAACCTAGAGAGAAGAGAGTGTCAAGGAGGAAAGAGTGATCCGCAGTGTCAAAGGTTGTAGAAAGGTCAAGGAGAATGAGGATTGAGAAAAGGCCATTGAATTTAGCTACTAAGAGATCCCTGGTAACTTTGGAAAGAGTAATTTTGGTTGAAGGATGGGATCAGAAGCCAGACTGTAAAGAGTTAAAACAAGAGTGAGAGGAAAAGTTGATAAATTGATTGTACATAGCCTTCTTAAGAAGTTAGCCACAAAAGGGGAAGAAAACAAGTATTTATTAAGTTCCTGCTATATGGCAGGTGCTGTGCTAAGCACTTTACAATTAGTATCCTCCTTAATTCTCACAACAACCAAGAGGTAGGCACTATTATTATCTCCATTTCACAGTTGAGGAAATGGAGATGAAGTGACTTATCCAGGGTCAACAGCTAGTAAGTAGGTAAAGCTAGATTTGAACTGAGGTCTTTCTGATTCCAGACCCAGGGCCCTAGTCATTATACCACCAAGTTATCTACAAAAGTCAGGAGAGATCTGGATAATAGATAACAGGGATGGATGGAAGAAGTGAGGGGTTTTTAAGAATGGGGGAGACATGAATATGTTTGTAGGCAGTAGGGAAGCAGCCAGTGGACAGGAAGAAACTGAAGATCATTGAGAGAGTGGGGATGATAGATGAGGGGCAGTCTGCTGGAGAACATGGGATAGAATGAGATCACTTGTACATGTTGTTGAATTGCTCTCAGTCATGTCCAATTCTTTGTGACTCCATTTGGGATTTTCTAGGCAGAGATACTGGAGCAATTTGCTATTTCCTTCTCATTTTACAGAAGAAGAAGCTGAGGCAAACAGGGTTAAGTGACTTGCCTAGGGTCATACAGCTGATTTGAACTCAGGAAGATCTTCTCCTTGAATCTAAGGACAGTGCTATATCCACTGCAGTGCCACCTAGCTGTCTACGTAGAGGGGTTTACCTTAGCCATGAGAAAGTCCATCTCTTGATTTGAGACAAGGGTGAAGAGAGTGAGCTTTGAAGTAGCTATGGAGAGCAAGGAATATTACAACTGGAATATTCCAAGTGGAATATTCCAATGTCCCAATTGGAATATTCCAATATCCCACCTTCACCGGTCTGGGAGAATGAGTTGAAAGTATAACCAGTGCTAGAAAGGGAGGTTGGGTTTCCAGGAGGAAGGGTGCCAGGTCTCAGGGAAAACCAGAAGATGGAAGGAGTAGGAAAGGAAAAGATTTAAGATGAAAGCAAACTTGTCACCTACAGAACCATCCTTCCAGAGATCACAGTGGAAAGGGTGGGTAGCATTAGAGGGGACATTTGGGAGAGGAGTTAGGTTGAAAGGGATGAGAATAAGGCAGTGGTCAGTGGGGAATGGAGACCTGGCATCTGATAATGACAGCTGAGGGAGTTCAGAATTACTGGGAGAGGGAGGATATGACCAAGTGAGAGTTTGTTAATCGCTGTTAATGAGTTCAGGAGGGTGGGGATAATCTCTGTATATTAGGCAACTCAGGCCAGGGGACCAGTGTTGGGAGCTGATGAGATGGCCTTCCTCTTCCCCAGTAGGCCAGGTCAGGAGATAGTGATGGCCAGGCTGAGGAAATAGGAAGGAATGGAATCTTTCCAGTCCCTGCAGGCAGGCAGGTTCTCCTGAAAGTGGGAAGATTATCAAATACAAAGTTAAAGCCTTTTCCATCTGGCCCCTTCCTCCTTTTCCAGTCTTTAGCACATACTCTGTGATGGCTTTCTTGTCTGCAGGTCTTTACCTATGACATTCCACCTTCAGATTTCATCCCTTTTCCCTGGCTGTGCCCCATGCCTGGAATGCTCTCGCTCCTCATCTCTGCCTCTTACCCCTGGCTTCTTTCAAGGCTCAGCTCTAATCCCACCTTGTGCTGCAGACCTTTCCTGGTGGCCCATCCCCCTCATTCCCACAACTTCTCTCTGCCTTCCCCCTAATGTATATAACTTTCTTTTATTTGGCTGCTTACATGTTGTCTTTCATATTAGAATGGGAAGTTCTTGATATGGTGGCAGTGTTTTTGCCTTGCTTGAGTCTCCAGGCTTAGCACAGCATCTGATGCCTCCCCCAGGACCTGGCATAGCATTCTGCACAAAGTAAGTACTTAATAAACATTTCTTAAATTGTTGGATAGAACAGCTAGGTGACATAATGGATAGAGAGCCAGGCCTGGAAGTCAGTAAGACCTGAGCTCAAATACGACTTCAGACATTAGCTGTGTGACCTTGGGTAAGTCACTTCACCCTGTTTGCCTCAGTTTCCTTATCTGTAAAATGAGTTAGAGAAGGAAATGGCAAATCACTCCAGTCTCCTTGCCAAGACAACCCCAAATGGGGTCATGAAGAGTCGGACACAATTGAAAGACTGGACAGCAACAATGAAATTGCTGGATATCAGTTTGGTAATAGAAAGACAGAATGATTTCCTGACTGGCAATTCCCTTGATCAGACTGACCTCCATTTTAGCATGGAGTCCAGTAATACTCACTTCACTCCCACTTGACTTACTGTCCACACTTCTCCATCTCTTCACCTCTACCTCCCCACTCGGAGATCCTCTTGATGTGTTTTTAGAATGTGAGCTGCCTGAAGGTAGCAACTATCTCATTGAGTTATATCTATGTCCCTAGTGCTTAGCATGGTACAAAGTAAGCACTTAATAAATGCTCTCTCTGGCTCTGGCTCTGGCTCTGTGTCTTTCTCTGTCTCTGTCTCTTTTTCACTCTCTCTGTCTCTCTCTGTGTCCCTCTTCCTCTCTTTTTCTCTGTCTCTGTCTCTCTGTCTCAGTTTCTTTCTCTCTGTTTCTGTCCCTTCCCCTTTTTCTCTGTATCTCTCTCTCTCTGTCTTTGTCTCTCTGTCTCTCTGTCCCTCCCCCCTCTCTCTGTATCTCGCTGTCTCTATCACTCTCTGTCTCTCTTTGTCTCTTTCTCTGTCTCTGTCTTTGTTTCTCTCTCTGTCTCTGTCTCTCTCTCTCCCCCTCCCTAGCCAGCTAGGTCAGATTTTATCTCGTACAATTTGTTTGTGTTTCAGAAGAAGGTTGATCTGGGGGGCATTGAGAACTTGACACTGCTTATTTACGCATACTTGGACCTGAAGGACTCAGTGTTAGTGAACAACTAGACTGGAAATCCAGCCTGGATGCTGATGGACAGGGGTAGAAAAGCAGCAGCATTGTAAGTTATAGTAACAATCAACCAAAATTTATTAAGCTCCTATTATGTGATTAATTATATTATATTATCCCCAGAGCTAAGTCTTGGGGATTAAAAAAAAAGTAAAGCAAAAAACAGAAAAAAAACCCATACTTTACTTTAAGCAAGTTCACAGTCCAAAACAATGAGCCCAGAAGTTGTTTCTGAGTCCCTTCTGGTTGGCTCTGTCTCCACCTAGAGGCCAGGAGATGGAAAATCAGCCAGAAAATGTTAGAAAACTCCAACCCCACATTTAGGACCTTGTACACGCTCAATGAAAGCAGCTGGTGGAAGTCTGTTCAGGCATCTCAGAATTGGTGGGTTTGGTATGTACTTAGGGAGTGGTTAAGGACTCTCTGGGTCTGGGGGAACTTGTGACCTACAGCTGCACAGTATTGTTTGTGATGTGATTTTATTCGTTTTGTTAGTTCTGTGCAGACAATAAACTCATCTGCTTACTTCTGTCTCTCACTATATTTTACTATGTACTTGAGACTAGGCTGCATCGAAATACAATAGGGCCCAGGAAATTTCCCCAGTGGAATTGGGTGGAGGGGGGGCTTCAGAGCTATTGTGATAGGATAAAATTGCACTGATTACCACACTCCCTTAAACTGACAGGAGCAGCTGCTACCTGGAAGAGAGGCAATAAACAGCGGCTCTGAAAACCAGGGATTATTCTCTCTGAGCACCCTTTGGTATTGGATGGATGGTCCAACCACTAGGATAGTATGTGTACGTGTGTAGGGGTGGGGGGTGGTTGGAAGAATGCGGACTGATTTTTAAAAAAATATGTTTTTATTGATATTTTTTGTTTCTTACATTATCATAATATCCCATGTATCCCTCCTCCTTCCTGCCCCCTCCCCCTCCCCCCAGAGTCATCCCATGTGACAAATAGAATTTTTTGGAGAGGAAAAAAAAATCAGCACAACAGAACAATACATGAAAAAAGTCAGAAAACGTGTAATCTCTAACATTTGTAGTCACCTCACTAAGGGGTAGCTTAAGGGTATCTTCTGGTATCTCTTGACCTTTTATAATTTTGTTACATTTACTTTTGATTTTTTGGTGTGTCATTCTTTCATTTACATTGTTTTACATTTACTTTGTGTATTGTTTCTTGGCTCCACTTACTTCATTCTGCATCAGTTCACAGAGATTTTTCCATGCTTCTCTACATTCATCAAACATCATATCTTACAATACAGTAATTTTCCATTACGTGCATATACGACAATTTATTTAGCCACTCCCCAATCAGTGGGCATCTACTTTGTTTACAATTCTTAGCTATTGCAAAAAGTGCTGCCATAAATATTTTGGAGTATATGGGGACGATTTTCTTATTGATGACTTCCTTGAGGTATAAGTCTCTAGTTCAAAAGGATTTGGGCATTTTAGTCACTTTATTTGCATGATTCCAAATTGCTTTCCAAAAGAGTTGTGCCATTTCACAGCTCTACCAACAATGTATTAGTGTGCCTATCTTCCCATAACCCCTCCAACAAAGACTGTTGTCATTTTTTGTCCTTTTTGCTGATTAGGAGGGTGTCAGGAGAAACTTATTAGTGATTTAGAGCATTATTTTGTGTGGTTGTGACTACTTTGCAGTTCTTTTGAGAACTGTTCTTATTCTTTGGGAATGACTATTAGTCTTATAAATTGTTTATATATCTTGGATACCAAGGCTTTATAAGAGAAATCTGATCTAAATTCCCCCCCCCCCCATTTGACCACTTCCCTTCTTATCCTAGATACATTCCATCTGTAATCCAGTGAGTGAATCTCTCAGGGGAGCTTAATAGGCTGATTAGGGATGGAGCCTTGGTCCCATCTGCTGTGGTTTGCCATTAATGCCTGCTACTCCCTGTCTCCACCTGGGCCTGGAGGTCAGCATTTGCAAGCCAAGCAAGCAGTGATATACTATTGCAGGGCTAGAATGTGCTAGGTCGGCCCCCTGCCGCTGCCCTCCAACCACTGGCTGGGCTCACATTTGGTTGCACAGTCTTTGTCCCAGTTCAGTGGGGTGGGAGTGGAGTGTGGGAGAAGGAATGTTTGCAAAATTCAGGTAAAATGCAACGAGCTTGCACTGGCCACTTTCTCCAATTTGCTTAGGCTGTGGCTTCAGTTTCCATACTAGGATAAAACAAAATTCAGTTATTCAAATTCTCCTTCTTCTGTTGGATAATATTATAGTATATTTTATCATTTTATTTTATATATTTTTATCCATACATCTAGGATGTAAATGCAAACTCTTCTGTTTGACATTTACATCTCTTTACATACTTGTTCCAACCTATATTCCCAGTCTTACCACATGTCTCATCTTTGCATACACTTCAGTTCCCCCAAACTATTTACTGTTCTTCACACACAACACCCAATCTCCAATCTCTGTGCTCTTGCACTGGCTGTTCCCCAGGCCTGGAATGCCCTCTTTAACCTCTGCCTCATAGAATCTCTAGTTTCCTTCAAAGTTCAACTCAAGGGCCACCTTTAATGGCAATCTCTTAAAAATTACAAATATTCCTAGGGAAGGCTAAGACCTCAATCAACAATTGTTTATTAAGTACCTACTATGTACCTCGAACTGTGCCAGGTCTGGGGATACAAAGCTGAGGGTAAAACAGTTCTTACCCTCAAGGAGTTTACACTCTAGAAGGGGAAACAGCATACACTTACACAAATAAAATATAAAACAGGTACAGGTGTCTGGCACATAGTAGGCATTTCTTGGTTGACTGAAAGCACCATCAGCTGGGAGGAATCAGGTCTCACCTTCCAAAATTTTCTATTATAGTCCAAGGCACCACCACTGTCTCAGTCACCCAGGCTTGCTACCGTGGCTTCATCCTTGATGTCTCTCCCTTACTCTCTTCATGTATCCAACCTGTTGTCAAATCTTGTCATTTTTGTCTCCACAACATCTTTCTTATTCATCCCCTTCTCTCCACTCACACAGTTACTACCTTAGTTTCCAGGGGTGGGGAACCTGTTGTGGTCTGCAATCCTTTAACTGAATCCAAACTTCATAGCACAAATCCCCTTAAAAAAAGGATTTGTCCTGTCAAACTTGGACTAGAAGGCCTCAGGTTCCCCAGCTCTGCTTGTCTAATCCCCTCACCTTATAGATACAAAGACTAAAGCCAAGAGAAGTTAAGAACCTTGCCCAGAGTTACATACACTAGAAGCAGGATTTGAACCCAACTCCTGTGACCCCAGAGCCTGGACTCCTTCTATTGTGCCACACTGCCCCTTGGTTGCAAGGATACTTTGCTATTTTTTATGTCCTGGTTGTGGGGGGTTTTTTCTCTCCAAATGACCTGAAAACTAGTGGAGGGGTGCAATAGAAAACAGTCATTCAGATGCTCAAACTCACTTAAGGTAGCCAGGTTTCAGGTCCCTTGACCAAGTCTTTTTTTTTGGAAGCAAAATTAAGTGACTTTCCCAGGGTCACAAAGGTGACTCTGTGTGAGTTCAGATTTGAACTCAGGTCCTCCTGACTCTAGGGCTGGTACTCTAACCACTGCAGTACCACCTAGCTATCCCTGTTGATGAAATCTTAAGCAATCCCTTCGGGAAAGTGCACCAGTGTGGCAGGTACTGGACTGAACCCCTGAAAGGAAGAAAAACAAACCAGCTCCTTGAAATATCTGAAACCCATCTTCTAGTAAAGGGGAAGGAAGACGAGCAGATATCAAGATAAGGTGAACATTGCCTTTTGAGTTGTACAGAAAGCTGCTGTTTGGACACACTAGAAACCCTTCCTCCCCCACTCGTCTTAACTGTTCACTGCCCCCAAACAATCAGGCAAGATGACTTTTTTGGCCTGATTCCCTTTGTAAAGGAGCTTGACTATGAATGATTCCAACCATTCCAGGAAACATTTTGGAATTAAATGACCAAAGTGACCACACGGCTGGTCATACAGCCCAAGGAGCTCATGGACAGAAAGAAAAGTCCCAGATACACCCAAATATTCATAGCAGCATTTTGGTAGGAGAGAACTAGAAACATAGCGAGTGCCCATTGACTGGGGAATATCTAAATGCATCGTGGTCCCTGAAGGCAATGGAACATTACTGTGTTGTCAGAAATGACAAATGTGAACAATTCAAGAAGCATAGGAAGAATTAGATGGACCAATTAGTTAGCAAAACTAAGAAAACGATGAATATATGAACAAAAACAATATATACAGAAGGAATAGCAAAATGTAACTTTACACTAAGTAAATATAATCAGCAAGTTTGACCACAGAGGAGGGATGAGGAAATGTACCATTCTGGAGAGGCTTATGGGTATAGAATGTAGTGTATGCTGTCAGAGACTTCCTTTGTTATTTGATTTAACTTTCAAAGTGAATTTTTGATGATTTTTAAAATGTTGGTCCATAATCTACATTTCCCAATGTCTCACCTCTGACTCTCTCCCAGAGAATCATTTCTTAAAATGGTTCTTAAACCATTTTTAAAATTAAATTGGATTTTCCAATTATCAAGCATCATTTTTCTTTTTAAAAACATTTATTTTTTTACAAGCATTATTTTCCCCCTCAAATCTTTTTTACAAATATGCCTAATTAAGCAAGACAAATTCCTATATTAATCATATTGAAAAATAGATGTCTCAACCTGCACCTGGAGTCTAACACAAGTCCTCTGCAATCATGATTGGTCATTACATCAACTACAATTCTTAAGTCTTTCAGAATTGTACATTTTTTTTTGAGGGGGAAAGGCAAGGCAATCGAGGTTAAGGGACTTGCCCAAGGTCACATAGCTAGTAATTATCAACTGTCTGAGACCAGATTTGAACTCAGGTCCTCCTGACTCCAGGGCTGGTGCTTTATTCGTTACACCATGCCCCTAAAATTTGACATTTTTACAATGTCACTGTAATAAATTGATTGCTGGTTCTGCTCACTTCATTCTGCATCAATTCATACAGGTCTCTTGTATCATTTCTCATAGCCCAATAGTATTCCATTACATTCATATACCATTATTTGCTCAGTCATTCCCCAATTGTTGAACAACACCCTGCCTTAGTATTCACTTCTTTGCCATCTGCTATAAAGAGATCTCTAAAGAGCTGCTCTAAATATTTTTCGAGTGTAGAGGATGCTTTCATCTTTCTTTGATCTCTTGGGGATACATGCCTGGTAGTGGTGTCTCTGAGTATGTACACACAGATTAGCAACTTTGGGAGCTTAGTTCCAAATTGTTTCCAGAATGGATGGACCAATTCATAGTTCCTCTGGCAGTATATTAATATGCATTATTTTTCCTGAAGTCAAAAATTTGTCATTTTTCTTTTTGTCAACTTTACTAATATGATGGATGTGAGGTTTCTACCTCAGTTTCTTTGATTTGTATTTCAGTCAATCAACATGCATTTATTAAGTACCTAGAGACAGCAAGGTGGCTCAGTGGATAGAGTGCCAGGCCTGGAATTTGAATGAGTTTAAATCTAGCCTTAGATAGTTACTGTGTGACCCTGAACAAGTCACTTAATTTTGTTTGCCTCAGTTTCCCCATCTGTAAAATGAACTGGAGAAGGAAATGGCACACCACTCCAGTATCTCTGCCACAAAAATCCCAAAATGGGGTCACAAAGAATCAAACCAGTAAACTAGTCCCTGCTCTTAAGGAGCACATAGTCTAATGGGATAGTTAACATGCAGATGATTATGTACAGACAAAATGTATACAGGATAAATTGGAGATAACAGAGAGCAGGCACTAGTATCACTTATTAGTAATTATTTGAAATTAGTGATGTAATTAATTACTAATACACATTTTCTCTAATTATTAGTGCTTTGCAGCAATTTTGCATGTAACTCTAGATAGCTTGAATTTCTTCCCTAGTGAATGGCTTGTTCATATCTTTGGGGCCATTCACCATTGGGAAATGGAGAGTCATCCTTTATAATAAAAAATGGAAGAAAAGAAAGAAAATCAACTGAGCAAAATTAACCAACATACTGAATGCCATCAGATGTTTTCAGTGTGTGGGTCAGTCTTGCTGAGTTATTCCTTTTCCCTCTTTTCATTCTTGCTTTCAAGGGATGGTGGGGAGAAGGTATATTTAGAAGGGAATGACATGAAAATAGAAAATATCAATAAAACCTTTACCAAAAAACAAAAGAGAGAGATTTCTGTTCCTTTCAAACCAGGAGTTTTTAATCAGAGATATGTGGTTAGATTTCAGGGAGTCCATGACCTTGGATGGCAAAAAGAAGACAAAAGATGTCTTTACTTCCACTAAACTCTAACTGAAATTGAGCATCTACTTCCATTATTTAAAAATGTGATTCTGAGCAGGGATCCATGATACAAAATTATACAAAAAAAGATACTCTGCTCTAAACCCTTTAAAAATATTTGACAAGGATGGAGTAGGCCTCACAAGAGGAACTGAGAGGCCCTCCTTTACCCCCTCAGGTTTCCCCTGACTGAATTTCCCCAGTGACTGGATTCTGTGATGGGCCAGACAACCCTCTCCCTTTCCTCAGGAGGAAAACCTCTCTGAACCCAGAGGGGAAGATCAATCTGCTGGCTGCTCTATTCTCCCTCCCTCACAGAGAGAGCTCCAGGCACAGCCTTCTGTTGGAAAGAGAAGGACTTAATCTGTCCCTTTGGCAAGCATCCAGCATCTTGTATTATGCCTCCCTTGATACTAATAATCAGAGGGTCATTGAACCAAGTGACATCTGTGGTAGTATTTATTGAGGATTTTCATATGATCCTAATAACATGGTAAGAGAAAAAGCATGCTAGAGTGGAGAGAGTACTGGACTTGGAAGATCTGAGTTCAAATCCCATCTCAGACTTTTACTAGATTGTGACCTTGGGTAAGTTTCTCTGGGCCTCTGTTTCCTTTTCTGTAAAATGAGAGATTGGACCTAGTTAGCCTCTGAGGTACCTTCCACACTAGATCTATGAATTCTATATGTGACCTTGGGCAAATATCTTCTCCTCCCTGGGCCTCAGTTTCCCCTTCTATAAAATGAGGAGTTTGAACTAGGCCAGGGCTGAAAGCTCTTTGAAGTTTGGATTTAGTACAAAGGCTGCACTTGACGACCTAGAGGGTCACATGTGGCCTTGAGGCTGAAGGTTCTCCACACCTGGGCTAAGAGATCTCTGAAGTCCCTTCCAGTCCTAGAGAATTCCATAGAATCTTTTGTGTGACCTTGTGCAAGTCTCTTCCCCTCCCTGGGCCTCAGTTACCTTTTCTATAAAATGAGGGTGTCTAAGGGCCCTGCTAGCCCTGAATCTAGGATCTTGTGAACATTTGTATGGGAGACTTCTTGTTAAAGGAGAGTCTTGAAATTTGCTCAATTAAAGCTTTTCCTTAATAAGCAAACATTCACACAGCTGAGTGACAGTCATCTAGCCTCCACAAAACCTTTATTGAGCCCATTCTAATTTTGACTAGCTCTAATTCTTAGGAAATTTTATCCAATATAAAGCCTTGATTTTCCTCTTGGAATTTGCCACCCATTGCTCCTAGTTCTGCCCCCTGGAGTGGAACAGAACAAGCCTTCTCTAGAAGATGATCTTTTAAATAATTGAAGGCAGCTCTCGTGTTCCCCCTGAGTCTAATCTTCTGTACACCAATTATCCCTGGTTACTTCCATCTTAGCCTTACATGGAATGGACTCAAGGCCCTTTCCATATTCTTCTATATATTCTCTTGTTTACCAAAATACTTCCAAAAACGTAGAGCACATGAGGTCTGCTCGACTACAGAAGGTCTAGCACCACCTTTTTCCTAGAAGCCATGTCCCTTCTTATAGCAGCCCCAAATGGCATTCACTCTTTTGGCTGCTATAGCACATTGCTTCCATATTGACTTGGACCCCGAGATCTTCTTCAGACAAACCACTGTCCAACCATGCCTTTCCATCTTGTACTTCTGAAGTTGACTTCTGAGCTCAGGTGTAAGACTTGGAATTTGTCTCTACTGAATTTCCCCTTACTTGATTCAGTTTGGAGTTCTAGAACATTCAACTCCATCTGAATGTGTCATTGTACAGTATCCCTCTCTCCATATTTTCCACAAAAAAAACATGAGAGACTTAAATCCAGAATGGGAGTAAATCTAAGCACACTCTGTCTCTAGCATTCTCCTGATCCACTGGCTTAGTAATCATGTGAAAAACAGAAATGAGGCTTGTATGGAATGATCTGAAGTCAGATTAGCTCTTGATGATCAAAGCTTTCATTTCTAGCTGTTCAGAGTTAGTGACGTGCTTGGACAGAAGTCATCCAATAAACATTTACAGTTATCTCTGCCACATCATGACTTTCTCCATCACAGTTCCTATATATTGCAGGTGGGCATAAGAAATTAAGTGGGAATTTGGGGGGAGTTTTGTGAAAGCCTCAGACAACATACAAAGGCCAGCAGATGGGGGGCAGGGTTAAGATGACAGAGTAGAAAGACACACATACTCTAGCTCTCCCCCCATAGCCCATAAAATACCTGTAAAGAAAGACTCTCAACAAATTCTAGAGCAACAGAAGCCACAGAACAATGGAGTGGAGGAGATTTCCAGCCCAGAGTGACCTGAAAGGCTGATGGGAAAGGTCTGTTGCACCAGACGTGGAGTGGAACCCAGCCCAGCTTCGGCCACATGGCACTGAGAGAAGCAGGACCAGAGCAGGCTTCAGGGACAGAATCCTGAGCAGCAGTGGCAGTTCACAGATCCCTTAACCCACAGGCACCAAAGGCCAGTGAGAGGACTTTTTCAACCAGAGCAAGAAGGGAGCAGGGTCCTTCCCATGGCAGTGGCCATGGCAGCAGCTAGGGTCCATTGTTGGAGTGGCTCACCTTAAAGCCCCTGGGGGAATTGAGCAGCTGATCTGAACTTCAGTCCTGAGTGGCAGCCCTGCCCCCACCTAAAGCCCCTAGAGGAACTGATCAGCTGATCTGAATCTCAGCCCTGAGCACAGTACTGGGGCATGCTGCAGGTGGAGGCCCCTGAGGGGTAAATTCCTCTCTCTTGATTGTGCCACCTTGGAGGAACTGAGAACTTACAGGTCCCCAGAGTATACCCTACTCTTGACAAAGGACCCAAAAGTCAAGTAACTGGCTGGGAAAATGCCCAAAGAAGGGGGAAAAAATAAGACTATAGAAGGTTACTTTCTTGGTGAACAGGTTTTCTCTCCTATCCTTTCAGATGAGAAAGAACAATGTTTACCATCAGGGGAAGACATAAAAGTCAAGGTTTCTGCATCCAAAACCTCCAAAATAAATATGCAATATGCTTAAGATGGCCATGGAAGAGCTCATAAAGGATTTTAAAAATCAGGTAAGAGAGATGGAGGAAAAATTGGCAAGAGAAAGGAGAGAGATGCAAGAAAATCATGAAAAGCAAATCTTCACTTTTCACCACCACCTCCTGCAGCCTTCCCTTCCTTCTTTTAGCCCCCCTCCCTTTTACTCCCCTTTACCCTTATTGCTTCTTCCCTCTCTTTTAGATTCCCCTCCTCTTTTTTCCCCCTTCCCCTCCTACTGCCTATAGAGCTAGTTAGAATTATATACTTAAGTTTATTGTTCCCTCCTTGAACCAAATCAGATGAGAGTACCTCTCAAACAATGCTCATCTCCCTCTCCTCTTTCCCTCTACTATGATTTTGTACTTCTTCCTGTGATGTAACTTACCATTTTCTGCTTCCTCCTTTTCACACCTCCTGTTACAATCCCTTCACATGCTTAAATCATATTTTTAACATGACATCATTTACTTTATACCCATTCCCTCTATGCATATACCTTCTATACTTCATAATAGATGTATAATTCTCAAGATTAACAGGTATCATCTTCCCTTATAGGGAGGTAAAGAGTTTGCCCAAATTGAGTAACAAGTTTTTTGTTTTTGTTTTTTTCCCCCTGTTTACTTTTTTATACCTCTCTTGAGACCTGCATTTGAAGATCGAATCTTCTATTAAGTTCCGGCGTTTTTGTCAGGAAGGTCTGTAAAGCTCTTACTTCATTGAATGACCATCTCCTTGCCTGTAATGTTATGCTGAACTTTGCTGGGTAGCTGATCCTTGGTTGTAGTCCCAGCTCCTTTGCCTTATGGAATATCGGATTCCAGTTCCTTCGATCTTTTAATGTAGAAGCTGCAAGGTCCTATGTGATCCTGACTGTAGCTCCTTGATATTTGAATGGTTTCTTTCTTGCTGCCTGTATTATTTTATCCTTCACTTGATAGTTCTAGAATTTGGCGACGATGTTTCTTGGGGTTTTGAGTTTGGGATCCCTTTTGGGAGGTGAACAGTGGATTCTTTCGATGACTATTTTCCCTCTGGATCTAGCATTTCTGGGCAGTTTTCCTTGACGATTTCCTGGAAGATATTGTCCAGACTTTTTTTTTCATCATGGCTTTCTGGCAGGCCAATAATTCTTAAATTTTCTCTCCTGGATCTATTTTCCAGGTCAGTTGTTTTTCCAGTTAGATATTTTACATTTTCTTCTATCTTTTCATTCTTTAGATTTTGTTTGACTGATTCGTGCTGTCTCATAGAGTTATTAGTTTCTATTTGCCCAATTCTAATTTTTATCAAATTGTTTTCTTCAGTTAACTTTTGCATTTCCTTTTCCATGTGTCCAATTGTTTCTTTTAAGGAGTTATTTTCTCCAGTTAATTTTTGTACTTTCTTTTCCATTTGTCCAATTTTCCCAGTTAGGTTTTGTGTTTCCTTTTAAATTTGTTCAATTTTCCTTTTTTAAAGTGTTGTTCTCATCAGTAAATTCTTTTTTCATACTTTTAAAATAATTGGCCAGTTTTTCTATTTCCTTCTTCAGCTGTTCCATGAGAGCTGTTTGTGCATGCGAGCAGTTCATAGTCCCTTCTGAAGTTTCGGATGGAAGTATAGTCTCACTACTGACCTCTTTGGTATTTGTGTTTTGGTCTTTGCCCCCATCGAAAGATTCTATGATTTTTTCACTCTTGTTTTGCTTTTTCTTGTTCATGATGGTGATTGTGTGTTATGGCTTCTGGTTCTTTCAGTTAGAAGCTGCAGAACTTGGTGTTGAGCTGACGTGTGAAAAAGCTAAGAGCAGATGTCTTTTTATCTTTTTGTTTTGTGTTTCCCCTATCGACCCTGGGGTTAGCTTGTTAAGTGTGGGGGAAGGGTGGTCTGGTCATGGAAGATCTCCTCAGCTGAACTGAGGCAAAGGCAAGCTCAGGGGATGGTGATTCCAGCTGCCCTATTGTCTTCTCGTTTCCCTTGGAGTGCTGAGGCATATCTAGGTCCTAGTGTGAGTTTTCACCCTTCCTGGGGCTCTTCTCCTAGCACTGAGGCTCGCCTGGGTCCTAGTGTGTTTCCTCTACCCTGGGACCCCTCTCCTTCAGGTTCATCTCTGCCACAGTAAGAGGAATTCCCCTGAGCTATTTTCCTAGCCTCAGGTATTATGAGACTATTTGCCCCCTCTGCTGTTCCCATTGATCCAGGATTTTTCTGGGGAAATATTTTATGGTTCTTTTGAAGTCATCAAGGGGGAGGGAGAGAGAGCATTTACTGATCACTCTGCCATCCTACCTACAAGAAGTTCAAGTAGGTGACTTACAGATGTTTAATCTGTGAGCTGAAAGTCTCAGGAGGTGCTGCAGTTGATATCTGGGGCTCAGCGGCTGTCACTCACTCAGCTCTGTTGGTCTCTCACCCTGGGCTCCACTGGTTCCACCTGCTGCTGTCTCAGGTTTCCCTGGGGCCCTCCCACTCTGCTGTGCTGGACATGCTGCGCTTTGTGCTATGGGGTCATCCCTATGGAACAGATCCTCCCTGTATACTTTCCAGTGTCTCCTGTGCTGTGAATCTGCCATAGTCTGTCTCCTACTGGATTCTTCACCTCCAAAATTTGGTCAGATTCTCTTTTTAGACGTATCTGAAGGAGTTCGTCTAAGAGCTTAGGTGAATTGTTGCTCTCACTCTGCCATCTTGGCTCCACTCCCCAAAAAAGTGAGTCAACAGTTTGCTAAAAGAGACCCAAAAAATGCTGAAGAAAATAACATCTTTAAAAATAGGCTAACTCAACTGGCAAAAGAGGTCCAAAAAACCAATGAGGAGAAAAATGCTTTAAAAAGCTGAATTATCCAAATGGAAAAGGAGGTTCAAAAGCTCACTGAAGAAAATTGTTCTTTAAAAATTAGAATGGAACAGATGGAGGCTAATGACTTTATGAGAACCCAAGAAATTACTTTAAAAAACCCGAAAAAATGGAATATTGTGAAATATCTCATTGGAAAAACAATTGACCTGGAAAATAGATCCAGGAGAGACAATTTAAAAATTATTGGACTAACTGAAAGCCATAATCAAAAAAAGAGCCTAGACATCATCTTTCATGAAATTATCAAGGAAAACTGCCCTGATATTCTAGAACCAGAGAGCAAAATAAGTATTGAAAGAATCCACCAATCACCTTCTGAACGAGATCCAAAAAGGGAAACTCCTAGGAATATTGTAGCCAAATTCCAGAGTTCCCAGGTCAAGGAGAAAATAATGCAAGCAGCCAGAAAGAAACAAGTCAAGTATTGTGGAAATACAATCAGGATAACACAAGCTCTAGCAGCTTCTACATTAAAGGATCGAAGGGCTTGAAATATGATATTGCAGAAGTCAAAGGAACTAGGATCAAAACCAAGAATCACCTACCCAGCAAAACTGAGTATTCAAGGGAAAAAAATGGTCATTTGATGAAATAGAGGACTTTCAAGCATTCTTGATGAAAAGACCGGAGCTAAAAATAAAATTTGACTTTCAAACAGAAGAATCAAGAGAAGCATGAAAAGGTAAACAAGAAAGAGAAATCACAAGGGACTTACTAAAGTTGAACTATTTACATTCCTCCATGGAAAGATAATATTTGTAACTCTTGAAACTTTTCTTAGTATCTGGGTAGTTGGAGGGATTACACATACACACACACACACACACACACACACACGTAAAGAGAGAGACAGAAAGACAGACAGAGAGCACAGGGTGAATTGAATAGGAAGGGATCATATTTAAAACAATAAAATTAAGAGGTGAAAGAGGAGTATATTGGGAGGAGAAAGGTAGAAATGGAATGGGGCAAATTATCTCTCATAAAAGAGGCATGAAAAAGCTTTTCAATTGGGGGAAAACGAGGGAGGCAAGAAGGAAAAAGTGAAACTTACTCTCATCACATTTGGCTCAAGGAAGGAATAACATGCACACTCAATTTGGTATGAAAATCTATCTTACACTACAGGAAAATAGGGGAGAAGGGGATAAGCAGGGTGAGAGTGATGATGGAAGGGAAGGCAAATATTAGAAGTAAACACTCTTGGGGAGGGACAAGGTCAAAAGAGAGAGTAGAAGAAATGGGGTGCAGGATAGGATGGAGGGAAATAGTCATTCTTACACAACATGACTATTATGGAAGTCATTTGCAAAACTACACATATATAGCCTATATTCAATTGCTTGCCTTCTCAGTGGGGATCAGTAGGGAGGGAGGAAGGAAGAGAAGTTGGAACTCAAAGTTTTAGGAACAAATGTTGAGAATTGTTTTTGTGTACAACTGGGAAATAAGATATACAGGTAATGGGGTATAGAAATTTATCTTGCCCTATAGGACAAGAGAGAAGATGGGGATGAGGGAAGAGAGGGGTGTCAGAAGGGAGGGCACATTGGTGGAAGGGGCAATCAGAATGCAAGGGGTTTTGGGGTGGGGGAGGGGAGATATGGGGAGAAAATTTGGAACTCAAAATTTTGTGGAAATGAATGTTGAAAACCTAAATAAATGAAAAAAAAGAAACTCCATTTTCTTCTAACAACTAAGACTGAAGTCACACCCATTCTTTCCAGAGACAATCCTCTTTCTACCAATTGACCCATGTGCTCTGAGTTTCTTGTTGTTCTATAAATCATCTGAAGTTCATAAAAAAAGGCCAGCAGATGACACAGAGTCTATGACCAAATATTGAACCAAATTTTACAATAAGATACTGTAAGCATCCTATAAAAAGAAAAAGAAAAACTCAGACTTCTTCTCTGTTGTAAAGAGAGGGTCAAAAATTTTTATGCAGATTTTCCAGGTAGCAGGGGTGGAGGTAAGAGGGGTGCTGTGTCCCTAATCCCTTCAATGTGGAAGGGAGAACTATTAAGAACCTACTGCATTCCAGGCATGGTGCTAAGGGTTTTGCTTGTTCAGCAAACTCCAAAAAACCTTTTGGGAGAATCTAGCCTTACCAGATGGTACTTTGAGTCTTGGTGAGATTCTGTGACTGTGGCAAAGAAAGACTCACCAGAATGACAGTGGGGTGCCCCCCCCCACTCCAGCAACTGCAAATTCATTTCCTTTCAGGGAGAGGGTGGAGTGGATGGGTTATTTGAATGCTTCGTGTTTCTGTATTTGTTCATGGACTCTTTTGAATCTTTAGCATTTTATGCATTTTCTCTGGGTCAAAATGAAGACTGCCTCAATCCAAATAATATTGTACAATCCTGAGCACCTGTTCAGGATTGTGGCATCCACTTTGGGGACACTTTTTAAAGAGACTTTTATTTTAGAGACTTTCTTGGGTTAATCCAGGTGGGGGCTGCATGCCAAAGGAAGAAAAAGACCCTTTGGAATAAATCCCTCAGAATCAGGGTCTTTTGAAGAGGCCCTAAGTCACAAGTTACACAAAGGATGCTCACTGAATAAGACTGGGAAAGAGTATATTTGGAAATGAATGGGATGTAAAAACAAATGACCATCAATTTGAGAATTTTCTTCTACCACACAGATAGTACTCAATCCATGCCTACTCAGCCTGTGCCACTCTCACCCATGTCCTCTCCAAATTTGCCAAGGGGTGGGGAGTGTCCACCCAATATGTCCAAACATTTCTTGCTTTCTCCTGCCACCACAAGGGCACCAGTGGAGTTCTCTGGCCATCTCCCTGCCATCCCTCACTCTTCCCAGGTAACCAGTCCATTTTTCTTTCTTCCATATGATTCCTTGATAATGTATTTTATTCTTATTCTTCTCTGGAGTTCCTTATTGGTTCTAAGTGGCAGCCTTCTCACACCCACCATGCACTTCTCCATTGCCCTCTCTGAGATGCTCATTTCTAGTTCTTTAGAATCGATGGTGTTCTAGGTCTCATTGAAATCATGTAGAATACTGCAAAATTTTTGTACTGAAAAGATGGGCCTTCACTGTTGTGGGATGCTTGGGGTCAGTAAAACTTCCAGAAAGCAATCCAGCCTACTGTCCTCCTCCATTTCAATTCTGGTCCCATCTCATCACCCATCCAGAATGTCTGTCTCAGAAGGGCATGTTGTTGAACAAGCTCTACAGGATATCCATTCATATGCATATTAAAATAAAGACAATACACTTTCCTAATCCACTTGGTCTTTCCTATGTGAATGGACAGGTCAACCTCCTTTGACTGATTATAGCTCTCTTACAGAAGGCTCTGCAATATCTTGAGGCTTGGTGCAATGAGAACAATGTCATCCACAAACAAGAACATCTGGAAACCCTTACCATCCATAAGGGAATCACTTCCCAACTTGGATCTCCTCCGTCACTGTGGTGAATACTTTTAGTGAGCTTCCATTTCCTTGTCTTCAGCCTTAACTGATGTTAATAACAAGGTTATTTAAGAATGATTTTTGATGTTCCACCTTCCCAAATATTACTGAATGACTTTGGTATATGTATGGAAAATGTCTTGTTGTAAAAGAGCTTGTAAGATGGTATTTTGTCCTGTCAAGTCATAATCAATAAACAACAGACACAATGGTATCTTATATTCTCAATATGTTTTGATGAATTGTGAAGTCTTGGATACTGAGCATTTGTTGTTGCTCAGTTGTTTCAGTCATGTCTGACTCTCTGTGACCCCATTTTGGGGTATTTTTGGCAAAGATACTGGAGTGGTTTGCCATTTCCTTCTCCAGCTCATTTGACAGATGAGGAAACTGAGGCAACAGGGTTAACTAATTTGCCCAGGGTCACACAGCTAGGAAGTGTCTGAGACCAGATTTGAACTCATGAAGATGAGTCTTCTTGTTCCTAAGCCTAGTGCTCTATTCACTGCAGCACTACCTAGCTCCCTGTCCCTCCTAGGCACCTGACATAGCAAGCACCAAACACCACTCCCCAATAATGAAACTGACTACATTTTACCAGCCTGGCAAAGACATTATTGATATGAGAGTTATCTCTGAGTGTGCCAATTGCATTATCCAAGCTCAAATTATAATTTATAATGAACAGGAATGCAAAAGAGATAAGGGCACAATTTTTAAAGTATTATATTAATTAATTAATTTAGTTTCTTCCCCTTCCTCTTCTCCCCCACCCCAAAACAGTGTGCAATCTGATATAGGTTCTACATATATATTCATATTAAACATGTTTTCATATTAGTCATGTTGTAAAGAGAATTAGAAATAATGAGGGGGACCACAAGAAAGAAGAAACAAAACAGAGAGAGACAGAGAGAGACAGAGAGAGAGAGAGAGAGAGAGAGAGAGAGAGCAGCAAATAGTATGCTTTGATGGGTATTCAGACTCCATAGTTATTTTTCTAGATGTGGATAGCATTTTCCATCATGAGTCTTTTGGAATTGTCTTAGATCCCTGCATTGCTAAGAAGAGATAAGTCTACAAAGTTAATCATCTCAAAATGTTGCTGGTACCATGTACAATATTCTCCTTGTTCTACTCGCTTCACTCAGCTTCAGTTCATGTAAGTCTTTCCAGGCTTTTCTGAAGTCTGCCTGCTCATCAGTTCTTATGGAACAATAGTTCTTATGAAACATTACATTCACATACCACAACTTATTCAGTCATTCCTGAATTGATGAGCATCTCCTCAATTTTGAATTCTTAGCCACCACAAAAATAGCTGCAATAAATATTTTTGTACATGTGTGTCCTTACCCCATTTTTATGATCTCTTTGGAATACAGACCTAGAAGTGATATTGCTGGGTCAAAGGATATGCATATTTTATAGCCCTTTGGGCATAGTTTCAAATTGCTCTCCAGAATGGTTGGATCAGTTTATCACTCCACCAACAGCACATTAGTGTTCCAATTTTCCCACATCTTTTCTAACATTTATCATTTTCCTGTTTTGTCATGTTAGCCAATCTGATAGGTATGATGTGGTACCTCAGAACTGTTTTAATTTGCATTTCTCTAATCAATAGTTACTTAGAGCATTTTTTATGTGACTATAGATAGCTTTAATTTCTTCATCTGAAAACTGCCTGTTCATATTCTTTGACCATTTATCAATTGGGAATGACTTGTATTCTTATAAATTTGACTCAGTTCTCTATATACTTTAGAAATGAGGCCTTTACCAGAGACACTGGTTGTAAAAATTCTTTCCCAGCTTTCTACTTCTCTTCTAATCTTGGCTGCATTGGCTTTGTTGGCACAAAAACGTTTCAATTTAATGTTATCAAGATTATCTACTTTTTAAAAATATATAACTTATTTTCCCGTAGGGCAAAATAGATTTCTACACTCCATTGCCTGTATAGCTTAATTTCCAGTTGCATGCTAAGACAATTTTTAACATTCATTCTTAAAGCTTTGAGTTCCATATTCTCTCACTCACTCTCCACCCACCCTCATTGAGAAAACAAGCAATTCAATATAGGTCATACACGTGTAACAATGCAAAACACATCCATAATAGTTATGTTGTAAAAGACTAACCACATTTTCCTCTATCCTATCCTGCCCTTCATTTATTCTGTTCTCTCCCTTGACCTGTCCTCCCACAATACTGTTTGCTTCTGTTTATCCCTTTTCCCAATTTGCTGTCCCTTCTACTATTTTTCCTCTCCTATCCCCTTCCCCTTTGCCTTCCTGCAGGGTGAAATAGATTTCCATATCCAATTGAGGGTGTGTTATTCCCTCCTTAAGCCAAATCATGATTTTCTTGCATTGCTCTCATTTCTCTTCCTCCACCTCTCTTACTTGATCTCCAAAATCCTTTTTGAGCTCTTCCATGGCCTGAGACCATTGCATATTATAATACTGTTATCAAGATATTTTTTAAAAAATCAAGTTCATTAGGGGCAGTTAGGTGGTACAGTGGATAAAGCACTGGCACTAAAGTCAGGAGGACCTGGGTTCAAATTTGGCCTCTGATATTTACTAGATGTGTGACCCTGGACAAGTCATTTAACCTAAAAAAAAGTTCATTGACTTCATGTTAAGAGCCCCTTATTATAAGAGACAGTTCTCTGGGAGGGAGTAGGGGAAGGGACTCAGGAAGAAATCTAGATAATGTAAAAAAAAAATCAATAAAATCTATTTTAAAAAGAAATGATATTGACAGTAATTATAATAATTTCACCCAGAAGCTAAATCAATGTAAATTAAATGTTATAGCAAAGAGCCCCAAATCACCTTAGTCAGCAAATGGTTGACTTCCTTTGCCAAATTGAGAGAGATGGCTGCCAAAGGGAGCACAGGGTTAGAATATATCAGTTCATTCAAAAGGTCTCACAGAGAAGAATAATGCATGGCTGTGGGCAGTAGCATCTCAGGAAACAGAGAACAGCTTTAAAGAAGCTTAAAGAAAGCTGGGCAAGATGTCTGATGAAACAAAGTTATCCCAAGGGCATTCTGGGATAAAAGTGCAAAGAAGAAAGCAACAGAAGAAACTTTGGCAAAGATTTGCAAAAACCCATTTCAGTGAAGTGTTTTCTCCATCAAGGACAATGGGGGCCCAACATCCCAGTCCCTGAGGCACTCCCAGAGGAGGGAGAAATGGGACTAAAGAGGATAGAGAGGGGGAAAGCACTGATTTGGGGATAGGGGCCATCTGTGCTGGAAGGGACACAATTGGGAAAGCAATGAGGTCTCTCAAGGGGTTGGGTTTAGGTTGTTTTTTTTTTGAAGTGGCATTTTTTTAATTGGATCCATGGTAGAAAATAATGAATAATCTTCATAATAAGGAGAGTTAATCAATCAAAATTCTGACCTGTCTCCCACTATGTCTCAGACAGCTTTCATTGTAGATCCTGGTAATTCAGATACAGTCAATTTTGGATTAAAAAGACATCACGGGTCACTGCTTAGTACTGAAAAACCAAAAAAAAAAAAATATTTCAATAGCTTATTTGCCTCTCATCGCTGGAAGAAACCAAAGACTATCCTGAGCCAAGGCATAAGTAACTCCTATATGCAGGAATGGAAACACTGCAAACTGTCAGAAGTGATATTCTTTCACATCTGAGCAGGTTTTCTTTTCTTTACTTTTGATTCCAAAAACTGAGTCTTGGATTATGAGAGTGCTAATCTTATAAAGTCATAGAATTCAAAATTACAAGTGATCTTAGAGATCTAATCCAACCTCCTCATCTTACAAAGGAGATAAAAAAGAGGCCTGGAGAATAAAGATCTTGTCCAAAGCCACACAGCTGGTTAGGGACAGAACTTGAACTATACCCCAGATCTAAAAACTCTACAATAATGTAAAGTTTCTCTAACATGTAGAGTGTTTCATTATTAACTGCTTAACTTTGTTTATGTTTAGGAGTTGGAAAATATAGGCTGGAAAAGATCTTGAATTTTCTTAATACCCCCAAAAGGTGACCAATCTATATGCCTAGTCCCCTATCTATATACAGTCTTTGTGAGAGTTGTCAGTATGTGAACTAAGGGCATCCCTGGGTAGGATATCAATAAAGGACAAGTATGCTTTCACAAATATATTCAACAAGGAGACACATCTTTACCATCTCAAAAACAGGGACAGCTAGGTTGCCCAGTGGGTAGAACACTGGGCCTGAAGTCAAGGAAGACCTGAGTTCAAATCCACCCCCAGTTAAACTTGGTAGCTTTGTGACTCTGGACAACTTCACCTCAGTCTGCCCTCATTTTCCCATCTGTAAAATGGGGATAATGACAGCACCTAATTCCCATGGTTGTTGTGAGGATTAAATGTGATAAATGAAAAGTGTTTAGCACAGTTCCTGACACTTAGTAAGCTCTCTATAAAGGTTAGCTATTTATTATTACTATTATTAAAACTAAGATAAAAGACCAGAATAGCCCGATGTGAAGTTGGTAAGTCCTCTCTTTTCCCCACTTATGTCAACTACCACTCCATAGCACCCAATGGCCTAGGGACATCCTCCAGCTACCCAGAGTTTTCCACCAAAACCTGTCTGACTCAGGCAGTACCTGATGCTATCTCATTCAGTGGATAGCACATAGAAAACCCTTAGGAAATACTCTGACCCATTGTTCCACATCTAAAGTTGCCAATGAACTAGCCGTACAATGGTAAGACCAACGGACAAGACCATAATCAATCAACTAATTAGGAATGTGATATAGTACTAAGCTGGAAAGCTTTTCCAGGGGAGTTTGCATTTCACAAGTGTGTCTGTTGGTAGTGGGTGTGTGCGTTCATCCTTTGTTGCTGAAGAAGACCATGCTATCAGAGAAATAATGACATGACTTGGTAGTGGGTAGCCCTCCTATAGAGCTCTGACTCTCAGGTCAGTCCTGGTGAAGCCTGAGGGAGGAGAAATAAGGTTTTTTTTTGGCGGGAGGAAACACACTGGCTCATTCTACCCTGACTCTGCTCATCATTTATGACTGCTTCTTTGTTTTCCATCTTCACCTAAATCTCCAAGATTTGTGACTCTAAGAAGCTATAGCATGTGCAGTGGTCACACCCCAGTAAAACTGTTTCAGCAGATGGGCTAAACCAGGTTGGGTAACCAATAGGCCTCAGACCTGTCGGTGAGTTAAAGGGGTGTCTACGTCTATGTAAAGACTTTCCTTGGTGGAAAGGGCGGATGAGAACAATTTATTCCAATGGCCATGAAGACAGCTGAAGCAGGCTTTGTGGAGCACTTAGAGTTTGGTCAGATATCAAAGACGCCAAGGTCATCCTCCACACATTAGGCCATCACTAACCATCTTGACTTGTGTTCTGCCACTGGACTTTGATGACTCTGGAAGAGAGAGTGAGGCTGATGACTTTGTCCAACTCTGCCCCACTTGAATCCAGTTCACAAGCAAGTCAAGACATTCTCCATCACCTAGGATTTTACTTAATGTCATGATTCTTCAAAAACAAAGGATCAACAATTACAATATCTTCACCATGGAATTAGAACTTGGTGGAAATGCAGGGAAATAAATTTTATATTTGGTTCATGTTTAGAGTCAGCCCAAGAGAGAATCACAGGGTCCCTTTTAGAAAAGATACTCAATGGACCAAGCAGATATCAGGTATTGGAAAGCTATTTATTTCCTCTATCACATGCAATGAAGGACTTCAAACACAAAAAGACTCATAAGCACATATCAACAAATCTTTCAAATATAAAAGAGTAAGCCCAATAGCTATTCTACTTTCCCAGGAGGTAAAGGCAACTTTGTTGGATCACTCAACAAATATTTCACATTCCCCTCAGCTCTGTACTGTTTGAGCAACGTGAGAGTTCCTTCTCTTCTCCTCCCTATCCCTCACCCTTGTGTCCAGGTCTTCTAGAAAGCCAGGGAATGACTTGGGATGACTTTCCTAGTCCAGCATCCACCTGGTGATGGTATTCTTCTCCAAAAAGTCCTTGAAGAAATCACTTTCTGATGAATGACCACGTTCTGACCACCAGAACTCAGGAGGTTCTGACAAGGCTAGATACCCCCATGTCTCAGTATCCCTTTTCCATAATAAAAAACACCTAAGCATTAACAATAAGCATTTCTTAGGTTCCAGGAACTGTGCAAAGGACAGAAATAAAGGTAAAAACACAAGTCAATCATGTACAGACAAGATCCATACAGTGCAAATGAAAAGTAAGCCACAAAAGAAGGTACTAGATATAAGGGGAGGATCACAAGGGCCACTTGAAGAAGGTAAGGAAACCAGGGGAGCCAAAAGGTAGAGGCAAAGAGGAAGAGCATTCCAGGCATGAGAGGCAACCAGTGAAAAGATGGTGAATTCAGAGACCAACTATCCTGTGAGATGAAAAGCAAGAAGGCTGTTGTTGCTACATCTTGTAAAAAGGTATAAATAGGTGTGAAAGGCAGGAAAAGTGGGAAGATGCCAGTTTGTGAAAGACTCTAAATGCCAAACAAAGAATTTTTATTTGATCCCAAAGGAAATGGAACCACTAGAATATATTGAGGAGGAAGGAAGAATACAAGCATTTAAGTACCTACTATGTGCCAAGGACTGTGCTAAATGTTTTCCAAGTATTATCTCATTTGACCTCACAACATACTATTATTCCCATTTTTAGTTGAGGAAACTGAGGCAAATAGAGATTGATTAAGTGACTTGCCCAGACTCAAATGACTAGTAAGAGCGTGAGGTCAGATTTGAACTCAGGTCTTCCTGATTCCAGGCCTAGCCTAGCACCTAGTTCTCTTTAGTAGGGGGGAGACTTGGTCAGAGCAATACTTTAAGAAGATCATTTCATTTAAATTTTATTTTATATTCAGTTCCAAATTCTCTCCCTCTCTCCACTCCTCCATTGAGAGGGCAAGAAATACAATACTCACACATGTGAAATCATGCAAAATATATTTCTGTGTTAGCCATGTTCTGAAAGATAAAAAAGAAAGGGGAAAAATACACTTAGGGAGATAATTTGGCAACTTCTTAGAAGATAGCTTGCAACAAGGACAGATGTGAGGTGGGGAGTCTAATCACAAGGTTATTTCAATAGTCCAACCAAGAGGTGAAATTACTGCACCTGGGTAAATGGAGAAAGGAGCCAATGACAAGACTTAGCAACATGAAATGAGTACAAGAGAGGAGCCAGGGATGCCATCAAGGTCATATGCCTGGGTGACAAGGAACACAGTGGTGCTTTAGACGGTAATAGGGAAATTCAGAAAAGGGAAGTGTTTGGGAAAAAATGAGTTCTGTTTTGGATAGATTGAGTTTAAGATGCCTAATGGAACCGCCAGTTCAAGATATCCAATAGGCACTTGATGATGAAGTTCAGGAGGGAGCTTAGACCTGGATATACAGACCTGTGATTCCACAGATATAGAGACCCACATGATGATGACACTGCCCGCATGGGGAGCTGGTGAGATCACCAAGTAACATAGCATAGAGCAGAGGTGGGGAACCATATGTGGCCCTCTAGGTCCTCAAGTGCAACTCTTTGCCTGAATCCAAACTTCACAGAACAAATCCCAAGGGGGATTCTGTCAAAGGGTCACACTTGAGGACTGCTGAGAGTTAAGAAGAGAGTGAAAAGAAAAGAAATGGAGACATTGGTTATAGGAGGCCTTCTCAAGGATTTTAGCTGAGAAGTGGGGTAGACATATAGTGAAAGTTTTTTGAGGAAGAGGGGAAATGGGCATGTTTGAAGGCATCAGGGAAGTAGCCAGTAGACATGGAGAGATTGAAGATTAGTGAGAGAGTGGGGATGACAGAGCATCTACTTGAAAATATGGGAAGAGATGATCAAAGATGCATGTAGACAGGTTTGCCTTGCCAAGGAGAAGGGTCACCTCTTCATGAAAGTCAAGGGTGACACAGGAGACAGATAGTGACAGAAGGCATCATTTGGGTGATGTTGGATAAGGAAGAAGGGAGAAGGAGTTCTCAGGGAATGTTCTCAAATTTATCAGTGAAGTATGAGGCTCCATCCTCAGCTGAGAGGGCAGAAGAGAACACCATGGAAGGCCTGAAGAGGGATATTTAGAATGGTGAATGAAATAGTGCATCTATTAGGAAAGGTATGAAAAGATTGACTATAGTCAAGATCCAGTGGAAATTACACAAAATAAATTTTCAGTGGACCCAGTCAACATGGAATCATGATTTCTATAGCTCTATTTGACAGCATATGAACAGGAGTGAAGGCAGTGGATGTGTGGGAATAATTCAAAGTTAGGTTTTGGCAAAGCATGACTTACTATAGGACTAGGGTAGAAAAGATTTGACTGTGGAGGATAGTGTAGAGGTGAAATGATTTACCAAGGTAGAAGGAGAAGAGTATAGACAGTGCAGAGCTGATGCTTTGAGAAAAAATTGAAGGGTAGAGAGATTGGGGGTAATAGTGAGGATGAAAAGTGTTAAAGTTAGTAAGACCTAGGGAAAGATGAAATGATACAAGGTTATATTCAGGTAAAGGAACTTTAGGCTTCATGAACATGGAAGTTCATTTGTATATCATGGCAAGAAGGTTATGACCATCTGAGGGAAACTGAAGGAGGAAATCATAAGGGAAATGAATAAATTGAGGAACTGGAAGGTTGGAGTATTTAAAGGAGTATTAATTTGTATGTTGAAGTCTCCTAATATGAAGGCAGGACTGCAAGTGGAAAAACTGTGAGCCAGGCACTGAACTTACTGAGGAAGAAAGGAAAGGGTTCTAGGGTCAATAGATAATACCCCCATGGTCTGGATTGGTTAATAAATTTGAACAGAGTGAATCAATATTGCAAAGTGATGGTGGTAGAAGGTAGTAGTGAAGAAGCTAAACATATCTGAGGAATCATAAGAGACCGAACAATGTTAAACTCTTTACATTCCTATAAGTCAAGATGATACATGTAACCTTGCAGAATTTTATCATCCTCAGGGCTATTAAAGGGAGTCTGCTTAGACAAAGGACATGAGTGTAATTCCATTATGTGGAGATGATCTCAAAAGATGAAAGGAAGGATGAGAAAGAGGGGTGTCCTGGAAAAAGGGGAAAGGGAGAGGAAGAATGGGGGAAATTATCTCACATAAAAGAGGCATGTAAGGAAGAATTTATAGAATGGAGGGGAAAATGGAGAGAGGAAGCAGGTAACACTTGAAACTCACTCTTATCTGAACTAGTTAAAGGAGGAAAGTAGTAGTCTGGAAGTGGCAATGGGGAGCTAGGAGGATTCTGACTGCCCCACTCAGTGCAGTGCATAGGGGGAGTGAACAAAAGTGCCACCAGTGCTGGAAGGGGAAGCCAGGGACGTTGTGTTATCAGGAGAGAGTCAGAGCTCAGTAAGAGTCAGAAGATGGAAGGAGTCAGAAAAGAAAAGGTTTAAGATAAAAGCAAATTGGTTAATTATTGAGCACATTCCAGAGAGCACAGTGAACATGGTGTGTAGATCTTGTGTAAAACATTTGAGAAAGAGGAGGGTAGGGTTGAATGGGATGGAAGTGAGAGAGAGGGCAGTGGGAGATGGGGAATAGCATTTGTAATTCTGCAGCTTGGGGTTCAGAATCACTGGTATGGGGACAGCATGAGGGGGTAGGAGTATGCTAATCATTGAGGAATAAGTCCAGGAAGGGTATTTATGGGTGGAGAGAACTCCTTTGAGGGAAGCAGGTTTTGCTTCTCTTAATCTAACCTCCCTCTTATCCTTTCCCCTCCTCCTTTTCTTAACCCCTTTCCCTCCTACTTTTCTACTGAGTAAGATAAATTTGTGTGTGTGTGTGTGTGTGTGTGTGTGTGTGTGTGTGTGCATTCTTCTCTCCTTGAACCAATTCAGATGAGAATAAGCTTCAAACATTGGCTGCTTCCCCTCTCCATTTCCCCCTCCATTCTATAAATTCTTCCTTATATGCTTTTTTTATGTGAGATAATTTCTCCCATTCTTCCTCCTCCTTTCCCCTTTTCCCAGGGTACCCCTCTTTCTCATTCTTTCATTCTTCTTTTAAGAGCATCCTGATTTAATATAGAATTATACCTGTATCCTCTAAGTAGACTCCCTTTAACAGCCCTGGTGATGATAAAATTCTGAGGGATTACATGTATCATCCCACCATTTGGGAATATAAACAATTTAACTTTGTTTAGTGCCTTATGATTTCTCATGCTTCGCTTTTTATGCTCCTCTTGAGTCCTGTGTTTTAATGTCAAATTTTCCATTCAACTCTGGGTTTTTTTTTTCCATCAAGAATATTTGAAAGTCCTTTATTTCATTAAATATCCATTTCCCCCTGTAGGATTATACTTAGTTTTCCTGGGTAGGTTATTTTTGGTTGTAATCCTCGTTCCTTTACCTCCAAGAATACACATTTCAAACCCTTACTTCCTTTATAGAGGTAGCTGCTATATCCTGTGTGATCCTGACTGTGGCTCCACCATATCAATTCTTTCTTTCTGGCTGCTTGCAGTATTTTCTCCTTAATGTAGGAGCTCTAAGTTTTGGACATAATATTTCTGAGAGTTTTAATTTTGAGATCTCTTTCAGGACGTAATCAGTGAATTCTTTCAATTTCTACTTTATCCTCAGGTTCTAAGATGTCTGGACAGCTTTCCTTCATAATTTCTTGAAATTATGACATCTAGGCTTTTTGTTTTGTTCATGACTTTCCAGTAGTCTGATGATTCTTAAATTATCTCTTCTTGGTCTATTTTCTAGGTTAGTTGTTTTTCCTATGAGATCTTTCACATTTTCTTCTTTATTTTTTTCAATCTTTTGACTTTGCTTGTTTCTTAATGTCTTACGAATTCATTAGCTTTCACTTGATCAATTCTATTTTTTTTATTTAACTTTTAACATTCATTTTCACAAAATTTTGGGTTCCAGATTTTCTCCCCTTTTGTCCCCTCCCCCACCCCAAAACACCGAGCATTCTAATTGCCCCTATCACCAATCTGTTCTCTCTTCTATCATCCCTCTCTCTCCTTGTCTCCATCTTCTCTTTTGTCCTGTAGGGCCAAATAACTTTCTATACCCCTTTACCTGTATTTCTTATTTCCTAGTGGCAAGAACAGTATTCGACAGTTGTTCCTAAAACTTTGAGTTCCAACTTCTCTTCCTCCCTCCCTCCCCACCCCTTCCCTTTGGAAGGCAAGCAATTCAATATAGGCCAAATCTGTGTAATTTTGCAAATGACTTCCATAATAGTTGTGTTGTATAAGACTAACTATATTTCCCTCCATCCTATCCTGTCCCCCATTACTTCTGTTCTCTCTTTTGATCCTGTCCCTCCCCATGAGTGTCGACCTCAAATTGTTCCCTCCTCCCCATGCCCTCCTTTCCATCATCCCCCCCCCACCCTGCTTACCCCCTTATCCCCCACTTTCCTGTATTGTAAGATAGGTTTTCATACCAAAATGAGTGTGCATTTTATTCCTTCCTTTAGTGGAATGTGATGAGAGTAAACTTCATGTTTTTCTCTCACCTCCCCTCTTTTTCCCTCCTCTAATAAGTCTTTTGCTTGCCTCTTTTATGAGAGATAATTTGCCCCATTCCATTTCTCCCTTTCTCCTCCCAATATATTTCTCTCTCACTGCTTAATTTCATTTTTTAAAGATATGATCCTATCCTATTCATTTTACTCTGTGGTGTGTGTATGTGTGTGTGTGTGTGTGTGTGTGTGCATGTAATCCCAGCAACTATCCAGATACTGAAAAGTTTCAAGAGTTGCAAATATTGTCTTTCCATGTAGGAATGTAAACAGTTCAACTTTAGTAAGTCCCTTATGACTTCTCTTTGCTGTTTACCTTTTCATGCTTCTCTTCATTCTTGTGTTTGAAAGTCAAATTTTCTTTTCAGCTCTGGTCTTTTCATCAAGAATGCTTGAAAGTCCTCTATTTCATTGAAAGACCAGTTTTCCCCCTGAAGTATTATACTCAGTTATGCTGGGTAGGTGGTTTTAGTCCTAGTTCCTTTGACTTCTGGAATATCCTATTCTGCGCCCTTCAATCCCTTAATATAGAAGCTGCTAGATCTTGTGTTATTCTGATTATATTTCCACAATACTTGAATTGTTTCTTTCTAGCTGCTTGCAATATTTTCTCCTTGACCTGGGAACTCTGGAATTTGGCCACAATGTTCCTAGGAGTTTCTCTTTTTGGATCTCTTTCAGGTGGTGATCTGTGGATTCCCTGAATACTTATTTTGCCCTCTGGTTCTAGAATCTCAGGGCAGTTTTCCTTGATAATTTCATGAAAGATGATGTCTAGGCTCTTTTTTTGATCACGGCTTTCAGGTGTTCCCATAATTTTTAAATTGTATCTCCTGGATCTGTTTTCCATGTCAGTTGTTTTTCCAATGAGATATTTCACATTATCTTCCATTTTTTCATTCTTTTGGTTTTGTTTTGTGATTTCTTGGTTTCTCATAAAGTCATTGGGCTCCATCTGTTCCATTCTAATTTTGAAAGAACTATTTTCTTCAGTGAGCTTTTGAACTTCCTTTTCCATTTGGATAATTCTTCTTTTGAAAGCATTCTTCTCCTCATTGGCTTTTTGAACCTCTTTTGCCAATTGAGTTAGCCTATTTTTCAAGGTGTTATTTTCTTCAGCATTTTTTGGGTCTCCTTTAGCAGGGTGTTTACTTGTTTTTCATGCTTTACTTGCATGTCTCTCATTTCTCTTCCCAGTTTTTCCTTCACCTCTCTAACTTGATTTTCAAAATCCTTTTTGAGCTCTTCCATGGCCTAAGCCTATTGAGTGGGCTGGGATACAGAAGCCTTGACTTCTGTGTCTTTCCATGATAGTAAGCATTGTTCTTCCTCGTCAGAAAGGAAGGGAGGAAATACCTGTTCACCAAGAAAGTAACCTATAGTCTTATTTTTTCCCCCTTTTCTGGGCATTTTCCCACTCAGTGACTTGACTTCTGAATATTCTCTTCACACCCACTTGGCCTCCAGATCCGCCCAGCCAGTGCTTGGGGACTGAGTTTCAAATGCTGCTTCCCAGCCTCAGGGCTTCAGCGGGGGCGGGGCTGCTATTCAGTGTGAGATTAAGTTTAGGTGCTCAGGTAGGGGCAGGACCACCTCACAGGGCTCAGTTCCCTCAGGGGGTTTATGCAGAGACCTTCAACAATGGATCTGGGCTCCTGCCTGCTTGGGGAGCCCTGGTCTGCTCCCACCTCCACTGCTGCCTCCCGAGAGGGCCTGAGTTATGGGGGCACCCCACTCCCCTCTCGGCAAGCTGAGAAGACCCTTTCACCAACCTTTGGGGCCCGTGGGTGGAGGGACCCACGCGGTTGCTGGAGAGTCTGTCCCTGAAGCCTGCTTGGATCTGCTCCTCTTGGTGCCCTGGGGCCAAGGCAGGGCTGGGCTCAGCTCCGGGTCTGCAGCATGTCAGACCTTTTGTGAGAGGTTTTCAGGTCCCTCTGGAACAGAAATCTCGTCTGCTCTGTTGTTCTGTGGCTTCTGCTGCTGCAGAATTTGTTGGCAGTTCTTTTTCACAGATATTTTATGGGCTGTGGGTTCGGAGCTAGCGTATGTGTGTCTTTTTACTCCACCATCTTGGCTCCACCCCCTCAATTCTAATTTTTAAGGAATTATTTTCTTCAGTGAGTTTTTGTACCTCTTACCATTTGGCCAATTCTGGTTTTTAAGAGTATTTTCTTCAGTATTTTTGTGTCTCTTTTGCCAAGTTGTTAATTCTCTTTTCATAATTTTCTTGCTTTGCTCTCATTTCTTTTATTTAATTTTATTTTTTCTCAATTACATATAAAACAATTTTAAACATTTGGTTTTTTTAAAATTGAGTTCCACATTCTCCCCCTACCTTCCCCCCTCAAGAAATTAAGCAATTGATATAGATTATACATGTAAGGTCATACAAAACATATTTCCATATTAGCCATGTTTCAAAAGAAAGTAGACAAAAAAATAAAGAAAATTTAAAATGCTTCAGTCTGCATTCAGACTCTATCACTTCTTACTCTGGAGATGAATAGCATTTTTCATCATAAGTCCTTCAGAATTGCCTTGGATCATTGTATTGCTTAAAATACTAACCTAAGTCATTCACAGTTGACCATTGTGCAATATTGTTGTTACCATGTACAATGTTCTCTTGGTTCTGATCAGTTCACTTTGCATCAGTTCATATAAGTCTTCCTAAGTATTTTTAAAGCATCCTGCTCATCATTTCTTCTTTTTCTAAAGAATGCTTTAATTTTAATTTTTCTTAGTTACATGTATTTTTTTAACTTTTAAAATAATTTTCCAAATTTTCTCCCTTTCTTTCTTCCCTTACCCCCCTCTTGAGAAGGTAAGCACTTTGACATAGATTATACATGAGCAGTCATGTAAAACATATTTTCATATTAGCCATGCTGCAAAAGAAAAACAGACAAAAAACAAGAAAAATAAAGTTTAAAAAGTATGTTCTAGTCTTCATTCAGACTCTTATCAATTCTTTCTCTGGAGATGTGCAGTATTTTTCATTGTAAGCCCTTCAGAATTGTTTGAATCATTGTATTGCTTAAAATATAAGTCATTCATAGTTGATTATCATACAATATTTCTGTTACCATGTACAACGATCTCCTGCCTCTGCTCAGTTCACTTTGCATTATCATTTCTTATAGCACAACAGTATTTTGTCACAATCATATGCCACAACTAGTTCAGCCATTCTCTCATTTCTTTCCCCAAATTTTACTCCACTACTCTTATTTTATTTTAAAAATAATTTTTATTCTTTTTCATCTCTTTCTTTAGTTCTTCTAGGAATTCTTATTAGGTTTGTGTCCAATCTGCACTGTTTTTGAGGCTTTGCTCATGGATATTTTCAAGTCATCGCCTTCCAAATTTGTGTCTTGAACTTCCCTGTAATGCTCAGGCTCTTTATGTTGTGGTTTACTCATTTTTCCAGCCTATTTCTTGACTTTGGACGTTTTGTTACAATTGGGCTCTGCTCACTTCTGGGAGTGGGAGAGAGTATCTGATCTGAGCTTCTGTCTTTTATGCCCTTCTGCCACTTTAATGGTTTTCTGGAGTCCTGCATGTTTTCAGTGCTTTGAAAATGGTGTGATCCCAGGAGAGATCTGTTCACTTTGCTCTTGGGCTGTGCTCTGTAAATTCTTAACTCAGTTTGGGTCCGTTCACTTGTGTGTGGTTGAGTTTCTGTAAATTGCTGCTGGGCACAGGCACAGTTAGCCTGCTGGGAGTTCTACAGGTTCAGAGAAAATGAACTGTTGGCTCCTCCTTGGTATTGGTCTTCTGCCCTGGTTTATTCCACTGTAGGCTTGTCAGAGGGGAGGGGGAGACAACTAGAGGTTAGAACTGAGTCCCCCCTCTGTTCTTGGCTTCAGAGCCACACAATTATGGTTCTGGAACCTGTTTCTTACTCCTTACACAGGTGGGGACCCTGCTCCCTCAGGACCACAACTGCTCCCATCTGCCCTAGAACTGTGATCTGGAACTGGGTAATGGGAGATGGTGCTGCCAGATGGCAGTTATTCCTGTTCCCTGTGCTCCCAGGAGTCCTCTGGAATCTCTTTCTGTCCCAGGGCTCAGTCCCCTTATCATCCCTAGGTGTTGCCACTGCAGCAGAGCCCACAGCCTGCTTCTGCTTCTGCTCATTGTCAGGTTATTAAACTGTTCAGGGCCCTGCCTTAAGGTTCAATCTGGTAGCAAGTGATGATGTGGTACTAGCTGAGGGCCAGAAAGGCTGTCTCGCATAGCATACAGGAAGGATCTTTTTGGTGAACTGCTCAGGGAAAGAAATACAAAACCAAAGAGGTAGCCAAGGACTTGAGGTTCAGTCTCAGGATACGTTGTTGCTCCCAGATGCCTGCAAATGCCATTGGTGCAGAGGTCTGGGGAGAAAGGAAAGAAAGACCTTTGCCCACCCCAACTGGAAGCTCAAGGAAGGGCTAGTGTCCCAGAAAAGAGGATGACCCCCAAGGAGGCTGGATATTGTCTCCCTCACTCCTCATAGGATCTTCTAGTTCATTTATTAAATAACTTTGTTAAAGCCCCCAATCACAGGCACACATGAAAACCCATCAGAACCTGTTGTGGTCCTTTAGCAAGGGGCAAGAGCATATCCCCAGTTATGCTCCATAAAATGACTCCCACTACAGAAGGAACAAAGTCCTGAACCAAGAAAATTAAATCCTAATAATGGAATTTCACACACTAGCGACAAGTCAGTGTGAGTATGTATATGTATGTGAGTGTGTGTGTGTGTGTGTGTGTGTGTGTGTGTGAGAGAGAGAGAGAGAGAGAGAGAGAGAGAGAGAGAGAGAGAGAGAGAGAGAGAGAGAGAGAGAGAGAATACAGAATTAAATAGGACACCAAATATGAAAGGGTCAATTCTCTCATTTTCCAAATGGGAAAACTGAGGCCCACAGAACAGAAATGACTTATTCAAAGTTAGGCAGAATGGAGCTAAGATCCTAGGCCTTCCAATTCCCGAATCAGTATTCATGGGGAGAGGGGAAAGGGAAGCCTTCTCAGTCACTCTTAAATCACACCCACATGGGTCCTGGCCCATGTTACCTATCACATTTTGGGCATAAACCTCCACTTTGATTTCTCAAACCCTGGCTATGCGATGTCCTCAAACTGATCCCTCATTTCAATAAAAGAAACAGATGAGAAAGATCCCTGCCTTGGGGGCCTCCACCAACTTCACCTCCTACAATTGCCCTGAATATTTGATTTGAAAACAACATTTCTTATGGGTGGCACTAATTAATTCATTTTCCATCTGTGGAGTTGGACCTCTTTAAAGGAACCTGTACCATTTTATGATTTAGGACAAAGCAATAAGAAAAGGTATCTCTGGATTCCCTGTAAGGGAGGAAAAAAAGCTGTGCCCTTTAAAACCAAGCCCCGAATATTTTGTTGGCAGCAAAATCTCATTACCATGAGTATCCCTGAGAATCATAATTCTGGTTGATTACCCAGTACTGTCAGGGAGAAAAAAATGAAGCAAAGAAAATGGATGCTTTGTGTAGCACTAAGATGGCTTGCCATATCTCCCATTAATCAGAGACAAGGCTGTGTGTGCCAAGTTGAAGGCAAGCACACATTTTTAAAAAACTGATTCTGAAAAGAAACCTGGCCACCTCAAATTCATTAGGCTCTGGGGGCCTCCTTGGAGGACTGCCTTGGGTCTTGCCATTTCATAGGCTTGTAGGATCACAGATTTAGAGCTAGAAGGGACCTACAAGTCATCTAGTCTTACCTTCTCATTTTACAGATGGGGAAACTGGGGCTCAAGGAGGTAAGTGACTTATCCAAGGTTACACAGATCCTAGCTCTAGAATGGGAAGGAACCTCAGAGACAATTGAGCACAACCCCATCATTGTAAGGATGTAGAGACAGGCCCACAGAGGTGAAGAGTACTATGCTTATTATGGTTAGATAGATAAGGAGCATACCTAGGATTTGTTCCTTTGTGGATCCTTGGCCAGTTGCAACTGATCACACACTCAAACTTTGGTTCTTTGATTTGTCTATTTCCAAGGAGGGACAGGAGGGGCCTAGAATTATGCTATTCAGATATGCTGTATCAGTGAGGGATCTTTTTCACAGCTCCCAGAATGTTGGACCTATAAGAATGATTGGTTGGGGTTTGGTAGGTACTTCTTCTTGGTCTTCAGACCCGCTCTCCCTAGGCACACACCTACACAATACTCATTCGCTCTAAATACAAAATCAGTTCCCAAGAACCAATCACTCAATCTCTACATCAAGCATTTTGTTAAACACCTGCTGTGTGCCAGGGTAGATAGGAGTCAGATTGTGAAGAGCTTTGAAAGCCTGAAAGAAGGGTTTGTATTTGTTTCTAATAGCGAGAGGGAGCCATTGTAGCTTCTTGAGCAGGGGAATGACATGGTCAGAGCTGGGCTTTAGAAATGCTACTTTGGCAGCTGGATCAACAGTTGGACACCCTTCCTCTCATTCAGCATTCTTTACCTAATCTCCTCTCTGTCAATAACTACTTCCCATTCTGTAGCAGACACATTCAATGGCCAGGACTTCAATTGACATTCCAACATTGACTAGACATTCTCTTGAAACTCTTTTGTTTTTCTTTTTCCTTTCCTTTATTTTTTAAAATTTATCCATTTTGACTTAACACAACGAACATCTCTACACAAACACAAAACTTGCTGGCCAAGAACCATCCTCCAAGACCCTTAGAGTGATCGTGGCTAATGCTGTGTGTTGCTTTCCATTTTTGCCTTTGTTTTGATTGTCAACAGAAAAGAAGGATGTGCCTTTCATTTTAACGTCTTGGCACCAACACCATCCATTATCTTTGACCTGCTCGTTGTTATAGGCATTCTGTTTCCTTTGCTTTGTTTTAGTATATCCAAGTCATCCTATGTTTGTCTGAATTCTTCATATTCATCGTTATTCATGGTACAATATTATTCCATTAAATTCACATACCCAGCCCTGTGCTGGTAAATACTTAACAACTATCTCCCTGAGGAAAAAAAAAAAAGAATTTGTACCCGTGACACAATGTGAAGTTTAATCTGCATCACTGACATTTTTTCCGACACTTTCTTAAGTCTAGACAGTCAATGAAATCAAAATCGTCAGTTAAGCTCTGGTAGCATTTGATGATTTCCAAAGTATAAATGCTCACATTGAAAATTTAATAATCAGCTATTATGAACTGTTAGAGCTAGCTCCGGCACCCCTACATACATTACCCTTCTTTGAGCCATTTTTCAATCATTAAGAATGAATTGTTTCCAGATTTTCATTATAAACGATGCTGATGTGAATATAAAAATACGCACATTCAGATTTAGAGCTGGAAGAAACCTTAGAGATCACCTGGTCCAATCCCTCAGGAAACTGAAGTCCAGAGAGGGGAAGTATTTTTTAATTTTAAAAATTAATTTATTTTTAATTTTCAGCATTCACTTCCATAAGATTTTGTGTTCCAAATTTTCTCCCCTTTTCTCCCCTCCCCCACCCCATGACAGCATGCATTCTGATTATCCCCTCCCTCAATCTGCCCTCCCTTCTATCACTCCCCCCCCCTTCTCTTAATTCCTTCCCTTCTATTTTCCTGTAGGGCAAGATAGATTTCTATACCCCATTGCCTGTATATCTTATTTCTCAGTTTCATGTAAAAACTATTTTTTAACATTTTTTTTAAAACTTTGAGTTCTACATTCTCTCCCTTCCTCCTTCCCCACCCACTGAGAGGGGAAGGACACAGAGTCACAGGGGTGACAAAGCCAGGATCAGAAAGTCATGTCCTCTGACTCCAAATCCAGTGCTTTTGTTTTTGTTTTACCTGTCCAGGGGCCCTGATCACCAGGTATTTGCTGACCTAGACACCAAACTAGACCTCTCTGCCCCCTACATCTGCTGCCAATCCCTAAGTCCCCTAATGTGTTGTGTAAACACAAGTCATGTAATCTGACCCTATTCTACTCTCACACTGATTCTTCAACGCCCCCTGGATCACTGGTTTCCAAGCATTATATAGCAATGACCTGCTTTTTTTCCAAAAAATTCATTATACCACCCCCTCTTTATGAAACAACATATATTTTTCTTAGCTCATACTTTATTTTAATGAAATTCATAATTTATCACCATTTATGGCACATAAACACATCTTAAATATAGAGATAGTTGATAAAAATTCTTTCCAACTTTCGCATTTATCATTTTAAAAAACAATAATCATGAAAATAATATTAATTTGATGGATGAGCTTGTTCTGGAGCATAGGATTTCTCAAGATGTGATGCATTAATGATATCACACATAATTCATTTTTAACCATTAATCAAGATAGATTTGTCTTTATAAGTTACAGCAGAAAACGTTCATTTTACATAAATAAGACAGTGTGGACAGTAGTAAAATGTTTATCCCTTTGACAAGTCAGAGAACTTTTAATCTACACTTAGCCAAAATATAATGTGATTTTTCAGGTTCAAATGCTTGTTTCAACTTACTATCACAAGACAAATCTATTATCTGTTCTTGTTCAGATGAGTCAAATGTTTCATACTTCTGCATAGTAAATAGGCTCTTTACCCATTCATGTTTAGCAATATCTACAGTTTTAAAATAAAATGAGTATTACTTCTGTTGGCCAGTTGAGTGACTAAAAAATAGACCTTTACTTTTTAGTGTTTCATTTGCAAGGTAGGTTTTTTTATTATGAGATATATGACAAATATTATTTTGTAATTCATTTTTCAGAACCATAACTTTTTCATAAGCGTAGTCACTTTACCTGTATGTATTACAATATGAATTCAAGAATTGTGATTTCCAATACACAGTTTTTCAAAGATATCTATCAAATATAAGTTTCAGAAGGACATTTTTGTTATGAAATGGATTTACCAAATTGAACAGCTTTTTATCAGTCATCATCTTTCTTGACGTCTTGGCAACTTTTGACATTGTCAATCACCATCTTCCCTCTAGGTTTTTGTGACACTTCTCTACTGGTTCTCCCCCTAAATGTCTGATCACTCCTCTTCAGTTTCCTTTGGTTGATCTTTATCCAAATCATGCCCACAAACTGCAAATGTCTCCCAAGGCTCTGTCCTGGGCCCTTCATCCTCTATACTGTTACTTGGTAAATTCATCAGCTTCCATAGGCTCAGTTATTATCTTTAGACATATGTCTCCCAGATCTATATGCCCAGCCTTATTCTCTCTCCTGAGAGCCAATCTTGCATCATCAACTGTCTTTTGGAAATTTTGAACTATGGACATTCTATAGACATCTGAAAGTTGACACATTCAAAACTGAACTAATTTTCTTCCCCCTCAAACCTTCCCTCTCTCCCTCTTAGTTATTATTATCAAAGTTTACTCTCCTCCCAGGTACATAGACTCTCAACCTTGGCATCATTCTTGACTCCTCTTTCCCACTCACTCCATAAATTCAGTCTGTTCCCAAGTCTTGTAGTTTCTACCTTTACAACATTTCTTGAATACAAATCTTTCTCTCCACTCACACATCCAACCCCCTGGTGCAGTGTCTTATCACCTCTCATGAAGTAACTGTAATAGCTTTCTGGTTCATTTCTCTGGCTCAAGACTCTCCCCATTTCAATTCATCTTCCACTCATCTGCCAAAATGATTTTCCTAAAGTGTGGGTTACTCCCTTCTAAATAAACCCCAGTGGCTCCATATATCCTCCAAGATCAAATATAAAATCTTATGTTTGGCAATTTAGCTCCATATACATTTATGAAGCTAGGCATTGTGCCAATCCCTTAACCTGCCCCTTTCAGCCTTTCCCATCTTCTTTCCACTCCCCTCCACATACTCTACACTGTAACAACATAGGCTTTCTTGTTCTCCCCCATGCCTGGAATGCTCTCTCTCCTCACCTCTGCTTCAGGCTTCCCTGTTCTCCTCCAAGATTCAGCTCAACTCTCACTTTCTGCAGGTGGCCTTTCCTGCTCCTGTACCCTAGCTGCTAGTACTTGCCCTCTGGCATCACCACCTGTTTGCACTGGATTTATCTGGAATGCGCAGATGTTTGGATGTTGTTTAGATGTTGTCTCCCAGGGGAGAATGGGGGTGAGGGGAGGGCCCTGAGGACAGAAACTGATGTTGTTTTTCTTTGCATCCCCAGAGCTTAGAACAGTGCCTGACATGCAATATGAACTTAAGAAATGCTTGTTATCTGCCTGACTGAATATATCTGTCCCACTGTCCTGAAGCTGCTCCTTATATGAGAAAAGAAGAAGCAGCAGGAGTAGCAGAAGGAGGAGGAAGAGGAGGAGAGGAGAGGAGAGGAGAGGGGAGGGGAGGGAAGGGGAGGGGAAGGGGGGTAGGGAAGAGAGGGAGAGAGGGAGAAGGGGAAAGGGAGTTTAGCAAAAATGATTTTGACCATGTCTGACATCCCATCTAGCCAGTCATAGACCAAGAATCCTTAGAAACTAGAAAACTTACACATGACCAGTGTGTGCCAGAGATGTATATAAAGAAAAACTGGCAAGCCCTCTTTGGTGCAACCACCGCATCTGGGGTCTACCATGCCAGCTTTAGTGCCTCAACCATAATGTCTAGAGCCACTGCCCTCTACTGCACCATCTAGTACCAAAGCCTTCTGGGGTACCCACATAGTCAATGGAGAACCATCCTGGATGCTGCCACTAAATCTGTAGTGTTTAATTCAGAGAGCTCTCCCCTCCCTTTGCTAGTTAATCTGAGACTATAGGCATCTGCGCTGCCCAGCTGGCTGTTCTAAGCCCTCCTTGAAATATAGACCTGAGGACTGCCCTATCTCATCTGCATTCCTCCTGAGATTTGTCCTGGCTGCAAAGAATGGCCATGAATACACTTTAGGACATGTAAGTTCTTTTCATCTGCCCTGTGTCTAGCTTCCTGTGTGGCAGGTCATTTATCCCAGAACCACTCATTTAAAGGGCAATTGTCACTCAATGTAGGCAGTAATATGGACAGGGCAATCCAGCCAATTTCCCTTTTCAAAAATTTGCTATCAAACACCTCTTTGAAATTAGTGTTAACCCTTAACACCCTCCTCCCACTCCATAACTAACTCTGGTAAAAGGAATGGTGTACTATTTCATCTGTGAAGAAATAATCATTAAACTTATGAGGAGGCAGAGGCAGAAGAGAAGGAAGCACATAGCTTCCCAGGATCTGAGCTCTAGAACTGGCAGGGCCCTCAGAAGTCATCCAGTTCAACCCTCTTATTTTACAAATGAAGAAACTGAGTCCCAGAGAAAAGAAGCAATTTAGGGCTCATAGGATCCTAGATCTAGCGTTGGAAAGGCCCTCAGAATCCAACCCCTAATATTACACAAGTGAGAGATCTGAGGTCTAGAGAGGGTTGCTGCAGGCTCAAGGCTGTACTGGAAGTAAATATTGGAGGCAGAATTTGAAACATGTCTTCTGGGTCCAAGATCAATGCCCTTTTCATTGTTCCATGCTGCCTCCTTGGGGGTGGAGGTGGAAGGGTGGGAGGGGGGATGAATGATGATCCCACAAAGACATCTGAGATGGAGCTGTGTGACAGGAGGAGATTCAAGAGAGAAAACACAGTCACTGAAGTGAAGGGAATCTCTCCTCTATAGACCAGTTCCACATAGACCATCAGGATCCTCCAGGAGGAGGATGTGACCAGCAAAGTCACGCCACTAAGAGACAGACTTGGAAAGAAAAGGAAGCAAGTCGTTGGGCTGGAGTCTGTGAGCAAAAGCCTAAAACAGGAGCTGAATTCAGAGTGGGTAATATTGATAAAGGGCAGAAAATTTTTGTACAGAAGTGTGCTGGATGTCATGCAGTTGAAAGGGATGCAAATATGAGACTGGGGCTATTCTGAGTGGACTTCTTAGATGAGAGACTGACTGGTCAGGCAGGCTCCAGGATTCTCTTATACAGACGCAAAGAAAGCAAAGGCATTATCTGAGAAGAGGTTACATTGATGGGATGCTCGTAAAACGCTGAAGTATACCTATGCTTGGAATGAAAATCATCTTTACGAGCATTAAGAAGAAAGATGAAATACTTGACTTGATAATGCACCTCAGAAAAGCCCCAGATGAGTAATAGTTTGTTGTCTTATTTATTACAGAAAGAACTTGTCTCTCATGATGAGATTTCTTTTGAATATGTGCTATAATTCTACCCTGTTTAAATTGGTTTTGCCACTCAGAGAATTTTGATCATGAATAGCGGCGGAAAGTTTTTGCTAGGCAATCCTAATAAAAGAATTATGTAGATTAGGGAGGCTAGTATTTCAAAGAATATGATTATGTTTTGTGTCTTTTGGTCATCATTCCAGTCAATCTTGACATTTTTCAGCTCCCAAGAATTCTGCGATCATCTCTGGGCTGTTGATTCTCCAATCTATCGAATGCTAACATCTCTGCGGACCTCCAGTCTCCCATTGCCAACTGGCAATCTGATGCCTCCTAGGCATCTCAGACTGGACTTTTCAATAACCTGTGGGTGGGGGCTGCCTGCCTCAAGCTTCTCCTCATGCCAATCCATTCTCCTCTCAGCTGTTGCTAAAGTGATCTTCTTAAAGTGCAAGTCTGATCACGTCACTCCTACCCTCCTCCTTCACTCCCTCACACTCCACACACATACTCAATAAACTCTGCTGGTTCTAGAGGTCACAGACCTCCAGAATCAAATACGATATCCTCTTTGGTATTCAAAGCACTTGATAATCTAGGCTCCCTCCTCTCACCTTACGGTTTCTCTCCTCCCCCTGCCCCGCCCCACACCCCCTACCTTTCTAGTCTTCTTTTACCTGATACCCTCTGACATACTCTTTGATCCAGTGACACCAACTTCTTGGTTGTTTCACAAACATCTCCCAGTATTTTCTCTGGCTGTTCCCCATACCCAGAACTCTCCCCTTCCTCCGCTCTGACTGCAGTAATCCCTTCCACATTGGGACTTTCCCCATCATGGTTTGACAAATCTCAGGTCAGAATAAGAAATTGAATGGGAATTTTGGGGGAGTTTTGAGTAAGCCAAAGACAACACAGGAAAAGTTTAGAAACTCAGAAGCCCATAAAAATATATGTATAGTATTGTATCGTATCAACATTCTATCTTCTCATACCGTAGTAATTCAGACTTCTTCTCTGGTATGAAGGGGAGGGCCAAAAAATTTTATGCAGATGTTCCAGATCACAAGGGCACTGAGCCGCTAACCCCTGTGATGTGGAAGGGATAACTATCCTTAGCTCCTTGGCATCCTCTATGTCTCAACTAGGAAGCCTTTCTCAATTCTTATTAATTCTAGTGCCTTCCCTCCATTAATTATTCTTTATCCTATCTATAGATTTTTTTTTGAACAAAATTGCTTGCATGTTGTCTCCCCATTAGATTGTGAGATCTGATGTGAGGACAGTGACTGTCTTTTGCCTCTTTGTATCCTCCGGGCTTAGCACAGTGCCTGGCATATAGTAGGTGTTTAATAAATGCTTGATGACTCATTAACTCCCACCAAGAAGGGTCCTTGCCTTTCTCTCATTCTCCTTTCTTCCCAAACAGTCCTGCAACTGTAGCCAAGGGATCATTCTATAACAAAGCATGGAGAGGATTCCTGGCTCTACTTTTTTCTGCTGTCTACTGGCAGTCTTAGAAGGGGAGAGAAGTTGGTGCCTTGTTTAGAGAAATTGGCAGTAACTGCAGTCCACTTGTCCTTGGAGCTCAATAGTCCTGCCTTCCTAGTATGGTAACATTAGGATGTGGAAACCTGCACCTTCTAGCCATCAACACAATAAGAACAGACTTCTCCCCTTCCACCCCTACAGTCACAATCTATCCCAGAATTAGAAGGGATCTGTTACCATCTAGTCCAAATTTTTTGTTTTACAGATGAGGAAACTGAGGCCCAGAGAAGGGAAGAAACTTCCCCTCTAGGTCACATAACTACCCAAGAGACAGTCGAACTCCTTATTTTTGGATGGGGAAATTGATGAAGTAACCTGGATTAAGTAGCCTGTTCAAGGGCAGAGAGGATATAAGTTGATGAACTTGTATTTGAACCCAGATCTACTTATTTGTAATCCTGAGTTTTCTTTCTGAAGCAATTTGGCCTAGTAGATACAATGTGGTAGCTGGAATCAGGAATATTAAATCCCACCTCTGCCACTCACTAACTGCATGATGGTGGGGAAGTTCTTAAGAACTCTGAGCCTCAGTATCTTTATCTATAATGCTGTCCTTTTCAAGACTATCTTTTGAAAAGCTCCAGTGGAAAATGCTATCCACATTAAAGAAAGAAGTATGGAGTCTGAATTCAGATCAAAGCTATTTTCTTTTTTTTCTTTCTGTTTTTTCCCTTTTGTTCTGATTCTTCTTTCACAACATGACTAATGTGGAAAGATGTTTTATACTGTACATATATGTGTGTGTTCATCCTTTGTTGCCAAAGAAGACCCTGCCATCAGAGAAATGATGACATGACTTGCACTTGACTTTGTTTTGAGTGAGGGAGGGCTGTGCAGGTCACCAACCTCACTTCTCCTCCAGAGCCATCTGAATCCAATGATCAGATATTCATCAGGATGACTGGAGATGACCCAGGATGAGGCAATTGGGGTTAAGTGACTTGCCCAAGGTCACACAGCTAGTGTCAAGTGTCTGAGGTGAGATTTGAACTCAGGTCCTCCTGACCCCTGCACTGGTACTCTATCCACTGCACCACCTAGTTGCCCCTACTGTACATATTTAGCATATATCAGATTGCATACCATCTTGGGGAGGGGGTAAAATTTTAGAACTCAAAATTTTATGACAGTGAATGGTAAATATAAAAATGAAAAAATAAATTTATTAATTTTTTAAAATGAAAAGCACCAGTTATGTGTTTGGGTCAGTTTCCCCTTTGACAGCTGACAGTTTCCATTCTAATGGTATAATTAAAACAAATAAAACGTGTTCATTAAAAAAAGGGGAAGAGTAAATAATACCTGTAACACCCATCTCCCGGAGTTATTGGGGGGGGGGTAACCCATGAGATTACTCAAGTGTCAAAAGGTTGAACTGTCACTTGGCTCCATCTCTGGGTCTTCCTCCTAAAGAATAAATGAGGTTCATTTTTCTTCTTGAGAACAAGCTTAGCTTCTTCATTGAAAACCAGTGTCTTAGGAGCACATTGGTGGCATAGTGAATAGAGTGTTGGCCCTGGAGTCAGTAGGACCTGAGTTCAAATTTGACTTTAGACATTTGACACTTATTAGCTGTGTGACCTTGGGTGAGTCACTTAACCCTAATTCCCTTCCTTTCCCCTCCAAAGAAAACCACCAAAACAAGCCAGTGTCTTAGACTAGGCACAGTCTTCTCAATCATGAAGCACCATTTTCACTTTTTATTATTTTAAATTTAATTATTTAAATCTCATTTTATTCAATTTTATTTCTTAAATATTTATTAACAAAACAATTCTACTTAAATATTTATTTAATATAATTTGTTAATAAATTGAATTTATTTTCATGTCATTCACACTTATTTTATTTATTAATAAATTAAATTTGTTTAAATATTATTTACATTAACTTTACTAATAAATTAAATTTATTGAGATATTATTTGCATTATTTTATTTATTAATAGATTAAATTTGTTTAGATATTACATTAGTTTTACTTATTAAAAAATTAAAATTTTAAAAATATTTTACACTAATTTAATTATTAATAAATTATGTTCATTTAAATATTACTTATATAAATTTTATTTATTAATAAGTTGATTTAAACATTCAAATTAATTTTAAATTGATTTTATTATTCTTTTTATTTTTGATGGAATCACAGAATTGGATTGGAGGGGAAGTATGTAGTGTAACCTAAAACCAGACCGGATGAGTGGTCTCCAATGAGATATGGGGCTGGGATGGGAGTGGGAAGCCTCGTTTGACTGAGGCAGCTCTTTTTGGACAACTCTATATGTTAGGAAGTTTTTCCAGACAACAAGTCTAAATCTGCTCCTCTGAGACTTCCATCCATTGTTCTAGGTTCCCCTCCTCCTCCCCCAGGACCAAACAGCTCAATCCCTCTTGCACCTGCCAGCCTCCAAATACTTGGAGGCAGATCTTATGTTCCCTAGGAGCCTCCTCTTCTCTGGGCTTCTCCCCTCTCTAGACTAAACATCCCCAGTTCCTCCAATTGATCCTCATATGCCATGGACTTCAGGCCCTTGGTCATTCTGCTTGCCCTCCTCTGGATGCCCTCCAGATGATTAAGGTTTTTAAACTGAGATGTCCAAAACTGAATACATTGCTTTAATTTCCAAATATATCCCTTCCCTTCCTTCCTCCCTTCCCCAGCCAGCTGGTCCTTGCAACAAAGATTAAAAATAAAAAAGAGGAAAAATAACAGTTCAACAAAACTAGCCATGTCTGGCAGTATAAGCAATATAACCACCTCTGCAGAAGGGAGGGGGAAGAGATGCAGAACTTTAGTTTTATGTCTTCGGAAGAGGTTGTTGTTCATTCATTTTTCAGTTGTGTCTGACTCTTTGTGACCCTGTTTGGGGTTTTCTTGGCAGAAATAGTAGAATGGTTTGCCATTTTTACAGATTTACAGGAAACTGAGGCAAACAGGGTAAAGTGACTTGCCCAGGGTCACACAGATAGTAAGTGTCTGAGGCCAGAATTGAACTTAGGAAGATGAGTCTTTAGAACTTCAGGGCGGGAACTCTATCAACTGAGCCATCTGGACCAAAGCCTAGAGATTTCGGACCAACTTCCTGCCCCTTTCTGTTTGCACAGTAGTGCCCCATTGAGTCCCTCCCAGGTCTCTGGGGTTTAACCCTGGCCCATTAGAAGCATAAATAAGACTGACCTCCCCAGCATCCAATTCATCTTCTTCCCCTAGTCTTTCTGAGTCTACCTGCCAGCTGTCCCCTCTACCATGAACCTCATCTGACAACTCTATACACAATCTCCCACGACTTCACACTTTCTCTCTCTTCCTCCCTCTCTCTCTCTCTTCTTCTCCCCCTCCCCCTCCCCCTCCCTCTCTCTCTCTCTCTCTCTCTCTCTCTCTCTCTCTCTCTCTCTCTCTCTCTCTCTCTCTCTCTCTCTCTTCCTCTCCCTCTCTCCCTCTTCCTTCTTTCTCTCTCTCCCTTTCCCTCCCTCTTTCTCTCTCCTTTTGTCTCTCTCTCACTCACACACACACACACACACACACACACGTACTTATGCATACACACAAGCTCAGGAATAATCATTGCAGACAACTTCCACCCATAAGAGGGGAGGGCTCATTTTCCCCCAGGTCTCCCCCAGGGGACCACACACAAATTGATGGCTGCTGATGGGCATCTGGGGCTCAGGCGCAGCTGGTAGAGACAGAGTAGCCCTTCTTGAGCTGATCTAAGCCTTGTCTGTAAGGAAGACCTGTGACTGAGATGGCACCCAGAGTGAAATGAACTCCTTACAAATTGGGTGAGCCCGCACCCCAAGGAATTTCACCATCAATGAAGCTACAAACTGGCCTTTAGCTAGGCCAGCTCTCTGGGTCTAGCACTTTCAAAGCCCTGGCAAGAGGCTGCCAAATCAATCTGCCCTCCTGCCAGGACCAATGTAGTGAAAATATATAGATTTTTTTTTTGTAACTGACCTAGCTCACAAGCTTCTCCGACTTGGGTCTCAATTCACCAAAATCCAACGAATCTCTTTTCTAAAGAAGCTAAATAATCGCAATTCTTTTTTTCCTTTCATTCCATTTTTAGATAAAAAAGCTAAATGACAAAAACAAAAATAAACTCATGAGAGGGATCTATAAAAAGCTAACCAACCAGTCATGGTTAACTTAGAAAATCCAACAAGAAACCAATTCAATTGAAACAACAGATACACTACAGTATCAGAATACAAAACAAACCCACAAAAAATCAGCTGCATTAAGAGGAAGAAGACCCACACATACCAAATTATTTATATTTGCTCTTTTTGTGTTGACAAAGAACTGGAAACTATCAATTCTGGAATAGTACTATTGTGCCAACAGAATGACAAATGGGGGGGATTAAATTAAGATATTGAATTAAGAGGACTTGTTTTTGAATTGATGTAGAGTGACATGAAAGAACCCAGATACAAATGTACAAAGTAGCTACAGCAGTTGGAAAGACTTAGGAGCTTGATCAATACATGACCAACCATGCCAGAGGCCTGGACTTTAGCTGGGTCAGTTTGCCACTTCCTGAGACAGAGTCCTCCTTCTCCTCCTCCCCTCCTCTTCCTCCTCCTCTTCCTCAAACAGAGTGGTGATGGACTCAAGATGAAGAATGAGACATATTTTTGGACAAAGCCAATGTAGGAATTTGTTTTTCTTGAAAAAACAAAAACAAAATAATGGCATTTTGATTTAGCAATAACAAGACCTAGGAAGAAAACAGCAAGGGAAGTCCCATTTAAAATAATTACAAAACATATAAAATGCTAGTGAATCAATCTACAAAAGCATACTCAAGACACTTGTGTAAACATAATCACATAAAACTTTTTAAAGAAACAAAGAATGATTAAAATAGCTGGAGGGTTAGTCAGAACTCAAGGCTGGTCCATGCCAATGTAATAAAAATGTTGGCACTACTCAAATTAATTTACAGATTGAGTACTCTACCAATCACACTACCAAGGGGATACATTATAGAACTAGATGGAACAATTACAAAATTCATTTCGAGAACCGAAAGATCTAGAATCTCAAGGGAAATTATGAAAAAATGTAGGAAGCAAGGAGGGCCAACATTTCCAGACCTCAAATTGTACTCTAAAAGAGTAATCATCAAAATGACTTGATACCGGTAAAAAAAAAAATGAAATGTAGACCAGTGGAACAGGTGAGGCAAGGAATAATGAGAAATAGCTGCACATGATAATTTAGTGTTAAACAAATGCAAGAAGATGAATTATTTGAAGGGCATTTCCTATTTGATAACAGTAGCTGGGGAAACTGGAAAATAGTCTGGTAGAAATTAGATTTAGACCAACACAGGATCCTAGACTGAAGGAAGCTTAGAAGCCACGAAGTTCAGCTTCCTCATCTTCCAGAACTTTTATCATATACTGGAATAAGATTCTAGGACCTTGTAGAGAGAAAGGGAGCTGGATACTCCATAGAATGTCATTTGGGGTTGATGTGTTGATTAGTTTTGCATTTTTTCATTCTCTTTTTAGTCTTTGTTAGAAGGAATGGCTCTTTGGGAGGTGGAAGGGTATGTTTGAAAATGAAGGTGATGGAAAAATGAGATATTTCAACCAAAAAACCCCCAAAACCCAACCTCTTTCCCAGCCTTTCCTGGGCTAGATGCAGATGCTCCATCCTATCTCTAGCATTTTCTCCATTTAAATCTCCAGCTCTGGGCAGCGATCACTGCTGGGGAGGTACATTCTATTCACTAACCAATAATTTTAGAAACTTTTCCAAGGACGGTAGAAACAATGAGATTTTGGCTTCTCAATTTCACAAACTGTTTTCTTAACCAGAATACCCTGTACCCTCAACATTGTAGCACATCCAAGTATAAGTCCACTGACATCAGAAGGGTAATGAGGAGTGACTATGGACCTGGCTTCTCCCTTTCACCCTACTGCCTCCCCTATCTCCCAACAACACTCCCCTTCTCTAGGGACAATAGATCCTCCTCATTGGCCCCAACTATAATATCAAACAGATTACCCAGGGGGCAACTGACCATGCACCCAGATCCCAGGGAAGGTTCCCTAGACTTTGATGAAGATAGAGGAAGTAACTGTCCTGCTGACCCAAAAACTATGCTCACTATTGCATGAACTGGCCTGGCCTGCTAAGTGGAAGGTACCTTCTCATGATAATGTCTGTTTTCTTATTAGAACACCCACTTACTACTCTAGCTTTGCATGGAGCCATTAGCCTTTTCCTTCTTTATCCTGACAACTGTTCTCACAGAAAAAGGAATTAGGTGCCTCAAATAAGCCAATCAACTAATATTGAAGGGTAATACAAGAGACTGAAAAGAGCTCAGGACTGTCACGAGATCCAGCTCTGGTACTTATCATCAATTAATCCACTGGCAAGCCTTTGTTAAATATCTACTTGTGCCTGGCACACTGTCTGGCACAGGAGATACAATGAAAAAAGAAAACGATTCCTGCCCTCAAGGAGCTTTTGTTCTATCTGAGGACAAGATGTATACATAGAAAGAAATATATATACTTACATATATACACATAAGCACATATATACACATACATACATATATACTACATATAGAGAGTATACACACATATATGTGTGTTTGTGTAGATAGATAGATAGATAGATAGATAGATAGATAGATAGATAGATGATAGATAGATAGATAGATAGATAGATAGATAGATAGATAGATAGATAGATAGATAGATAGATAATTCAGACTGGAACTATAGTTTCAATGGTGTAAGGAGCTCCTGGTGAGGAGCTTTCTCTCTCAAAGCAGATCAGCACCGACTCTGAGACTTACAGTCCTGGAAAGTTTCCTGGAGGGGCATAGAAAACTTAAGTGACTTGTTTAGGGTCATGGGACAAATATGTGACGGAAGTGAGACCTCAACCAAGGCCTTCCTCACACCAAGGCTAGCTCCAGCTCCGTAGCCATGAAGTGCGCTCTCTCTCTCTCTCTCTCTCTCTCTCTCTCTCTCTCTTTCTCTCTCTCTCTCTCTCTCTCTCTCCCCCTTTCTCTCCTCTCTGTCTTTGTCTTTCTCTCTCTGTCTTTATCACTCTTTCTGGCTTTCTCTCTCTCTCTCCCTCTCTCTCTGTCTCTCTCTCCCCCATTATATATATATATATATATATATATACATATATACATATATATATATACATATATATATACATATGCACTCACACACATGAAACATATCCACACCCCACCCACCTATAATCACACACATACACACACACATAGACTACAAACAGGGGGGAGTGGGGCAAGGAGGTATGGAAGCTTCTGTTTCCAAAACATAAAGAAAAAAAATCAAGGTCTTTTGATGTTGATTTTTCCATTGAGAAGTAATATGCTATACTGGAGACAACTGGAAACAAATTAAGTTTAGACTCCATGGACTTTCCTCAGCTCCAATACTTACTCCCTGTGTGACATTGAGGCAGGCGCCATACCTCCCTGGGCTTCTTTTTGTTTCTCTGTGAAAGGATGGGGCTGTACTAGCTTGCCTCTGAGGTCCCTTCCAACTCTAGATTTACATCTAGAGCCTTTTCTGCCATATTCTAATGATTCTACGGAAGAAAATAGGATAAATAACCTGTGTAGGCAAGGCCACCTTTACTGGGAACAGTGCCAGAGAATATTTGGGTTTGGGAATTGTTGTTTGTATACACATGGGTTTCTATGGGGATTATAGTAGGTGTGATAAAGGATATATTTGGATAGGAGTGTATATAAATTGCTGTAGGAATGTGTATAAATTGCTGTAGGAATGTGTGAGTGATAGGGTGTGTTTAAATCTACAAGGGTGGTACTCAGTTTGGAATCTGGTCTTTGGAACCTGCCTGCTCCTATTTTATTCCTTTCCCTTCTGGGACTCCCTTCAGGTTTTAACTTATTCCCTTGGGAGTGGGGGAGAGTGATTTGATTCCATTTCTTTTTGTTTCTTTATTCAAGGATTTAGACCTCTGGTCCCTTACCAGTGAGCCTTCCATTCTTATATTTTTTTCTTCCCTTCCCCCCTTTCATTTCCCTTCTCTTTCCTACTCAAAGTGAGAATGTGATAAAGCCTTAGACTAAAATGGCCAAGGTCTCACATTGCACCCTGGGACATCTCCAGTCATCCTGATGAATATCTGGTCACTGGATCCAGATGGCCCAAGAGGGGAAGTGAGGCTGGTGACCTTGCGCAGCCCTCCCTCACTCAAAACAAAGTCAAGTGCAAGTCATGTCATCATCTTGATATCATGGTCTCTTTGAGAATGAAGGACAAACACAACAACCTTCCCATAATTTCCAATCAATCAATGTGTACCATTCACTATACTAGATGGGGGCGATAAAAAGGAAACAGTCTTTGTCTTCAAGATGCTTACAGTCTGTTGGGAGAAACAGCAACTGGTTGATATTGGTTGTTGCCCTTCATTCTTTGAGGACCAAAATGGCGTCGCTATGCTAGAGTCAAGTTTCTGTGTGTCCGCCTGTGGCCCATGTGACCTATATGAGCTCAGAACCTATAAAGGAATGTAGGAAGTAGATAATTCCTCTACCTTTTCACTCTTTTATTTTTCCAATGTATTCCTATCCCCCTTCTCTTTCCTTTCTACTTATGATATCAAAATGCAACAAAACTACTTCCAGATTTTCTGTCTTCTTTAACTCCATCTATGATACTAGGATTTAGGGGTCACACCTGCATTATTTCCCCCTATTAAAATATGAACACTTCCTCCTTATTTAGTTCCTTCTCATTGTTTGCTCCCATCTACCTTTTTATGTTTCTCTTGACTCCTGTGTTTGTATTTCAACATTTCCACTCATCTCTGACCTTTTCATCAGGAAGGGAATAAGCTTTTATTAAGCTCCTACTATGTTCCAGAAATTGTGCTAAATTCTTCATGCATTTCATCTTCTTTGATGCTCACAACCCTGGGAGGCAGGTGCTATTTGTTGCTGTTCAGTCGTTTCAGTCATGGGCAGCTCTTTGTGATCTCATTTGGGGTTTTCTTGGCAAAGGCACTTGAGTTGTTTGCCATTTCCTTCTCCAGCTCATTTGACAGATGAGGAAACTGAGGCAACCAGAATGAAGTGATTTGCCCAGGGCCACACAGCTAGTCTCTGAGGCTGGATTTGGGCTCAGATCTTCCTGACTCCAAGCCCAGGGTTTTATATATTGTGCCACCTACCTGCTTGGAATTCCTCTGTTATAATAATAAAAATAATATTATTATTATAGCATTTATGTATTGCTTTAAACTTTGCAAGATGCTTTAAAAATATTTCATTTAACCTTACAACAACCCTGGGAAAGAGATGCTATTATTATCCCCATTTTACAGATTAAGAAACTGAGACAGACAGAGATTGTGACTTGTCCAGGGTCATACAGCTAGCTAGGAAATGTCTGAGGCCATATCTGCACTCAAGTCTTTTTGGCTCTAGGCCCATTTTTCCTTCTGTAGGATTATATTCAGTTTTGCTAGGTAAGTTATTATTAGTTGTAAGCTTGTATCTGTTTTGCCTTTTGAAATATTGAATTCCAACCTTTCCATTCCTTTGCAGTGCTGGATACTGTTTCAGATCGGATACTATATCAGATACTATATAGACCTGTGGGTCCTCAGTACTTGAATTCTTTCTTTCTTGACTGACTGAAGTTTTTTTTTTTTTCTTTCACCTGGAAGCTCTGGCTTTTGCCCATGGTATTTTTGAGAGTTTTTGTTTAGGGGTTTCTTTCAGGATATAACTGGTGTATTCTTCCTATTTTAACTTTGCCCTCTGGCTTAAATTAATCTGGGTAGTTTTCATTCATAATTTATTGTGATGTGATGCCCAGGTTCTTTTTTGAGGGTAATAGCTTTCAGGTTTTCTTAAATTATTTCTCTTAGCTGTTTTTGATATGAGATACTTTGTTTTAATGTTTCTTGCAGTCTTCTAAAGTCATTAGCTTCTGGGTTTTTTCTATTCAATTTCCAAGGACTTTGTTGCTTGGGATAGATTTCACATTTCTTATGCTGTGTTAATTCTTCTTCTAAATCTTTCCTCCATAGCTTTCCTTTCTTTTTCAATTCTTTCTCCTGGCGTTTTAATTTCATTTGTAAAATCATTTTTAAAACTCTTCAAAATTCTTGCTTCATTTCTTTCCAGGAATTGTGTCCAAGCTATGTTTTCATTTGAGGCTTTGCTTGCTAGATGGCACTGCAGTAGACAGAGCACTGGAGTCAGGAAGACCTAAGTTCAAATATGACCTCAGACACTTCCTAGCTGTGTGACCCTGGGCAAGTCACTTCAGCCTGTTTACCTCAGTTTCAGCTAGTAAAATGAGCTGAAGGAGGAAACAGCAAACCACTTCAGTATCTTTGCCAAGAAAACCCCAAATGGAGTCAGGAAGAGTCATCCATAACTATACAACAACAATTGCTTACAGATCTTTTGAAGTCATTCTCTTCCTCTAAGTTTGTACTTAAACCTCCCTTTCCCCATAATATCTTTCTATCATGGGAGTCTTTTTGTTTGTGTGTTTACTCATTCTTGTAGCCTTACATCCTGAATTGGGACTTTATTTTAGGGCTTAATTCTGGAGAGAATGTTTAGGCCTTGCTTGGTTTTATTTTGTATTTTGTGTTGTGATGCTGTTTTCTCTGGCTGCTGAGGTTTGTGTTCTTCAAGAATCTGAGGAGAAGCTCCGGTTAAGGGTCTGAAAGCTTTGGGTGCACTCAAAGTGATTTAATCCAGGGTGAAGTCTATCCTTCTGGTCTGAGATTTGCAAGCTCCCAACCCCAGTTAGGATCTGGGCAACACAAATGTAAGCCTGCCTCTGGTTGGAGCTCCAGTAGAATGCTGCTTGCCCTAGCCACCATTAGCCATCATACGCTAGCTGGCAGGTTCTGCATATTCAGAGCCCAGTGATTGCAGGCTCCCTTTGGGCCTGAGATTCCCTGCCCTGGTTAATCTACCAAAGACCAGATTGGGCTAGAAACTGAATCCAAGACCCTACTGCAGGATCAGAACCACGTAGCTGTTGTCATTCTTAGGGGCAGGTCCCTTGCTTAATTCACACTGAATCTGGGACTTCACTTTGGAACATAAGTGACAGAGCCTCCCACGGTTCCTGCTTCCTGAACCATTCCCAGGCCTGTTCCTGCTAGATCCAAGACACTACTTTGCCCTAACGTATAACTGAAGGTCCTGATTCAGTCGCCGTGCTGGAACACTCTACAGAGCTCCCTCCTGGCTGGACCCTGTCTCTAGTGTCTGTCTCCCTATGACTATTTGTGCAGAAAAAAGCGACTCTTTTTCTTGGATTTCCTGATTCAGAACTTGGTTTGCTGCTCTGGAGTAGTTGTTAGGGGAGAGCTGGACTTCATTGATTCTTCCTTCTCTGTCATCTTGGATGGCTTCCCCTATAAACAAAATGAATAAGAGGTAATTTCAGGATGAGGAGAAGCTAGGGAGATAAGGAAAGACCTTTTCTTCCCTTTCCTCTCCTGCCCTCAGTAACCTTTTCTCTTTTCCCCCATAACATCTGAAGGGGGCAATAATCATTACTTTGGAAAGACCCAAGTCAATAAAATACCAGGTCAGAGATTGGCTGGAAGAATTAGCTTCTTTGGGAAATGGAATATTAATCTGTTTTCCTCTTTCTTTTAGGATGACTTTGAAGTTGATGGTGGATGGAACAGATTTGGGGGGACGTTTGGAGGCAGGGTAGAGTGAGTGATTCAGTGTGTGAGTAAGGTCAGCTGCACTGATTTGGAACTACTGGCAAATAGTCACTGGAATTAATCAAAGGCTCTGCAATAACTGCAAATGGTAAGAATCAGCCCAGATGACCAGATTGAGTGAAAACTGTTAATTCTGATCAGTTCTGGATGCCCCATAGAGACATAACCTTAACTAGGGCAGCCACCAAATGCTGAGCACATCATGAAGAATGAGATGGACAACAAAAAAATGAAGACAGAACTAATCCTTTGCAGAATGAAGAGATCAGCAAAGGAGCCCCCTTCCCTCCTCTCTCCCCATTCTGTGCTCATCAAATATTTAACCTAGTATTTAGTTGGATCTTTAGTAAAAAGAAAAAATTGTGCACAATAATCACACCAACAATTTGTATGAGAAAAAGATCTAGGGGTCTTAGTGGGCATCAGGCTCAGTTTGACATGGCTGCTAAAAAAGGAATTGACAGTGTCCAGAATAAGCAAGGTGATAATCTTTCTGTCTTCTGCCCTGGTCAAACCACATCTGAAGTATTTTGTCCAGTTCTGTGTGTCACAGTTTAGAAAGGACATAGATAAGCTAGCAAGTGTATCCAAAGGAAGGAAGCCAGAATGGTGAGAGGTGTCTAGATCAAGAACCAATTGAAGGAAGTGGGAATCTTTAGCCTGGAGAAAACTGGGGGTGGGGGTAGGGGGTGGAAGGCTAGCTGTCTTCCAGAACTGACTTATTTTGCTTGGTCTCAGAGAGTAGAACCCACTTCCCTCCTCTGGTTCTACTCCTCCCCTAAGGACACTCTTTTCCTATGTCAAGGTTATTGAGGACTCAGAACCGTGACATCCAGGCATTTCACATCTGACAGAACTCTCATCATTAGCCCCAAATGCTGGAATCACTGCCAGGGAGGGAGTCAAAAAAGGGGGTGCTCAGTTTCGCCAGCTGGTGCCTCCATTTCTTTCTAGGTCTTCATGCTCACTCTGTCCACCCTCCTTAAATAGAAGTTTGCCCTAAGGAGCAATCTTTTAGGGATTAATCCTACCAGAACTGCAGAACCACACCCAAAATACACCCTTAAAATGCCGGAGGATCTGTAGCCAAACACTGCCTGGGAACACAAACATTGACTCATTTTTTCCCAGCTTCCTCTGGAGTAGAGCTATTAACTAATCACTTTCTCTCCCTAATTTATCCTGCTAATTACTCAAAACTCAATTACAAACATTTCATTCCACACTCCATTTTTCATTCTATTTCTCTATACCCACAAGGGCTATTTTCTTCTAGCCTAGCCAATTCCACAGACTTCTGGCAATGAAGAGTAACACAGGAAATTAGCAAAGATGACAGAGTAGGGAGTCCTCTTTGACTTAGCTAGAAATAGCAGGTGAAAGTCTCCAAGAGACCAATGTAAACTTGATACAAACAAGAAATTCTTAACACTTAGGTTTGTCTCAAAGCAGAATTACGAGCTTCATAATTGGAGGACCAATGACCTTTTCTTAGAATCTCATTCTTGAACTCACTGAAAAATCACTTAACAACAAAATTTCTCAATCTTTTTTTTTAAATGCAGTAAGAAAAGAAAAAAAACATATTATAAATTTAAATACAAAATAAGAAAAGGAAAAAAAATCATTGTGATGTCCAATGCAGAAGATAAGAGAGGATTCAAAATATACAAGAATAGGAGAAGCTAGGTGGTGCTGTGAATACAGCCCTCAGCCTGGAGTCAAGAGGGCCTGAATTCAAATCCCTGCTCAGATACTTGATACTTACCAGCTGTGTGAGCTTGGGCTCCTTTTTTTTGATCATGGTTTTCAGGTAGACCAATAATTTTTAAATTATCTCTCCTGGATCTATTTTCTAAGTCAGTGGTGTTTCCAATGAGATATTTCACATTGTCTTCTATTTTTTCATCCTTTTGGTTTTGTTTTATAATTTCTTGGTTTGTCTTAAAGTCATTAGCTTCCATCTGCTCCATTCTAGTTTTTAAAGAACTATTTTCTTCAGTGAGCTTTTGAACTTCCTTTTCTATTTGACCAATTCTGTTTTTTAAAGCATTCTTCTCCTCATTGGCTTTTTGGACCTCTTTTGCCATTTGGGTTAGTCTATTTCTGAAGGTGTTATTTTCTTCAGCATTTTTTTAGGTCTCCTTTAGCAAGCTGTTGATTCCCTTTTCATGATTTTCTTGCATCCCTCTCATTTCTCTTCCCAATTTTTCCTCTACCTCTCTTATTTGATTTTCAAAATCCTTTTTGAATTCTCTCATGGCCTGAGACCATTGCATATGTTTTTGGAAGTTTTGGATATGGAAGCCTTGACTTTGATGTCTTCCTCTGATAGTATGCTTTGTTCCTCCTCATCCAAAAGGATGGAAGAAAATATCTGTTCACCAAGAAAGAAACCGTCTATTGTCTTATTTTTCCCCCTTTTTGGGGCATTTTCCCATTCAGTTACTTATCTTTTGGGTCCTTTGTCAAGTGGAGGGTATACTCTAGGGACCTGTAAGTTTTCAGTTCCTCCAAGATGGTACAATCAAGGGAGAGGAGTTTACACCTCTCCTGGCCTGCACTCTGGTTCGTGAGCAACCACAAGCACTCTTTTCTTCTCTGGATCTGCAAGTAGGATTCCCTCTCCACAGTCATCACCAGCTCCACCATGCCAGTGCTCTTGCTCACCTCAGGACTTCCACTCAGAACTGAGACCCAGATCAGCTTGCTTGATTCCCCCAGGGTCTTTAGGCTGAGGGCTCCAAAAGTGGATGCTGCTGCCACAGTGGCTGTCTCTGCCCTGAGGCCAGGGCTAGGGTGAGATGGCACCCCCCCCCCCCCACTCAAGTGAAAGAGTTTTCTCACTGACTTTTGAAGTTGTCTTTGGCATTTGTGGGTTGAGAAATCTGGGAACCTTAGCTGCTACCCATGATTCCACACCCTGAAGCCTGCTCCAGTCCTGTCAACATCATGCCATGTGCCAAGGCTGGGCTGTGCTCCGCTCTGAGCCCAGTGTGATAGACTTTCCTGTCAGCCTTCCAGGCTGTCTTGGGCTGGAAATCTCCTCCACTCTGTCGTTTTGTAGCTTCTGCTGCTCTAGAATTTGTTTAGAGTCATTTTTACAGGTATTTTGTGGATTATGAGGGGAGAACTAAAGCAAGTCAGTCCTTCTCTGCCTCTTGGCTCCCACCCTCTCTCATTTGATTTTTAAAATCTTTTTAAAGTTCTCCTATGAATTCTTTTAGGGCAGGTGACCATTTGGCATTACTCTTTGGGGTAAGAGAGGCTTTTATTTTTGCTTCAGTATCCTTCTCTGAATATGAACCCTAGTCTTTTCTATTCCATTGTAACTTTCTATGGTTGAATTCTTTATCATTCGCCTGCTCATTTTTTTTTCATTTATGGTAGCTTATTTTTTTGTAATCACCTCTACTCCTAGGATATGAGAGATCTTGTCTCTGGCCTCAGATTCTTCTTCAGTTCTCCCCTCTGGCATGGAAGCAAAACCAAGAATTCTGCCCTCCTGTAAATGCCCACAGCCAGTGATGTCCCTGCCCCACTGCTTCTATACTCAACTGGTGTGTGCTGGTTCCTTCTCTCCCTGGGTCACATCTTGGCAGCATAGCTGGGTCTGATGTTCCTTATTAACAGAGGTTCGCTCAATCTTCCCCACTTCAGACACTCAATTCCCAACACTGTCCAGGAACTGAAAGTTCCTATGGCTGGGGCCAAGGCTATCTCCCAACCCAGCTAACTCCAAGAACTCACACTTGTTGTTCCAGTGGAACTAGCCTGGAGGTGTTTATGCTTCACAGGGACCAGACCTTGGTCCTGGGATTTTTCTTTGGATCTTCTGCAATTGTCCCAGAAAGACCACTGTTCTGCCCCAACTCTTGTTTATTTTTTACTATTCTGTGTTCTCCCTGAAGCACTTTTTTATTTTACTTGTGGGGGAAATCTGGAGACTTTGGAATTCTCTGACCTACTCTCCATCTTCCTCTCTTCCTCTCCCCTTTCCTCCCTTTCCCTCCCCTCCTCTCTCCTTCCCTCCATCTCTCCGTCTTTCTTTTCTTTTGATGTCAGTCAGTCAGTCAACAAGCATTTGTTGTCATTGTGTCAGGCACTGGGCTAAATGCTGGGGCTTCAAATAGAAGCAGAAAAAATGAACTCCTTGCACTCAGGAGCTTATAATTTAATGGGAGAGGAGACAGAACCACCTAAAAGATAGCTAAGCAGATGGATAGTGAGTGCTCCAGGTGGCATGGTTGTTGTTTGTCCTTCATTCTGGAAGAGGACCATGATTTCATGGAGTTGATACCATAACATACAAAGTGAATTGAATTTAAGTGAGGGAGGGTTGTGCAAAATCACCAGCCTCACTTTCTCCTTCAGAGCCTTCTGGGTTCAGTAGTGAGATATAATAGATCTAGATGACTGGAGATGGTTCTGGATTTGGTGGGAGACTGTGGAATTTTTAAGCTAAAGTCTTTAACAGGTTTCAGTTTGATTAAGTGATTAAGGCTAGATAAGAAATGAAGCAGGGGAGAGGATTTTGGGAAGATGACAGAGTAGGTCAGAAAATTCTAAGCTCTCAAGATTTCCCCCCACAAAAGAGATGAAATAATGCCACAGGACAAATATAAAGCAGTAAAAACAAATAAGAGTAGGGGCAAATCAGGGGTCTTTCTGAGACAATTGGAGAATATCTGAAGAAAAATCCCTGGATGATGTTTAGCCCCTGTGAAGAGTAAATACCTCCAGGCTAGAGTCTGCTAAAAACAACAAGCAGTGAGCCCTGGGGATAGCACAGTTAGGAGGCTGCCATGGCCCCAGTCACAGGAACTTTTACCCACAGGACAATGAGGGGATTTGGGCATCTGAGACCAGGGAAGATTATGGGAACCTCTGCTGACAAGGAACGCAGACTGACTATGCTGCTAAAGTGTGGCCTTGGGTGTGAAGGAACACACACTGAGTACAGAAGCAGTGGAGCAGGTTGCTACTGGCTGTGGGCACTTACAAGAAGCTAGAAGTCTTGTTTTTCAATTCCAGCACCATCCCCCTTTCTCCAGGACTAGAGGTGATTACAAAAAATCAGCTGCTACAAATTTTAAAAAATGCACACACAAAGGAGAAAGAATTCAACCATAGAAAGTTACTATGGGAATAGAGAAGCCCAGGGTTCATCTTCAGGGGAGGATAATGAAGCAAAGAAACCCTCTTCTACCCCAAAGAGTAAGATTAAATGATCACCTGCCCCAAAAGAATTCACAGGAGAAATTTAAAAATATTTTTAAAATTGGATGAGACTGAAGGAAAACAAAAACATAAGAAGAACAATAAAAAACCAAAAAGATCATGAAAAGAAAGTCAACCAAGGGGATCCAGAATCTTAAGGAAGAAAACAACTCCTTGGAAATCAGAATTGGGCAAGGGGAAGACAGTGAAGTTATAAGAGTTCAAGAAATAATAAAACAAAATATAAAGAATGAAAAATAGAAGAGAATGTGGAGCATCTCATAAGAAAAACAAATGCTCTGGAGAACAGATTAAGAAGAGAAAACAAGAATGATCAACTAACTGAAAGCTATGATAAAAAAAAAACCTTGATAAAATAATAAAAGAAATAATTAAAGAAATTTGTCCCAAATTATTAGAACAAGAGAAGAAAGTAGAAACAGAAAAAAATCTATCCATCATCATCTGAAAGAGATCCTCTGAGGAAAACCCACAGGAATACTACAGTCAAATTATGAAATCTCCAGCTCAAGGAGAAAGATATTACAAATAACAAGGAAAAATTTAAATATGATGGTGCTGCAATTAGAACCACACAAGACCTAGCAGTAATGACACTAGAAGACTGCAGATCTTGGAACACTATGTATCAAAGAGCAAAAGAGCTGAGGCTGTGACCAAAAATATCATATCCAGCAAAGTAAAGCATAATCTTGAATGAAAAAAATGGACATTTAATGAATTGCCAGATTTTCAGGACTTTGTTAATAAAAAACAAACAAACCTGAACTTAACAGAAGATTTAATATCCAAGAGTTGAGAAATATAAGGTACATATACCAAAGACTAATTGCAAGGGGCTCAATAAGGATAGACTGCTTATCTTTTTTTGTGAGGAAATGTAAAATATCTATCTAAGATTGTTATTACTAACTGGGTAATTCATAAGAAAGATTAAGGTAGACCTGGGACAGCTAGGTGGTGCAGTGGCTAGAGCACCAGTGCAGGAGTCAGGAGGTCCTGAGTTCAAATCTCACCTCAGACACTTGACACTCACTAGCTGTGTGACCTTGGGCAAGTCACTTAACCCCAATTGCCTCATTTGGGTCATCTCCCGTCATCCTGATGAATATCTGGTCACTGGATTCAGATGGCTCTGGAGGAGAAGTGAGGCTGGTGACCTGCACAGCCCTCTCTCACTCAAAACAAAGTAAAGTACAAGTTATGTCATTATTTCTCTGATGGCATGGTCTTCTTTGGCAACAAAGGACAAACATACACTCTAAGGTAGACCTGAGTATGGTATGATTTTAAAAAGTAAAACTATTTAGTAACAGATAAAAAGAGTAATTATTCTATACAAATGAGATGTGAGAGGAAGAGCTGACACAGAGGAATTAGATGGGGGAGGAGGGCTGGTAATTCTGGAACCCTACTTTCATTGGGAATGGATTTAAGAGGGAACTGCATATTTTTCTAGAAGAGTATAAAAGTCTTCTAAATTCAGAAAGAAATTCAATGCTAAGGGAATAGGGAAAGGGGAGAAGATAAGGAAGGGATTTTTAGAGGAGAGAGTGAGGGAATAGGTCAAAGAGGAGTACAGAAGGGTGTTTAGATTTATGGGAATGGGAGGATAAGGGAAGGATCCTTGGAGGAGGGGGAAGGTTAAGCAATGGGAGGGCAAGGTAGTGGTTAGAAGTAAAGCAGAGGAGTTAGGAGGGATAGGAAATAAGAGATAGGCATAAACATAAAAACAAAGATCAGGAGTAGAATTTTTTAGGGAAAGTATATCTCTATATATGAATGTATGTATATTTGTATATGTGCATATATATGTATATATATCCAGACTTAATTGTAGCTTTCTGGGGGAGGGAGGAAAGAGGGAAAAGAACAAAGTAAAAATTGCACAGCAGAGAACAAAAGAAAACTTACAAGGAAGCAAAGAAAAGATGGACAGCTCTCAATACAATGCATAGTATTTATTATATAGGTTTTCTTGAAATGGAAATCCTCTCATGCTCTGCTATGCACATGACATTATTTCTTTTCTTATTTTATATTTAAGTTTATAATATGTTTCTTATTCTTTTATTATTATGTATTTAAGTTTTAGTAACAAAAAACTGGAAAAAAGAAATAATGAGACAGAGAAAAAAATCAATCTGGGAGGGAAAGACCCTCAGGGTTTCTGGCCAACACAAACACATTTGTTATTTATGTTCACTCTGAGCCAATCAGGACCTAAACAATGACCAAGGATGGTCATTGGACCTCTTGTTGTCCAATCCATGAGAACCAGAATGATTTGGGTTTAAGGCTTAATCCTTAAGAAAAAAAGGTTTCAAAATTTACACTCATTTTAGGCAGAGCATAGGTAAGTAACGGTAAGATACCCTATGCAGACAGATAGAAGGGAAAGCAAACAAGCAAGCAAGCAAGAGAACTGTGTTGTCCAACTGGCAAGATCCTGTTGGATCCCCAGTAGGACAGGTCCTTTTCTACTCACCGAGGTTGTTTGTCCTTCTGTCCTCGAAGAGGACCATGATGTTAACTCAAGGATATTAGAAGTTAAGTACATTTCAGTAAGTGAATATAATAACCTAGTGTTTGACAAATGTAAAGACGTTTTGAGGACAAGAATTTATTATTTGGTAAAAATTGTTGGTAAAGCTGGAAAATAGTCAGGCAGAAATTGGGCATAGACCAATATCTTACACCATTTACTATGATTGTTGGTGGTGGTTGTCCTTCTTTCTTGAAGAGGACCAAAATGACATCACTATGATAAAGTTGTTTCAATGTGTTCGACTGGCTGATCAGGCCAATAGGAGCTCAGAATGCTCTATCACAGGTCATGTGCAAATAGTCCATCTGAACATCTGGGGTGGCTACTCTAAATTTGTGCATCCTGCATTTACTTTGAGCTATTTCAATTCTGCTCTGCTCACACAGCACAGTACACCATGCTGAGCGGTCCTGTGCCAGTGTCCCCCATGTTACACAATCAATTCCAAAGTTCTTGAGAGAGACCTTAAGAGTGTCATTGTATCACTTCTTCTGACTACCATGTGAATGCTTGCCCTGTGTGAGTTCTCCATAAAATAGTCTTTTTGGCAAGTGTACATTTCGTATTCGAGCAATGTGGCCAGCCCATAGGAGCTGTGCTCTCTGAAGCATAGTTTGAATGCTTGGCAGTTTAGTTCAAATAAGGATTTCAGCTTCTGGTACCTTATCCTGCCAGGTGATCTTCAGAATCCTCCTAAGACAATTCAATTGGAAGTGATTCCGTTTCCTGGCATAGTGCTAGTAGACTGATCATGTACTATAAGATCTAAATGGATACATGGGCTAGATATAAAGGGAGATATTACAAGACAATTTGAAGAACATGGAACATATTTCTTATCAGACTTATGGATAGGGTAACATTTTATGAACAAACAAGATAAAAAGTATTGTGAGATATAAAATGGATAATTTTGACTACATCAAATTAAAAAGGTTTTGTACAAAGAAAACAAATGTAGTCAATCTCAGAAGGAAAGCAGAAAATTGGGGGGGGGGTGGAATTTATAGACAATTCCTCAGGAAAAGGTCTCATATCTCAAATATATAAAGAACGTAGTCAAATCTATAAGAATGTGAATCATTCCCCAACTGATCAAGGGTCAAAGGATATGAACAGGCAGTTTTCCAATTAAGAAATCAAAACAATTTTATAGTCAAATAACAGAATACTCAAAATCATTATTGATTAGAGAAATGCAAATTAAAACAACGTTGATATATCATTTTGCACCTATCAGGTTGGCTAAAATGATAGAAGGGAAAAGTGATGGAGGGGATGTGGAAAAATTGGGACCTTAATTTATTGTTGGTGGATCTGGAACTGATCCATTTTGTAGAGAGATTTGGAATTACGACCAAAGAGTTATTAAACTGCCTATACCCTTTGACCCAGCAATACCACTATTAAGTCTGTTTCACAGGTGATTAGAAAAATAGAAAAGAACCTACATGTTCTAAAATATTTATAGCAACTCTCTTTGTAGGGGCAAAGAACTGAAAATTGTAGGGATGTCTGTCAACTGGGGAATGGTCAAGCAAGTTACTGCTGATTTTCATGATGGAATATAATTCTGCTCTAAGAAATGATGAGCTCAATGATTTCAGAAAAGCATGGAGAGACTTCCATGAAATACCAAAGATAGAAATGAGCAGAACCAAGAGAATGTGTTTACAGTAATGGTAGTATTGATTTAAGAATAACTTTGAGTGACCAAGTCATTCTGACTATTATAAACACACAAACTAACTGCAAAGATCCTATGAAGGTAGATGCTGTTTGAAGTCAGAAAAAGAACACAGATTTGTGTCTAATGGTAGCCATCTTAAAGTTCAAGGTGGAGGGAGAGAAAAAAAAGAAAGCTACATAAAAATCTTATATATTTGAAAGGGATAACAAATTGTACATACTAGATCTGCAATATCAGGTGCAATCCTCTGTTTTTCTATTCCATTTGGCTACAGAAATGCTTGTTTTATTTCTTATGTTTAGAGTAAAATAAATGATTTTTTTTAAAAAAAGAAGTAAAGTAGGGGGTAGAGCCAAGATGGTGGGGTAGAAGGAAGGACCTGTAGAAGCTGTCTCCCCATAGCCCATAAAATATCTGTAAAAATGACTCTAAACAAATTCTAGAGCAGCAGAAGCCACAAAACGACAGAGTGAAAAAGATTTCCAGCCCAAGACAGCCTGGAAGGCTGACAGGAAAGGTCTATCGCACTGGGCTCAGAGCAGAGCACAGCTCAGCCTAGGCCACAAGACATGGAAAGGACTGGAGAAGGTTTCAGGGTGCAGAATGCAGCTGTGGTTTCCAGATTTCTCAACCCACAAATGCCAAAGACGACTTCAAAGTTCAGTGAGAAAGCTCTTTCGCCTGGGTGAGAAGGGAGCACGGTCCCACCTTAGCCCCGACCGAAGGGTGGTGGCAACCACTGTGGCAGCAGCATCCACTTTTGGAGCCCTGGCCTAAAGTCCCTTGGGAAATCAAACAAGTTGCTCTGGGCCTCAGTTCTGAGTGGTAGTCCTAGGGTGAGCAAGAGCACTAGCATGGTGGAGCTGGTGGTGACTGTGGAGAGGGAAGCCTACTTGCAGATCCAGGGCAGAAAAGAGTGCTTGTGGTTGCTCACAAACCAGAGTGCAGGCCAGGAGAGGAGTAAACTCCTCTCCCTTGTTTGTACCACCTTGGAGGAACTGAAAACTTACAGGTCCCTAGAGTCTACCCTCCACTTGACAAAGGACTCAAAAGTCAAGTAACTGACTGGGAAAATGCCCCCAAAAAAGGGGAAAAATAAGGCTAAAGAAGGCTACTTTCCTGCTGAGAAGGTATTTTCCTCCATTCTTTCAGACAAGGAAGAACAAAACGTACCATCAGAGGAAGATATTAAGGTCAAGGCTTCTGCATCCAAAACCTCCAAACAAAATATGCAATGGTCTCAGGCCATGGGAGAGCTCAAAAAGGATTTTGAAAATCAAGTAAGAGAGGTGGAGGAAAAATTGGAAAGAGAAATGAGAGCAATATAAGAAAATCATTAAAAGTGAGTCAACAGCTTACTAAAGGAAACCCCAAAAAATGTTGAAGAAAATAATACCTTTAAAAATAGACTAACTCAAATGGCAAAAGAGGTCCAAAAAAAGAATGAGGAGAAGAATGCTTTAAAAAGCAGAATTGGCCACATGGAAAAGGAGGTTCAAATGCTCACTGAGCTTTTTTGGAGCAGATGAAATCTAGTGACTTTATGAGAAACCAAGAAATTACAAAATACAACCAAGAGAATGAAAAAATAGAAGACAATGTGAAATATCTCACTGGAAAAACCACTTACCTGGAAAATAGATCCAGGAGAGACAATTTAAAAATCTTGGGCTACCTGAAAATCATGATCAAAAAAAGAGCGTAGACATAATCTTACAAGATTTTATCAAGGAAAACTGCCCTGATATTCTAGAATCAGAGGGTAAAATAGAAATGGAAAGAATTCACCAATTACTCCTGAAAGAGATTCCAAAAGGAAAATTCCTAGGAATATTGTAGCCAAATTCCAGAGTTCCCAAGTCAGGGAGAGAATATTACAGGCAGTCAGAAAGAAACAATTCAAATATTGTGGAAATACAATCAGGATAACACAGGATTTAGCAGCTTCTACACTAAGGGATCAAAGCACTTGGAATATGATATTCCAGAGGTCAAAGGAGATAGGATTAAAACCAAGAATCACCTATCCAGCAAAACTGAATATAATACTTCAGGAGGAAAATAGAATTTAAATAAAATAGAGGACTTCCAACCAGTCTTGTTGAAAAGACCAGAGCTGAATATAAAATTTGATTTTCAAATACAAGAATCAAGAGAAACATGAAAAGGTAAACAAGAAAGAGAAGCCTTAAGGAACTCATTAAAGCTGAACTGTTTACATTCCTACATGGAAAGATGTTATTTGTAACTCATGAGACCTTTTTCAGTATTAGGGTAGTTAGAGGGAATATACACATGTAGGTGTGTATGTGTAGATATGTATGTATATATTATGTATATGTAGGTGTGTATATGTACATGGGTGTATGCATACATGTATACATGTATGTGTGCATGTGTGTGTACATATACATACATAGACATAGGGCACAGAATAAGAGAAAGGGAGAGGTAGAATGTACCAAATCATCTCACAAAAAAGAGGGAAGAAAGAGCTTTTACAATGGAGGAGAAGAGGGGGAGATGAAAAGATATAATTGAGCATTACTCTCATGGGACTTGACTTAAGGAGGGAATAGCACACACTCAATTGGATATGGAAATCTCTTTTACCCTGCAGAAAGGCAGGGGGGGAGGGGATAGGAGAGAGAAGATAATAGATGGGACAACAAATTGGGGAAAGGGATAATCAGAAGCAAACACTATTGTGGGAGGACAGGTGAAGGGAGTGAATGCAATAAATGAAGGGCAGGATAGGACAGAGGGAAATGTGGTTAGTCTTTTACAACATAACTATTATGGAAGTGCTTTGTATTGTTACACATGTATGACCTATATTGAATTGCTTGTTTTCTCAATGAGGGTGGGTGGGTAGTGAGGGAGAGAATATGGAACTAAAAGTTTTAACAATGAATGTTAAAAATTGTTTTAGCAATGCAACTGGAAATTAATCTATGCAAGCAATGGAGCATAGAAATCTATTTTGTCCTACAGGAAAATAAAAGGGAAGGGGTCTGGAAGAAGGGTGGGTAATAGAAAGGACAGACTGGAGGAATGGGTAGATGGGGTGCATGCTGTCCTGGGGTAGGGGGTGGGGAGAGATGGGGAAAAAATTTTGAATTCAAATTCTTGTGGAAGTAAATGTTAAGAACTGAAAAAAAATAAATTGTATACTAAAAAAAGAAAATTCTTTCGTCTTTGTATAAATAAAGTCATTGATTTTATAACTAACAATTTCTTTAATTTGTATTGATATATTTAAAAATAGTACCTATGTTTCCCAATAACTCCCTCCTTACTCTCCCAGAGAGCCATTCTTTTACAAGGAAGGATAAAAAAGTCACTAATAATTTCTTCCATTTGTTTTTTGATAAAAATGCCCTTCATCTCTACATACATAGTACTGTATTTCTTTTTCTTCTCTTTTTTATTTATGTTAGTTGAATCCCTTTACATTTAGCTGTACAACTTTTGTCTTTTTCTTTGATCATTCTGTTGGAAGGTAATCAACTTTTCCTTATCATTTCTGTTTTAACCTAGACTTAATACAACCTTTCTAAAGAAAGTTCTTTGGGGCTTAAAGTGAGTAACTACAGTAGAATACTCTAACTTGAACTTTCGCTTTATCAAAGTTAGGAGCTTTGCTTAGGTTCCCGTTTTATTGACAGTTCTTTGAATTGCAGGATAATCTGCCAGGATTCGTGCCAAATCAAACAATCAGTCAAATAGCTTTTGTTAAGCAACTTCTCCTTGCCTGTGGTGCTGTGCTAAGGAGGAGGAGGTGCAAAATCATAGAGTCATAGAATATTAGCCTGGAAGGACCCTTAATGACCACCTAGTACAACTCTTTCATTTTGCAGATGAAGAAACTGAGGCACAGAATGGGAAATGACTTACCCAAGGTCACATAGGCCATTAGTGTCTTCATTTTGCCCTCTAGAATTGGCATCCAAGGTAGGTAAGAAACATAGTATGAACATCAGAGGCAGTTAGGTGGCATAGTAGATAGAGTCAGTAAGATCTGAATTTAAATAGGGCCTCACTCACTCACTAGTTGTGTGACCCTGGGTCAGTTTCTTCACTTTTATCTTCCCTAGTTTCTTCAGCTGTAAAATGAGCATAATAACAGCACCTACCTTCCAGGGTTGTTGTGAGGACCAAATGAGATGATAATTGTAAAGTGCTTGGCACAGTGCCTGGCACATAGCAGACACTTAATAAATGTTTATTCCCTCCCTTCATGATCAAGGAATTAAATATTAAATAAAAATTAAATAAATGTAATTTAATTAATTAAATTTAAATTAAATTAAATTTATTTATTTAAATTTAAAATTAAAGTTTAAAATTAAATTTTAATTTAACTTAATTTAAATAAATTAAATTTAAATTTAAAATCAAATTTTAATTTAATTTAAATAAATTGAAATTAAATGTTAATTTAGTTTAATTAAAAATTAAATTTAAAAAGAAAAATAAATAAAATAGGTCATTCTGCAAAACAAAATTTGATATATGTGTAGCATATATATGTAATATATATGTATTATATGTATTAAAGGCTCTCTTATGATGAGAACGATGCATTCACATTCTATCAAGTGTCATCTTTCCATCATTATTCAAGTTACTACTAATTCATTTCATGAACTCTTTGTCTGGGCTAAGTTGATCTTGCTGTTCCTCACATAAGATAGTTGATCTCCCATCTCTGAACCTTTGTACATCAGCTTTCCCATGCCAGGAGTGCCTGGGAGTGTTCTCTTTGCTCAATCCTGCCTCTTAGAATCTCTGATTTCCATTTAAGCTCAGCTCTACCCCCTCCTATATAAGGCACCTTCCGATCCCCTCTTTTGTTAGTGATGCCCTCTTAAATAGCTTTTATTTACTTTGTGTGTGTATATATATTTTTATAGATGGGTGACCCATGTGTACATGTTACTTCTCCCGAGCTTCAATATCTCCTTCACTCAGCATGGTACCTGGTTTATATTTATTCTTCATCTTAGGACTGGGTCTGTTTATTTCATTGGTGCAGAAAACTAGCAAAGAGAAAATTTTCTCTCCTAATACACATGACTATTTGTGTTACAATTTACGGTGTTAGAACAAAGTTTCTTAATGGGGAATTTAAAAAAAAGTATTTATGTAGCTATTCCCATAGAATTGATTTCTTTTATAAGCCTATGTATTGAGTTTTATATGTTCCAAGATATGATTCTGGGATGGGTCTATAGGCTTTACCATGCTGCCAAAGGCCCAAAAGGTTAAGAAACCCTGACTTGGAGAGTGACCTTGAGACCTGAGAAGTTAAATGATTTACCCTGGGTCACAAAGCCAGTAGGTTGCAAAGGCAGTACTTGAATCCAAGACTTTCTACTTAGAAGGCTGTCTCTCTGTTCGCTACATCATATGCCAGACATATAATAGGTGCTTATTAGACACATGCTGATCAATTGAATAGGATAACTGCTGTGAAATTCCCTAAAAGAGTCAGTTGCTTATAAATAAAAGCCCATTGCAATATGAATATGTAGAGATTTCATGGCACAATAGATTGAGCACTGTATATGGAATAAGGAAGACGTAGGTTCAAATCTCACCTCTGATATTTACTACCTATAAGATTCTTAGAATGTCGTTTCACCTGCAAGTAAAGGAGGGAGCAGGACTTAGTGACAATGTCTGTAAGAGGCACTTCAAGGAGAGACAGAAAGTCCTCCTCCTCATCATCATTTTGAATGGACCATCCCTCTTTTAATGCTTATTTTAGCCCCTCCACAACTTCAAAAGAAGTTCATGGCCAAGAAATTTATTTCCCATATAGTAATGATCTCATCGTACTGAGCAAGGCTGGTCTTGGAACAACAGACCTTTCCACTTCTTCAATACAGAGTCAGTCACAGAGTCTACAATAGTTGCCTGTAGCTTGACTGATGGCAACCATGAGACTCAAATCAGAGCTCCCATTTCTCTAGGGCCTTGAGGTCCACAAAACACTTTCCTTATGACCACCCCTGGAGGGAGGGAGCTTAAGTCTTATCCACCCCATTTGGATTGGAAATGAAAGCTGAGTGGTAAGGTTCAAAGGTTCAATAACTGGACCAAGTCACACAGTCCATAGGTGGCAAGGCCAGGTCTAGAATCCAGACTTCCTGTCTCCCCACCTACTTCTCTGGACACCCCATGAACTGAATTGTCACTTCACTTTTAGAGGAGGTTGTGATAAATCCTCTTCAGTGCCCACTCTCTGCCTGCATACACACTTCCACTGGTCTTTGGGTTTCTTATATCAGAACAAAAACAAAACAAAATTTGTAAGCCCTCTCCCCATCCCCCCATCCTTTTTTCCAAACCCAATACAGTAGAAATACTTCTGGATCTAGAGTCAAGATCTCTGCTGGATACTTACTACTTGAATAACCTCAGGCAAGCTGCTCAGCTTCTCTAAGCCTCAATTCCCCCCTCTGTAAAATGAGGCCTCTGAAGGCCCTGCCAGCTCTAGGTCTAGGAACTTACGCATTGTCTCCTACCAGTCCCATCAGCTCACTAGGTTTCCGTTTCCCCTGTAATAACAGTAGGGGGTTAGAGGACACAATCTCTGAGACCCTGCCAGCGCTAGGTCCAGGGGCCTATGACTGACCTTACACCAGTCCTTTCAGTTCCCTAGCCCTCAGTTTCCTCTGCAGTAACAGAAGGAGAATGGACTTCAAGGCCTTCTAAGTTCCTTCTAGTTCTAAATCTATGAGTCTTTAATTGACTTCTTATTTTTAGAAATCAGTAAGAAACAAAGTGATCAGAAAAGAATGCCCCAAAATTGGAAATGACAAACTTGATTGCAAAGAAGACCTAGGGGAAGGTACATGGCCCTGCTCCTTTGCAGTGGTCAGGGTGGGGGGCGCATTTCCCAGGTCTAGAACATTGCATCTCACAGCAGATTTTTGGTTGATGAATCGATGTTCTGCTGAGTTTGTTTTCTCTTCCTCTTTCTCTTTTCCAGTTCTATGAGACAGCTCTCTGGGAAGGGATGGGGAACTCTATAAAGGAAATACAAGCAATGTAAAAAAAAGAACCATCTGTCTTAAAAAAGCAATCAATGCCCTTCTTCCTTTCCTCCTTGATTGGCATTTGCTGCCCCACCCAGGGCACTAGGGCCATGCTCCACTCTATTAGCAGGCAGCCACATCTTCTGTAAGAGAGCTCCCAGAGGGCAATTGGACTCCAATATTAACTTATGTGTTTCTTAATCCTATCTGCTTCCTGGTAGCTGCATGCTGGAAATGAGAATTAGTCAGGGTCTAATCCCCAGAGGGATACTGGATTTCCAGGGCAGCCTGAGTCAAATGGATTGGTTGGGGGGGGAAGGGAACAGAAAAAAGCAGAGCTGATAGTGAGGGGAAAGAGAGAGGGGGAGGTGAGCCTTGCAAGGAGATCTCCCTATTTTTCTGGAACAGACACCATCCTGGGAGGTGCAGGCCACTACCAACCAGGGCCTGATTCTTGGCAAGTAGTCCAACACTCCTTCCTATTTCCTTCCTCCACGGGACTGGCCTGGGTGAAGTGGAATATTTGAATATTAAATAGCACATAGTTTCCATTCTCAGCAGTGGAGTCATTTTGACCTCTGAGGGAAACAAAGCTTCTTGGCCCCATTATCCATTAATCCCTCTTACTGAAATGCATCCTAGGCCTCCCCACTGGAGATCTTTCTTTGTCTAAAGCTGGCAGTACTTGGCTAGGCCACAGGCTTTCAGTATCCACCTGCCTGACTAAGCTCAGAGAATTAAAGGCAGGAGTGGTAAAGTCAAGGGTGGTAAATTCAGGGGAACACATTGCCCCAAAAGAAAAATTAGAAATAACCAGGTAGGTCCTGAGCAGATGCAGAGCACATTCTTTTCTGGCTTGGAGAAGTTTTCCTAACCCATCAATACATAAGACCACAGGACCGTAGGCCTCCAGCTCAGTGGGACCTCTGAGACCAAACCCTTTGTTTTTGTTACAGAGAAAGAAACTTGAGGCCCAGGGAGTGGAAGTGACTTGTCCAAGGTCACACAGTAAGTAAGGGTTCGAGTCTCAGTTCTTTGTCTCTCAATCCAGATTCTGCCCCTGGGTTTCCTAGATGCTTCAATGGGCTTTCTCTTCATCTCTGTTTTGTGGATTCTTTACCTTTTTTTAAAGTTTAATAACTCAGATGTCATCTCCTACAAGACCTGAGTTCAAATCCAGCCTGAGTCAGTCAATAAGCATTTACTAAGCACCTACTACATGCAGGCAATTAACAATAGGTGTAAAATGAGAGGCAAAACACAGTCCCTGACCTAAAGGAGTTTACATTCTGATGAGGGAGACAATGTGCAAACAAAGATATACAAAGAAGATTTGTGGTTGTTGCCGCTGTTCAGTTGTTTCAGTCCCGTCTGACTCTCTGTGACCCTATTTCTTAGCAGAGATACTAGAATGGTTTGCCATTTCCTTCTCTAGATCCTTTTACAGATGAGGAAACTGAGACAAATGGGTGAAGTAACTTGCTCAGGGTCACACAACTAGTCAGTGTCTGAGGTCAGATTTGAACTCAGGAAGAGGAGTCTTCCTGACCCTGGGCCAGCACTCTATGCACTCCATGCACTGCATCACTTAGACAGGATCAATTCTGGACAATCAAAAGAAGGAAGGCATCAGCACTGAGGGGAATTTAGAAAGACTTCCTGTAGAAGATGGGCTTTTAGCTGAGACTTAAAAGAAGCCACGAGGTGGAGGTGAGGGGGGAGGGCATTCCAGGTGTGGGGAACAGTCAGTGCAAATGTCCCGAGTCTGAGGCTGGAAGCCCAGCATCACACCACATTGCAGACTACTTGGGGGAGGGGAGGGCAGTGCAAAAGGCTGTAAAGGTGAGGGGAGCCTGCTGGCAAAGGACCTTGAATGCCAGAGAGTTTGAGGTTTGATCCCAGAGGGGATAGAGAGTCACTGGAGTATTTTGGGTTGTTGTGCTTATCCTTTGTTCTTGAAGAGGACCATGACATCAGGGAGATGATGACATGACTTGCAGTTGACTTTGATTTGAATGAGGGAGGACTGTTCAAGATCACCAGCCTCACTTTCTCCTCCAGAGTCATCTGAGTCCAGTGGCCAGATATTCATCAGGATGACTGGAGATCATCCAATTTTGTTTTTTTTAAATTGGGAGATAATGGTTCTATTTGCACTTTAGAAAGACTAATTGGACAGCTGAGTGGAAGATGTCCTAGAGTGGAGACAGAATTGAGGCAGGGAGAACAATCTGATCCCTATTGCAATAGTTTGGATGAGGAAGTCCTGCCCAGGGTGGTGGCAGTATTAGAAGAAAGGAGGGTGAATAGGAAGTACATTATACAGGTGAAATTGACAGGCCTTGACAATGGATTGGATATGGGGGTGGCGGTAGAACTAGATATTGTGAAGTCTTCCCTCCCTCCCTTTCTTCCTTCCTTCCTTCCTTCATGAGTATATGTGTGTGGGGGTTGCATATGTATATGTACATATATACATACATAATACACATACACACATACACGTACATATACATATATATAATTGTGACAATTGTATACCAATAATTGATTTCTTCTGTATTTTATTGTATGCATTTAAAAATATGATTCTAAGAAGAGGGCACTCAGCTTCCCCGTGGTTGCCAAAGGGATCCACCACAGGAAAGAGCTTAAGAATCCTTACCCCAGCCTAGAGAGAAGCTACAAGGAAGAGAGAAGCCATCAAGACTCCCAGAAGTTCAAAGGAGGCTAAATCCAGGACAGAAACCAATAGGAAAATTCACGGCCTCCAAAATCTACACACAAATGCTCAAAGGTTAAGCAACACAAAAGATAAACTAAGGTGAGGATGATTTGCCTGGGTTCATGCCATAGAAGTCAATGGCACCAAATGTATTTACTGGCTCAATGAGTTTATTCTTTAAGACAGTTGAATGTTCTGGATCAACTATCTTGTCATCTGCGAAGAATGCTATTTGACTCCCTTTGTCTCCAATATTAATCCCTCTAATTAATGAATTTTTTCCTTGTCTTTTTGCAATTACTACAATTCCCAATGTGGTATTAAATTAAAATAAATTAAATGAGTTGTTTGCTTGTTTTTCCTCAAAGAGAAATGCTTCCAATGTTTCTCTATCTGTGGTTTATTATCTCAGTTCTGTATTTAAGATATAGCGCCTCCCACATAGTAGGCACTTAATAAATTGTTGAAACAGCAGTTTAAAAATAACACCTTAAACACCAGTTTGCTCCATTAATGGTTGATCTTCTACCATTTTGATTCCTATTCAGTGTCGTTATCATGAAGGAGTGTTGGATTTCCTCAAGGGTACTTTCTGTGATGACTGAATGAAAGCATATGGGATTTGGGAGGTTCTCTGTTGACACTCCTTTTATTTTAAATAGAAGGTTTGTCTTTGACATTCCTGCCTTTCTTTCTCTGTCTTTTGTTCAGTCAGAGTTTTTCATCTGTGTTAAATACCTTTCTAATAGATTTTAAAAGCTTCTTAATATATAAATATATCTGCTTTGTAGAAAAAAGCATGTTGTGGAGGAGGTCTGTTTCTTGTTTGTTTATTTGCTTGGGAAACTTGAGTTGTCCATCATAGGATAAAAGAATCAGAGACTGTGCAGCCCAACATCCTCACTTTACAGATGAAGAAATTCAGATGCAAGGAATGGAAGACACTTGCCCAAGGTTACTCATCTATTGGCAGAGCTGAGACTGAACTCAATCAGCCTTTCATTTCCGTGATGCCCTTGTGATGGAAAAACCGAAGTCCTCCAGTCACCCCCCAGGTGCCCTCACTGTAAGGACAAGATTTTTAGGGGGCAGGTAGACTGTTCTTCCAGCTACACCAATTGTAAGGCCAAACATAAGGGGTCTGATCTGTTCTGGCCCGATATGCCAAGAGTAGGGACACAGACCCTCTCAGACAATACCCAAGAAAGGGGGGCCATGAGAGCTTGAGAGTAAATGGATATGGATCTGTTGGGGTGTGTTAGGTTAGTTGGGTTGGTTGAGGATGCCCTTGGGGGCAGGAGGACAGAATGGTGTGAAAGATCCCCACACCAACCCCAGGACAGGTCAACCTCAGGCCCAACTGTTCTATATAAACAGAACAAAGAAAGCCTAGTGCCAAGGATGGCCCAGGATTATGTGCAAGTGTTCCCTTGAATAGTCAGAGCTTCTTTGGTTGTTTACATTTACTCAAGATAGTTTACATTTTTCTGTGGAGTTTCCCATTTTGACCTGCCCCTGTACATTTCACTTACCCAGTGTGGCCATAAGGTGCTTTTTCCAGAGCCAGGGTGACAGCCCAGCCCATGGTATTTGATCATAGACCTTTATTGTAAACCTTACCCAAAGGACAATGGCCTGACTGCCTGCTTCATTGTTGTCATTTGTTTCAGTCACATCCAACTCTTGGTGACCCTGTGGACCTCTACCCATGGAATTTCCTTGGCAAAGATATTGGAATGGTTTTGCCATTTCCCTCTCCAGTGGCAAACAGAAATTAAGTGACTTGCCCAAGGTCACACAGCTAAAAAGTTTCTGAAACTGTCTTCCTGACTCCAAGCCCAATGCTCTGACTACTGCGCCATCTAGCTGTCCTTCCCTGACTACTTCAGGACCTCAATAAGTCTAAAGATGACAGGCAAAATGATGATTAGTTCTGCAAGCTAAGGAATTCCTTATCCATTGCCTTTCCATTAATGGAATTAAGGCGTACGTTTGGAAGCTACACATATGAGAGGTAATTTATTAGAGTCTCAAGGACTTTTTCTTCCATTTGGCTCAGGTACCATGGACTATAAATAAGGGGTTAATTATGTCATCTTGTTGGCCATTCTAAGTGACTTTAACTAAAAGCTTTTTTTGATAGTCGTTGAAGGTTTTGTTTCTTTGTTCAACATATGACCATATGACTGATGTCTTGAGGACTTTTTCTGGCCTTTTTTCTTCTTCCTTTCCTTCTACCATGCAAAAGGTACTCCTGGGGTGTTGCATGACCTTCCGTGCTCAATGCTCGTTACCCTCAGTGGGGTGCATGGGGGCATCAAGGAGGAGTAGCACTTCTTATGAGAGAGTGTGCTGACCCCTTTTCAGGGCTGCTCGCCCACCTTTGGTGTCAACCTGATAGGGTGATGGGACCTGGATCCTGAAATGTATTGGAAAATTCAGGGTCCACGTCCCATCACCCCATCACCCCCAGTCACCTAGCTCTCACCTGTGGCTCCAAGAAGCCATAGCATGTGGAGACGCCACCCAACAGTTGACGGGCCAACACCCAACAGTTTGAGGATAACTGACAGGCCACAAATCCATCAGTGTCTACCCCAAGCATGTGAAGGATTCCCCCAGCAGAATGAGCAGATGAGGACAATTTGTTCCATGGGCCATGAAGGCAGCTGAAACAGATGCTATGGAGCACTTAGATCTTGGTCAGACATGGAAGACACCAAGATCATCCACTGCATTCTGGGCCATTGAAAATCATCCTGACTTTTGTCCGGCCACTGGACTTGGATGGCTCTGGGAGAGTGAGGATGATGACTTTGTGTAACTCTGCCTCACTTAAATCCAACTCATGTGCAAGTCAAGATATGACCCCATGATGCCATTGGTCCTCTTCAAAAAGGGCAAACAACCTTCGATAAGAGAGCAAGCAGCTCAAGGTCATTTGAATAGCTCTGCTAAGTTACCATCAGAGACACAATTAGGGTGCTTTGTTGAGGAATTCTAGGGGGAAGGGCCCATGGTGTGTGTGTGAGAGAGAAAGAGACAGACAGACAGACAGACAAACAGAGAGACAGACAGACAGAGAGAAAGAGAGAGAGATGTTAGACTGTAGACTTCTTACTTGCCAAACTGATGGGTGGCCCTCTTGGACACAGGAGAAAGAAGGCATGGTTCTGACTCCCTGGTGAGCCAAAGGTTAGGGGGAACTCCAGAGGGAAGGCCTGTTTGTTGAGCACTAAATTTGAGCTATCAAGCAGTGAGAGGTGGTTCTCCTGCCAAGCACGGAATATTCTTGAGCGTACCCTCTGCAGTGGTAAATACTTGTTAGAGGATTATCACAGCAAAGACAAGCTATGCCACAGGAACTTCACATTAGCTGCCCAAAGGAAAAAGTTGCTCATTGGCTGGTGGGAGGAGGAGGGTGTTAATGCTTCCCATGATCTCTTTTGTCTTTTCTTCAGTTCCTTTAACTTGTAAAGCAACATTTTTCTTTGAACTTTGTGAATTGTAGACTTGCAAGGGGGAGTAGGTGACACACAGTGAGTTTTCCAGATTTTGTGGGTGGAAGAAATGAACCAGTGAGCTGAGAAATAATCCCTAGCACATTTCTATAGTGCTTTAAGGGTTGCAAAGTACTTTACAATTATGATCTCATTTGATTCTCACGAAAACCATGGGAGGTAGGTACTATTATGATCCCCCCTTCTACAGTTGCAAATTGAGGCAAACAGAGGTGAAGTGACTTGTTAAGAGTCACATAGACAGTAAGTGTCTGAGGACAGATTTGAACTTAGGTCTTCCTGAGTCTAGGTCCAACACTCTCTTCATGGCTCCACCAGCTGCCTATTACCCCAAAGACTATTGAGGTCCTTTTTTGCTGGGTGAGAACCTGTGACAATATAAGGAAGGTTTTATATAAATAACCTACCTTGTGGAAAAAATAATTTTGCCATTTTTTTCTTATTCAGATTTCACCATAGTAACCAGTTTTTAAAACTACATTAAGTGCAGTCTTCCATGAAGCTTAGAGCACTTCCTACATATTATCTTACTTATCCTCTGGTTCAATAGAAAGACGCTGGCATTTTCACTTAGAAGCTCATAGATTCCTACTTCACCCCCTCATTGCACTGAGGAGGAAACTCAGGGCCAGGGAATGGAAGGGACTTGCCCAGGGTCACAAAAACTCATCGTCTCCTGGGTCTATAGCTGGAAGGGACCTCGGATGCCATTGAGTCCTACCCCCTAATTTTACAGAGGAGGAAACTGAGGCTCATGGAGGGGAAGGAACTTTGTGCCCAAGGTCACACACAGCTAGTAAAATCTGAAGCAGAAGCTGATCTCAGGACTTTTCACATAGGATCCTGAATCAAGAACTGGAAGGGACCTCAGAGGTCAACTAGTCCACATCCCTCATTTTACAGAGGGGGAAACTTAGGTTCAGGGAGGGGAAGGGAATTTGTGTGTCCAAGGTCACACACAGCTAATAAAGTTTGAGATAGAATTTGAACTTAAGACCTTTTACGCCAAATCCAGTCCACTTACTTTACACTCTATCAGCACAGTCTTTTGTTACAAATGAGGAAACTGAGTCAAAATGAAGCAAAGCTTTAAACCTTGATCTGTTGAATGCTAATCATATAATTCTTTTTTCATTCTTATGAAAGCCAAGCAGAGAGCTGGAGAGGGATATGGGGTTCAGGGGCCAAGTGAATGCAACATTGGAGAGCCTACCTAGCTAAATCCAAGTGGTCCCAGGGATACAAATAAAGGGAGGCTGGAGAACATCTGTTCAGTATAGACATGGAGGCAAAGGTCATAGAAAGGAAGACCAAGCCAGGAAATTCCAGTGCAAGAAAGAGGCCCCAGAAATGTGTCAATAGCTCTGAAGGACTAATTCCAGAATCTTTTCAAGTGCTGACATGTAGATCTCTGTAGAGTTGTAATTCCTTATATGTGTTTATGCTTGTAAGTTTGTTATAGTATTTGAGTTCTCATGTATATTAACTTGATTCTTTTTCCTATCTCTCCCCACTAGTTTATAATCTCCCTAGACAGCTAGTGTTATATTTTCTTTTCTTTTTTTTTTTTTTTGAAGGCAAACCAGGTTAAGTGACTTGCCCAGGGTCACACAGTTAGTAAGTGTCTCAGGCTGGTTTTGAACTCAGGTCCTCCTGACTCCAGGGCCAGTGCTCTCTCCACTGTGCCACCATCATTATATTTTCTATTTTTCATAGCATATAATATCACTTAACTTTTCTGGGTCTCAGTTTCCACTTCTTTAAAATGAGGGGGTTAGGACACAGGTTCAGAGATTTCTCTAAGGGTCCCCAGAAAACTCCTTGGTGACTCCAGAGAGACGCTGTCTCTTTGAGACCCTGTTACAATTTGTTTGGGCAGAATGTCTTCAGAGATAATGATCTTTGAAGATACATGAGAGATTTCAAAGAAAATTTGTGGGAAGATCAATCAGCTCCTGTTCCAGAGAACCCAAACCAATAGGAACCACATGTTGGATGTGGACTGTGCTATGGTCCACCTTTCAGAAACAGTAAAGTGCAGGCACAGAATTCTGAGAGTAAAGTATGCTCTAAATAGGCAGAGGGACGTCAGGCCAGAGGGGACTTGTCAATTCTGTATCTGTGGGTGCTGGTCAGAGACTCATCAGTCCAAAAATTAGCTCTCCAGGTCTAAGGACTGTCAATGAGAAAGAGGTGTGTAGCCAATGTGATCATTTCCTAGGTCAGAACTGCTTCCAAATCAACTCTAGCTTGGGCATTTTGACCTCCCCAGAGGGCACAAGCATCAGTTAAAACAGCATTGGTGAAAGAGAACTCTGCCGTGGTTATTCAGTGTTTGAAGGTTGATATTCAGTTAGCAAAAAGGACCCCCTACGGCCGGGAGGCCTGTACACCTTGGTCATCAGCAGCAACCATGCAATAAACACTAGTGTGGCAATGGAAAAACAACAGGATTCATAGGGTTTGGTGAGTTGCATGTTTTATATTTTGGACTCCAAATAGAATAGGTAACAGAAAGAACTGAATAAAACTTTTTATATTTGGGAATAAAATAAAATGAGGAGGTTAAATTAAGTGGTCACTAAAGTCTCTTCCAGCTTTAGACCTGGGAAACTGTGTGACCTTGGTCCAGTCCCTTCCCCTTCCTGGGCCTCAGTTTCCTACTCTGTAAAATGAAATAGTTGACTATGAGGAGGTTGGTCTAAATCAGTACTGTCAAACTCAAACAGTAATGGATCTTGGTGCTGCCTATCAATTAAGAAAACCACAAATTAACATTGTCCATGGTGTATTATAGGTGAGCTAGGTGGCAATACAGCGAATAGACCACTGGCCCTGGAGTCAGGAAGACCTGAGTTCAAATATGACCTCAGAAACTTACTGGCTGTGTGATCCTGGGTAAGTCCCTTCATCCTGTTTGCCTCAGTTTCTTCATCTGTAAAATGAGCTGGAGAAGGAAATGGCCAACCAAGCCAAGAAAACCCTAAATGGGGTCACAGAGAGTCAAACACAACTGAAATGACTGAACAACAACAAATCAAATGGTATATTGAATTTCTACTTATTTTTTTAAACATTTCTCAATGATATTTTCACCTAATTTGGGAGCATTGGATCATTTTGTGAGCCAGATGCCACAGGTCTAAATGGCCTCTGAGATTCTCTCCAGCTCTAATGATCTGAAGAATTCGGTGAAATGAGAGTCCAAGAGGTCCCAAGAGACACAGCGATGTAGTGGATAGAGCCCTGAATTTAAAATCAGTAGACCATAGGTCTCAGTTTCCTTCTATCTTCAAAATGGAGTTAATGTAGTCCACTATTTTCCTCCTAAGGTGGAAGAAATGGAGTTTCTTGTGAACTGGAGGATGAATGAGGGAGAGTTTTATTGACTATAATAATAGGCATGTGGTACACATGTCTATGGCACCCACCCACTGAAAGAGGGAGCCAGAGTTATGAAGTAAGAATGGCATGGTTGTGTGTGGGTATGCAAGAGGGTTTGGTGCTTCAGGAAAAAGCCTTTGTTTTGGTGTTGGGGATATCTCTCCATAGAATGTAGAAATATCCTTAGTGATATAACATTTAAAACTTTCTGGCATTAATATGGGACCTGGTTATTCACTGAATGAATGAATGAAAACATTTACTAGGTATTTACCACATACTTACAGACACTGTGTTAAGGGTAAGGGATATAAATAGAAAAATAAGATGCCGTTCCTGAGGAGCTTGCATCCTAACAGGAGAGACAAAACTCATAGGTAAGTACAGCTGCAGGGCAGATGGAAAGGCCCATGGGGTTGCAGTGACAAAGGAGAGGGTAATACATCTTCTTTAATGTCATTTTCAATGATGGAAACTTATCCATTTCTGATGATGTTAGTGGCCTGATGATATCATATGAAGGATGATTAATGGTGTGAGCATCAGATCTGAGACGGACAGACTCAGAAGCAATGAGGCCACAGGGATCATGACTTGATTCCTTGAACGAGAAGCCTGCTGGGGCCTGTAGTCTTGCTAATGGTTCCAAGGAGCCATGTACTCCTGGGACATAAATGCACCAGTGAATCATGGGACCCCAGGAGAGGAAAAAATCACATAATTCCAGGAGAAAAGAAACAACGTGGCTAAAGAGATGGTATCAGAAAGAGTCTATGGGTGGAGTGACAGGAATTTCAGAGGAATTTTTTTTAATATTTTAATTTTTTTTCATTTTTCTCTATATTTAGAGAAAAATCACTGCAGATTTAACTTGAGAGGCCTGATTCAACATGCATTCCTGAGCTTTCTCTTTATTCTTTAATTCTGAACCTAACCAACATGGAATTAGATGAGCATCTCCATATTCAAAGAACAGAAAAAAAGGAAATTGTACATGAAACTGTGAATCTTCATTATATACAATTTACTTTACAAGAAACATGTTTTAAAAGCTGTCTTGCTTGTCTATTTTTTTCTAACTTTTATTCTCTTCTCTTCTATACAGTTTTAAATGTTCCAGTGACTTTTTTCTTAAAAAATCATTTTGATAGCACCATAGTTATCTCATTTCTTTACCTCTCCTCTCTCTCAAAAAAAAATCAAAGAAAAATAAAAAGCTTATATCAGGTGTATATATTCAAAATTGTAATCCCTATGTTGACCCTTTCCAAAAATGTATATCTCATTATTTGACTTGAGCTCATCATTTCTTTTCCTCCTTGACACATAGGAGGTATTCTTGGACAAGCAGAGAAATATTCTCATACTTATTCTAGAGGATAAGATAGAGAGAGGAGGCTCAGATCATAATGTAAATGAGTGAACTCAGACCTCTAGGAGTAGGTCTTAATGGTTCAATATCAACCTGGTAAGAGACCTCCAGTGGAGAGCCCCCGGACTGTCTGTCTCCTAACTCTGGGCATTTTCACCAGTTGTTCCTCTTGCTTGGGATACTCTGGCTCCTTCCTTTCTGTTTCCTTTAAGACTCCAGTCAAATCCCACCCAGGCCTTTCACACCTCCCCCACACCCTCTGCTAATGCCTTCCCTTTGGCTTGGCCTCCTCCCATTTACACTGTATATGTGTTGCTTGTACATTTCTAGTTGTTTCCCCCATTAGAATGTGAGAATCATGAGGATAGGGACCTTCTATTCCCTTTCTGTTTATACCCAGCATGGAGCACAATGCCTAGGGCAGAATAAATGCTTGTTGATTGACTGATAGCAGTTGGGTGGAACAGCCTCCTAAAGTCAGGAAGATTCATGTTTGTGAGTTGAAATCCCATCCTAGACACTTGCTAGAAGTGTGACCCTAGGCAAGTCACTTCACCCTGTTTGTCTCAGTTTATTCAACTGTAAAATGAGCTGAAACAGGATATGGCAAGCCACTCCAGTATCTCTGAAAGAAAAAGTCAAATGGCGTCATGAAGAGTCAGATACAATCCATTGGAAGGACGGAACAAAAACATAGACTTATAGGTAGCAGTTATCCTGAAAAAAAGTCTCAAGGGGGATTAGTGAATTGCAAATGCATTATGAGTCAGTAGTGTGATTTAGCAGTCAAGGAGGCTGTGATCCTAGTTGGCATTAAAAGAAACAGAGCTTCCAGGAATAAGGAACTGATTGTATTTTTCAGGAATCATCAGAAGTACAGTTATCGCTTCCACATCGTGGAGGGTACAGGCTCACCACTTACGTTCTGGAAAATCAGGTAAAATTTTTTGGCCCTCCCATCTTATCAGAGAAGAAGACTAAATTCTTCCTTTTTCTTATTCTTCTGTTTGTTTTTTTTTTTTCATTTATTTCTTTTTAGTTTTCAACATTCATTTCCACAAGATCTTGAGTTTTAAATTTTCTCCCCATCTCTCCCCTGCCCCCACCTCAAGACACCATGCATCCTGATTACCCCTTCCCCCAATCTGCCCTCTCTTCTAGCACACCCCACCCTTCCCTGATCCCCATCTTCTCTCTTTTCTTGTAGGGCAAGATAGAGTTCTATAGCCCATTACCTGTATTTCTTATTTCCCAGTTGCATGCAAAAACGATTCTCAACATTCATTCCTAAAGCTTTGAGTTCCAACTTCTCTCCCTTCCTTCCTCCCCATCCATCCCCACCGAGAAGGCAAGCATTCAATATAGGCTATACATGTGTAGTTATGCAAAAGACTTCCATAATAGTCATGTTGTGAAAGAACAACTATATTTCCCTCCATCCTATCCTGCCCCCCATTTATTCTATTCTCTCTTTTGATTTTGGCCCTCTCCAAAAGTGTTTACTTCTAATTACTCCCTCCTCCCATTTGCCCTCCCTTTTATCATCTACTCCACACCCCACTTATCACCTTTCCCCCACCTTCCTGTAGTGTAAGATAGATTTTCATACCAAATTGAGTATGCATGTTATTCCTTCCTTAAGCCAAATGTGATGAGAGGAAGCTTCACTTTTTCCCTCTCACCTCCCCCCTTTTCCCCTCCATTGAAAAAGCTTTTTCTTGCCTCTTTTATGAAAGATAGTTTGCCTCATTCCATTTCTCCCTTTCTCCTCCCAATATATTACTCTCTCACCCCTTCAGTTTATTTTTTTAGATACCACCCCTTCCTATTCAACTCACCCTGTGCTCTCTGTCTATATATGTGTGTGTGTGTGTGTGTGTGTGTGTGTGTGCGTGTGTGTGTGTGTGTATAATCCCTCCCACTACTCAAATACTGAGAAAAGTTTCAAGAGTAATAAATACTATCTTTTCATGTAGGAATGTAGACAGTTCAACTTTAGTAAGTCCCTTATGATTTCTCTTTCTTGTTTACCTTTTCATGCTTCTCTGGATTCTTGTGTTTGAAAGTCAGATTTTCCATTCAGCTCTGGTCTTTTCATCAAGAATGTTTGAAAGTCCTCTATTTCATTGAATGATCATTTTGTTCCCTGAAGTATTATACTCAGTTTTGCTGAGTAGGTGATTCTTGGTTTTAGTCCTAGTTCCTTTGACTTCTGGAATATCATATTCCAAGCCCTTTGATCCCTTAATGTAGAAGCTGCTAGATCTTGTTATCCTGATTGTATTTCCATCATATTCAAATTGGTTCTTTCTGGCTGCTTGAAGCATTTTCTCCTTGACTTGGGGACTCTGGAATTTGACTACAATATTCCTAGAAGTTTTTCTTTTTGTATCTCTTTCAGGAGGTAATTGGTGAATTCTTTAAATTCCTATTTTACCCTCTGGTTCTAGAATATCAGGGCAGTTTTCCCTGATAATTTCATGAAAGAGGATGTCTAGGCTCCTTTTTCTCACCATGGCTTTCAGGTAGTCTCATAATTTTTAAATTGTCTCTCCTGGATCTATTTTCCAGGTCACTTGTTTTTCCAATGAGATATTTCACATTGTCTTCTATTTTTTTCATTCTATTGTTTTTGTTTTGTAATTTCTTGGTTTCTCCTAAAGTCATTAGCTTTCAACTGCTCCATTATAGTTTTTAACTATTTTGTTCAGTAAGTTTTTGAACCTCCTTTTCCATTTAGCTAATTCTACTTTTTAAAATATTTTCTCCTCATTGGCTTTTTGGACATCTTTTGCCTTTTGGGTTAGTTTATTTTTAAAGGTGTTATTTTCTTCAGCATTTTTGGGTCTCCTTTAGTAAGCTGTTGACTTGCTTTTCAAGATTTTTCTTGCATCACTCTCATTTCTATTCCCAATTTTTCCTTGACCTCTCTTACTTGATTTTCAAAATCCTTTTTGAGCTCTTCCATGGCTTGAGTCCATTGCATATTTTGTTTGGAGGTTTTAGATGAAGAAATCTTGCCTTTTATGTCTTCCTCTGATGGTGTGTTTTGTTCTTCCTCATCTGAAAAGATGAAGGAAAATGCCTGTTCACCAAGAATGTAACCTTCTATAGTCTTATTTATTTTTCCATTTTGAGGGCATTTTCCCTGCCTGTTACTTGACTTTTGAGCCCTTTGTACAGTGGAGGGTATACTTTAGGGATCTATATGTTCTCAGTTCCTCCAAGGTGGGACAATCAAGGGAGAGGAGTTTACTTCTCTCCTGCCTGCACTCTGGTCTGGAAGCAACCACAAGCTTTTCTCCCCAGGATCCTTTCCAAATCCTCCACCACACTAGTGTTCTTCCTCACTCCAGGGCCACCACTCAAGACTGAGACCCAAATGGAAGCTACTGCAGCAGTGGCTGCCACTGCCCTGGGACTGGGACTAGGGCTGGACCCTGCTCCCTTTTCAACCAGGTGAAAGAGCTTTCTCACTGACCTTTGAAGCTGTCTTTGGTGTTTATACATTCAGAAATCTGGGAACTGCAGTTGCTGTCTGTGATTCCACACCCTGAAGCCTGCTCCAGTCCTGTCTCTGCCACGCTGTGTGGCCAAGGCTGCACTGCACTTTACTCTGAGTCCAGTATGATAGACTTTTCCTGTTGGCCTTCCAGGTTGCCTTGGGCTGGAAATCTCTTTCACTCTGTCATTTTGTGACTTCTGATGCTCTAGAATTTGTTTAGGATCATTTTTACAGGTATTTTATGGGCTATGGGGGGAGAGTTAGAGCAGTTCCATCTTTGTACTCCACCATCTTGGCTCTGCCCTCCTTTCTTTTTCTTTAATGGGATATTTACAGTACCTTCTTGTAAAATTTGAGTTAAGCATTTGGTCATAAGCTCTGTGTTGTCTGCTGGTCTTCTTGTGTCATCTGCAGCTTTCTCAAAACTCCCCCCAAATTTTCATTTAATTCCTTATGCCAACCATGACAACCTTATACCAATATATCGAAATTGTTATGGGGAAAGTCGTGATCTGAAGGGGATGACCATGTTGTATTTATTTCTGGGGACAGAATTCAAGCATGGATTGAAGCATGGAGAAGAGAAGACTAAGTATTTTGAATGGCTGTCATGTGGAAGAGGGATTGGATTTTTTCAGTTTGGCCCTAGAGAGCTAAACAAGGAGCAAAGAGGGCAATTGAATCTGTCCTGCAGTTGGCTAGGCTATGCCTTGAGAAGTGATGGGCTTTCTCTCCTTGGAGGCCTTCAAGTCCAGGTGTGATGGCAATTAGATTAGGATCTTTTGCTCTTTTTGTTTTTGTTTATACCAAGAAGTATAATGCCTCTATTTGAATGTGATTAAGGAGGATCTTTCCCACCCATTGTCAGACCTGGGTAGATTTGTAGGAAGGTCATGCTTTGTGTTAGTGAGACACTGGTTCTCAAGGTATGTGATGCCCTCTGACTCTAAAAAGTGTATAAAGACTCTGAGGTGCAGGTTTTATTTTGGGGCTTACTGATTGGAAGTATTTGTTTGGCCAGGTAGGACTCTGGGAATCTACTTAAGGAACCCCTAGATTGGAAAACCCAGATGTTGGTGCTTCCCTCTATGGTCAGACAGTTGGACCTGTCTGTTGATGGTCAGCAGAAGAAGCCATGTCTGTTGACTTTTGATTTCTCTGTATTTTATTTGAAGTTCAAGGTGCTAACTCCCCTAAACTAGGTGAATGATATATGTGTTTAGTTAAAGGAATGATACGTGTGCTTGATTAAAGTGATTGTTAGCCCCTCAAAAGTTGCCTTTACTTTTATGAATGCAGATCTAAGAACCTGTGATAGCAGGGCCCCCGGGTATGTTGGGGTGCTTACTGTTACACCAGGCTGGAGGATCATTTGTTGAGGGTGTAGTAGTAGGTATTCCTTCATGTCTAGGTTGGATTGGATGAGCCAGGTCCCTTCCAACTCTTAAATTCTTCAATTCCAGGACAGAGTCTCCTGAACACAGAAGAGGAGTTCTTGGATAAGTCAAGAAGCTCTAGGTTCAAACCTCTAAAACGAGGAGTCACTGGGCAACACTGGATTTTGGGACTACACAGAGAAGCATTAGAACTTTACAGGAGACAAAGACACACATTGGCGAAAGATAGAGATGCGAAATACCCAAGTCAACCCCAACCTTGCACTTTGGTAGCACTGAATCAGGAGTGACTGACTCTTTAGTGACCCCCAGTTTTTAACTGTTTTAGAGGAGCCTCAACTGCAGTCAATAACTTACAATAACAATAACAAAAAATCAATAACAACTTATGTCATAAGTCTGAGGATTGCATAGGTCGAAGCTTCACTGGAAGGAAAAGGAGACGTGTACTGACTATTTATAGGCTCAGATATAAGCTCTTTGTGCATCATTTTTTCTGTCAAATGAAATAAAGACTGTCCAGTATCTGATTTGCTGTTAGCCTGAGTGCTTGCATGGAATCCAAGGGTCCTTTTCTCTTTTTTGTAGAGACCTAGTTGTTGTCATTGTTCAGTTGTTTCAGTCATGTCCAACTCTTCATGACCTCATTTGGGGTGTTCTTGGCAAAGATCCTGAGGTGTTTTGTCATTTCTTCCTCTAGCTCATTTTTACAGATGAGGAAACTGAGGCAAACCGAATTAAGTGATTTACCCAGGGTCACTTTTGGGGGGGGGGCAGTCAAGGTTAAATGACTTGCATGGGGCCACACAACTTCTAAGCATCTGACGCTGGGTTTTAACTTTCCTGACTGCAGAGCCAGTGCTCTATCCATTTGACCACACCATTTAGCTCCCCCAAACTTTTTTTTGGAGGCAATCAGGGTTAAGTGATTTCTCCAGTATCTTACAGCTAGTAAGTGTCTGAGGTTAGATTTCAGTTCAGGAAGATGATAATTCTATCCACTGCAGCAACACCTACCTGCCCCTTAGATACTTACATATAAGTATCTGAATGGTCCTAGAATTGTTGTGTGTGGGTTGTCCTTTGTTCTCGAAAAGGACCAGGATGTCAAGGCCATGATGACATGACTTGCAATTGAATTGGATTTAAGTGAGACAGGGCTGCGCAGAGTCATTTTTTCCTCCAGAGCCATCTGAGTCTAGTGGCTAGATGTGTGTGTTCATCCTTTGTTGCCGAAGAAGGCCATGCCATCAGAGAAATAATGACATGACTTGCACTTGACTTTTGTTTTGAGTGAGGGAGGGCTGTGCAGGTCACCAGCCTCACTTCTCCTCCAGAGCCATCTGAATCCAGTGACCAGATATTCATCAGGATGACTGGAGATGACCCAGGATGAGGCAATTGGGGTTAAGGGACTTGCCCAAGGTCACACAGCTAGTGAGTATCAAGTGTCTGAGGTGAGATTTGAACTCAGGACCTCCTGACTCCTGCACTGGTGCTCTATCCACTGCACCACCTAGCTGTCCCTAGTGGCTAGATATCAATCAGATGGACTGGAGATGACCCAGGATGCCATGAGAGACCTTGACCTTTTTAAGATAAAGTCTTTTTAAGTTCTCTCTTTGAGTGAATCAATGCCCATTCAGTGAATAGGTCCTTCTAACTCAAGGTAAACCCTGGGTAGCCACACCAGTCAAAGAGAATAATTTGAGAGAAGCCCTCAAGCTTCAACCCAGTCCATGCTGGGGTTCTGGGCCACAAGGAATACGAGAACAAGCCAAGTGGCTGCCATGATCAACCAATGCTGTAGACCAGTGATGTCAAATTCAAATAGAAATGGGGCCTACTAAACCATACATATGGATCCCTGCAGGGTTTTAAAATGTAATATCATCTATGAACATATGCATCATGTATAAACATTATAAATATTGCATATTCATTTATTCTGATAAGCATTTTCCCTATGGCATTTTCCCACTTAATAATATTTTGTTTTTCCAAATACATGTAACTATAGTTTTCAACATTCACTTTTATAAGCTTTTGAATTCCAATCTTTTTTTCTCCCCCCTCCACAAGATGGCAAGCAATCTGATATAGGTTATATATGTACATATTAATCCTATTTCTACATCAGTCATATTGTGAGAGAAGATTCAGAACAAAAAGGGAAAATCTCACTACACTTTAATCTGGTTCATCCTCACTCCAGAGTGCGGTGGGCCACACATTTAATGCCTCTGCTGAATATAACCCTACTAGTAAGTCAGTCGGGAGGATAAGACAACTCAAGGCAAGATCCGCAATCCAGGCTGACTTTTCACTTTGGGGTCCAAATGCTCATTTAATTATGAAGAAAAGTGCCTGTCTGTATTCTGATTATAATTTGGGTTAATGAAGTCTCTGGCTTATGTCCAAAATGACAAGGCCATCGTTTTTTGAACTCTTGAGTTTCAAAATGGCAAGTAGTCGTGCCTCTGTGAGGGTGCCTGATGAAGAAAGGAGGAAGTCTGCCCAGTGGATTAATTGTACAACAGATACATTCATCAGCCTTCAGATGGCACCCAAGTACCTAGTTTCACCAGCCGGTCCCAGGGACCACCAAACTTGGCTTGTGTCATTCTTGGAAGTAGTCACTGTCTGGACTATTTTCTCTCCTATATAGGAAGCATACCAGTCAATTGTCCAAACTACCCAGACTCCCCACAGTTCAACCCCTATGATACCCCTGCCAGTGGCATGTCCTGTACAAAACCTTTCCTTATCCTGCCAGTTATTAGAGACAGCTAGGTGGCACAGTGGATAAAATGCTGAGCCTGGAGTCAGAAAGACCTGAGCTCAAATCTAGCCTCAGACACTTAGTAGCTGTGTGACCTTGGACACTTCACCCTGTTTGCCTCAGTTTCCTCATATGTAAAATGAGCTGGACACAACTGAAACTACTGAACAATAACAACAAAAGGTATATACCAGGCATCTAGGTGACTCAGTGAATAGAGCAAAACTGAGCCTGGAGTCAGGAAGACTCATCTTCCTGAGTAAATTCAGCCTCAGACACTTACTAACCGTGTGAGCCTGGGTAAGTCACTTCACCTTTGTCTGTCTCAGTTTTCTTGATTGTAAAATGGAGATAATAATACTTCTCAGAGTTGTTATGAGGATCAAATGAGATAATATTTGTAAAGTGCTTAGCACAATGCCAAGCACGTGTTAGGGACTAACTATATGCTTATCCTCCTCACTTCCGCTCTGCCCTCTCTCGTCTTTTCTAGTGTATATTATCTGGTTTCTCCTTCTCCGCTTCCTACCTGTGAGCATGTGGGAAGTAAGTTCCTTGAGTTCATTTTTGCTCTTTTGTGTGATTGTGTGTGATTGAATGAGTGTGTGATTGTGTGTGTGTGATTGTCTGTCTAAGTGTGTGTAATTGTATGTGATTGAGTGTGTGTGTGATTGAGTGTGTATGTGTGATTGTGTGTGTGATTGTATGTGTATGTGTGATTGTGTATGTGAGTGTGTGTGATTGTGTGTGTGAGTGTGTGTGTATGTTTCTGTCCAGAGCTCTACAGAAAAGAAAAAAACAGGCCCCTGGGTTCTGTGGAAGCACACAGGCTAAGTATGTCACAATGCCTAGTGCTTAAGAATACTTAATAAAGGTTTGTGATTTAATTGAATTCAAGATGGCAACAGTAGCCAACAAATCAATGAAATTTCCTTTTGTTTCTTCAAAGATCACTATCCCACTATCAATGCCAGGGCAGTGACTCCTAAGCCTTTTGGTCTCAGGCTCCCCAGGCATTAAAAATGATCGAGGACACCCTCCCCAAAAAGTTTTTGTTTAGATGCAGAATACCTAGCAATATTTGCCATATTAGAAAAGAAAACTTCTCAGTATCACTATAAAAATCATTTTGACCTCTCAGACCTCTGAAGAGGTCTCTGATCACATTTTGAGAACCCCTGCTATAGCAGGGAGGAGATACGTCCAGTGCCATGGGAGTTTGGAGGAGGTAGAAGGCTGGTGGAAAAGAGCAGAAACATTTATTAAGGCCCATCCTTAGCACTCTGTGCTAAGCACTTCCATGGATTGCCTTGTTTGGTCCTTGAAACAACCTCGGAAAGTGCTATAATTATTGTTAGTGTAATTGTGTTATTATGTTATAATGTTGTTGTTATGTGATATGTTATAGTGTTATTGTGGAGACACTTTATGGTCGAGGAAACTGAGGCAAAATGACTCGCCCAGGGGCCCAGAGCTAGAGAGTGTCTGAGGATGGATTTGAGCTCAGGTGTTCCTAACTCCAGGCCCAGCGCTCTAGCCATTGAGCTCCTTGGCTTCTTCAGGTCAGGGACTGCTAAGTTTCATGAAGTAGGAGAGATTTGACCTGGGCCCTGGAGGCTTCAGTGAGGTGGAAAGAACTAGGAAGACACTCCATTTTGGGGAGGGAGGGAATGGGCATGAAATATTCATGATAAATTAACAGACTGGCTTGACTACACTACATTTAGAAGCCTATCTGTGCAGAAAAAGGTCAGGCTAGGTCAAATATTCAAATGGAAGCTTTCCAAGAGAGGGAGAGGGTCCCAGGAGTAGATGAAGCCATTTGTTAAGGCTCCAGGTCAATACCTCTGTGGACATGTATAGGCCCCTTCCGAGGAACCTGACAAGATTTCCATTTGTTGGCTGTTACTACTTTGGTAAAGATCCAATTACAGGAATTCACTCAGCATGTACTGAGTAGTTGCTACATGAAAGGCCTTGGGGAAGTGTCAGATAAAAATTCTACGTGACCAATTAGGAACAAAGGCTTCCTCATAGTCTGTAATCAAAAACAAGCCAACCCAAGAAATGTCATTGTATCATTTAAAAGACTTTTTTTTCAAAACTGTAATACCTTAAAAAATGTACAATAGATTCATTATTTCATTAGCTTTGCAATTTGTTTCTTCTATTTTAACTCATGTTTTAAAATTTCAACACAATAAACCATTGCTGTAACTCTAGTTTTACTTTAGGCCATAAGATTTTCAGACATTATCCAAGAAAAAGCAGACTCAGCAAATGCAAAATTATATTGATTTAAATTGAACAAAACTATAACAAATATGAAAGCAAAGAAAAGAAAGTTGAGAGAAGCAGATGACCGATACATTGTTTTTTAAAAGCTAGTGATATTAAATTTTTTGTTTTGTTTCATTTTGGATTAGGACCTGTAATATCTTGATTGGAGCTGTTCCATCATTTCACTCATATCTGACTCTTTGCAACCCCATTTGGGGTTTTCTTGGCAGAGATACTGAAATGGTTTGGCCTTTCCTTCCCCAGCTCATTTTACAGATGAGGAAACTGAGGCAGATGGTGGTCAAATGGCTTGCCCAAGGTCACACATCTAGTAAGTGTCTGAGGGCAGTTTCTTTCTGACTCAGGCCCAGCACTCTATGAACTGTGTCACTTGGCTGTTCACTGGTAGAGACAACAGTTCAACTCTGCAACTGTTCTGAGATTTAGAGTTTTAGAGAGTAACCTGAGGGCACTGAAAGGTTACCTGCCCGGGGTTACACAGCCAGAAAGTGTCAGAATTGGACCTGAATCTAGAACTTCCTGACTAGATCTCCATTCACTATGGTTCACTGTCTCTGAGACTAGAACTGGAAATAAGTTTATTACAGATGTCACCTGTAGCTCAGGGGGATGACCCTCTTCCAAAAGAGTTCTTGCCCTGAGCTCATGCAGTCTAGGTTCATTCCTGGGGGAACCTGATCACAAAGACGGGGGGGGGGGCAGGAATTAAGCTTTTTTTATACTCTCTGACTCATTTTACCCCTTCTTGTTATTCCAAGAAAACTTCCTTGAAACAAAACAGATTTAGCTCACATCCAGGGCTTCCCCCAAAAGGAAGCGCTTTCTAGAAAGGTACTGAATGTACAAGGTAGATCAAATATAGGACAGCTATTTATTTCTTCTGCCACCAAAGAGATGCTTAAAATATAAAAGACTAGTAAATATACCTTGACAGATTCTTAAAACATGAAACTAACTATCACAAAGGACTCAGGGAAGCCCATAAACCTATACATAAGCTTATGATCAGGGGAGTACTGGTAAATGTTTAACAAGAGATTCTCCAAAATGCAGATGTTTAAGGTTAATCTATACCTGCAAAGACCTTGGCCTGAAGGGGTCAAGGTCTCCCAGTGCATCCTGGGACATCTCTAGTCATCCTGATGACTATCTGGTCACTGGATTCAGATGGCTCTGGAGGAGAAGTGGGGCTGGTGACCTGCACAGCCCTCCCTCACCCAAAACAAAGTCAAGTGCAAGTCATGTCATCATTTCTCTGATGGCGTGGTCTTCTTGGGCAATGAAGGACAAACACAACACATTATTAACATTTTCTTCATCATTCTCTTAAGTCTTTTTGTTGTTCAGTCATTTCAGTCATGTCCAACTTTCTATGACCCCATGTGGGATTTTCTTGGAAGAGGTATTGGAGTACTTTGCCATTGCCTTCTCCAACTCATTTTATAGATGAGAAAACTGAGGCAAACAGGATGAAGTGACTTGCTCAAGGTCACACTTAGTATCTAAGGCCAGATTTAAAACTCAGGAAGATGAGTCTTCCTGGCTCCAGGTCTGGCACTCTATCCACTGCACTACCTAGCTGCCCATTTCTTAAGTCTAGAGCCCAGGGGTGGGGAACCTGCAGCCTTGAAGTCACATGTGGGCCTCTAGGTCCTCAAGTGCAGCCCTTAATAAAAGGATTTCTTCTGTGAAGTTGGGATTCAGCCAACAGGCAAGTTCCCCACCCCTGGTAGACAATCAATAAAACAAACAATCAAGCCTTGATTTGTGACATTTGCCAGTTTCCTAGCTGCAAATACTCACGCTGAAAATTTAACAATCGTTTCTCAGGAGCAGGTATGAGCTGGCTCCAGCACACCTCTGCCTATGGTGTATTAAAAGGAATCACAAAAGCCTCCCCCTCCAAAAGATACAGAAGCACATACTTCCCACCCCCTCTGTTATTCTCTCCTGGCAGACATAAAAACCTCTCCAATTTTCCAGATTGCTGGATAGATTTCAGTTTTTTCCCTCAGTTTGTATTGTCCGAACAGTAACTCACTCCCCCAGTGTCCATATAGTCAGGCTTGTCAGACATATGTGACTCTTTCTCCTGGAAGTGTTCCCCTTCACCTTCTGGGGCATCCTCATTCTCTAGGTCTTCACTCCTGCTCCAGAAACGGGACCCTCTAAAAAAGGAAACAACTTCCTCTACAGGAAGCCTCAGTTTCTTTTTCTATAATATGAATGTACTAAACTACATGACCTCTGAGGGCTCTGCTAGCTCTAGATTCAATAAACTTGTATGTGACCTTGGGCAATTCATTTCTGCTCCCTGCTTTTCAGTTTCCTCATCTTTAAAATTCAATTTGATAAACATTTATTAAGCACCAACTAAGTGCCAGGAACTATGCTAAGCTCTCCAGATACAATTAATAAAGACAGAATAATAAAAATAAATGGTTCCTTGCCTCAAGATTATAATCCAATGGGTTATGAAATGAGAGGGTTTCTCCCAGCTCTACATTTCTGATGCTCTCACCCTAGGGCTGGAATCATCTATCTCTCAGCATCACTGCACAAAGAAGAAAAGGTAGCCACGGTCTTAAGCACGTGTGCTTACCTAGTCTTAAATCACTGAATGGGTGTTGCCTCACACAAACTGAAATCTTGGAAAGACTTTAGCTTAAAAAGGCCAAGGTCTCCCACTGCATCTGGGGCCATCTCCAGTCATTCTGATCTATGTCTTGCCCATGGACTCCAATGACTCTGGAGGAGAGAGTGAGACTGGTGACTTTGCACAGCCCTGTCTCACTTAAATTCAATTCTCTTGCAAGTCAAAACATTACCCTCCTGACTCACTGGTCCTCTTTGAGAAGGAAGGACAAACAACAACAGTGACAACTTGATTGCCATGAGTTTTCCTTTGTTGTTCCATAGGTGTTGTTGGGAAAAGGGAAGGGGAAAGACATCCCCTCCTCCCATCACCCTGGAAATTGAGGGAGAATTGATAGAGTCCTAACACACTCAGAAAAGAGGAAGAGAAAGAGGGGAGTGGACACCCTGGCTTGGCCTTTTAAGTCTATTGAGTGGGTAGCCCTTGGCAAATCCTCTTTGGCATAGACCTTCCCTGCCTCCCCCAGACCCCTTAGCATGAGAACCAAGGACCAACCAGGAGCTATGCAAACCTTTAGCAAGGGACAAGAAAACATGTGTCACTAGAAGTCACCTGAACCCAGGGCACACCAGAAAGAACCAGGGAACAGGCTCAGCTCTATGGGAAGTGCCCCAGTCCAGGTCCCCTGATTACTCCCCATTACTTAATGTAATGGAGTCTGGCATTAGGCCCTTAGGTTCCATGAAAACACTCAGGCTAACAATATATCCTAGTACCTGGCACAGAGTAGATACTTAATAAATGTTTGTGGTTTAATTGAATAGAATATGGTACAGTGTAGCCAGCAATTCAATTAAGGCGCTATTTTCCAGGGTCATTTCAAGAACTCAGTCTGGTCTTGCTCTCAATTTCATTTTTCCCCCCTTTCATGCTGTGATAAAGACAAAAATGGGATCCCAGACCTCTCCATCTGACTCCAAGTGACCTTAAGAGAATTGGCCCCACAGTGATGAGCCTAGCTCTCAAGTCCCATCTGTACTGCTGAACAACAACAACACACTTTTTACCAGCATTTATTAAGGGCCTACTGTGCACCAGGCTCTGAAATTAAGCACCTCTCAAATATTATCTCATCTGATCCTCATCAAAACCCTGGGAGATGGGTGCTATTATGATCCCCATTTTATAGTTGAGGAAGTTGAGGCAGACAACACTTAAGTGATTTCCCCAGAGTTACACACCTAGTACTAGTCTGAGGCCAAATGTGAATTCATGTCTTCAGGATTTTTGGCCTGCCTTCAGGAAACTTGAATTCTAATGGGAGACACAGCATTTTCTATAAATAGGTCCATGCAAGATCATTGACTCAACGTTTGAAAATAGACTTAAGGCAGAAGCCATTAGCAGCTGGGTGACCACAAAAGGCCTGAAGCAAGAGGACCTTTGACCTGAGTAAACGGAAGTAAAAGATGAGAAGGGAGAGCCTTTCCTGGAGGAGGATCAGTCACTGCGGGAGACATGGAGTGTCCTTTGTAAAGACTTTGCCCCTGGAACCTTGGGATTTGATAGGTCATTTTGGCACAGTGCCTGTCACACTGTAGGCACTCAGGAAACGTTTAGTGATTGATTGAGCTTTGGCTTCTGTTATCCAAAGCCTTGCCTACATGGCACTCCATTGATACCTCCAGCCTTGCATGCCATAGGAACTATTCCCAAAGGCCCTGTAACAGCAGCCCTGTCTCTTTGGTCTGGGGCCTTCTCAGTGGGCCTTGCTCTGGATCCAGAGCTCTGACCTCTCAACTCAGGACCTTCTACAGTGCTCCAGAAGCCATTCCCCTACCAGATCTACTTCCCTTGCCATCTCTTGCCTCCAGATAAGACTCTAGTCCAGGGGTGGGAAGCCTGGAGGTCACCTGTGGCCCTCTAAGTCCTCAAGTGTGGCCCTTTGACTGAATCCAAACTTAAAAGAACAAATTCTTTTATTCGATATTTTCATGTATGTAGAAGTTTTCCTCTTATCAATGATCTCATTGAGGCATTTGCCTAGGTCAAAGGGTCTAAACATTTTAACTACTCTATTTGCACAATTCAAAATTGATTTCACATCCAACAACAACGCAAGACTGTGGATCCATCTTTCCACATCTCCCACTCCCCAACCTGATGCGGTGTTTGCATACATGTTCTTGGGCCCCAATTCTAAAATCACATTCCTCTTTAAAAATCAAATTTCTCCCTAGCCTCAAAATACTATTACAGGCAGTTTCTCTCCAGCCCAAGGGCACAGCCTGCCCAGAAAAAACCATTATCTTCTTTCTTGATACAGCAGCCAGCTACATCTATAAAACTTATTAGTCTGAACCAGCTGTGTACTGATGGAACTGGCAGTGAACTGGGTCATAAAGACATTTACTACTCACTGACCAATCATATGTATCCTACAATTAGACACACTTATGTTCCCTTGTATTTATCTTGTCTAACAAGACATTGACGAGAACCGTCTGGTATTTCTGAGCCAGTGTTGACCATTGGTTGACTTAGTGACATTCAGGCCTAAAACCATACCTCCAGGTAGCCCCACCTTGGGCTATTTCATAATGAACGCTGGGTAAAATATTTGTGCAGTAGGTACCAAAAGTGCATGTTCCTTTAAGAACTGACCATTCCGAGCTGCCTGGGGAGGCAGAGCCAAGATGTCAGAGTAGAACAGACCCCCTGTAGGTCTCCCACCAAAGCCCATAAAATACCTGTAAAAATGATTCTAAACACATTCTAGAGCTGCAGAAACCACAAGACAACAGAGTAAAAGAGATTTCCAGCCCAAGGCAGCCTGGAAGGGCAACAGGAAAGGTCTATTGTACCAGGCTCAGAGCAGAGCACAATCCATGGAGTAAAGCCCAGCTTTGGCCACACAGCACCTTCAGGGATAGGACTGGAGCAGTCTTCAGGGCATGGAATTCTGAGTAGCAGCTGTGGTTCCCAGAAACTTCAACCCACAAACGCCAGAGACAGCTTCAAAAGTCAGTAAGAAAGTTCTTTCACCTGGGTGAGAAGGAAGCAGGGTCCTGCCCTAGCCCTGGCACCAGGTGGCTGCAGCATCCATTTTTGGAGCCCATGGCCTGAAGACCCTGAGGGAATCAAGCAAGCTGTTCTAAATCTCAGCCCTGAGTGGGGGCACTGGGGTTAGGAGGTGCACTAGCCTGGTGGGTCTGGAGGTCATTGTGGAGAGGGAACTCTACTCACAGATCCTGGGCAGAAAAGCTTGCAGTTGCTCCCAGACCAGAGTGCAGGCCAGGAGAGGAGTAAAATCCTCTCCCTTGAGTGTGTCACCTTGGAGGAACTGAGAATTTCTAGGTCCCCAGAGTATACCCTCCACTTGACAAAAGGCTCAAAAGTCCAGTAACTGGTTGGGAAAATGCCCCCAAAATGGAAAAAAAAAATAAGACTATAAAAGGTTACTTTCTTGGGGAACAGGTATTTTTCTTCCATCCTTTCAGATGAGGAAGAACAAAACATACCATCAGAGGAAGACATCAAAGTCAAGGCTTTTGCATCCAAAGCCTCCAAAATAAATCTGCAATGGTCTCAGGCCATGGAAGAGCATAAAAGAGATTTTGAGAATCAAGTAAGAGAGGTAGAGGAAAAATTGGGAAGAGAAATGAGAGCAATGCAAGAAAATCATGAAAAATGAGTCAACAGCTTGCTAAAGGAGACCCAAAAAATGCTGAAGAAAATAATAACTTTAAAAATAGACTAACCCAAATGGCAAAAGAGGTCCAAAAAGCCAATGAGGAGAAGAATGCTTTAAAAAGTAGAATTAGCCAAATGGAAAAGGAGGTTCAAAGGGTCACTGAAGAAAATAGTTCTTTAAAAATTAGAATGGAGCAGATGGAGGCTAATGACTTTATGAGAAACCAAGAAATTACAAAACAAAACAAAAAGAATGAAAAAAATTGAAGACAATGTGAAATATCCCATTGGAAAAACAACTGACCTGGAAAATAGATCCAGGAGAGACAATTTAAAAATTATGGGGCTACCTGAAAGCTGTGATGAAAAAAAGAGTCTAGACATCATCTTTCTTGAAATTATCAAAGAAAACTACCTTGACATTCTAGCACCAGAAGGTAAAATAGAAATGGAAAGAATTCACCAATCATCTCCAAAAAGAGATACAAAAAGAAAAACTCCTAGGAATATTGTAGCCAGATTCCAGAGTTCCCAGGTCAAGGAGAAAATGCTGCAAGCAGCCAGAAAGAACCAATTTGAATATGATGGAAATACAATCAGGATAACACAAGATCTTCTACATTAATGGATCAAAGGCCTTTGAATATGATATTCTAGAAGTCAAAGGAACTAGGATTAAAACCAAGAATCACCTACCCAGCAAAACTGAGTGTAACACTTCAGGGGGGGAAATGGTAATTCAATGAAATAGAGGACTTTCAAGCATTCTTGATGAAAAGACCAGAGTTGAAAAGAAAATTTGACTTTCAAACACAGAATCCAGAGAAGCATGAAAAGGTAAACAGGAAAGAGAAATCATAAGGGACTTTCTAAAGTTGAACTGTTTACATTCTTACATGGAAAGATAATATTTGTGATTCTTGAAACTTTTCTCAGCACTTGGGTAGTTGGAGGGATTATATACATACATACATACATACATATGTACATATGTACATGCATACATACATATATATATAGACAGAGGGCACAGGGTGAGTTGAATAGGAAGGGACAATATCTAAAAAAATAAAATTAAGGGGTGAGAGGAATATATCAGGAGGAGAAAGGGAGAAATGGAATGGGGCAAATTATCTCTCATAAAAGAGACAAGAAAAAGCTTTTTCAATGGAGGGGAAAAGAGGGTAGGTGAGAGGGGAAAAGTGAAGCTTACTCTCATCACATTTGGCTTAAGGAAAGAATAACATGCACACTCAATTTGGTGTGAAAATGTATCTTACACTACAGGAAAGTAGGGGAGAAGGGGATAAGTGGTGTGTGTGGGGGGGTGATAGAAGGGAGGGCAAATGGGAGGCAAGAGTAATTAAAAGTAAACACTTTTGAGGAAGGATGAGGACAAAAGAGAAAATAGAATAAATGGGGGACAGGATAAGATGGAAGGAAATATAGTTAGTCTTTCACAACATGACTATTATGCAAGTCTTTTGCATAACTACACATGCATAGCCTATATTTAATTGTTTGCCTTCACAGTGGGGATGTGTGGGGAGGGAGACAGGGAGAGCAGTTGGAACTCAAAGCTTTAGGGATGAATGTTGAGAATTGATTTTACATGCAGCTGAGAAATAAGAAATACAGGTAATGGGGTATAGAAATCTATATTGCCCTACAAGAAAGGAGAGAAGGTGGGGATGGGGAAAGGGAGGGGTGTGGTAGAAGAGAGGGCAGATTGGGGGAAGGAGTAATCAAGATGCACAGTGTCTTGGGGTGGGAGGAGGGGAGAGATGGGGAGAAAATTTGAAACTCAAAATCTTGTGGAAATGAATATTGAAAACTAAAAATAAATCAATTAATTTAAAAACACAAACAAAAACAACAACAAAAAAAGAGATTATCACTCCTTATCCACTCCCTAATCCCACCCCAAAACACCTAGTTAGCATATTTGGCATATGTTTCCTATAGAATATCTTACATAAATTTTATCTGTACCCTCTAAAATTTCAGGTTCCCTAGGATCTCTTGCTTGCTGAAAAGCATAATAAATCTTATCCTTGACCTCAACAAAGCTTGAGTCTGCAAATTTCTTCCAGGCAGTCTGACCCTGGTACTCTGGTCTTTGTGGGGATCTCACCCCCCACCTTCCAGCCCTCATCATTCCCATCTATTGTTACCTTTGCCACTTTGTTGAAACCCAGGTAAAATCTTAGGGTTGTTTTGGTTTTTATTTCTCTTATTGTAAATGATTTGAAGCAGTTTTTCATATGGTTATTAATAGTTCGTGATTGTTCTTTTGAGAACTGTGTTTTCATATTCTTTGACCACTTAAGGGATAGTTTTGGGTCTCATATATTTCTGTTAATTGTTTACATATCTTGGATATCAAACTCTTCTTGTTGAAATTTGAATATGACTTTTTTCCCAGTCTACTGCTTCCATTCCTAGGTTTGTTGTTGTTTTGTGTGTGTGTGTGCAAAAGCTTTTTCATTTCATGTGATCAAAATGATCTGTTTTATTTTTTCTAATTATCTCTATACTTTGTCTGCCTAAGAATTTGTCTTCTACCCATGGCTGCAAAAGATATGTGATCCACCTCTTCTAATTTTTAAAATAGTATAATCTTTAATATCCATTTTGAATTTATTGGGGAATATGATATAAGATGTTGATCTAAGCCTAATTGCTGTCATACTGCTTTCCAGTTTTCCCAGAAATTCTTATCAAATAGGGAGTTCTTTGCTCGGTAATTTATGCTTTCCAGCATATTGAATACTAGGTTATTGAGTTTCATTATTTCTGTCTAGTCTGTTCCATTGATCTGCTTTTCCTATGTTTTATTTGGTTAACTACTAAAGCTGGGAAATCCTTAAAAGCAGCTCCTGAAATTGTGCAGAATCTGAAGACTGCCCACATTCTGCCCATACATAGACCCCCAACACCTAATTCCTACAGAGGTCCACTCTTCCTGCTGAAGAGGAGGTACCAAGTTGGCCCACTCAGATATGAGCCAACAAAACCAAAGCAGAGGCTGATCTAGACATTAAGGAAGACATAGTAGGCAATCTTGCTAGAAGCTAGCCAAGGCTGGGGAACCTGCAGCCTTGAGGCCGCATGTGGCCAAACTTCACTGGATTCAGTCAAAGGGCAGCACTTGAGGACCTAGAGGGTCACTTGTGGCCTTGAGGCTGCAGGTTCCCCACCCCTGAGCTAGGTTGTTCTTCAGACACATCCTTCCCAGAAGGACAAGGTTTTCCATGGGGCAACGAACACAAAACATGAGTCTGAGGCTCTCGTTCCCAGTGGGTATAGATAGCAGAAAGATTTTGTAATGTCTTACATGGGTAATGCATGGTTTCTGTAGTTCTCCCATGACCAAGTGATACTTATCTGTTCTCAGAGCAGAGCCTCTTAGAAAAAAAGTAAAGACCTCCAAAGAATTCCTTTTCACTCTTCAAGTACCATTTTAAAAGCATCCCTTGACTCAAAAAGAAAATGTCTAAAGAGACAGAAGGGACTTCTAAGCTAAGAGTGGAAGAATGTGACCCAGAATTGGATTTAACTGAGACAGAGCTGTGCAGTCATCAACTTCACTCTCTCCTTCAGAGTCATCGGTGTACAGTGGTAAGACAGGTCAAGATGGTGGCAATGGCCCAGGATGCAGTGGGAGATCTTGGTCTTTTTTTTCTTTTTTCTTTCCCACTTATTTCTTTTATGATTTTTTTTAACTGGGTCAATTAACTCTTTTGTCTCATGTAGTTTTCATCTATGATTTCTTGAAATACAGCTCTGGAAAACCAGGCTTTGATAAAGTCCATTGGGATTCAAATGAAGTTACTTGACTATGCCTTTAAACCCAAATTATCCTAGTTCTCACAGATAAGACCCTTCCCAAACCTCACTTGTTCATTGTTTGGGTCTTGATTACTCAGTATGAGTATAAATAGCAATTGTTTCTGTTCTGGCCAGAAACTCTGAGGGTCTTCCCCTCTAGACTCATTCTTTTGTGAAGGCAAACTAGGCCATTTTTGGCCTCCATTCTTACCTAGCCTTTAGTTACTGAATGGATGTAAACCTCAGACAAATTGAGACCTGGGAAAGACCTTAGAGTCTCCCATGGCATCTAGGGCCATCTCCAGTCATCTTGACCTATGTCTTTTTTTTTTTCAATTTATTAATTTATTTTTCATTTTCAACATTCACTTTCATAAGTTTTTAATTTTCTCCCTTTCCTTCTCCCCCCCCTCCCACCAAGACTGCATGCGATCTGATAAGGGCTCTACACATACATTCCTATTAAACACATTTTCACATTAGTCATGTTGCATAGAAGAATTATAATGAATGGGAGAAACCATGAGAAAGAAAAAAATAAAAGAAAAAAGAAAATATTCTGCTTTGCTCTGCATTCAGACTCTATAGTTCTTTCTCTGCATGTGAATAGCATTTTCCATCATGAGTTCTTTGCTCCTTGCATTGCTGAGAAGGACTATGCCAAGCCTAGAGGCCTGTATTGGGCTACCCGAGTCTTTCTTACCTGTCCCAGGTCTTCGGTTGGCCAAACCGGATAAACGTATGAGAGAAAGGACGTTCCAGAGTCGAACAGGAGTTGAGCTTTATTTCAGGGTCCAGGTTACAAATGCAGGGGAGTCTTCCTTAGGAGGAAGAGGGGAAGATTTCCTAAGGAGGCTAAGCTTAAGGGATTGGAAGTAGAAGTACAAGCGGAGAGAGAGGGGGAGGGGAGAGAGAAAGAAAAGAAGCGGAGCCCTACTTTTCTCTTTGGCTCCACACGTGCTAAGAGAGAGCTTTCTGGCTTCCTCAATCCTACTTAATCTTCAGCCACACAGTTTGCATCTCAATACCATGCTGTTAGGTAACTAGGTGTGCTCCAATCCGGGATGACCTCGAGGGCAGGGAGACTCCACCCATCAGGTATCTCCGGGGGAGAGGCGGAAATACCCGAGCTAGCCGAGCTAGCTCAGTCTGACCTTCTCGAACCCCCGCTGTTCATGGAGGGCCTCGTAAGACTCTAAGATTTAGAAGTCCCACTTTTACCCGCCCGAGATCGTCCACACGGAATTGAGCTTCCAGTCCCAACAGGACTAAGTCTATTAAAATCGGTCATCACACACTGTGACTGTTTCTGTGAACAATGTTCTCCTGGTTCTGCTTACTTCACTCAGTATCAGTTTATATATGTCTTTCTAGGATTTTCTGAAGTCTGCCTGCCCATCATGTCTTATAGCATAATAGTATTCCATTACATTCATATACTACAACTTGTTCAGCCATTCCCCAATGGATGGGCATCCCCTCAATTTCCATCTCTTGGCCACCACAGAAAGAGCTGCTAGAAATATTTTCGTATACGCGGGATCTTGACCTGTGTCTTACTACTAGACTCTGATGACTCTGGAAGACAGAATGAGGCTGCCTCACTTGCACAGTCCTGCCTCACTTAAATCCAATTTACTTGCAAGTCAAGACATCACCCTTCTGATGTCATTGGTCCTTTTCCAGAATGAAGGATGAGCAACAGTGACACAGAAGGGAAAGAGGAGGACTATAGAATGCCTGGAGCTAAGAAAGCCTCATATTGATTCTTCTGGAAGAACAAAAAGCTGGACACTGAAGAGGAAGTAGCTGTTCTCCTCTAAGCAATGGTGATATGAACCTTTCAGTTACAAATAAATGTCAGGGAAAAAAGAGACAAATAATGTTGATTGGTGACTCCCTGGGGCAGCTATCTGTTGATGTGATAACAATCGAAAGGTCTGCTGTCTTCTCAGAAAATGTTTCCAAAAGGCTATAGAGAACTTCCCCAAGACTTGCCATCCATTTCTGGCAATTCTCAGATGACCCAAAGTATTGATAAAGAAACTGAAGGCCTTAGGGGCACAGGTGGTGTTTTCCTAACTGCAGATAATAAAAGGCAAGGGTTTTAGATGAGAAGGGAGATTACATAAAGGAATATCTGATGAAGAACATGGTGTAAGAGAAAGGCATTTGGATAACTGGACCCCCGCTTAAAACACAGGAACAGTGAGCTAGGAATGGAGAGTACCCAACAACAAGTTAGGAACTCTTTCTGAAGAGGAGAGAGTTGTATGATAGGGAGGGGGGAGGCATCCATTTTGTCCTTCAAGGAAGGATAGATAAGGTAGATTCAAAGGTGTTAGCCGTTAGATAAGAGATAAACCAGTTAGATAAAGAAGAATAGTTGTGATTGGTCACTCCCTGTTCAAGGACAGTTAGGCCATTGTTTGTCAACCTGGTAACAAGAGAAAGGTCTGCTGTCTTTTTGAGCAAGTTGCTGTTGTAGGTTATGGTGGTGGGCCTTTGTTTCTGAAGCAGACCGGTGACATCATGGGTGATGTCTTGACTTGCATGTGAATTGGATTTAAGTTTGGGCATATATCTAAGACATAACAAGGCATAACTGAACTTCCCAAAATAGAGGCCTACTATCCACTCTTGATGCTACATGCGGCCACTAGTGATCATGGCAGAAGAAATCTAGAAATCACCATTCAAGATCATTAAGTTTTGGGCAAGAAACTGAAGACTTTAGGAGTATAAGTGGTGATTTTTTTTTTGCTGTTGACTATTGAAGGCTGGGGATGTGGGGGAGAAAAGTTGATTTGAGAAATAAACAGTTGGTGAAGCAGATGGTATCTGTGAATAGGATCTGGATCTTTGGTCCATGGCTAAACACACAGGAATGATAGGCTCCAAGTGCAAGGACCCCTAGCAAAGATTGGTGGGAAAGCACCTGTTTTGCAACTTTGAGTAAAAGGGCTTTGAGTTGAAAAGGATCAAGAAAAGAGAAAACTGCCTACTTATATGTCTACTAAGCAAGATAGCATGTAGAGTAGCTACGATACAGGAAGAGGGGAAGCAATTGACCCACAGAAGTTCACAAGAGACAGAATCCAAAGGAAAGAGCTAATAGTAAAACCCATAGCCTAAAAAGTGTCTATACAAATCCTCGAGGTTGAGGCCAAAAGTGAGATGAGCTAAATGTCCTAATGTCAGGAGATACATTTGACTTTATAAAAATCCCTGAGATTTGGTGAGATGAGTGAGATCCATGATGATAATAACACACTAGATGAATATTCTTTATTCAAAAGAAACAGAATGAGTAAAGGGGGCAAGGGGTGGGGGTTGAGCAAAGGAACACGGAGGTAATGGAATATTATTCTGCCTTAAGAAATAGCAGAAAAGGACAACCAGGTGGCACGGTGGATAGAGCACTAACCCTGGAGCCGGGAGGTCCTGAGTTCAAATCTGGCTTCAGATGCTTACTTGCTGTGTGAACCTGAGCAAGTCATTAACCTTGAATGCCTCAAAAAAAAAGGAAATGACAAAATGGATGATTTTAGAGGAACTTAGGAAGGCATGCGGGCAGCTAAATGGGGCAGTAAATACAGTGCCAGGCCCGGAGTCAGAAAAACTCATCTTTCCAAATTCAAATCTGACCTCAGACACTTACTAGCTGTGTGACCCTGGGCAAATCACTTCATCCTGTTGGCCTCAGTTTCCTCATCTATAAAATGAGATAGAGAAGGGAATGGCAAAGTGCTTTAGTATCTTTGCCAAGCAAACCCCAAATGGGGTCATAAAGAGTCAGGCATAACTGAAAACGACTGAACAACAACAAGAAGATTTATATGAACTGCTAAAGTGAAGTGAGCAGAACCAGGAAAACAATGTCTAGGGGTGGGGAACCTGCAACCTCGAGGCCACATGTGACCTTCTAGGTCCTGGGGTGTGGCCTTTGGACAGAACCCAAGGTTTACAGAATGAGTCCTTTTATTAAAGGAATTTGTTTTATGAAGTTTGGATTTAGTCAAAGGACTGCACTTGAGGACCTAGAGAGGATTTGTTCTATGAAGTTTGGATGCAAAGAGCTGCACTTGAGGACCTAGAGGGTCACATGTGACCTTGAGGCTGCAGGTTCCCCACCCTGATTTATACAGTTACTACAACATTTTGTAGAGACAAACAAAATGCAAAGATTTGATAACTGATTGGTGCACTGATCAATAATTCCAGGAGACTGAAGATAATTTGAATTGCCCATCTTCTGCCAAAGCGGTGATGGACTCAAGATGCACAGTGAGACCTACACATTAGGACACAGTTAATGGTGGGATTTGTTCGGCTTGACTGCATATCTGTTACAAGGGTTTTGTTTTTCTTTTCTTCTTCCAGTTGAGGGGAGGGGAGAGGTGTGTCAGAGGGAAAGAGAATGGATTTGTAACTGAACAAATAAAAATAAAATTAATGATTAAAAAAAAATCTATTCAAGTGAGAAAATGCAGGAACTTGAGGGAAGTTACATGGTAGAAAGCAATCTGGGTAATAATCAAATGGAAGAAGAAATGGAAAAGGAATTTTCTCATAAAAGCATACTACAATCTTTTCTATTTACTCCTAAATGCACATGTTGCTTTCCCTGATACAATATAAGTTCCCAGAGGAAAGAGACCATTTCCTTTCTGTATCATTAGCACCTGGCACATAGTAGGTGCTTGAGAATGTTTGTTGATTGATAAAAATGATCACAAGTCTGGCACAGAGATTGGATATAAAAAACCAGACCCACAATTTAATTGGTAGAGAGGGACTCCCTTTCCCAATTCAGGCTGAAATCTGTTCTGCCTCTTAGAGTCTTAGGGGTTGAGCAGCTTGTCCAGGGTCAAATAGATAGTATATATCGGAAATGTGGCTTCCAGCCTTCAGCAGAGCCCTTACCCCAGGACCTCAATTCTCAGCTCCACATGCAGCTTTGGAGGCACAGAAAAATTAAGAGCTAGGAGAAGAAATCCTATACACCCCCACCAGTGGCCCCTGGTCCAAAGAGGTTGGTGCTTTATTATCTCCATTTTACAGATGAAGAAACTGAGGATGAGAAAGGTTAAGCGACTTAGCCAGGGTCACTTAGCCAGTAAATTTCTGAGGTAAGATTCAAATTCAAGTCTTTCAGACTCCAAAGCCAGTGTCCTCTCTGCTTTGCCACCTAAACTAGATAGTCCATCCCTGTCTTTGAAACCTTGAAAATAGCCAATTTGGATTTGGAAACATTTTTTCATTCTCTGTTGCTTGAAGACCTCTGAAGTGCATTCTCTGTTGCTTGAGGGGTATGGTAAACCAGTGATTAGAAGTAGTGGGTACAATCTGTAAATAGAAAAAATTTCCAGGAGGCATCTTGACATAGAACAGGCTGAGCCTTGCTTGATACAGACTAGCTGTGTGACCTTGGGCAAGTAAGTCACTGAATGTCTCAGTGCCTTATAGGCCAGTGTTCTCCAAAGTCTTTTGACAGTATACCCCTGCCAGTAAAAAATTATGTTTATTCATAAATTATATACATGTACTACTGTATTAACATATTACATGTGAAACATGCACAAAAATGGACATCAAAAAGGAGATAAAGGGGAAAAAATTTTAGTATTTTATTTTTATTTATTAATGGTGGCGATGGCTGTTGTTCAGTCATTTTAGTAGTGTCCAATTAATTCTTTTTGACACCATTTGGGGTTTTCTTGACAAAGGTACTGGAGTGGTTTGCCATTTGCTTCTCCAGTTCATTTTACAAATGAGGAAACTGAGGCAAACAGGGTGAAGTGAAACTAGTAAGTATCTGAGGTTGAATTTGAACTCAGGTCTTCCTAACTCCAGACCTGGTGCTCGATCTACTGGGCCACCTACCTGTTTGTTACTGTCCCTCTTTTCCTACAGCCTCATGGGTAGTTCATAAGAAAGTCTGGGAAGTAAATCAGATGTTCAAAATTGTTATCTTCATGATGCCACGTTGTAGAAGCAAGAAAGAACAGACACAAATATCCCTTTCTCCAAATGCTGCCAAATCAGTAATTTCCCAAATGGTCCTTTAAAAAATGGATCTCAAGGTCTCTGGGAAGATTTTACTCCCAAGAAAATTGTCAAATTACCTAGCAGTGTTTCCTGGAGAGGGTGAGGTGGTGGCAAGGAAAAGGTGGTAACAGGAAAGCAGACTTCGAGTATTAAATGTCTAAGGCCAGATTTGAACTCAAGAAGATGAGTCTTGCTTACTCATCTCAATGCTCTATCCTTGCTGCCCCCTTATTAATGGCACAAAACTCTTTGTGCTCTCATTAAAATATTATCTATTTATTAATTAATAAGTAGGATTAAATATACCTTATTATTTCCCCAAATGAACCAAACAAATTTTGTTTGTCTTTGAAGATAGGGCAGACTTATAAATAATAACTGATTTAGCAATGACTTGTTCTGCTAGTTTGATTGATGTAGTTAGCCAAGCATGTGAATTTTGGGGGCTACTTTATTGAAACATACAAGACAACTACCAATAATAGCCAGTGCTTGTTTTTCGGATAACCGGAATAATCACTTTTAGGATGGGGACTGAACCTGTGAATTCAGTAATATAACGAGTTCCAAACTGAGGAAGTTTCTTCCTCAGTCGAGAACCACAACTTCTCTGAAATGCCTAGATATAGTGTTATCAAGAACCCTGAGATACTTCCTCTTGGCCAGTCAGACAGCCTGTATGTGTCAGAGGAGGCCCTTCAACCTATGTCCTCCTAGCTCCAAGGACCATCCTTTATTTGTTCTGCCATGCTGCCTCTCCTAATTTTGAACTACTTTTTATATGATTTCTTTGATGGAGTTATTTGATTCCATACTTTATTCGAAACTGTGTATTGCTACACTTGGATAATGTAGGTGGCACTGCAGGCACTTGCTAACCATGTGATCCTGGGCAAGTCACTCCATCCTGTTTGCCTCAGTTTCCTTATCTATAAAATGAGCTGGAGAAGGAAATGGCCAACCAAGCCAGTATCTCTGCCAAGAAAACTCCTTTAAATGGGGTCACAGAGAGTCAGACACAGCTGAAGATGACTGAATAATAACTTCAATTGCTACTTTTACATTTTACTTGCATAAGTAGGTTTATATAATTACATTCCAACCAGCTAGGAGTAGGAGCTATTTATTCTCCAACCTCTTTCTGCTATCTCCCCTCTCTGTCTGTGAGAAATCTGTACCCCAAGCCTGGTACTCCCTCTTCTCAGACTTTTCAAAAGCCCCCAGGGTTTAGTCAGGAGCCACTTTTTCCCTGATCCTCCTAGCTCAGTTCTCTTCCATCTACATTTTTCTTGAGTTCTTTGTGTCTGGGTCATGCAATCATCATAACTTCCTCTGCAGGGACATGCTGCTAAAAGTTTAGCAACTGGTTCCTTGAAAAAGAAAAGGTCCACAGGATACACTTTTAAGTTTAATCTTTATTTATCAATATTTTCTCCATCCCTTTCTTAAGTCTAGATAATCAGCAGAACAATAAATCAAACCCTGATTCATAGCATTTGCTGTTTTCTGAGGCATAAGTGTTCACCCTGAAAATTGAGCAACCAGATCACTAGAGCTGATAGGTGCTGACTCCAATATCTGCTTACACTCTGTTTTTGTGCATGTGAAATAACTGTGAGCTCCACATGGGCAGGGGTTGTATCTTTCTCTTGGTAGAGTCAGTGCCTAGGCAATGAACATGTATCAAAAGTCTTCTTCTGGGTTGGGGACTGTGCTAAGCTCTGGAGACATAGATACAAAATTGAGACACTCTGTCCTCCACAATCTTAGGGAGAGGCAGCATGTTCACAGATGAGTAAATACAAATAATGTACAAAATAAACACACTGTTTGGGAAGGGGGCTAACAGCTGAGGCAGCACTTGAGCTGCATCTTGAATAGAGGTAAAAAGGGAGGGAATTCCAGGCATAGGGCACAGCCTATGCAAAGGTACAGAGAAAGGAGGTAGCTGAAGTATTTAGTGATGAGGATAAGTCATGAGTAGAAAGATGAGTTAGAAGTCAATGGTGGAGGACTTTAAATGCCAAACAGAGGATTTATATTTGATCGTAAAGGTAGCAGAGAGCCACTAACAGTTCTCGAGGAAAGAAATGGCATGGTCAAATCTGTATTTTAGGGCTATCAGTGTAGCAACTGTATGGAAGCTGGACTGGAGAAGGGAAGTTGGTCTTTGTTGTCAATGAGTGTGGTCTCACGTACTCCAAGCAGTGTTCCTAGCCTTTCTCTGATCCTCCATTTTCCCCTAACACACACACACACACACACACACACACACACACACTGCCCACTTTTTCTTTTTGGACAAGGTCACTAAATCAGATTTCCCTACATCAGGGGGACACTGTATATACTTTGCCTGCAAGTCAACAAAGTATTTAATAAGATATCTCATGTTATTGTTGTGGAACAGATGAAGAGATTTGGACTAAGCAAAGGTATGGTTTGAAGTACAATCAGAAGAGGTTTGAATGATGAGACTCAAGAGCTGTCAACGAACCATTGTCATGGAACCAATGTAAACTTGGAAAGAAAGGTTGAGCGAGTGGCTCCAGAGATCTGTGCTTGGCTTATATTAATTTTGATTTGTACACAGCCAAAAGTGACTCTCACATCTGTAACAATTCATTTCTTATCTATTAGATTGAATTTCATTTTTTTCTGGTGTGTGTGTGATATTACTTGATACTCAACTTATCTTGAGTTTATTGGTTCTTTTTAGGAAGAAAACATCAATAACATATTGGCATAAAGCTTCATTGTACTCTATATGTCTTTGGCCTCTCTCATTCCTTATTCCTGACATGTTTTCTATATTTCTTGGCACCATCCTCTATTCCTCCATTTGCAGTGAAGTTACTGAGTGTCAAAAGCTTAACCCTGAGGCATCTCTGGGCTCAGACCAGAACTAGGGCACATAATATCCCTGTCCTGAACATAACCATGAAATTCAGATTGCATTTAGTCCTGGAAACTCTGGTTAGAGGGGTCACTTTCTCACATTCTTTGCCTCAGCTACCTTGGGGACAGGTTTTAATTATAGACAGTTAGGTTACAGCTCACAAGTCTTGGTTGATTGTTGTCTTTTGGGCTAAAAGAGGACCCAGATGACAACACTACATCAGAGTCAAGGTACAGCGTGTCCAACTATGGCTCCCAAGTCTAGGGGTTATCCAAAAGGAGGGAAGTAAAACAGGCACTGAATGTAGTCTAAATCAAGGTGTGGGACAGGTACTTTATTCCTCCAGACAAAGTAAAGCAAACATAAAAAAACATAGCATGAATTAACAGGATAATTAGAACAGATTTTCATAACAGCTTCTTACTACAATATTGCAATCTGTTGGGAGCCTAATATTTAAGCCTCATCAAATTAAAATCGTTCCACAAGATTGCCCAGGAAGCATTTGACATTTCACCTTGTCTCAGCGTTGTCTGATCAAATGACCATATTTGGGACGTGCTTTGTTCTGGTACCCACCCTCTCCAATGCATGAGCTCTCCTCACAGCCCTTGTCACTACCAGAGAGGATCACTCCTAGCATTTGATCCAAGGACATGGAGACCTTTAGAAAACACAAGATTGTCTCAAGTCCAAGACTCATCCACCAAGGGATACTTGTTGGCCTAAGATCAGGAAAAACTCCCACAAAAGAGCTAGAGTCAGCCATGCCTCCCACAGCATGTGAGCCTTGTGCTCGCAGACATATGAAAGCCAGCCCGATGGGAGACGCGGCAATTGCCAATTATCTCAATCAAATCCTGGGACCCATATCAAAAGAGTTCTCACTCTTTCCAGTCATAAAGAAAGGGAAAGGCAGAAAAGCAGGTTGTGTACATTCACTCAGATGTCAGCTCCTCTGGCTCAGCAGGCAATTGGGGATTCTTTGCCATGTCCCCCTGACAGCCAACCCTGAGTCATACCTGGCCAGAAGTAGGACCCCCTCCAAGCTTACACGTGGCTGCCTGAAGTGAGGAATGCTGACTGAGCATGTTCCATGGGATGGAGAGAGGGAATGGTCCAGGTACAAAAGTATTCACTCATTTCAGCTGTGTCTAATCATCCATGCCAGCACACCCAAAAGCATATGTTGGTTTAAATTAAAGGGCACCATAGAGTTCTTCATAGAATTTCTCTATCTCTTCATTTTCTATGAATGGATATTGGAAATACGCTACATTGGGAAGGGTGTTAAATTATTTTTTAATTATTATTTGTTGTTATTGTTCAGTTGTTTCAGTCGTGTCTGACTCTTCATGACCCCATTTGGGGTTTTCTTGGCAGAGATACTGGAGTAGGTTTGCCATTTCCTTCTCCAGTTCATTTTTCAGATGAGGAAACTGAGGCAAATAGGGTGAAGTGACTTGCCCAGGGTCACACAGCCAGTAAGTATTTGAGGCTGTATTTGAACTCAGGTCTTCCTGACTTCAGGCCTGGCACTCTATCCATTATGCCACCTAACTGCCCATATTACTTTATTAACCTCAACTCATTACTAATTTTATTTTATTTTTAAAATTTCTGAAATGAACAAACACCAAATAAAATGAGTATTTCCGTATACAACACCATTTCTCTGCTGACATCTTACCCTGGAATCTTCCTCAGGCCCAAGGCCTCCTCCTTTTAGAACATCCATCCACCATACCAGCCCCTTTCTACCACCAATGAGTTCCTCCCAGGGCCTCTATTTTCTCAAGGAGACTAGGCTGGCCAACCTGCAATCCTCTCCCAGTTGGGCTTCTGACTTTCTGCTCTTTGATTCTGTGTTCCTACACAGACATCTTCATCCTCACCCTCCTCATCCCCACTGCTTTTCAGAACCCTATTAAGTATCATCTTTCTCTATTAGAATAGAAGCTGCTTGAGGGGGTATGTTCTATCTTTCTTTTTGCTTGTATTTGTATCCCTAGCACTTGGCACAGTGCCTGGCACATAGTATAAGTGCTTGTTTTCATCCTTCATTTTTGAAGAGTGATGTCTTGAGTTGCAGGTGAATTGGATTTAAGCGAGGCAGAATTGCACAAAGTCATCAGCCTCACTCTCTCTTCCAGTTATTGAAGTCCAGTGGCAAGATAAGAGTCAAGATGACCAATGATGATGGCTCAGGATGCAGTGGCATCTTCAATATCTGACCAACTCTAAATGCTCCACTGTACCTGCTGCAGCCACTTTCATAGGCATTGGAACAAATTGTTCTCATCCACCCATTCCGCCAAGAAAAGTCTTTACGTGCTTGGCGTAGGCACCCCCCTAACTCACTGACACGTTTGAAGCCTGTTGGTTGCCCTCAACCTGGTTTAACCTGTCTGCAGAGCTGGTTTTACCAGGGTGTGGCTTCTACCCATGCTATAGCTTCTTAGGGCCCCAGGACACCAAATGACATCAAGAGAGATATCACCTTGGACACCAAAAGTGGTTGAGCAACCCTGAAAAGGGCCAGGCAAACACTCACACCAGAGGTTCGAATCTCCCCCTGAACACTATCTACCTACAAAATAGACAGAGAAATAGGATTGCACATGAAACCATGAACCTCTACGATATATGGCTTCCTTCAAAGTATGCATTCAATTCAACATATAACTTAGAAAGTCATCTTCCTGCGTTTCATTCTGTTCTCTTCTGTGCATTTTTAAAAGTTACAATGACCCTTTTCCTTCCCTTCCCTTTCCTTTCCTTTCCTTCCCTTCCCTTCCCTTCCCTTCCCTTCCCTTCCCTTTCCGGCAACCTTATTAGGATTCCTCCTCCTCTTGCTCTCAATTTCTCTCCCTACTAACATTGAAAAAAAATTGCGTAACAAATTTGCATAGCCAAACAAAACTAATGCACACCTAGGATGTATCTGAAATAGGATATCTCATTTTGCACGTGAGTCCAGCACCTCTGTCAAGAGGTGAGCAACATCAGTCCCCTGGAATATCATTTGGTCATTTCATCGAATACAGCTCTTATGTCTTTCAAAGTTGTTTTTCTTCATAACGCTACTAAATTGTTCCCCTGCTTCTACTTACTTTCCACTACATTCACACAAGAAACCATTTCTTTCATAATTTCTTATGATTCAATAATATTCTATTACATTCATACGCCACACTATTTTGGGTCATTTCTCAATCGATGGACACTGCTCTGGTTTCCAGTTCTTTGCTGTAATGAGAACAGCTAGAATCATTCTTGTGTATGTGGGTCCTGACCCTCAGCCCCACTCCCATCCGGGGTCAACATGACATAGTTACAAGCTCTAGGTCTCCTTGACTCAGGCTAGATTCATATTCTGGAAGATTTCCTTGGGCCAAGCTCCTAGGCCAGGCTTCTCTGTTTGACCTCCTTCCCTAGTGCTCCCAAGTGTATGTATGGTATTACAGTATAATGAATGGCTTTACTCTGGCATCTTGAGGAGCTCTCTGTATTTATTTTCAGATGGTCTTTTTGCAAAGACTTATCATGCTCATGACAATTTGAGATGACCAAATGTCCCATGGAATGATGCTTCTTTTTGCTTTTGGATGCCTGATTAAAATCATCTGACCAATTCCTTCATTTGCCTCTCCAAGGAGGGCCTGCAAGTTCTATTTCCATGTAGGTACAATGTCCTCCCTTTTTTCCAGTTTCCTTTATTACCAGACAATAAAGATCAATATAATTCAGTATTTCCTGTAATATGTCCCCTCATTGATCATTGGGAAAATACCAATCACCAAATTCAAGTTTATAGATAACATATAATTCTTAGTGCCATCTATAACTGGCTCCCTTCCACCACCATCACTGCTATACAGGAAGGAGGAGAGAGACTGCATAAGAGTGAAGGTGAGTTTGTATTTTTTTGTGTTTTGTGAGTTACTGTGGCTAAAGAGTTCATCAGTCTACAGCCAGCCTCCTGGTGATGCCTCTCCAGATGGAGCTGGTCCTCAGGCAGCAGCCACAACCTGTTGCCAACCCTGTGTAGCACAGCCTTCAAGAACTCAGGATCATCTCCAAATCATGAAGAGCTATTGGAGAAAAAAGGAAATAAGAAATTAAGGCTCTGATTAGGGTAGAAATCAGTGGTCTCAGATAAGAAATCATTAAGACAACTGAAAGTATAAGCAGTTCAGAACTCATGGTGAAAATCTCATAATATCTCTTCAAGATAATAGTGATTTCTCAAAAGAAAATAGACAATACAAAACTCAAGAATATAGTTCTAGCAACAAGGCTAATGGGGAAGTATGTTTTGCATGACATCATTGTATACTGGCTATCTTCTTGTTTATTGCTGTTCATCATTCCTTCTGGAAGAGGACCAGTGAGTCAGGAGGGTGATGTCTTGTCTTAAAAATGAATTAGATTTAAGTGAGGCAGGGTTGTGCAAAGTCATCAGCCTCCCTCTCTCCCCCAGACTCATCAGAGTCCAGTGGTAAGACATATAGGTCAGGATGACTCGCAATGGCCCAGGATGCAGTGAGAGACCTTGACCTTTTTTAAGCTAACGTCTTTTTCAGGTCTCAGTTTCTCTGAGGCAACACCTATTCATTCATTCAGTGATTTAAGGCTAGGTAAGAAAAGAGGCAAAAGATGGCCTGGGCCCGGGGTGGGGAACCTGCAACCTCAAGGACACGTGTGGCCCTCTAGGTTCGCAAATGTAGCCCTTTGATTAAATTCAAACTTCACAGAATAAATCCCCTTAATAAAAGGATTTGTTCTGTAAAACAGTCAAAAGGCTGCACCTAAAGACCTAGAAGACCACATGTGACCTTGAGGCTGCAGATTCCCCACCCATGGCTATCATATTGCTTACCTTTTCAGTGGGTTGGAGAGGGGATAAAGGAATGGAGAGAATTTGGAACTCAAATGTTTTTTTTAAATGTTAAAAATAAATTAAGAAAACATAGTTTAAAAAATACAATTCTGGAAGAAAATTTGGCAAGGCACAGTCAGAACTGAAGTATTGGATAAGTAAGTAAGTGGCAAACAATTCAAAGTGACTGACCTTGGGGGTAGAATGGATGTATCCAGATAATCTGTCGTTTCATAGGAGTCACTGCTCCTTGAGCTCTGCTTCCTTCTTCAGCCCAAGGACACAGCCTGACCCACCAACAACCATTATCTCCCTTCCTGATAGAGTAGTCAGTGGCATCTATAGAATTTATTAGTTTGAACCAGCTGTGTACTGGCTGAGCAGATTGTGCACTGAGTCATAAACACATTTACTACTCACTGACCAGTCATATGTATCCTAGACTTAGACATGCTTATACTCGCTTACATTTACTTTGTCTAGCAAGACATTGATGAAAGCAGCCTGGTATTCCTTAGCCAGCCCTGACAGCTAGTTGACTTAGAAATGGTTTCAGGCCTAAAACCACACCTCCATGTAGCCCTCTCTAGGGCTATTTTCCAACGAACTCTGGGTAAAATACCTGCGCAGTAGATACCAAAAGTGCATGTTCCTTTAAGAACTGACCCTTCCTTAACCACTCCCTAATCCCACCCTGAATCACCTAATCAGCACATCTGGCACTTGTTTTACTATAGAATATCCTATATAAACTTTCCCTGTACCCCTCTAAGGCTCCCTAAGAACTCTTGCCCTCTGAAAAGCGTAATAAATTTTTACCACCTTGACCTCAACAACTCTTGAGTCCGTGAATTCTTTCCCAGATGACCCACACAGGGAACTCCAGTTTTGGAGTTCCTGCACCCCTATCTCTCCAGCCCACATCAGGGTGACCAGAAAGCAAGGCCATTGAAGGGTCTTGTCCTTAAGGAGTTCCCATTGAATGGAAGAGACCACAGAGTGTCAATAGAAGATCATCTCAGAATTAGACCCTAGCAGCGAGGGGAGGGGGAGGGGAGAGGGGAGAGAGTAGAAAAGGCTTCTTGCAGAAGGTGGACTTTGAGTTGAGTTTTGAAGGAGGCCAGGGAAGCCAGTGTCAGAGGTGAAGGAAGAGCATTTCCAGACAAGGGGGAAGGTTGGTGGAAAGGAGAGAAGAGTTCTGATGCAAGCTCTTATAATTCCTTGAGAATAATAACAAATCTGGTCTAAGACACTTACTAGCTGTGGGAACCCGGATAAGTCACTTAGCCTCAGATTTTCTTCAACTCTAAAATGAGGATAATAAGAGTGCCGACCTCTCAGGATTGTTGTGAGGGAAATGAAATATTTGTAAAGTGCCTGGAACAGTCAGTCCATGGCTCATAGTAGGTGCTTTAATAAATTTAATAAATGCTTGTTTCCTTTCTTCCTCCCTCCCTCTGTTCTTCTCTCCTTTCCTTCTTTCTTTTTCTTTCCTTCTTTCTTTATTTCCTCCTTTCTCCCCTTTCTTATCTTCCTTTCTTCTTTCTTTCCTTCCCTCCTTTTTTCTTTCCTTCCTCCCTCCCTCTGTCTTTCCTTCCTTCTCCTCCTTTCTTCTTTTTTCTTTCTCTCTCTTTTCTTCCTTCTTTCTCTTCCCTCCCTTCCTTCCTCGCTAGTCTTGTGATAGAGCTTTCTAGTCACAAAAGGGAGGGTCACCTGGGCACCACTAATCTTGAGGTTTGCCTTGTAAGTAATCCCAAAATGGAGAGTTAGAGAATCTAACCTTCTATCAAAAGGAGAAATTTCTGAGGACCCGATTATTGCATGCTGCTATTCCAATGAGTTATTTAGAAAAGGTGGATCCAATGGGAAAGAAAGCTGGCTAACAGTCCCAAGTGGATTTTCCTTCACTGAGGCATCTAGCCTAAGCCCTCGGAGCTGTACCCTCTAGCTATGTGGGGGGATAAAACACAAACTCTGCAGAACTTGGGGTGCTGTATGTTTAATGGTCCCAAGTTAATTTCCTTTCAGAGGGTAGGGAAGAGGTTACTATGTCAAACCTTGCGGGAAAGATGGACTCAAGAGAGATGAAGGAGAATTGTAGCTAGACAATCAGGGTTAAGTGACTTGCCCAGGGTCACATAGCTAGTAGGTAAGTGATAAGTGTCAAGTGGATTGGAACTCCAGTCTTCCTGGCTCCAGGGCTGGTGCTTTATCCACTATACCACCTAGCCACTCCCTAAATTTTTTTGGAGGCAATCAGGGTTAAGTGACTTGTGACTAACTACACAAGTAGGTAGTAAGGGCGAGTACTCTATCTATTGCACCACCTACCTGGCCCTATAGCCACTTTTTAAACAGGTGATTGTGGCTTCCATGTGGGTTCTTATGAATACTTTGTGTTTTCTACATTTGGGGTAGAGCAACATCAAGGTGTCTATGTTCTTGATATTTCACATGATCATGAGTCCCTTCATAAGATCTAGGAGATTCTTTTACTCCATCTGTGGAGACCTAGACATGAATTATATTTGGAAATTTTTCTGAGAGTAAACCCTGAGTGGGGACATAATGAGCAAAAGAGAGTGATATTTTTAAGGTAGACTCCAAGATATTTCTAATGTGAGATGTGTACATACCCGTGAAAGACATGCATGGCCACATGAATTGCTTAAATGTTTCATTATAGTTTGGAGGAAGCATAGATAGATATGATCTGAAGGCTGGATCATCTGTGAGGAGTGCCTGGAGCAGTACCTCTCTCACCACTGGCAAGCTAACTGGTGAGTGTGGGAGTGGAAGGGCAGGCACCAAGAATCCCAGGAGGCTGGGGGTTCTTTTCTCCAGCATCTAAGAAGGCTCCTGGACTAGAATTCTATCTAGGTGCTTCCTGAAATATTTCTGCCTTAGGATTACAAGGCTGGTTTAGAACAAAAGCCATTTCCTTGTCTCTAGTTCTTAGCTTATACCCTTTGACTTGGCCCCTTTCCACCAAACACTGGTTACACAAAGGACCATAACAAATGATAAATAGCTAGAAAACCCAAAATAGCAAACAGAACTGTTAGAATTTACCAGAAAACACACAGGAGTAAATAAGCTCTTTAGATGACAGCAAGAGGAGATCTCGGCTCAACCAAAAAATAGGGTCCAATCTCATCCAAGGGAAAGTCTCCGAAATGTATAGCACAGGGGTGGGGAACCTGTGGCCTTGAGGCCACATGGGTTCTCTAGGTCCTCAAGTGAGATTGAATCTGCTTGGATTCACAAAGAGTTGCACCTGAGGACCTAGAGGGCCATATGTGGCTTTGAGGTCACAGGTTCCCCGCCCCTGGCTAGACCCTAGACTCTAAGGGAAGTGAGTTGAAAATAGGGGGACATGTAGAACCAGCTCTCCTTAAATGTCTTAACCTTCCAAAGTCTTTTTCCTTTTTCTCTGTCACTCCTAAAATAGAGCCACACGTGTCTTTCTCTCAAGAAGCTCTGGCCCCAACTCCACACTTTACACAAATCCACAGCATCATCGGGCATCATTCTCTCCTCCAATTAAGAGTCACAGCTAGTATAGAAACAGCAGCACACAAAAAAACACCCCAGACTTGATTGAAAGTATAGTTATCCCTTTCACATTGTAGGGCTTAGGGACAGCTGGCCCCTCCCCTTCCCCTGCTATAATCTGGAAAATCCACATAAATTTTTTTGGTCTTCCCTTCATATCAGAGAAGTCTGAATTATTTGCTTTTCCTTATGGGGTATTTACAGCAGTACCTTATTGTAAAATTTGGGGCATTTGGTCATAGGCTATATGTAGGTCAACATTAAGTAAAAATACTTTCTCTGTGTCATCTGCTGCCCTTTGCATGTTGTCCATGGATTCCACAAAAGTCCCCTCAAAGGTCCCATTTAATTTCTTATGCCGACCCACAATATATCAAAACCACGAAGGGGAAAGTCGAGATGTTGAAGGGATAACTGTATACTTGAGTAAGTGGGAGTTATAGTCTCTAATCTGTCTTCTAGAGCCAAGGTTGGCCTTTACAGTGACGTGAATTCAGATGCTTTGAGCACTGTTTGCCGTTACATTGTAGCACTGTTTGTAAAGATTGTTTCCTTGGTTCTGCTTCCTTCACTCTTTCCAGATTTCCATAAATGCTTCAAAGTCCTAATTCCTAGTGCCACAATAACATTCCATTGAATTCATTTACCATAATTTGTTTGTTATCTGGATGACAGAAGGAAGGAAATAAGCACCTATCATGTGCCGGGAACTGTGGGAAGCACTTTACAAACATTACCTCATTTGATCCTCACAATAACGCTGGGGTGTAGGTGCTTTTATCATCTTTATGTTATAGTCAAGGAAAATGAGGCAGATATTTAGTGACTTACCCAGGGTCTCGCAGCTAATAAGGGTGTGAGCCCAAACTTGAACTCATCTTGAATACAAGTCCATCAAGTTATCTACTATGTCACCTAGGTGCCCTGCACCTAGTTTAGAGAGGAAAATTATATATGAGGATATGATTTGCCCTGGGGATATACATATGTATATATATTGCCTGTGCTTGTATACATACAGACATATATTCCCCACCCCTGTTCTAGCTATGTGATCCTGGGCAAGTCACTTCACCCAGTTTACCTCAGTTTCGTCACATATGTATATGTGTATGTATGTGTTTTTTAAACATATGTTTATGTTTAGCAATTTTTGAGTTGTCTGATTCTTCATGACCCCTTTGGGGGTTTTCTTGGCAAAGGTATTGGAGAGGTTTGCTACTTCTCCAGTTCATTTTACAACTGAGGAAATTGAGGCAAACAGTTGCCCAGGGTCAGCTAGGAAGTATCTGAGCCTGGATTTGAATTCAAGTCTTCTTGGTTCCAGGTCTGGCACTCGATCCACTGTGCCACCTAGCTGGTCCACGTATATGTATATGCATATGTATATGTATGTGTATGTGTATGAATATGTGTAAGTGTGCATATGTCTAGATCTGTGTCTATGTGTGTCTATGTACATGTACACATATAGGTCTACATCGATGTCTATTGTATGTATATGTCTATGCATGTGTATGTATGTATGTAAATATCTAAACTTATAGAAACTGACGTTGAGATTTCATTGATATAGAAAACTCCTGAGTAAGGAAAGTCCTTCTATCAACACAGATTGGCACCTTTTGTGGTGACCTTTAGGGAGACCATGGACCAGACTCTGGTCACCAGAGTTGCACAGATTCATGGGCAGATATGGATGGGATGTAATGTCCATTCCTGGAGGACCTCCCAAATCCCTTGGAGGTTTCGAGTAGGAAAGGTAGGCCTAGGGGTTCATAGTCACACACTGATATTTTTATCTCAGCCACCTTTGCTTGTAGCAATAAGGACTGAGATCTTTTCCTTATCTCTGTTATCTTGCCCTCCTTTAGACACTTGATGATTTTAGCCCTTCACATCCTCTACATTATCTATTGCCTCTAGTACAGACATCCTCTATTTACACATGGTTTACTCTAGCCGCTATTTCCGGCTTTGTTTTCTTCAGTGACATTTCCACTTCCTCTAAAAATACATCTGGACTGGGATGTTTGAGTCCAAATGTGGCAGCTCCTCTGACCTGGATGGTGGGAAGGATTTGTTTAAAAAATCTTTGCAGATATTTCCAATCTTTCATCTACTTTTTTCTACCCCCTCTTCCAGTTGCCTCCTCATCTAACAGTACACTTAGTAGTAGGTAGTAGTAAGTTAGATGGGCAGTCAGGAAGATCTGGGTTCAAGTACTGCCTATAACATAGACTTGCAGTGTGACCCTAGAAAAGTTACTGATCCTCTCAGGGAAACCAAACAACTCTTGAAGGTTATAAGTCGCAGAGAAAGTGCCAACATGTTTTGATAGGAGTTTCCTTACCCAGGAGTTTTCTATATCAACAAAATCACAACTTCAGTTTCTGTAAGTATAGATATATACATGTACACACATATACACACATACATATACACATATGTATGTGTGTGTATATATATACATATATATATATATACACACACATACATATATATACATTTACACGGGACAGCTAGGCAGCTCAGTGGATAGAGTGCCAGGCCTGGAGTCAAGAAGACCTGAGTTCAAATTCAGCCTCAGACATTTCCTAGCAATGGGACCCTGAACAAGTCACTTCACCCTGTTTGCCTGAACTGTAAAATGAGCTGGAGAAGGGAATAGAAAAGCTCTGCAGTATCTTTGCCAAGAAAACCCTAAAAGGGATTACAAAGAGTCAGATACAACTCAAAAATGACTAAACATAAACATATATAGACACATACGCACATACACATATACATATCTTGGATAGATGTAATTGACAATGAAGTAGGCCCAGAAGTGAACTGAAATAGAATTGAAGACTTCATTATCTTTGGGAAATTGCAAAATTCTTTAAGTGACTTTAAGCTTTTCTCAGAAAACCCTTTCTCTGTAATACCAGTATTCTTGCAGTAAGGTTGCATGGGTGGAAGTCACAGAACACTTCTGTTTCTGAAGAAGCAAAGTTGGGGATCATGCAAGAAGCAGTGTATAATCATACACTGTATGTATGATGTATGATGGTTATGAGCAGGCTGCAACACACGATCGATGAGGAATTCCACAAGAAAAATATATGTCTTCAAAGAAAGGCACAACTGAAAAAGAATATGGCCTGGTCATTTCTAAGAGCAAAGGATAACCACTGGATAGCCTGTGTACTTTACTGGCATTCTCATGATGGAACTCTAGGAAGACCCCAACCCCTTTGATGAACTTCTGGGAGGACATGGTCAAGTGTCGCAGGGATTGAGCACACATTGATGGGCTGCAGTTCACATTGTTAGAAGGATCAGATCACAGATCTATTGGAATAAAAACATACCACTGAATCTATAAATTAATTTAGGTAGCACCATCATTTCTATTACATTGACGTAGCCAAACCATGAACAATGAATACTTCTCCAATTATTTAAAAAAAGTTGATGTCTTTTTAAAATTTTACATCACTGTCACTTTCTAATGTCAGGAAGACTTGATTTCAAATCTGGCCTTAGACACTTACTAGCTGTGGGACCTTGAGCAAGTCATTTAAAACTTTTTGCCTCAATTTCCTCAACTGTAAAATGAGGACGATAATACCACCTACTTCCCAGGGTTGTTGTGAAGCTCAAATGAGAGACTATTTGTAAAGTGCTTAGTACAGTGCCTGGCACATAATAGGTGCTTAATAAATGCTTCCTCCCTCCCTCCCTTCCTTTCCTTCTTCCTTCCTTCCTTCCTTCCTTTCCTTCTTCCTTCCTTCCTTCCTTTTCTTCCTTCCTTCCTTCCTTCCTTCCTTCCTTCCTTCCTTCCTTCCTTCCTGCCTGCCTGCCTGCCTTCCTTCCTGCCTTCCTTCCTGCCTTCCTTCCTGCCTTCCTTCCTGCCTTCCTTCCTGCCTTCCTTCATGCCTTCCTTCATGCCTTCCTTCCTTCCTTCCTTCCTTCCTTCCTTCCTTCCTTCCTTCCTTCATGCCTTCCTTCATGCCTTCCTTCCTTCCTTCCTTCCTTCATGCCTTCCTTCATGCCTTCCTTCCTGCCTTCCTTCCTTCCTTTCTCTTTGCACCAATAGCATCATCCCTTATGACAAAGAGGTCCAGTCAATCAAAACCAATCAACGCTGGCCATGTTTGACAACACATGGTACATCCCACACCTATAGTTCCCCACCTCTCTACCAAGAGGAAGAAAGTATACTTTCTAGAGCCTCAAGGCTACAGGTTCCCCACCCCTATTCTAGACAGTCCTCTGGAGTCATAATTAGGCAACGAATTTGGTCAGACTTCTGATGTCTTTCAATGTAGTTTTACTTAACCTCTCTAGGACTCAGTTTGTTTCATCTGTAAAATGAGGTGACTGGATCAATTGAATTTTTCCCCTTTCCCCTCTAAACCGACAATCAGATGATGCTTTGCATTACCTTCTATCGTTCTGCTTACTTGGCTCTAAATCACTTTATATGTCTACCTACAACTCCACAAATCCTTTATGTTGGTCATTTTTTTACTTCCCAATAACATCCCATATTATTAATATACTCCCATCTGTTTGGCCATCTCTCAATCAGTAAGTACTTGGTTTTCAGGGTTTTTTATTTCTTACCACAAAATGTTCGATAAATATTTCTGTTATCTGGGAATTTTCTCTCTGCCTTTGCTCTTCTTGGGGTATATGAGTCCAATAGTAGTATTGCTACGTCAAAAGGTGTATACAATTAAAAGACTTTTCTAGAATAATCGCGAATAGTTTTCCAGAATAATTAGATCAGTTCCCAGGTCCACTAGCAGTCCATTAGTGTGTCTGTCTCCCCAAAACTCCTTCGACATTTGCCATATTCATCTTTGCCACTTTGACGTGTATGAGGCGAAACCACAGAGTTATTTTCATTTTAATTCACAGATATTTGCTGTAAAGATTCTGCTCCCTGCCCTCCCTGGCAATTAACAGTTTCTCTCGAATTCTAACAGCATTAATTTGTTCATGCGGAAGCTTTTTCATTTTATTTAGTTCAAATTGCCTATTTTATCTTTTAGGATCATTATGGGATAGTGAATAGAGAAATGGCCTTGAAGACAGGAAGACCTGGGTTCAAGTCCTATCCTTGAACCTGGCTTTGCGACCCCAGGCAAATATAGTCCCTGCCTGCAAGGGGTTTACAATCTAATTTTGTTGCTCTAGGGAGCACAGATTATAAATTGTAGAGAAGGTGCCAATCTGCATTGGTAGCAGGAGTTTCTTCACCTGGGAGTTCCCTATACCAAGAGAATTGGTCCAATCTCCACTGCTATCCTCGTGATCACACCTAGGTTTTGTGTGGCACATGATTCTCTTCCTAACCATCACTGTCATGTTTTTGCCTCCCCTCCTGTATTTCTAGGTGAGCTTTTCTATTTAGGTCACATGTCACTGAAAACTTGTTGTGACTTCTGATCTCCATTTCTGTACTCTTCTAGTCACACTCATTTGCAGTCTCTGACTCATCTTCATCGCTTTCCTTGATCTTTTCCAGGGGTATGCTGAAACGAGCTCCAACAGAGTGGAGAGAGCCAACTGGGACATTTTCAGTATGACCATTCACCCCTCAGAAATCAATTTTACAAATCAAGGCTGGATTTATTGTTTTGTTAATTGTTTAGACTTTAGAAAGCAATGGAGGAAATGCTGATGATGCAATTTCAAATGAAAAGTGTCTGCAGAGCGTTAAATATTTGCCAGTAAGCCCCCTACCTCCCCACTTATCTCTAATTCATTTTGGGCTAATAAATCTCTTTAATCTATAGCCGGTACCCTAGTTAGATCTTCATCACCTCTTGGCCAGTCTATTGCAAAAGCCTCCTAATTGGTCTTCCTAATTCATAACTCTCTCTCCTCTCTGATCTAGCTTCCATACAACTACCAAAGTGATATTCTTAAACCGCAGGTTTCAATGTGTCGCTCCCCTATTCAAAATGCTCCAGTGGCTCCCTACTACCCCTAGGATCAGATATAAACACCTCTATCTGGTGGCATTTAAAAGCCTTCACAATCTATCTCAAGAGCATCCTTCTAAGGATGCACATTACTTCCCCTCACACACTCTATATTCCATCCAAACTGTTCTACTTGGTTTTTTTTAATATATAATTTATTTATTTTTCAGTTCTCAACATTCACTTTCACAAGAATTTGAATTCAAAATTTTCTCCCCATCTCTCCCTACCCCCCACCTCAGGACAGCATGCACCCCACCCACCCCTTCCTCCAATCTGCCCTCCCTTCTATTACCCACCCTTCTTCCATCCCCCTTCTCCTCTATTTTCCTGTAGGGCAAAATAGATTTTTATACTCCATTGCCTGCATAGCTTAATTTCCAGTTGCATGCTAAAACAATTTTTAACATTCATTCTTAAAGCTTTGAGTTCCATATTCTCTCCCTCACTCCCCACCCACCCTCATTGAGAAAACAAGCAATTCAGTATAGGTCATACATGTGTAACAATGCAAAGCACTTCCAAAATACTTATATTGTAAAAGACTAACCACATTCCCCTCTGTCCTATCCTGCCCTTCGTTTATTCCATTCTCTCCTGACCTGTCCTCCCACAATAGTGTTTGCTTCTAATTATCCCTTTCCCCAATTTGCTGTCCCATCTATTATCTTCCCTATCCTATCCCCTCCCCCTTGCCTTCCTGCAAAGTAAAAAAGATTTCCATATCCAATTGAGTGTGTGTTATTCCCTCCTTAATTCAAATCCCATGAGAGTAATGCTCAATTATTTCCTTTCATCTCCCCCTCTTCCCCTCCATTGTAAAAGCAGTTTCGTCCATCTTTTATATGAGATGATTTGTTACATTCTACCTCTCCCTTTCTCTTACTCCTAGTACATTCCATTTAACAGTAAATTTTTTTTAGGTATTCTCCCTTCATATTCAGCTCACCCTATGCCATCTGTCTATGTGTGTGTACATATATGTACACAACATATATACACATACACCCATGTACATTTACATACCTACACATATATAATATACCCATACACACCTACATATATATGTGTGTGTGTGTGTGTATATATATATATATATATATATATACATATATATATATATATATATATATATACATATATATATATATATATATATTCCCTCTAACTACCCTAAAATTGAAAAAGGTCTCATGAGTTACAAATAACATCTTTCCATGTATGAATATAAACAGTACAACTTTAATGAGTTCCTTAAGGCTTCACTTTCCTGTTTACCTTTTCATGTTTCTCTTGATTCTTATATTTGAAAGTCAAATTTTCTATTCAGTTCTGGTCTTTTGAACAAGAATTCTTGGAAGTCCTCTATTTCACTGAAGTTCCATTTTTTTCCCCTGAAGTATTATACTCAGTTTTGCTGGGTAGGTGATTGTTGGTTTTAATCCTATCTGCATCCTGACTATATTTCCACAACACTTGAATTGTTTCTTTCTGGCTACTTTTAATATTTTCTCCTTGACCTGGGAACTCTGGAATTTAGCTACAATATTCCTGGGAGTTTTCCTTTTGGTTTCTCTTTCAGGAAGTGATTGGTGAATTCTTTCCATTTCTATTTTACCCTTTGGTTCTAGAACTCCAAGGCAGCTTTCCTTGATAATTTCTTGGAAGATGATGTCTAGGCTTTTTTTTTGATCATGGCTTTGAGGTAGACCAATAATTTTTAAATTATCTCTCCTGAATCAGTTTTCCAGGTCAGTGGTTTTTCCAATGAGATATTTCACATTGTCCTCTATTTTTTCATTCTTTTGGTTTTGTTTTATAATTTCTTGGTTTCTCATAAAATCATTAGATTCCATCTACTCCATTCTAATTTTTAAAGAACTATTTTCTTCAGTAAGCCTTTGAACCTCCTTTTTCATTTGGCCAATTCTGCTTTTTAATACATTCTTCTCCTCATTAGCTTTTTGCCATTTGGGTTAGTCTATTTTTAAAGGTGTTATTTTCTTCAACATTTTTGGGGTCTCCTTTGGCAAACTGTTGACTTATTTTTCATGATTTTCTTGCATCGCTCTCATTTCTCTTCCCAATTTTTCCTCCACCTCTTTTACTTGATTTTCAAAATCTTTTTTTGAACTCTTCCATGGCCTGAGACTATTGCATATTTTTTGGAGGTTTTTGGATGTAGAAGCCTTGACTTTGATGTCTTCCTCTGATGATATGCTTTGTTCTTCCTCATCCAAAAGGATGGAAGAAAATACCTGTTCACCAAGAAAGTAATCTTCTTTAGTCTTATTTTTGGGTCTTATTTGGGCATTTTCCCAGGCAGTTACTTGACTTTGGGTCCTTTGTCAAGTAGAGGGTATTCTCTAGGGACATGTCAGTTCTCAGTTCCTCCAAGGTGGCATAATCAAGGGAGAGGAGTTTACTCCTCTCCTGGCCTGCACTCTGGTCTGTGAGCACCCACAAGCACTCTTTTCTGCCCAGGATCTGTGAGTAGGATTCCTTCTCCACAGCCACAACCACTTTTCTGCCAGTGCTCCTGCTCACCCCAGGACTGTCACTCAGAACTGAGACCCAGATCAGTCGTTGGATTCCCCCAGGGTCTTTAGGCTGAAGGCTCCAAAAGTGAATGCTGCTGCTGCCCTGAGTCCAGACCAGACCACACTCCCTTCTCACCCAAGTGAAAGAGCTTTTTTATTGACCTTTGAAGTTGTCTTTGGCATTTGTGGGTTGTGCCCTGAAGCCTGCTCCAGTCCTGTCCATGCCATGCCCCACGGCCAAGGTTGGGCTGCGCTCTGCTCCAGGCCCAATGCGATAGACCTTTCCTGTTGGCCTTTCAGGCTGTCTTTGGCTGGAAATCTGTTTCACTCCATTGTTTTGTGGCTTCTGCTGCTCTAGAATTTGTTTAGAGTGATTTTTTACAGGTATTTCCTGGGCTATGTGGGGATAACTAGAGCAGGTCCATCCTTCTACTCCATCATCTTGGCTCTGCCCCCAGTTTCTACTTGTTTTACACATACCATTTCATCTCTCCTCTGCACAGGCCATCTCCTCTGCCCCCTTAGAATCCCTATTCTTGTTCATTCATTTTTCAGCCATGTGACCCCATTTTGGGGTTTAGTTGGCAAAGATATTGTAGTGGTTTGCCATTTCCTTCTCTAACTCATTTTTACAGATGAAGAAACTGAGGTAAACTTAATGAAGTGACTTGTCCAAGGTCACACAACTAACAAGTGTCTGAGACCAGATTTGAACTGAGGAAGAGGAGTCACTCCATCTACTGCAGCACCACTTAGCTGTCCCTTAGAATCTCTCCCTTCCTTTGGAATTCGAGTCATCTTCTGTATGAGGCTTATACTGATCCTGACCCTTCACCTCAGCCCAGATCCTAGCCTCCAAAGTACTTTGTATTTGCTTTGTAAACATTTTGTATTCTCTTATTGTGTATATATTTGTTTCTCTCTCCCCCAAGAGAATGTAAACTGCTTGAGAACAGGTACTATTTTTGTTCTTTTTTACATTTTCTCCTAATATAATATTGCTGCAAACAGGCATTTGATATTCATTGAAGCTGCTTTCCAACTTTCCTAGCAGTTTTTGGTAAATTTAGGGTTTGGGTTAAAGTTGGAGTCAGAGAGTAACCTATGACTCTAGTACTTTGTGTTCTTGGGTATATCTAACATTAGACTGCTACGTTTCATTGCTTTTTGGTCTTCTTTACCTGGTCTTTTCCATTTATCAACTTGTCTTTTCTTTTTTTAAACCAATAACCAAAGACTTTTGCTGGTTACTGTAGGAACATAGTTGCCTTACTCAGGTCCAATCTCATTTCTAGGTAGTAGCTCACTCTGGACTTTGACGTAAGTGTGGCATTTAGAGGAGAAGAGTTCCTTGGTTCTCTGCTTCCCAGGCTATGCAGTTGGGTTGGTGGCTAATAATCAAGGGTCAGAGAAGTAATCTGTATATTATACCCATTCCCCAGTTTTTAGAAAGCCACACCAGGGAACTGACAATGACACCTATCATCCAACTTATAGATATGAGTCAGGCTTTTTGGAAGCTATGGTATATATCTACAGCTGATTGGACCTCAGATAAACACAGACTACAGGAAAAGAGATCAGTTGAAAGGTTTCGTCGAGGAGGGCTGTGTTCTCACAGATCCTTTGAATCTCTGGCTCCAAACCAATTGTCATCACACAGAAGGAAGTACCAAGGACCATATGAAATTAGTAGGTAAAAGAGAAACACAGATTTCACTGTTGATTCCTGCCATTTTCTCCTCCCTTCTTGGATACCCTCATCTTGGAACCTTATCTCCTCATCCCCACTTTGGACCTCCTCATCTAAGAATTTGCAGAGAGACCAAATATTTTCTTCTAGCTTTGCAGATCTGTGCCTTGTGGTCTTTGGTCCCAATTAGCAGAGTCCATTATTAGTTGAAGGGTCAAAAATGGGAGGGGAGCCTTCCTCCCTCCCATACCCCTAGCCAGGTTGGCTTTGCCTGTTGACTATTGCATACTTAAGGCCTATACATACATGGTCTATACATACATATGGCCTATAAACATAATGTCAAACCCTTACATGTAAGTGCTCTGCCCAAAGGGAATGTAAATCTTAATTTCTTAAAAAAAATTTTTTGACCCCAAATCACTCTTGTTCTCACAGACTGGCCATCAATAAGTCCCAGGCCAGGGGTGGGGAACCTGCGGCCTTGAGGCCACATGTAACCTTCTAGGTCCTCAAGTATAGCCCTTTCATAGGATCCAAACCCTTTAATAATAAGATTTGTCCTGAAAAACTTGGACTCAGTGAAAAGGCTGCAGATTCCCCACCGCTGTGACCTAGTCTATTTCCTGAATACAAGGCTACAGCTGTTAGGAAAAATAGGATTAAGCACAGTCATTATAGCCACTTTCCTCCCCTTTGGGGATCCCCAATGGACCAGGCCTGGAGTTACTTAAGTTACACAGCAGGTCTGTATTTAGCATCATTCTTAAAAGTACAGTTTTACACATTAGAGACATGTCACTCAGTGGAGTGAGTAAGCTAAGGGTCATTCCTGAAAAGGCCCCATTGAGGCAGTTAGGTAGCATAGTGAATAGATTGCTGGGATAGAAGTCAGGAAAAATCTCCATTTGGATCGGGCCTCAGTCACTATCTGGGTGACTTGACCATCATTTAAGCAATCCAGGTCTCAGTTTCCTCTGTAAAATAAGAGACTTGGACTCAGCATCCTCTGAGGCCACTAGATCTATATATAACTCTATGGTATACTAAGAAGGAAGTTTGAGAGAGAAAAAGGGGAGGAAGATGGGTGTATATGCAAACTCGGTGAGAGAAGAAAGAGAGGGAGAAGAGACCACAGAAAGAAAGAGGCAAAGTGCATCAGTTGGCAGAATTCTGAGTTCAGTCTATAGAGTATTTGCTTTAGACACTTGGAGGAGGCTGGGTTGGGGAGAAGAAATGTACATGTCACCCAAGAAGAGCTTAGGTCCCTGCTTGACATCTTGAATCAGAGAGATAGGACAGACAGAGGCATGGGGAAAAAGCAAACTAACCAACAAAATCTAACTATAGAGGCTAGGAGGGACAGCTAACATATTGAATAACAGTAAGGAGTCAATGAGATGTTTCTGTGCGCAAGAACATTAGGTTTCCATTTAAATAGAAAATGACCACATTTTATCAGTCAATCAGCAAGTATTTCTTCTTTTTTAAAAAAAAATTCAATTAATTTATTTTTAGTTTAGAATATTCAGTTCCACAAGCTTTTGAGTTTTACATTTTCTCCCCCTCCTTCTCCTCCCCCCTCCCCAAGATAGGGTACAATCTAATATAGTCTCTACATATACATTCATATTAAACATTATCACATTAGTCATGTTGCAAAGAAGAATTATAACCAATGAAATGAATCATGAGAAAGAATAAACAAAAGAAAACAAAAAGGAGAGTGAACAAATAGTATGCTTTGATTTGCATTCAGACTTCATAATTCTTTCTCTGGATGTGGATAGCATTTTCCACCATGAACCTTTTGGCAGCAAGCACTGGGTAGGTATTGGGGATATAAAGATATAAATGAAGCAATATTTGCCCTCAGGGAGTTTATATCCTATTGGGAAATACATTTACATATAAGTCAACATGTGGAAAAAATGCCAGATTTGGAGTCACAGAACCTGGGTTCAATTTTTGATACTGACACTTAGCACCTGATCTTGGGATAGGGACAGCTAGGTGGCACTACAGTGGACAGAGTGCTGGGCAGGAAGATCTGAATTCAAATGTGACCTTAGCTAGCTGTGTGACCCTAGAAAAGTCACTTTAATCTGTTTGCCTCAGTTTACTCAACCGTAAAATAGGGATAAATAATAGCTTACCTCAAACAATTGTTGTGAGGATCAAATATGATAATATTTGTAAAGCACTTAGCACCAGTGTCTGGTCACATTATATAAATGCTAGCAATTCTTCTTCATAGGAGTAGTAGTAGTAGGAGTAGTAGTAGTAGTACAATGGTAGAAATCATCTGTTTAAACAAAACTGTGGCAGAACTTGTAGTAAAGTCCTCAAATTATTATTTTTAATGTCTAAACATCCACCTCGTTTAAAGAAAAAAACCAACAATCCTGGAGGTGATTCATGGTTTCTTGGGGCATAGATTGAAATACTAAAGGAAATACAAAGTAATTGGGGATGTGGAAGATGGTGCTCACAGCTGGAGTGCTCAGGAAAGATGACATGTAGAGAAAGTGATGCCAGAGCTGATCTCTGAAGGAAGCCAGTCATTCTAAGATGCAGAGGTAAGGAGAGAGGCTGGTTCAGGCATTATCTGAACCCAGCTCCATCATTCTCCCAGTCCCTCAGGCTCACAACCATCTCGATTCCTTGTCTGCTACCCTTCCCAACCAATCTCTTGTCAAGGTGGGTCCATTTCACCTTTGCAACATCTCTCCAATATAACCTCTTCTCTCCTCTGATGATGCCAATACTTTGGTACAGGCCCTTTACTACCTCAGGCCTATACTATTAAAATAGCCTACTGGTGGGTCTGCCTGCCTCAGGTCTCTCCCCTTCACTTCTCTACGCCAGCCCAGCCTCCATTCAGCCCACAAAGTGATTTTTCCAAAACAGTGGTCTAATCTGGTAATCTCCCTCCCCCACT